>NC_140200.1:22713759-23313759 GCF_965226575.1 Pagrus pagrus | reverse complement strand
CAGTAAGTCAAACATTTTTGGTTTAATGTGCCACTGGGCAGCTTTTATAGAAATGAACAGGGCTCCGCTTTCAAATCTGGATCCAGATTTACCCACAATAGATTCATGGTTGGTCCCTGATGGCCTTTGACTAAATCCTGCCAGAGCTTTATTTCCTGTGAAGCTAAAATGGGAACACAAAGGGCGATTGGACTGCTCACTTCCTTTAAAAAGCCTCTTGAGTCGGATTTTTACCACCTGACAATACAACATGAACATAATGATCAATGAGTTGATGGAAAGCAGTTGTTATCAGGTTTCTCCTCCACTGCGATGGAGTTTGATAGATGACTTACTCATAAAGTGCTTTATATTTATATGCACATGGAGGTGAGATGATTTGTGTGCTTCAGACTAACACTGACAGACAATGTTTGTGTGTTAATGGGCCTTCGCCATGGGAGATGTTGACCAATTCACAAAAGAATCCTCGTCGTACAAACGGCTCAATTCGCTGACAGCTCGTACACTGAGAAATGTTTAAGTGTGATCGATTCGGTAATGAGCTAGTAAAAACCAAAGACCTGCGGTGAGAGGACAGATTAAACATCATCAAGGAGGTGCAAAATGTTTGATCTGAAAAAAGAAGGTTTGTCTGGAAAGTATCTGGGGGGTTGTTTGGGATTTATTTATTTAACATTTCTTATTTTACCTCTGATCTGATTGGATCTGACTTCAGGTTGTTGGAGGGACCAGACTGATGGAGCACAACAGCTGAAAGAAGACACAACTGTAGAGAGAAGAATTGGCCTCAGGCTGCAACAGAGGCCGAATTTATTTCTTATGCTTATCAGTGAACAGGTCCACTCTGCCACAGTGACTTCACACCAAAGATTTTTACACTCAAACAGGAAACAAGACGAGACTTTTACAAAGAAATACTCCTGTTTTATGATTCTGAATGACTTCTTCTTCTATTAGTTGCCAGAATTATTTCTGGTATTTATTTTTATTTCTTTATTTTTTTGAAAAAGTTATTTTTAAGAACAGAGAAAGAACAATTACAGTGATCAATAACATCCTACAGTATATGTAGCCCGTCTCTCAATACTTCCTCACTTCCTGTTTGTGGCTCTTAGCCCCTGCCCATTTATTCCTGAAGACACTTGAAAAAACTACCCATCATACCCACCATTTTTATAAATCTGCTGCAAACAAGGTCAATTATGACTCTTTCTCTTATGAATTTTTCATCCATAGAGGTTTTATATTTGTAAAACTTTCCTCAAGCTAAGAAAACTGATTTAAAAAAACATCTACTACACATATTCAATGGACTGAATAACCAGGAACTTTTTTGATGTATGCAACAGAAGAGCAATTTGCAATAGATTGAATAAGCACCATTTTTCAATCAATCAATCAATCAAATTTTATTTGTATAGCCCAAATTCACAAATCACAGTTTGCCTCAGAGGGCTTTACAATCTGTACAGAGACGACACCCTCTGTCCTTCGACCCTCGATTCGAGTGAGGAAAAACTTGCCCCAAAAAAAAAGGCCCTTTTAACAGGGAAAAAAAATGCGGAAGAAACCTCAGGGAGAGCCACAGAGGAGGGATCCCTCTCCCAGGACGGACAGACGTGCAATAGATGTCGCATGTACAGAGTAGATCAACGAGATCACAATGTATTCAATTATAAGCGATGGTTGACAGGAGTGAAAGTACATAAAGATGTATTACAGCAATAATAATGAAGTGCACATGGAAATGTGATTACTAGTGATAACAGTAGTAGTGATTAATGGTAAGGATGGTATGTAGTAATGCAGTACGATAATAGTAGTGGAACGTATGTAACAGAGATGTGACTAATATTAGCGACAGTAGTGATGGGTGTCAGGCAGGGTCATGGCAGTAGGCGCATCCACGATCCGGCAGGGCCATAGCAGTAGGCGCATCCACGATCAGGCAGGGCCATAGCAGTAGGCGCATCCACGATCAGGCAGGGCCATAGCAGTGGGCGCATCCACGATCAGGCAGGGCCATAGCAGTAGGCGCATCCACGATCAGGCAGGGTCATGGCAGTAGGCGCATCCACGATCAGGCAGGGCCATAGCAGTGGGCGCATCCACGATCAGGCAGGGCCATAGCAGTGGGCGCATCCACGATCAGGCAGGGCCATAGCAGTGGGCGCATCCATGACCCGGGCGCGGCCAGGATCCATGGGAGCCTGTAGGACTAGAAAGCACAAGGACTCCGGGGAAGAAGTAAGTCAGTGACATGCAGAGATGGGGCATGTACAGTATACAGGCATAATGTATACAGATGGAGAGGAGAGGAGAGGGGAGGAGAGAGAAGCTCAGTGTGTCATTGTCCCCCGGACTAGGCCTATAGCAGCATAACTAAGACCTGGTCAAGGACAGGCCCAGCCCTAACTATAAGCTCTATCGAAGAGGAAGGTCTTACTGTAAGTCTACTCTTAAAGGTAGAGAGGGTGTCCGCCTCCCGGACCAAAACAGGAAGATGGTTCCACAGAAGAGGAGCTTGATAGCTGAAGGCTCTGGCTCCCATTCTACTTTTGGAGACTTTAGGAACTACAAGTAATCCTGCGTTCTGGGAGCGTAATGCTCTAGTTGGGTGATAGGGTAGTATGAGCTCCTGGAGATATGATGGTGCCTGACCATTAACAGCTTTGTAAGTGAGGAGAAGGATTTTAAACTCTATTCTTGATTTTACAGGGAGCCAGTGCAGAGAGGCCAATACAGGAGTAATATGATCTCTTTTCTTTCGTTCCTGTCAGTACACGTGCTGCAGCATTCTGGACCAGCTGGAGACTCTTTAGAGACTTGTTAGGGCAGCCTGCTAATAGAGAATTACAATAGTCCAGCCTGGAAGTAACAAATGCATGGACTAGCTTTTCTGCGTCTTTTTGAGACAGGATGGGCCTGATTTTTGCAATGTTACGTAGATGAAAAAATGCAGACCTTGAAATTTGTTTTATGTGGGAGTTGAAGGACATATCTTGATCAAAGATAACTCCCAGATTCCTGACGGTGGTGCTGGAGGCCAAGTTAATGCCATCCAAACTCGCTATATCATTAGATAATGCATCTCTAAGGTGTTTAGGACCAAGTACTATAACTTCGGTTTTATCTGAGTTTAACAGCAGAACATTGGACATTTTTGTGTCCAATATTCAGTTCTTCTACATAAATCTATGTCGGTCCCTGCAGTGAAAACAAAACAGTCCTCCAAAGGTTCCTAGTCGCTGGGAAAAGCTCCTCCCGTTGTGAAACCCGGATTATGACTCGTCTAATCTGACCAGAGACAGACAAACAAAATGATGGTGTAAACTGAACCCAACATAATACAGAGTAGATGCTAAACTGGTTGGTTTCAATATGCTCAGTCAGTCAGAATCTGTGGGACAGATACCTTGTAGAGGAATCCATATTGTTCAGTGTTTCTTTCTACTTCAGAACCAGAAAAAGTTTTAACAAGCCGATGAAGAATGTGAGTTTGTTAAGGTCAAGACCTCAACACACAGACACAGAATGTATAATTTAGTCAATCATCTTTTCAAACTTCTGATTTCCATCAACACAGAAATGTCAGAGGGAGTAGCTCAGAGTGAAGACTACGGTGACTTTCATGCTTCATGTCAGCGGGCTGATTAACGGACAGGTGGAGCTGACACTCATGTTTTCACCTCTGTTGTCTTTGACACTACTCTGACTATTACTGATACTGTGATGAGGAATTTATTAGCTTTATGTTCCAGTGATGTTCACATCTGCAGCTCCTGTTATTTTGTGCTGACTGCTGGGTCGCTGGAGCAGGTAGGGGGGGGTTAAATGTCTTGTTTAGGACATACTCAAATAAAAGTACTATTATTTTTTATAATAGCTTGAGTATCTAACGAAAAGTTAGATTCTCCTCATGTCTTTAAATCTGTCAAAGAAGACTGCCAACAACAACAGAATAAAGATATGTTGTGTTCTCTGTGTTTATAAACCAAACAAATGAGCTTTGGTGCAGTTGCCAACCTCATTTAGTGGTTTGGCTGATCTCTGACCCCCCTGGTGGAGTTCTACTCGGTGTCACAGTGCTCTCACACACACTCTTGTGCTGCTCTCTCAAGCATCTGTTTTAGTTCTCGGAGTCTAATTTATGTATCTGTGAACATTGTTATTGCTCCGTCAGCCTCCAGGGTCACTGCAGACAAAGTCAGGGAATGCTAATAGCATGCAAATCCTTTTAATTATACATTGTTTATTCCTCCTTCGCTCAAGCTATAGTTTGATTGTTAAGTCCACGTCCTCCTTTAGTTGGTGAGGAGCACTGAGATGTACAGTGGAGCCTGGGTCAGGCCAGAGACGATCACTCACACTGAACCCAAACAGGGTCTATCAGTTGGTGTTGTGTGGTGCGAACAGGTTAACAAAAGCTTTCCTGCTGCTCTATTTTCATTCATTTATGTTTTTTATGACAATTAAATTCATTAAAACTGTTGAAGACAATTTAATATGATACATTTTACATATCAACACTGATAAAACTCTAAATAAATAAATAAATAAAATATATTAGATAACAAACAAACAATATGGGACCTCATTAATTATTCCTCTGCAGGTGCACCAGTGGGAAAAAACTCCACATGGTCTCTTTAACAAGTTAACATGAACCTTGCGGACCTGTAGACAAGGTGTCCCCATTCAAAAAAAGGCACTTAATCCTGAACTGAATTACTGCTCAGGGTCCGGCCGTGCGCTGGGACTGTGTTTGCCGCTTTGACACTCAGAGGAATAACAGACCTGCTCAGCAAAACTTCTCAGAAAAAAATCAAGGTTAAACAAGCAGCCGGAGACAAAACAATAATCCTCTGCTGACTCAGACCATCTGTGACACTGCTGACCGAGGTGTAAGAGAAAGGCCGTCTCAGAGCTCATCTGAGGAGATTAAGGAGCCAATAATCAGTCAGCCTTTGTCTGAGGTGTCATGCAGTTTCTGACCGATACTGACGCTGGATTTTAAGCATATGTGCTTCTGTTACCATGAGATATCGCCATGAAACTCCCCCAGTTGATAACTTACATTTAAGACAAATACTTTTATTGTATTATACGTTTTCTGATATTTTAGGTTTAATTATGCAAATTAGGATATCTATTTAATTAAGCCCCAATCTGCATAAATGATTCTGAGAAAATAACTCTGGTAAAATCATCCTCTACACATGTGTGCTTGTTTAACAATATTGTATGTACTCAAACTAAAATGCTTTCTTTCTCTAAATGTCATTAATGCGTCCATGCAAATGTCTTCGGTGAGGTGTATTACGACTTCAAATTGCCCATTATTGCTGTGCGCTGGATCAACTTGTCACCTGCAGCAGTTTCCTCAAATAACTTTTTACAAGAACTGCAAAAAAACACTAAAAATCCCAAGAAAAGACTTAAGTACTCCCAGCAAGTAGAAATTTAAAAAATATCAGTAAACCTTCAACCTTATAGCTGTTGATCTGACAGAAAGTGAAAAGTCTAACCAAGGTTCCACCAATTAGTTGATTTACTGAATATTACTCAACAGTTGTGATAATCAATAGAGCAGAAATGTGAGGATACAACTTTATGACATCTGAACACAAAACATAAGCACATTAATCTAACAGATATTTGTTGCAGCCTTTGTTCACTTATGTCATTTTTACTTTCAACAGCAGCTGTTTCAGCGCCTGAAGCCATTAAATCATGTGACGCAGTGATCTCAATGCTAACAGTGTTTCCATTGACAGAACAACCATCCCTACATTCTTCACCCGGCAGGTATGAGCTGGAAGATTTATGTTAATCTTCTGTTGCTGCTTACTGAGCAGAAAACTTCGACAAGCTCACATATTAACATTATTTACTAGGAGCCGTTTGTTTCTCTGAGTCATTCTGCAGCGAAGCTACAAGTAATTTCAACCTGCGAGGCAGATTCAGTCTGGCAGGGATTTCCTGATTCATTAGTAATCCAAAGGGAGTGATTAACTGAGCTTCACACGAGGCCCCGGCTTCACATTTGTATTGTTTCACTTTTCAGAAAACTGAAGACGGTGGAGGATCTTCAAGTGCACAAGACTAGAAAATTGACTTCTGCAGAATCAGGTTCGGGAATTACTTCCACTCAAACATAAACCTGCACAAAAGCGTGAAAATATCATAGACATAGAGACTCATTTATTTTATCAGCAGGCTGCAGAATGACTGGAATAATAATAACATAATAATAATGCATTTTTGCAGGTGTTAATTTGAAGCAGCTATCAGATGAAACTCTGGCATCTCTGAAAAGTTGATTTTGTAGAAACAGACTATTATTATACGCTGTGAGTTAACATTATGGGTTTTTATATGCATTAATAAGGTGACACACTAATTAAGATCACAGCAGGTCTATTCAACTACTTTAGAGGGGCCAGATTTGATGAAAAGTGAAGTGCTAAGGGGCCGGACTTTTATATTCCCTATGTCTGACCTGTAAAGCTTGGAATTAAATGTGTTAAAACAATGCTCTTTATTTTTTTAGCCTAATTAGCATCCTCTGCATCCTCAAACCACTGTTGCTGCGATTTACAGGCTGGCCACACAGGATGCTCGTGTACTGAGTGGCGGCTGTGTTGCTGAGCTGCTGCTGCTCACTTGTGTGTTTGTGTCCACACAGCCAGCTTTGCTGCTGCAGTGCAGTTTACACAGTGTGACTTTGATAATTAACAATAAATACAATGACGTGATTTTCCTTTACACCTGTTGAAAGAACAAGAAAGCAGGAGAGGGAAAGAGAAGGAGGGAGGGAGTCCTTTCACCTGTTGTGTGTATTCTCTTCAGGTCTGTGACAAATTATACACACAGAGACATTAAAACTGTAGTGAAACGCTGGTATTATGTTCATATGACTGTCTACAGGTCGTTTTCAGCTCTATTTTTGCCAAGAATCTCGCCCATGTCATGGTAAAAACAGGCAAGACTCTGAATCTGTAGATGACGCAATGCAGCAGCCTCGCTTGACGTGCGTGAGAAGTGCAACTCATGCATCCAGTGTGGCTGCTCTAACCTGTTAACATGGACGCCGAAATGAAAAGCGAGATGAAATTCCACGCAGCAGCCTTGCACACGCATCCAGTGTGTCCAGCCTGTT
This sequence comes from Pagrus pagrus, assembly GCF_965226575.1. NCBI lineage: Eukaryota > Metazoa > Chordata > Actinopteri > Spariformes > Sparidae > Pagrus > Pagrus pagrus. The sequence goes on along the minus strand of NC_140200.1, from coordinate 23,306,594 downwards.
AGAGTCACGTCATTCAGTCACTGTATACTGTATGTCTCTAATTTCTCAGCATTGTAAGGAACAACGATGGTGGACTAAATCTCTCTTTAAGTGTTGCTCTTTACTTTGCATGTCTACATTGGCATCCAAACATGACCGGTCCGCAGACCACTGTTGTTTCGATTGGACATCCATAGTGAAAATCTTTCGTTTCTTCTCCCATGGATTAATCAGAACACGCTACACTTGCTTAGTTGGTCCTTGGTCGCAACAACCCTGCCCCCAGCCCCTGACGTAAGCGGTTCATTGTTCACGACCAGCAAAAAGTTGGTGCCACTCTGGAACCAATTTTCCAGGCAGAGATCCAGTTCTTTGGCTGCTGAAACACAAAGAACTGGTTCCAGAGGAGGCAACCAGCACCTGAGCCAACTTGATGGAAACAGGCTTTATTAGAACAAAAATTTTTGCGTATATATACATATATGCTTGAATACTTGTGTATTAACATCTTTTCAGTCCACACATCCAACATTTGATGTGAGAACCCAAGACACCAATAATACTTAAAAGTGGCCCAGGAGCTTAAAGTTTGTTTGCAGTCATTCGCAGCACTCAATCAGTTTATTTGGTTGATTTATATTTGAGGCATTGAGCCAGTTCTCTTACAGAGAGTTATAAAGCACCCAGGGTTCAGTGTAAAGCATGTTTTGACAGATATTGATTGACACACTGCTTGCTGTGATGGTCAAGATTTTGATCATCTTGTCGATCATCTTGAACTCCAGCCGTCTGCAGTTTCCTCAACAAGCTGCTGAATTCACAGTTTCACAATGTGCTGCTCTGTTTGGCTGTCCTTCCTGTCCGACTCACAGAGATCAATAAAGAATGACAAAAGATGTTAAGAGGGTCAACTCTCAGTGATTGTAACGAGGTATGCAGGCTCAGCTGCATTCCAGACGAAGACATCAGAAACAATCTGAAGAGAGCACAGCTCCTATCAGAGCCAGGGTTCAGCTCTTATTTGTTGAATATTTCAGAGGGCTGCATGGAGAGAGGGAAGTAATGAAAATTTCACTCTCGAGTGAATTAAGAGGAGTCTGACAGAAGTGAGATCAAACCAACCAGTAACAGAAGAAAATGAGAGCCCTCACCATTCACTTTGCTCCCTTGTGTTACTGAGGAATTCCCACCGGGGGTCACCGCGCAGAGCTGAGGACAGAATTGCCCCAGATGAATTAAAACTGAACTTGAACTGAGCTGACATGCTCGGCTATATTAGGAAAAATAACAAATCATGGTCATTCTGTGCTGAGGTTATTTCGTTGACTGATCTCAAGCTGATGAAAGTAACTTTCCATCAAAGGAAAGCAGAAAACAGAGCTCCCTAAGAGCATCTGACAGCTAATTTATTGTCACTTTTCAGTCATGTATACAGTTAGCAGTGTACAGGCATTTTTTCTTTGTGTTAAAAATATTTAGTACACAATTGCACAGGTGAGAAACCATGCAAATGGCACACCATTTATGTTTAATATTTTGTCTATTGTAATGATAAGCAGGCATGGCACTGTGAGGAAATTTCTCCACTGGTTAATAAACTCATAACACCAGACATTTCACAAGACATTCGCCGATGATGCTCGATATCTGTAGGTAACTGTAAGTTTAGAGTTGCCAGGTCTATCAAACGTGCAGACTAGTTGTAAAGTAACACTAATCTAGTTAGACAGATCAGTACCAGCTATAACCTCCATAATGACTTAAGGCAAAACAGAAAACTTGTGAATGGACACAAATTTGCGTTTATTCGTGCTGGGTGGCGCGAATGACGTGAATGATGTGAGTGAGTTGAAAAAACTGAACTCAAGCGATGATTTCACGTGACATTGTCATCCACACTGACGTCACTATGTTTACGCTGATGTCCAGGCATTCATGAACAGCACTGGAGGGGAGGATAATAATCACTAATCGTGGCCGTCTGCAGACACCCAGAGCTGTACGATAACACATCTACTCATACAGAGACGGGGCAAAAAAAAAGCTGGCGTGCAGGAAAGTGAAGTCAGACTACCTGGTAAGTCATGAAAATTTGTCTCAGCACAGCATAGCCCTGATCGATCTGAACTCCATTCGAGGAAAAAGCATTTTGAAAGTTGTTTGCTTGTCGTCTGGCCGACCGACCCTGACGAAGCATGAATTCAGGCTTTGTACAAGGCGACATCATGATGTTTGTTATTTCGGCGTCCTTTTGATCCATTTATTGCAGTCAGATCACAGAGAAATCTCTTTGTTTTGGGTTCATACCGATGTGGTAATTTACTCTACGTCTACTTGCTGGTCATAGTTACTATTATTTATTTTAACACAACTATTAAGAAACTGCCACTCACTGGAGACAGATGGACAGACGCTCTGCAGCTGAAAACTGGGCACTGGTCAGCCTCAGGTAGCACTGGAAGCTCTAGTCATCCAGACACAGCTCCAGACGGTGAAATGGCACGAGGTGAATATTTTCTTCACGTTTGTTCTGAACACACCATTAGTAGTTTGTTAAGCAGAGGAGAAAATGGTAGAAAGACAACGAGGATGGAGAAATAATGTCACACTGAATGACAGTCAGTTAATGAAACGCTGGGAAAATGTTTGTGGCGGATCTCATTAGAGATGTGCTCACACCTAATCACGACCTGAATGAAAGTGAAGCTCAGGGTCTGTTCATCTGGGTATGAATTAGGTTCAGGTGCACAGAAGAATCGAGACGGTAATGAACATTTCTCTTGCAGGTCTCACTTGAAAACATCCAGGTTGGTGATGAGGTGACTAGCTTGGGGAGGCTTTTAAACCAACATGAACCACAGCTGCTGCCGTGAGACTGTCATCCAAAGTGTTCGCTCCCTGCCGGTTGTGTTTTTGGCAACGTGCACCCATTACCGCTTGTGTTCTTGACACATGAATGCCGTTAATGAGTAGCACAGAGCACCTGGTAGTGACGGTTACAATCAGCCTCTGGAAAGCCCAAACCAAAGAGGCAGCCAGCGGGAAGCCCTGGATGACGGGCTCTGGCTGTCAAATTAGTCTGAATTAAAGACAACATCATCCATTTACTAAACCGTCTAAGAAGGCAGGATTGAGTCACACATGTTAATCTGAGTCAGTAGGCACAGAGCTTTAATCAGTTAGATGAACTTTGCTCTTTTTCCTATTCTAGACTTAGACTTTTATACCCTGAAAACTGTCATCTACATTTTTTATTAGGTGCACTTGAATGCACCATGATGTCCCCGTACGAAGCGATGTAGATTTGAAAGTTTAAGATGTGCAACTGATCGTTGATACTGCGTTTCATTTCGGCTGTAAAAATGTATTCGTGACACATCAACTCCTCCCCTAGATGCTGATGGAAAATCAGGTGAAGATTCGTAGTCCACAAAACATTTCTGGAGCTTCACAGCAAAACAATGTCGCAACACTATCCTATACAACTCAAGTAGCTGGGGACAAAAGACAACCAAAAAACCTAAAAATGGCTCCATTGATCTCGTCCGGTGTACAAAACATTTTCTCTTTGGGTGAACTGCTCCTTTAAGATGACAAAAAACAACAAACCTTGCAATTTAACATGATGACTTTCATTATCAGGCCACCTAAAGACAAACAAGAGGAACCAGAAACTGACACTACCCTGGTTTTACTTTGAGATTGATAGATGCTGTCTCTTCCTCCTCTGTGTATTTCCACTGATACGCTGAGAAGTAATGCGTCATCTGAACATGGCTGACGTGAAAATAATGCTGTCGTCTCCCAGTGATGCGAAAACCTGTAAAATTAAGATGAACGAGCAGAAGTCATCCTCAATTTACAACTTGTTAAACCAGATTACATTAATCAGCCTGATTGCCTGCTCATAGAGCGAGCAGGTGGATGAGACGGGCTGTTTGTACTGAAACTATATGACAGCAGATTATTTAGGGGACGGTGACGAAGTTACAGAAGAAAGTGACTGCAGGAAACATCAACAGCTCTGTAGTGAGTTGGTTTAACGTTAAGAACTAAAGGTCCTCCTGGGAAAGAAAACAGATTTATGAGAAGCTTCCAGCTCAACACAATTATTTTTAACACTAAGGGAGAAAACAACATATGTCTACATGCCTGAGGTTAATGACAAGCCATTAATCGTATTTTCATTTTTGTGGCACCTATTAAGGAAACTTAACACCTAATTTGATTTTGGGGACATTTTCCTAAAAGTTATGTTGCCGGATCAATTATAATTTTGGTTTCTAACAGTAGCCGATCTCTTTTAGTTAAGCTAATTGATGGCATTTAGGGAAACTCTTCAGATGGTCTCCTCTAATAAGGCAGTCTTGGATATTTCTACAACCTATTAAATGCTTACAGAACGTAAATAATGCTACTTGCTTTATTTTTTTAGTTTATTCTGTTTACTGACAAGAAAGAGGGATTAGGAGACAGGACGGGCCGGGGCAAGCTGACAAAAAAACCACAAGATATGGATAAATTTGGAAACATTTGCTCAGCAGATCTTTTCCAAGTATTACAAGCAGGAATAGTACAAGCAGAAATCATTGCTGTAACTGGATTTTCTACAAACCAGCATCGCTCCACCACATCATGGAGAACCGCTACTTTAACCTTGCCGAGCTCTGCAGTGGACAAACAGCCACTATGTCGGCATGGGTTCAGTGGTTGCACTTGCTCACAGCTGAGCTCGACATGACTCTCACCTCCACTGCCTAAAAAACAGCCGTACAAACATTCAAACTGAGTGACTCCACTGGAGCCGTTTTGTTCAAGGGCACCTCAACATTATCTACTCTTTGGTGCCAAACCAGCGACACATCCTGCTTCTGCATGCGCTTGGATTGAGCTCACTTTAGGTGTGATATCACAGAAAAGAACAAGATACAACATCTGTTAGTGAGTCATTATCTTTTAACTTTAATTGTGTGGGTTTGCATTTGCAGATTTGAGGAAAAAGTGTAATATGAGAAGTGAAATCAAATCAAACTTCTTATTGAACACGTTTCTTTGGCGTCCGTAATACATGACGTGATGATTTAAGTTTCCGTTTAACAAAATATATTTACTGGATTTTGTCCAATCAGACAGATTCAGTTCATCTGGTATCCTCTCATTTCAATAAGCCCTTCCCATAACAGTTTTAATGTCTTTTTGAGGGTATAATTTAGTATGTTGATTGCTCTCCAGTAATAAAATCATTAGCTTTCGTTACAGCTGATTTCTGAAACAGCTGTCAAAAAAGGCCAGTGATCTGAAACATCAGACACCAAGCATCTGGAAGGGCATCAAAGTTCAATTAGTTTATATATCAATCAAGGTCAGAAAGCCTTAAAAAGTCATCTTTATCAGCCTGGATGGCTAAAAAATAACACCCAGTCTGTACGGATAAAAGGAAAGCTCTTTATATTACCTTTTAAACTCGCTTTAAACCTTTTCTGACTTCAAAACACACGAACACGGAGAGGTTTAATCCTCTTCTCTTGCTCAAAGGATTGTGACGAATGTTTCTTCGAATCAATTCTCCCTCATGTTGAGAATACAAATCTCTCTCCATCGTTTATTCTCTGAATATATTCCGTCAACCTCAATGCAGTTCATTTTGTTAAATCTGCATACAAATGATACACTAAGGAGCATTTACTTAAGTAAAAGCTCTCCTTCGCTATTTGTTTGGCTGCCAAAGTCCTTCGTTGTCATGCATAAAAATACACAGAGGGTTAAACAATCTTTTCTATTCCTATTCCAAAAATCTGTATTTCATAAAATGACTTTAAAATGGATACATCGACCTTAACAACACTGGACTTCGTTCAGAACCAGACATCAAGCATTATTTGATCTATAACAGCGGTGACTGAACATATGGAAAATTAATTTTCATATCAATCAAGGTTGTGCAGATTTAAGGAGTCAGAAGGCTCATAAATCATCTGCTCCTGATGGGAGAGTGTGGATAAGCCTTAGTGAAGCATTATTTACACAATCTGCTCACGGTTTCTGCAGGCTTTGCACCCTAAGCCACTTCACAGCCTCACTGATTTATGTTCTCTCGCTTTAGTTCAAGATTTTCATGCTGTTTATTATGGCTACAGTATTTCACGGTCGAGCAGTACAATGCACTACTGAACACTCAATTCTCTCTTCTAAAACTACCTACTACAAAATACAATTACACATTGTAGAGTATTTTTTTCCCAAAGTTTTGTTTTTAATTGTTATATAGCCAGATGTTGCCTGTACGACAAAACACTAAGTATAGTCAAGTTATGCCAAAATGGCAACGTCCCTGTTGGGGAGGAAAGATGAAGCCAATGCGGAAGTGTCAAAAGCTGCAGTTCCTCGAATAGCCACTTGAGGTTGGCCCCAAGAGCGAGTCGATCTACATAAGACCCCATATTAAAATGCGCGTTGAATTTCTGGAAGATGGCTCATATTTATTTTTCAATGCATCTCTGTTCAAGCAGCACCCGGACACTGTTGAGTCCGTGAAACTGAAGTAAAAGTTATTTAAAAAAATAAATGCCACAACATTTTCACTCGCCTCCTTGCCGCTTTCTACTGTTGTATGCCCTCCAGCCCTTTTGTACTACAAATGTGACACACCTGAAAAAAACAGAAAATCAAACTTGTCGACTGGGAAAGGGAAATGAGTCAATCAGCTATTTTTGACTGATAATTTTGTTATGGTAATGGTAATATAGGTTTTCTGTGTTTAGGTGACACTAATACTGGTACTCAGTGGTACCTTTTTTTCAGTACTTTTTCTGTAACAACAATATCACATCAGTTTTAAAAAAATAAAAATACTGAATTTATAATTAGAAAACTTGCTGTAATCCTGTCTGTCTTACCAACTCTTTGTCACATTTCTGTCCCAAAAAACAGCATCTGTCCCCAGCAGCAAGAGCCAGAACTCCTGTTGTTTACTGGCAGTGGTTATGTGCAATGATTTCTAGCAAACAACTTTAACTCACATGTCTTTCTCATCTTCCACTATTGTGCTGTTGTTGAAAAAAAAAAAAATCAGCAAATTTAATGAGGAAAAGTCACAGCGACGGTCGGCCCTCCCGGTCGAGTTTTCAGTGAAACCCCCCTCCAACAGGAAAACAGCTTCCCTCTCCAGGAGTGAGAGCCAGAGATGGTCCACTATTTACTGATGGTGATTATGTGATGTCATTTAGAGCAAAACTTCTCTTTGTCACTTTCCACGTTGCATGGTGGGTCAGGATCTCAATTGCAACACTTAATAACAGCATCCATATGATTAGAAACAGTCGGCGGATACATTTTTAGATTCACAGGTGGAAACGCATGCTAAAATAAACGTTATGATGTGTACCGTCACGCCTCTTTTGGTTCCAACGCCGGCATGCTTGTATGAAATGAGCTGGAGCAGCGTTATGCTGGCGCTGCTTGGTTCAGTGTGAACAAACAAAGGCAGCGTAGAGGCGAACCTTTGTTGTGGCAATATTATACATTATGTTAAAAGGGCTAGTGAGGGATAATGAGCTTTGGATGCATAGACAATACCTGTTAGTCAGATAGATTGTTGATTTTGGTGTTTTCATGGGTTTTGTTGGCAGTAAGGAAAATATTAAGATGCCTTTCAGTACTAGGTCGTCTCTTGTTATTATTGTATCTCCAGGCAGTTTTTTATAAATCTCCTCTACTGATGAAACAGCTTCTTCACATGCTGTATACCGAGACTCTCGCTGGGATTCTCGGCTGATGACACTCCGCCATGTCTGCTCCTGTCAATCCCCCCGCATGATGAGACGGATTCACTTCACCGCAGAGGCACATTAACCATCAGTGCACGTAGGAGCAGTCCATTTTATTTTTTAAAGCGCGGCCTATCCCTGCTTTGCTCTCAACAGGATATGAAAGATGAGGAGATCACAGACAGAGACGGGCAGAAACCCAAAGCAGACACAATAGGAGTGATGGCTATCAGCGCAGCCGGGGCCCGTGAGCCTTTGGTAATTCGTGACGTACCAGGAAACTTATTTAGCCGCGCTCATGCCTGGGCCATTATTGCAGGCACCGAATAAGCAGCAGGGAATTGAACATCACTGCAAATGGAGGCACTCGGTTTCTTGATGAGACCAGGGAACGATGAAAGGCTAACAAGCTCAGAGCATCAGGGAACAGATAGAGACAGAGAGTCCATTAGCAGAGGGCTGCTGTAGTGTCCGTGTTTGTACAAACCAAGGCATAGTTTCCACCGGGGATGGTGGGAAGAGTCCACCTCACTTTTCAAATCCTTTAATGTCCCCTCATTGATTTACTTCCTCTGATTTCTCTAAACAGTGTCTTCTAATGCCAAAACCCAGAGAGGAAAGTTGATAAAAATATTTATTGGCTCATCTGGTTCAACTTTAATTACTATGGGAAGCTCACAGCTGTAAGCTTGATGAGCAGCAGGGAGTTTCATCAGCCCAGTCTTCAGGATATAATGTTAGCAGGTAATGTTTCTGCAAACCATAGTTTGCAGGAATTCTTTCTCACTTTCTTCAACATTGTGAGATTTTTCGACATTTTCATGATGAGCAGGTTGTATAATCACATTGTACTTTTTAATGTTCCAGCAAATCTGGAGAAGGTCGCAGTTTGAGAAACAGCAACAGTTGGAGGACTAAAGACAGCTTTGAAGACAGACAGTACACCACAGAAGGGACCGAGGAAGACAGAAGCACTGAGAGAACAGACATCAGCCTGTATTGAAGGTGTCTTTCCCACAGCTTGCTCTCCCAACGCAGCTAGGGCACAATTGTCGCATTGACTATTATTCCCGATTTTGCCAGAACCTGACAGTGATGATGGGGTGGAGAGATGAACGTGAAAAAATCAAGCCCAGTCACTGTTTTTCTAAGGGATGCATTCAAGGCAAATACTTCCAATCTTGTGTTTTCTAACCAAGACTTACACTTAAAGAAGCATGTGCAGCTTTATTCTCATGATGATGATAAAATTAGACTACTGCTTATGTGAATTATACTTTGTTAGTTTAAACATTTTCAAAAACTTATCTAGTAAACAGTAAATTCTGTGATCAGAACAGTATGTTCTAATAGTTTACTATTACTTTTGGCAACAAATATGTTGTGTAAGCGTAATAACCTCAGTTTCAGCTGTAGCTGTGCCTTTTTCAGTCTTTAGAGAGTTGGTAATGATGTGTTATAGTATTGTTTTCTACTGTAATTGCTTTACTGTTGTTTTTATTTATTAGGCTTCCTGTTTCCGCAGTTGTCTGGGCATTTGCAAGGGTGCTTGAGGACTGGGAGGGCCGGGCTTTCTGTGGCATCATAGGAATCTCCTCGAGGCGCTGCGGGTCGTGTTGGGTTAGTATGGGTCGTTGGGTTTTGCATGCTGTTGTTGGAGTAGAGTGGGGTTGTACCGGGTGCTGGGATATCCTGTGATTCATGTGGGTTTATTGTGGTCATCGTTTGTGGTGGAGAGGGTGGAGTTGGGTGGGTGCTGGATGAAGGTGCTCTGACTTTTTGACCCTACTGGACTGTATGTATTTTAATAATAATATTTTTTTGTGTGTGTTTGTAAGTATTCATTAACGACAGAGTTTAATCCCTGGATTTTATTGATAATTACGTTTTATCTATTTGTTTGACTCAAGATTGAGCTTCCTCAGTTCATCTGTTCCTAAGTTTCGTTGCTGTATGAAGTGCTATACAAATAGAGTTTGATTGTTTTTGTTTGCGTATTTATAACAAATTATAATATCAAGATGAAGGTTTCTCTTTACTGTGTCCTAAAATAACAATTGGCAGAAAATGATGCAGACTGTGTTTCAACTGACTCAGGAATCAAAACTATTTCAACACATTATTCTCTCAAGTTTTAACACTTTCCCCCCAACTGTTAGCAAGCTGAAATTGATCCAGATCCTTTTTGTAACACTTCTGTAGTATTTTAAGACCTGCACTGGACCCCTGCAGGAAACACAGAACAGACATCTTCCATTTATTCAACACCAGAGCCTCTAATATCCAGTGTGAAGAATAAAGCTAAAAGAAACCACTGACAGAATATCAAGGAGGAATCCAAACCATTAGTACTTAACAACAATTTACAGTCATTTTGTTCCCTTTAAAGAATCAAAATGTGGCCATTTTTTGTCAGTTGTGAAACATTTCAACAATAAAAGTGTGTAATTACTCAATTATAGACACCGTTGATGTTGCAATGAACACTTAAACAAAAATAAAAAACATCTGAATCTATTTTTCCCACTCAGTTTTGCAGTTATGCATTTCATAACACTTAACAGAATGAGTATATTAAAACAAAACAGCCTGAAGAAGAAACATTTTCCACAGTTTTAACTGATAATTTTTCCCTCCTGATGGCAGCTACCGCAAACATAAAATCCACTCAGGCTGTAAAAGATTAAAAACATCATTAAATGTGTTTTGTGTTATTTTTACTGACAACCTCTTCAACAGCAAAAATAAACACTTAAAAGGGCAGAAAGCCTTGGGCTCCACAGTTTGACAGAATCCCATCAAGTTTTATTATGTTACTACCTTTAGTTCTTTAAGGACAAGGAGGGTAATCTTTATTTGTGGCTCAAAATATATAGGTGCATTTAAAAAAAAGTCTCTATAATTTCATAAAACAGCTGTTTAGTTTTTAACCATATGCTATGCAAAGAGAAAGAAATGGCGCATTTGTCCGGGACTATTTTCAATGGAGGATTAATTTGAGTGAGTATTTGTGGCAGCAGGACGGTGTGTGTGTGTGTGTGACTGCACTGAAATGAACTACCGTGCAAGGAGTTTTCAATGACTTTCAAGGTTTTACATTGTTTTTCATTTAATGTAATAAGAGGTTTTCAGATGATTTCATTGCCAAGACTTCATGTCAAAATGTCTGTTTTACTTCCCACCTTAAAAAATGGCTCATGAATATAAAGTTTCATTTTAAAAAAAAGGCTCAATATCTTTACTCAAACAGGAGGAAATGGTGAATTTGTTGGGGACTATTTTCAGCGGCAGATAAATCCACATTTGGTGATCTAGTGAGTATTTGTTGCAAAATAAATATATAAATAATGTGTGTTCATAGTGATAAAAAGAACAACAGTGTGACTCACTGATGTGGTTGAATAGTTTTTGGACAAAATGGAAGATATATCAGGCCGTGACAGATACACAATACTTGCTAAAAGATACATTTATTGTCGGTTTTGGGGTTTTTGAGGGAGTCTTTCTATTCCTTTTTAGCGCCCTGCCACAGTGCAGGCTTCTACAGATGCTGGTAAAAAGTGTTAGTCTGCTCGTCTCTTGCACCTGGAGGATCTTTTCTGTCCGAGGAGGTGAGGAGACCTCCTATCCTCCACATGTACATGGAAAACAAGGGAAACTCCTCTGACAGTAGGAAGACACGGTGTTCCAAGTGGCTCAGGAAGCCCGTCTCCTCCGACCCCACCTCCACCCTGCACGGTACCTTTGACTTCTCCAGGAGCGTCTCCAGGATCCAGAACAGGTGGCACGAGTTTTGATACTGGTCCACGGGAAACTTGTCGAGCCCTGAGCTGTCCTGCCCCGAGAAGGAAACATCAACATCAGAGCTGCATGATCCATTGATAACCAAATCCAACCCCACTGACTGTATATGACATGCAGGGTTTCCCCCAGAAAACTTGCTAAGCCCGGTGGTAGGGTGGCCCACCAGCGGCCTACCGGTGCCCAAGCATGTTTTTTTGTGTCAGGGGCCTGACCCTGACCATTGACTGATGGCAGGGCCCTATAGGTAACAGATTCATTCATGGAGTAGTAGAATTTAGAAGGAGTGATTCCATAAGGCTTTAAGATCAACGTTAAAAGTTGACTGGAAATTTGAAAATATTATCATTATCATGTGTTATTATAAGACATTTATGTAACACCAGGTCTTACAGATTGCACTCTTGAAATGCTGTTCAACCAACCACAAAAATAAATAAATAATAAAAATATAATTTAGATAAATAATATCAACTGTTTGCACTAAAAACTAAAAAACAACTGCCTGGTGTCTCGAGATTTTTACTTTTTTCCTCAGAGATTTTTACAATCTGGAGTCACGTGAACATGACCACGGGTCTGTTTCCGGTCAGTCGTCATGGAAACGTGACAATCACGGATCTACCAAAGATACTCTGTAATCTACTGTTTGGACCAGAGAAAACAAACGTGTGCGAGCAGCTTTCACCAGATGTGAAAATGAAACGCTGGGTCATTTTCACATCTGGTGAAAGCAGCTCGGCTCACAGAAGTCAGAACAGTCCGGAGCTCTGACGCTGCAGGGGACGACGTGCTAACAGCTAACAGCTACTAGCCGCTGCAGCAGCTGGCTGAGCCTCTAGAGCCGCGGCTCGGCTCCATAACGGCTACAAGGTCGGTCAGCTGGTGAAGCAGCGGTCTGATGAGCATGATGTCCGTGACATGTCCCGTTATGCGCGACGAAGTTGTAACGTTGTCAGGTAATGAAAAAGACACCTGATCACATGTTGATGGAGCGCAAAAACTGATTTCAAGAAAATAAATAAACGATGCTTAGCCTGGTAGGGGGGCAAGTAAGACCTGGCGGCCCGCCAGGCTTATAATACACTGGGGGAAACCCTGACATGGATCATTGTTGAACTACAAAAGGAATTTAAATTGTTATGCAAGTCATGTAAAGCTTGTACAGATGCATACTCTCAAACCTCCAGAAGTCTCTTACAACTTTTTAAAGTGTACTGTTTTTGCACCCCTGTGGATCGACAGGTGCGTAGGAGAAGACCAAGGGCCAACAAAATCAAGAAACCTGGACTTAATTAAGTGAAACATGTAAGATTTTTTTTGCTAAAAACATTTGAAACTAGCTTTCTATGGATTTTTTGCAGCGATATCTACTGAAGAAAACATGCTAACCAGCTATCAATAGAGGTAAACACCAACACTCCCCCACTGCTCCGAGCTCCCAGTCCGGACCGATAGCTATATGGCTAACTGAGCTAACCACCTATTGGCAGCTACAGTTAGCAGCAGTTAGCTGTTACTCTGGTGATATGCTGCCCCCAATTGATTTGAACTTGTAAGGTGGCCAATTCTTACATATTGCACCATTAAAAGAAGTCACTGTTGATACTAGGGCATTAGTGACTTCAGATTTTTTCAAGTCGACTTATCCGTCAATAAAGTCGAAGTCGAGTCGACACGTCGTTTGATGACGTCATCACATTGACACAGCGGAGGAACACCTCCATACATGGGATGTGTGTCTGGCCCACAGCCGGAGAGTTTTAAAACCAGGAAACAGCTGATCACAGCAATCAGTCCATCACTTCATCCGCGGACGTCAAGATGAGCAACTGGAAAGCCGCTGAGATCCGGGAGATGCTAGTGTCTCCTCGGTCTCTGTAGCTGACAGATGGCGGACACAACCAAACAGTGTAGCGGCAAGCTACGAACGGTCGCTACTTTCAAATTAAAAGCCCCCCGCTAAGAACCCAGTTCTAAAATCCAATGGGATGCAATGTAAAGCTCTTATTTTGAAGACAAATTTGTTGTCACTGTTCACTGCCCCCCAAAAAAACCAAAAAACAAAACACGACTTTTCGACCACTCTCAGGGGCCGTCGACTTGCGCCACTGACATCGACACGTCGACAAATCGGCTTTTCTGTTAATGCCCTAGTTGATACAGAATGAAGCATGATTTATTGAGCCCTGTAAATGACCTTTAATATGAGTGTAGTATTTCTATGTGTTTTTATGTTTACTTATTAACATTCTTTAAAGCCAGGCTTTTATTTTTTATATATTAAGCAGACGTTACATTCAGTGCTTTTATTTTGAAAGCGTCTCGCCTAGAACTCGTACACATCCGGTGCTTCGGACTTTAACGGCAATAGGAAAAGTGTCTTCAATGCTAAAGTGTGCCTAACTTACATGAAACGCCCTAGCACCTGGCTAATAAGGGGCACAAGGTTTGTTTTGTTACCTTTTCATGCCATATTTATGTCCGGCTTGAGTTTGGTTGCCGTAGATATTTTTTATGTATAGAACGTGTTGTGGTTAACGGTAACTACTATTAGCAACGGCCAAGCTGCCGGTCTGTATTGGAAATGAGATGAAGCTATAAGCTAACTCGTAGGTTGTTTTATTAATGCAACAAGATGTATTTTGTCTGTTTTATGTGAGGTCTGCTAAGGTTAAAAACTGTTTGAGTTAAAAACGAACGGTTAAAAAATGCTAATTTCATGTTAAATATTGTTTTATATTGCACTCTATGGGAGGTTGTCCTTCAGTTAAAATGTGAATTTTCCTTCATGATTGTAACATCAATCGTAGCAGTTAAAATATATATTTAAATTCATGGAGTAAAACCTGTGAGTCTACAATGAGTTTATTAAAATAGATAAAAGGAGAGTCAACTTACATGATTGTTTATGGGATAAAAGAAGTTAAAAGTAATTTCAATTAAAGGTAACTGTATTTTATTTTCTTCTTTCATAGCTCTTACGGTGTGTTTATATTGACTACGGTCCAAGGAATAAATGAGTGTAAACCATCAGTTTGAGAGTTCGACCATCATTTAGCCGGGGATGCTACAGTAAGAGCTTCACCTCATCCGTCGCATCACGCCGCTGAACAAGAACAACTGCAGAGGGACCTGATGTAATGGTCAAGGATTGTGGTACCTGCTCACAACATGGAAGCATCAGTAAAGACGCCTCCAGACGACAGAGACTCTGAACAGATGAAGGATAAGGATACTGAAGAGGAGGATCTCCGACGCTCTGGTCGCCTAAGGAATCCTACGGAAAAGATGCTTGCATTTCATAAGGAGGAGGCTCACAAAAAGGAGAAAAGGTTGACTCACATTTATGAACAATGGAAGATCCAGGCACGTAAGGCTAGAGAACAGTTAAAGTTAGACATTCCTGAAAATGACATTGCAACTCTTATAGACACACTAGAAGAAGGAAAAAACTGTGTTATAAACCTGTACATAGAAATCAGAGCTCACCTCACTCCATCTAATGAGACAAGACGTCGTATTGATGCCTGTGAGGCAGTTACAAGGGACATTGTTAAAATTGCTCTTGAAAGGATATCAGGCATAGATGGAGAATTTGATAGTGTTGCAGTAAAGCAACGTCTTCATGAGCTTCTTAACAGAGACTATGCTCACTCCATCTACGGATCCACAGCTTCACCTCCAAGTCAACACTCAAGTAAAGGTTCCAGTCAGCACTCTGTCATAGCAGCAAAAAGAGCAGATGCTGCAGCAGAATTAGCAGCAAAGGAAGCAGAATATGAAGTGTTACTAAAAGAGGAGAAACAAAAAGAAAAGATTCAACTTCTAGAGGAACAACAAAGGAAAGAACTTGAGGCTCAAAAACGTGAGTTGGAAAGATTAAAGGCAGAGAAGGACATTAAAGCTGCACGAGCTAGGTTCACAACTTATGATCAGGAAGTTATGCAGGAAGCAAGTGTTCACTCTGTTGATCATACCTCAAGAGAACAACAGTATGTGTATCCTCCTACTTCAGCTCTCATCCAGCAGCCCACTGATATCACAGCGACAGCATCACCTGCAAGGACAGATGTGGGTTATCTGGCTCAAGCAGTCCAAGATAGCATAGCTCTGAACAGGCTCCCAATGCCAGAGCCATCTGTATTTACTGGTGACCCTATCCAGTTTATTGAGTGGAAGGCTTCCTTCACATCCCTCATAGACAAAAGGAACATTGCTTCAGCTGACAAATTGCATTATTTGAAAAAATATGTAGCAGGTCCAGCTCGAAAGACACTTGATGGCATATTTTATAGAAATGATGATGAAGCCTATAGAGATGGATGGAACCGTCTCAACCACAGGTATGGTCAGCCGTTTGTTATACAAAAAGCATTCAGGGAAAAACTAGCAAACTGGCCAAAGGTCCATCCAAGAGATGCTGAGGGACTCAGAGCATTTGCTGATTTCTTACACTCATGTCTGGAAGCCATGCCTTATGTTAAAGGTCTGAACATTTTGAACGATTGTGAAGAAAACCAGAAATTGGCTCAAAAGCTACCTGATTGGGCAGCATCACAATGGAACCGCAAAGTCACTCAAGTCATGAGAGATGATCAAGAGTTTCCCAGCTTCCAGGAGTTTGTCTTCTTCATTGTAACGGAGGCAGAAATTGCATGTAATCCTATTACTTCATTCCACGCCCTCCACTTATCAGAGGCTAACTCCTCACGTCATCTGAAAGAAAAGAAATGTAAATCCAGTGTTTATCATACACAGACAGTTACAGAGACTGAAACACAAGGACAGTTAAAAACAGGTTTAAAGCCACCATGTGTGTTTTGTCAAGACAGTAAACATCAACTTCATCGCTGTCCTGAGTTTAAAGGCAAAGCTCTGGAGGAACGACGGAAATATGTGAAAGAAAAGAAACTTTGTTATGGCTGCCTGAGGACAGGCCATAATGCCAAGGACTGCCGCAATAGACATTCATGCGACAAATGTAAAGCAAGACATCCTACGCTTCTCCATGATGACACCTACACCAAAGCCAAGCCCACGTCAGTCTCAAATCAAAGTACCACAGAGGAAACAGCAACCACATTGGCCCTCAGTGTGACAACTAAGGAGCCATCTACCAACACTTCAATGATAGTGCCAGTGTGGGTTTCTTCTGTCAGCAATCCAGGTACAGAAAGACTTGTTTATGCACTGCTTGATACCCAAAGCGATACAGTCTTCATTGACCAAGAAGTCAGCAATAGTTTACAGACTGAAACACATCCTGTAAGACTGAAACTAACGACCATGACAGGAAAGGATGCATTAATGCACAGTCAAAGAGTGTCAGGTTTGAGAGTGAGAGGTTACTGCTCTGCAATCCACATTGATCTTCCCCCTGCTTACACCAAGGACTGTATACCAGTGAATCGAACACACATCCCTACCTGTGACACGGCACGGCACTGGAATCATCTCATCAAAATAGCAGATGAAATCCCACCACAGCTGGAATGTGAAGTCGGTCTGCTGATCGGCTACAATTGCTCAAGGGCACTGGCACCACGGCAGGTAATCCTTGGAGGAGATAGCGAACCATATGCAGTTCAGACGGATTTGGGGTGGAGTGTTGTAGGCTGTTCACCTCACCACAACTCACCAGGCATCACCAACATGTGCCACAGAGTTTCAGTCAGAGAACTTCCTCCAGTGACCCCAGCAGAGGCACTCAGGGTTCTCGAGTCTGACTTTAAAGATGCTATAAAGGACGGAAAGACTGTGTCTCAGGATGACATCCGCTTCCTGGATGTGTTAAAGGAAGGGATCAAGAGGAACATTCATGGACATTACGAGATGCCACTCCCCTTTAAAGAGAGACCCTATCTCCCTGACAACAAACAACTGGCAATGGTACGGCTCAGTCACCTTAAAAGAAAGCTGGTGAAGGATGACAAGTACAAAGAACATTATGTGAAGTTTATGAATGAAATCATTAAAAAGGGTGAGGCAGAAGAAATTCAGGATCAAGGGAAGGAAGGAGAGAAATGGTACATTCCTCACCACGGAGTGTATCACTCGAAAAAACCTGACAAACTGCGTGTGGTTTTTGATTGCTCGGCTAAGTACAGGGGAACTAGCCTCAATGATCATCTCCTGTCAGGCCCAGATCTGCTGAACAATCTGAACGGCGTGCTTCTCAGATTCAGACAGCACCATGTTGCATTGATGTGTGACATTGAAAAGATGTTTCACCAGTTCTACGTGTATGAAGCTGACAGAGACTATCTACGTTTCCTCTGGTGGAAAGACGGCAACTTTAATGCAGAGCCACAGGAGTTCAGAATGAAAGTGCATCTCTTCGGTGCAGCGTCATCGCCAGGATGCGCTAACTACGGACTGAAGCAGCTTGCAACGGACAATGAAAGTGAGTTTCCCCTCGGCTCACAGTTCATCATGAAAGACTTTTATGTCGACGACGGTGTCACTAGTATAGAAAATGTGAATGATGCTATTCAGCTTGCACAGGAAGCGCAGAAGCTCTGTGCTACAGGTGGACTGAGACTGCACAAGTTTATGTGTAGTGACAAATCTGTGCTGGAGAATATATGCCCATCTGAGCGTGCTGCTGAAGTGAAAGCTCTGGATCTGGTCTTCAAGGATGTGACATTAGAGAGAGCCTTGGGAATCCACTGGCACATTGAATCAGACACCTTCAGATTTTGTGTTTGCCTGAAGGACCAGCCAGCAACACGACGTGGTATCCTGTCTACGGTTGCATCTCTTTTTGACCCCCTGGGGTTTGTTGCCCCTTTCCTGCTCACTGGAAAAAGGGTGCTTCAGGAAATGTGCAGGCACGGAACAGGCTGGGATGATCCCCTTCCCAGCGAACTGCAACCAGTGTGGGAACGCTGGAAGAATGATCTTGCAAATTTGGAGAAAATCACCATACCACGCTGCTATGTGCCTCCTGGTTTCGGACGAGTGGTGAGAAAGGAGCTACACCATTTCTCCGACGCAAGTACATGTGGTTATGGACAGTGTACATATTTGAGACAAGTGAACGAAGATGGAAGTGTTCATTGTGCTCTGGTTATGGCAAAGTCCAGAGTAGCTCCAATCAAGGTCACTACAATCCCTCGGCTAGAACTGGCAGCCGCTGTTGTGTCAGCCACAACAAGCAACACCTTAAAGGAGGAGCTTGGTTTGTCAAATGTCGTTGAGTATTTCTGGACTGATTCAAAAGTCATCTTGGGATACATCAACAATGAGGCACGTCGTTTTCACACTTTCGTGTCAAATCGGATACAGAAAATACATCTCAGCTCTTCTCCTCAGCAATGGAGATATGTTTCAACCACTGATAACCCCGCAGACATCGCATCTAGGGGATCAAGCGCAAGTGAGATTCTCACATCAAGCTGGTTCAAAGGACCTCGGTTCTTATGGGAGAAAGAGATACCTACAGCTACAGATGTTAGCACAGAAATACAGATTGGAGATCCTGAAGTCAAGAGGATTCAGACTCTAAACACACAGACACAGGAACAGCTGAGTCTCTCAGACCACCTGTCAAAGTTTTCTTCGTGGTCAAAAGCAACTCAGGCTGTCGCTCGTCTCATTCGTCGTGTCAGACATGATAAGTCAACAGACCACAGCACTGTCCAAGAACGAGAAGACGCACGCTGCATCATCATAAGAGACTTACAGAGACACGCGTATCCAGAAGAGTTAAAGTTGCTCAGTAAGGTAACTCAACTTCCCTCTCAGAGTAAACTGTTTCAGATGGATGCTTTTCTTGATCAAGATGGACTCCTCAAGGTGGGAGGAAGACTGAAAAATGCATCACTCCCTACCTCACTGAAGCATCCAGTGATCATACCAAAGAGTCATCCCATCTCCAAGGCAATAATTGCTCACTGTCACGAGAAGGTCCAACATCAAGGAAAAGGCTTGACTATTAATGAGATCAGATCAAATGGATTCTGGATTTCAGGAATCAACAGAGCTGTGGCAACACATCTGCATCAATGTGTTACATGTCGAAAACTCAGAAGATTCACAGAGGAGCAGCGAATGGCAGATTTGCCGTCTGAGCGTGTGGATCCATCACCACCTTTCACCTATTGTGGAATGGACTGTTTCGGTCCGTTTTTCACCAAACAAGGACGCAAGGTACAAAAGAGATATGGACTGCTTTTCATCTGCTTTTGCTGTCGAGCTATCCACATTGAAATGTTAGACGACATGTCGACAGATGCCTTCATAAATGGACTACGTTGTTTCATTGCAATAAGAGGAGCAGTACGTGATATAAAATGTGACCAAGGAACGAACTTCGTTGGAGCTAAAAATGAACTGAATGAAGCTCTCAAGCAAGTGGATGCTGATCGTCTGACTACGTTTTTGGCTGAGAAGCAGTGTGACTTCAGCATGAACGCTCCACATGGAAGCCATGCTGGAGGCGTATGGGAGAGACAGATCCGAACGGTAAGGAATGTTCTTCGTTCTACTCTTTCACCCTCATCAGGCAGGCTGGACGATGCCTCTCTACGGACATTCTTTCATGAGGCAGCAGCTATTGTGAACAGTCGTCCACTCACGGTTGACAACTTAAATGATCCAGACAGTCCAGAGCCGCTAACGCCCAATCACCTGCTCACCATGAAACCCACTGCAGCCTTACCACCTCCTGGCAGATTCATCAGAGAGGATATGTATGCTCGTAAGAGGTGGCGTCGTGTTCAGTATCTGGCAGAGCAGTTCTGGGGCAGGTGGAGAAGAGAGTATGTCTACAACATCGCCACCAGACAACGCTGGCATACTCCAAGGAGAAACCTCAAAGTCGGTGACATTGTGATGGAAAAGACAGAAGATCAGCCTCGCAACGAGTGGAAGTTGGCTAAAGTTGTAGAGACAGTGACTGATAAAGATGGACTAGTGAGAAGGGTGAAGATTCGTGTTGGAGATCAGAAGATGGGAAAGGAGGGACAGCGTTCTGGCAAGCCATCCATCGTTGAACGTCCAGTGCAGAAACTGATCCTGCTCCTAGAGACTGTTTAACCACCCCCTTCACTCCACAACTATATCATTTCCAGTATGAAGAGTTTATGGACATTTTTGACTCAAGCACTAAAAATTAAAGGTCACATGGTTTAGAAATCATTCATGCTTTACATCTAATAAGGGGATGAAAACCAGTAATGATTTGGTGGGAGTGTAAATGACCTTTAATATGAGTGTAGTATTTCTATGTGTTTTTATGTTTACTTATTAACATTCTTTAAAGCCAGGCTTTTATTTTTTATATATTAAGCAGACGTTACATTCAGTGCTTTTATTTTGAAAGCGTCTCGCCTAGAACTCGTACACATCCGGTGCTTCGGACTTTAACGGCAATAGGAAAAGTGTCTTCAATGCTAAAGTGTGCCTAACTTACATGAAACGCCCTAGCACCTGGCTAATAAGGGGCACAAGGTTTGTTTTGTTACCTTTTCATGCCATATTTATGTCCGGCTTGAGTTTGGTTGCCGTAGATATTTTTTATGTATAGAACGTGTTGTGGTTAACGGTAACTACTATTAGCAACGGCCAAGCTGCCGGTCTGTATTGGAAATGAGATGAAGCTATAAGCTAACTCGTAGGTTGTTTTATTAATGCAACAAGATGTATTTTGTCTGTTTTATGTGAGGTCTGCTAAGGTTAAAAACTGTTTGAGTTAAAAACGAACGGTTAAAAAATGCTAATTTCATGTTAAATATTGTTTTATATTGCACTCTATGGGAGGTTGTCCTTCAGTTAAAATGTGAATTTTCCTTCATGATTGTAACATCAATCGTAGCAGTTAAAATATATATTTAAATTCATGGAGTAAAACCTGTGAGTCTACAATGAGTTTATTAAAATAGATAAAAGGAGAGTCAACTTACATGATTGTTTATGGGATAAAAGAAGTTAAAAGTAATTTCAATTAAAGGTAACTGTATTTTATTTTCTTCTTTCATAGCTCTTACGGTGTGTTTATATTGACTACGGTCCAAGGAATAAATGAGTGTAAACCATCAGTTTGAGAGTTCGACCATCATTTAGCCGGGGATGCTACAAGCCCGGATATCGAAATGGTGAACTGAACCGAGCTGAACTGCTCTTTTTTTATATACACAGTTTCCTCTCCGTCAGCACTTATTTTCTCACTCTTGTGAGTTTGCGAGATTCGTAGGCAGAGCAAACAGGCCGGGTGGCGGCAGAAGATGGGGACAGAGGCCGAAGGGATGTTTGCAAGAAGGGCTGCAGCTCGTAGGCCACCAATCAAACTGTAAAAAAGACATTATCACCACAGCTAGTCATGTGAGAACTGTGGTCCATTGTAACGCCTCCGACATGCTCTTCTTTTATCAGTCACATGGCGATGGTGCAACCAAACTACACATCTGATAAATTATTGGACCTTTGCTTGTCACTCGTAGCACACTCCATTATAGAGGGATATGACAGGCTGTTTATAAACCAAGGCTTATTTGCTATGTGCTTTCAAGTCGGTTTGCTTTTAATGCGTACAACTATGGAGCATTGTACTGAACTATTTTATTATTGCTATCGATGACTAATTGTTTTATTGCCTTTCCATACGTGGAGGCTTGTCTCCATTTGTGTACAACCAGGTCCACTGGGCTAACCAAACCCAAAAGGTCTCCTCCTTCACCTTTACAGCTTCCTTCATCTTTGGTGTTGACTAACAGGATCTTGGCTTGCTGCCATCACAACTGAGCAGCAGCCTCCACAATGGCAGCTTTAAACTCTCTAACACTGGATATGTCAGAGCTTCCTACCACATCCTGAGGGTCAACCAGCACAGATACCTTCTCCACTTGCTGCAGCAAAAAAATGTAGACAACAAAGATTTCCTTTACGCTACATGACTGTGTAGTTATTTCTGATCGGTGTAATCCAAAGGAGAGACAGTGTGAAGAAAAAAATTGTTATTCAAATAAACCAACACTGTTGTAACCCTCCAGGGCTGATGGATTGATGATACAACGACTTGCTGCTTAACAACAGCTAACAGCACAGAAATATGAGGTACAAGGTGTGATTGTTTTCACAGCACACACTCAAGTCAAGTTCGAGACATACAATACACAAAACACTGCAAAGCAAATGTTAATTATTCAAATGAACAGAAGCTGCTGGATTCCTTCCAGGCTAGATCTCAGGTGTACCTTTCTAAATGTGTGTGTGCCTTTTTTTGTGCATGAGAAAGTTTCTGTGTGTGCACCTGTGTGTGTTTGAGAGATGTCACCGAGGAAAACAACCGCCAGATGGCTGTCAGGTATTCCTCGAGGCCTACACTTGAAGAGAGCTGACAGAATGTGACAACAACAGCCCTTAACCCCTTACAAACACACACGCACACAAAAAAACATGCACACCACTTAGACCCCATCAGGATCGGGTCACTCAGCACTTTGCTCTGGAGAGCAAAAACACAATTCTCTTTAAATCTCCCAAGTCAATTGTTCAGTTTTTCCATCTGTTAGCTCAACAAACAGATATTAAAGACAGAATTCTCCTGCTGACAAAACAACAATTAATGACCCAAAAGTGTAATCAATAACATTTTACTGGCTCCTTGCACAAAATGTCAGCAGTGTGTTCACAATTGGCAGTCACTCCTGTGTTTTTTGCCCACAAGAAAACAAAGATTTTTTTCTCTGAGAGCTCTGGAGTGTTGTTTGCTGTTGATTCCTGCCACTTCCATGCATCCACCGTATATTTTTTAACTCTGGAGAAGTTTTTTCACAGTCACTCCTGTGTTGCCTTAATGGCTTCTGAAGTTGCCTTTGAACCACCAGCGATGCTCTAAGCACCTGGTTTATCTCCAAAAACTATCTCAAACCACAGTGCTGCAGTTGAAACATAAGAGAGTTTTGGTCAATAAGACGTTCAAGTTTCAATACTGATGTGGAGCTGGCATTACATTAGCCGGAGAGGTTAACAATAGCCTTTTTCACACAGAGATTCCGCAATATCGCTGCAATCAAGGTTCTGCTATCACATTACTGTTGTTTGGTCCTGTAACTTTGCTTTGGGAGTTGAAGTTTGGGACATTACTCTTTTATTTGATAAGTGTAGGATCTGTTTAGTTGTCAGACTGTGAACACCATCAGACCGGCACACTACTGGCTTACCCTTTTACACAGACGTCTATCACCTCTGTTGCTGCTGCTACTACCTCCGCTGGCAGATCAGAGGCAGAACCAAACTGTCCCCGACATTCCTCCTCTGTCACTTTCACACAGACAGTGAGGTGGAATATTGGCGCAAGATTCCCACCTTGAAAAGGCAGTGTGAAAGAGGCTTAAGTTTTCCACATTGCTAATGTTGATGATGCATTATAGCCGACATCAGCTGTCCACAATCACTAAAGCTCAAATATGTTAATATCAACTAGGGGTGGACCAATATGGCTTTTTCAGGGTCGATATGGATTATTAGAAATCAAGGAGACAGAAAACCAATATTTGGGATCGACATTCTGAAAATCTGTGTCAAAATGTTGAATGAACCCAAGTACAATTTACTCAAGTACTGATTTTAAGTATACTTTCGAAGTATTTTACTTGAGTACCTGCTCTGCTACTTCATACTTCCTCTCCACTGCATTTATTAGATACATTTAGTCACTAGTTCCTTTCAGATTCAGATTATTCAGTGTTTAGAGGCTATTAACTGTGACGTTTTACCAATCAGACAATGTTGTGGGCAGGACACTGTATGAGAGGATGTTGTATCAGAGCCAAAGTAACACATTTTTTAGTTAGTTTATTTTATGGGAATCTGACTAAAAAATCGCAGCTACCGATAAGTAGGAAAGTGCTGAATATTGGCCCTGATAATCAGCCAGGCTTGGTAATCAGTCTGCCCCTAATATCAATGATGGCTCTGATAAGTGTAAAGCAAACTTGCCAAACTTCCCAAAATTCCTGAGATATTCCCAGTTTTCAGTGCCCTCTTCTGGTTTTTGTCTAGCTAAATACTAAACATTCACTTGCTTTCCTTCCTAAAAGTGAGGATTTGCTGCTTTTCTTCATTTCATATTATTCTTCATCATTTATCTTCTAGTTTTGGACAGCTGGTCAGACAAAATAAGCAAACTGAAAATGTAACCTTGGAGTTTGAGAACAATTTCAGTGCAGCCTTAATAAACACAAACATGTTTGATACATTCCCTTATCAAACATGTTCATCGGAGTTCATAACCACCAACAGTCCTTGTGCTTTCAGACACAGCTATAGAAAAAAAGCATTCTTAAAAAATCTTTTTATTTCAGTCTAAGAAAAGAAGAAGTTTTCTGCTTCTGTAAATCAAACTGCTCTAGTTGGGCTCCTTCTGACATGACAAACTACACAACTTATCATGTGTTATGTCTTTAAATCATGTTTATTTGTTTTGTAAAGCTATAGCTGGTGCAATAATGCAGAATCCACAGTTTAAACTCAATTTTGTGGGATGATTATTTACTTTATATGTGATCCATCTTGCTGAAATTCACCCGATCCTTTACCACCCAGGCAGGTGGTGGAGGTAGTTTATGCCAGTTAGTCTTGTAAGATGGAGCCCAAGATATTCTGACTTCCATCTTCGATCTGTAAGCACTAACACAGCCGAGTAATTTATGTAGCTGTGAGGTGGGATTCGATAGAACAAAAATCGATAACTGGAATGAAAATCCAGAGGGAGCTGTGATGGAGCGTCGGCCTTGAACATACACAAACGGTACGACTGCTCGTCCACCGGGAGAGCTGACAGAAGCGGTTGCTTAAGATAAGAATCTGGACACTACAGTGGAGCTGCTGGCCTCCTCGGACACGCACTGCTTTAGAAATGTCACATTACATGGCTGTTGCTTTTATAGCAATTGCATTGGGTTGTAATATGTGATACGTGTGCTGGTGTTTTACTCAAAGACTTCAATCAATCAAACTAAGTATTGTTCCAAATGGTTAATAACTGTCTGCACATCTTACAAAACATTCAATCACACAACTTAATTAAAGTTAATGTAAATTAAAGATAAAATGCTTTTAGTTTACCAGATTTGCAACAATAATTTAGGTTCTTCTGAGGGCAAAAGTGGAGTCAGAGTACGCCTACAATGTGAAGACGCAGCCTTCTTCACATTCCTGTCTGTACATCCAACGAATGCTATCTGAAATCAATGTTTGAGCTCCTGTCAAGTAGAACTGTATTCTTGTTTCATGGAAATCAATGTTCATGGCATGAAGGGAAAAAGAAACACAATGCAGACTGACAGATTCATCAAGCAGGAGCAGAACAAAAATCAGCAGATCTCAGAGAAAAGAGACATTAGAGGTGACACATTTTATTGGAATGTCTCCATCGGTGGGCGGTTGTGCTCGCCACAGTGGGTCCGATATTAAATCCCCTGAGGATAAATCCCTCTTTAACAGTCCACCAGGAAATCTAATGGGCAAAGCATCCTATCAAACTAAATCTAAATACATCATTACATGTGTTAATGCCAACAGGTTTCCAGGGAGATGAGAAACAATTATGTGACAACCGTTTGTCTGAAAACAACAATGGTGGTTCTTCAAGGCTGGTTTGCGTAGCTGCTATAGCATCAGTTCTATGAGACCTGGAGAGTTTGGTTCACTGAGAGAAGAGCGAAGAATGACACTGAAGGCTTTTCTCCATAGAAAACACGGTTCCACTCTTCTCACAACTCACTTTGGTAAGAGTTTAATTTACAACTGGCTCCGCTGGTGCCAGCGCTCGGCTACTGCTGATCTGACTGGTTGAAGTTAGCCTTTGAAAGATAGATGGTTCGTCCAGTCACCTGCCAAGTATTTCTATAAAAGTGTCTGCCTGTATTTCAGTACTGGTAGCCGAAAAACAGAGCCGAACCTTAAGAATAGAAGACAAATAAAACATAATAAAAAGGATGTAAAGATTTGGAGATAAGAACATCAAATGAAGCGACCGTGGGCCCATCTGCATGTATCCTGACCAGACTTCACTAAGTGAGAGGATGGAAACAGCAGGACGGACTGATTGAGCTGTCTGTTGGCTCGTTAGCACTCCTTGGGGATCCGGCGGGCCGCAGGCTGACAGTGACAGGATTTGCTGGTGCCTTTTAATAATCCTGATAAACTACCGTCTCCCACCATGCCAGTTAAAGGACAGCTTCTCATTTCCAGGCCAAACCACAAAGTCGGAATGAACTTCATCCTCAGCGTCTCCTCTCCCACAGAGTGACCTCAGCTAAAGGTTGGACTTGTGGGTTCAGGTGAGGCTGAGGCAGAGGGGAAGGCTGCTTGTAATCAAGTTTCCAGGTGAGCTCGATGATATGTTCTGGCTTTGAGGCTTATCAACAGGACACTGTAGAGAGTCTGAATATCTGCAGGAGGCTACACCTGTAACACAGAGGCTCGCGCCCTTCAACTGCGCCCTGTGAAGGTGTTAATTAGCTACCCTGAGATTCAGTTCGTCAGAAGAGAAACACGTCGTCTGTGTTTTTGAGGTGTAACATGATCGCAGCTGCTGCTTTCAGCAACCCATTTGGATTGTGGCAAATACATTTTTTTGCCATTTTCCAAAAATTATTTTAAATATTGCATAAAAAGAAGATTATTGTACCGTGAAAATTTCCATCAATTGCAACCATATAATTATCACAGAATTATACAATAATTACTATTATTACCAGTTACAATGATGAGGGATGTTCCGATCAGGTTTTTTTACCCCGATCCGAGTCATTCAATATTTAGTATCTGCCGATACCGAGTCCCGATGCGATACTTAGCCCTAACTAATATTTTCCTATATAATACAGCTGCATTAAGAAAAAAATTACCTGCATCCAAGCTGTTCCAAGGTTTTTTTTATTTTGTTGAAACAAAGTAAATACTTTCATATGGCTTTTTCTTATTCTCCATATCCTATTGCAACATTGGTTTTCATTTGTTTTGTTTTTTTAACAAAAACAACCAAGTAAAAGTAAGAGTGTTTGTTGCTTCGGTGCCTTTGCCTGTATTGCTTGAGTGAACTTATTGTATTCCTTTGAGTGTTTGTTTTTTATGTGCCGTATCAAATTTGTAGTATTACATGCAGCTTTTTTGAACCAGCTCGCGAAACGGTCGTATTGCAAATGTACATGTTGCCGTTGGACTGCTTTCGCTTTCTAATTTACACTTTACACTGTCGACATTTTATCCACAGGTTTGCCAGAGTAGCGTTACGCGTGCGTCTGCTTTGTCCCACAAAAGTTCCAACAAAATCATTTTTAGCTTTGTTTTAATAAAACTATTATGTTCTCAAATATATGAACTTGATATAAACTGGAAATATACATATTTTTAGTAACACTAATACTGTAGAATTCAAACACTGTTGAAATTGAACAATCTTTGGTGTTGGTCTTTATCAGAACTGTTGAACTGAACATTAGGGCCCTCTCTCTCTCCCACCCTCTCTGTATAAAGTTACAGTGAAACTCAGTTAGTGTTGTTCTGTGGCTGAACTGACCATGATTACTTCTGTTGCTCGTTTCGTTACATTTAATGCCAGTGGTTTAATGCTCTTACAAACCATTAATGTTCGTGCATTTTCCCGGGGTAAGGAGGATCCTAAAGTGAGCAATTTCATTTCATGAATAGATGGATAGTTGCATGGCTGGATTATTTGGAAGAGAGAACGCCACATTGGTAAATACAGTATTAAGTAACGTAACGTTAACAGATGGTTTCTGTTCCTGCCTGCCTGGCTGCCTTCAGTGCCCTGTCCCTATCGTGAACAAGGTGATAGTGTTATATATTTGAGACTAGATAAACTGCAAACAGGTCAGATGAGAGAGGTCTGGTATAGTCTGCTATGCGAGACTAGATTTGACTTGAATGCCACACTTGTCAGGCTCCAGTAAATATAGCTGTTCCAATGTTTAATGTTACTCCGGGACTGCAAAGATTTAACATTAGCCCATATTTTCTAACCCTTTCACCAGAGTAATGCATGGAAGGTATTTCATGGAGAGGAGAATTACTTTGTGTGTGTTTACTTTAGATTAAGAGGGAGTTTAAGAGGATTCAGATATTTTCAGCAGAAGTGGCCCTCAAATGATGATGATTGACTCAGAGTATCCTCCATGCAATATGGTGACGTACTCCCCCTGTGTTGTCGTTGGAGGCTGCGCAGCCACTATTGGAACCAAGTTCAGCCGATAACAATAGTTTGTAAAAGGTCCCATCGGCGCCGACCTCTAGTTGAAAGCACTAGAAAAAGCTGCAGG
This sequence comes from Pagrus pagrus, assembly GCF_965226575.1. NCBI lineage: Eukaryota > Metazoa > Chordata > Actinopteri > Spariformes > Sparidae > Pagrus > Pagrus pagrus. The sequence goes on along the minus strand of NC_140200.1, from coordinate 23,277,757 downwards.
TGGACCTTGATTTGGAATTATTCTGTTGAGATTTCTTTTTCAACATCTATCACATTACTTACCAGAGAAGTAGCTGTGAGCTAAATAAACATTAGTCTAAACGAATTTATGTGAAACAATGAGTGGATGACTCAGAGTTAAATGTTTGAACATCTGAGTCTAGAATGAAACATTTACCAGGGTCAGACGTGTCGTAGTGAAATTCTATCGTTCCATCTTTGTGTAGTCCACAGAAATTAAACTGTCATTACTCAAACTCTCATTGTTGTGGTTTGAAGGCAAAATGAGATGTTTGGAGACAGTGTACAAATAATAAGCAGCTCAACATGTTTTTATTTTAGGGGCTCCTTGTAGAGACGTTTCAAAATGGTGTCTCAAGAGAAACAACCTATACCTGGAACCTCGTTAATTACCACAGGTGGGATTTGGACATGTGAAAAGTCTTTGGCACAGAGGTGGACGAGGACCAGGGCTGTGTTAAGGAGACATCTCTGGGATCTGTATGCAGCACGGGAGCCTGAAGCACCATGACCCAGATAACATCAGCTGCACTGAGATTGTATAGCTGCGGCCTGAATGGGATTTAATCGTCCATTTGATTGGACGTGGAGCTCGTTACTGCTCTGACTGGGTCACAGGCGAACAGACAGCCTGCTGCTGAAGGAGGGAGAGCCGGGCTGAAAGTTCCTCAAGTGGAGGAAAATACAAGAATGAAGATGGATGAGAAGACGGATTTTAACTTCAAAGTAACTAACTTGTTGAATAATAGGCAATTTTATTCAAGTACAACTATTTTCACTGAATATTTCTGCAGACTCATCTATTATTTATTTTTCTGTTCTCTAGAATGTTACAAAGTAGTTAAATAATAATGATAAAAAATCCAGGGCCCCAAGGCAAAGCTTTCAAATGTCTTGTTTTGTCCAACTGACAGTTCAAAATTAAAAGATATCCACCTTTTCAGAATATTACACAGTGAAAAACAGCAAATTTTACTTTTCATAGACTTGCATAGTCAGCATTGTGTCAGCGCTGGAGAAAAGTCTGGCTGCAGCAATCCTCATTCTGGAATAGGGAAATAAACACTCTGGCTTGTTTGCATGTCTTTAAAGTATGGCTGTCGAAGTTAACGCGATAATAACGCATTAACGCAAATTTTAACGCCGTTATTTTTTTGACACACGATTAATGCATGCACGTTCTCTGATTATGACCCTTTTGAATGGCAAGTTCAGCTTCAAAGCCCTACCAGATGATTCTCAACAAGAATGAAGTTATTTGCATTTACTGTCCATGTGAACTGAGTTACCTCCGGAGTACATCAAGTCCCAAATACCACTTGCTGGCCAAGCACACAGCTGATGCAGAGAGCCCTCCTCCCCCTCGCCAAAGGCAGACCACGCTGATAGTTTGCAGTGAGACTCCTTGACAACTCTACATGTGACAAACTGTGAACAGTGATAGCTAAATGGGTGGCTACAGCTTGCAGGCCAATTAACATTGTATAGCTAACCTTTACAAGTGTAAAGTTGGATTCTACATTGTGTTAGTATCACTAAGAAATGTTACATTCAGGTCAATGTGCCCATCTGTTGTTGCTTGTTGGGCTTGGGTGGAGCTTTATAATCAAATTGCGGGACATTTAATGATGTATGTCATAGAACATAATGTGTAAATATTTTCAGCATGTGGTAACCACAGACCTTATTTCAGGCATTTAACTGAAAACCAATTCAAAAAACTCACAGACTTTGAGACGAGGGAACCAGATGTGCAGAAATGCTAACTGATTGGTGACCACTCTATAGGCACCCAATGACAGGCTTTATACTAACAGTCAACATCCGGTGAGTCAGACTAAGCCCAATATGAATCCTTCAAATAGCTTGTTCTGTGGGACAGTCTATGAATTTTTGTGATTTTTGCTCAGAAGATAAATCCATTATAAGACTTTAACTTGAAAGGAATGTCATTACAATTTAACTAAAATATTGTGAATTGTATAATTACGTCTCATTTGTCCAACTGAGTCCAACGCACTTCAAACGAGCCAGAGAAGAAACGACAAAAACATAAATACAGGAATGTCTCAAACACAGTGCCTTTAAATAAATCAATGATCTAACCAACTCCTTTTTACACCTACAGTTTGTGCTGCTGCTGATTGTTACGATCACAAAATGAATATTTTTTGGACATTGTTTGGACTGACACTCCTGCAGTTTGGGTACAGGTGATTTGACACCCTGAGCTTGGGGAGTTGTTTTGTGCTGCTTTGAAAAAACTTGCATATCAAATTGCTAATTGCCAGAACTCTTTTACAGCTGATAAATGCAGCTAATTAGCTTTCAACCTTCTGTGACTCACTGCTTCAGCGACATTTGTAATTCTGATGAAGTTACTACAGAGTTCACATCAATGCCGTCTTCCAGGAAGGTTTGCTTTATTTTGTCCTGAAACATTTTGCACCTACGGAGTTATTTTAAGAGGAAAAAGACAGAGTGACAAAACAGCACAGGGAAGAAGACAGAAATATAGAGAACACGAGAGACATCAGGGTAAATGGAAGGAAGAACATTATGAAAGAAAGAAATAAAGAAAAAGCAAAAGAGCCTCATAGGGACAAAAAGTAAAAGGCAGAGAAAAGGAAAAATTTGACGGGAAAAGATTGATGAAAGAGAGGGAGAACAGGCGACAAACGGAGAGTGAGGCGGTGAGAGTAAAGCGAGTGAGGGAGACGCTGACAAAGAGTACATAATGAAGCTGTGCTCGGCTGGGAGTGTGAAGGGCAGTAATTTACTGATCAAGGACAGAGATTGATTTGTCACCGGAGTGGAAAAGAAAGCCCACAGCGTGAGTGAGAAGCTTCAGCCTTCCCTCTACAACAGTGCTGTCAGTTAGTTGGCACACAGTTACCGTCTGAATGCACAGAAGCTCGGCCTGCGCTGACCCCGAGCACAACTTCTGAGTCCAGTGTGATGCTGAAGCAGGACCAGTTTATCAGACCTGAGTCCAGGTCAGCAGTCACACCCGGGGAACAAGAAATCCAATGTTTCTATAAATTTATAGGGACGCATCAATTTATCAGCTAGTGAGACGCTTTGGTGACGTTTAAATCACGTGACCGTGACGTTGTCTGTTTATAGCCTAACATTAGCTTTTTACTTCTAGAAATGTAATCTATGCTTTGAAAATCATAAAAGTGGTGTTCATCTGTGAAGATCATCTTGCTGAACAAAACGTGTATGATTCATAAACTTGCGTTTGCCACAGAGATTAATTTCTGCAGTAATCCAAAATCAAATTAGCAGTGGTTGATGTTTTTCTGTTGTGTCACATCACATTTTGTGCTGGAACATTCATGAGCTACGGGCTGATGACATCCCCGCCATGAGTTTGCAAGGGTATGGAAGCACCTAAAAATGTCAGACATCTGTATAGGAGACCAAAAGGCTTTGAGGCAGTTACCTTTCTAAACAAATGTTCTTTCCCATGTGAAAATATATATATAATTGTGCTCTTTCAAAATGTGTTTTACAGTGTAATGAAGACCTGAATAACTCTAAAAACTGTTTTTTTCATGTTGAAGATTTGTTTCTTTGGCACAAAAGGAGACATGAACAGGAACAAAATATCATCAGCATCAAAATTGTTAATTTAACATTGGTGAACTTTACAATCAAAGCCTCCCTATTTTACATTCCTGCTGTGATGTAGACTTTTAAATATGTTTTCCATATATGACACAGCTGTGATCTACAGTATTGCTTGAAGTCTGCTTTTTTCTTTTGGTTTCACCTGATGTTAGACTAGTTTGGACTTCTTTTTCTATTCTGAACTGCTTTATGTGACTGCAACAATAGGATTACTGCTCAAATTTCATTGAGCTCAATGACCATAACGGAATTGTATTCTATTGACATCACATATACATTGTTTGTATACGAATTCAACTGGACTGCTTATGAGAACAGTATTTCAACTTTTCCACTGCTAATTAACAACTTTGTGTCCACGCTGCAGCAGGCTTCAGTAACTGGCTGATGGCTGTGGTGAGACATCGTGGGTGTTCATCACAGATGGCTGATCTGATATGACAGCTCCCTTTGATCTGAGCATGTCTGGATCAATATGTAAAAGTCCTGGGAGGAAAGATGCAGAACAAGGTGCTGTAAGGCCTCTGACCTGACAGATCTGGAGCTTTGTGCTTTTCCTATTATCTGACTGTACATTTTAACATTCTCTCCTCACTATATCATAATAATATTTTAAGTTTATTTTACCTGATGATCTTGTTATAGTATATTAGGTGGTTTAGAATAGGTTGAACATGAATTATTTTTTATATATATGAAACAATGCATGAATCAATCATACTTCCTATGTTTACTATTTTATGTATTTCTTTTTCATTTTGGCTTTGCAATTTTGATATGTGCAAACTGTGAAGCGTCCAAGCGGCCAGAAACATAACAGAAGAAGAAGTTTCTTGTTCCGACCTTTAATGAGAAATTAAAATTCATGCATTCACTCTGCCTGTTAACACAATTTTCATGATGGACTTATATCATGTCCTGGGAACAATATTTGAGTTTCTGTCTCGATGGATTTATCTTTTCAAAGACTTGTTTGAACAACCGGTTGTTTTAACAATCCTTGAATCTTTTAGGATTGAACCTATGATGACTGATGAAGATTTACCTCATATGCTCTGGAATTGCTCTTATCAGAAAGAACTTCTGACACTACGAAAACTGAAATCTCGTCTTGTCAAGGTCTGAATATAAGCTTTAATAAAAATGATTCATATTCCTGGGTACGGCTGGGAAAAGTGTATTCTAGACAACTGGAAATCAGAACTTCCTCCATCGCAGAGGCAATGGTTCAATGAATAAAAATCCTATAGGACACTTGAAAATATCATGATTAGTCGGAGGAGGAAACCAGCAACGTATGAAAAAATGTGGGGCTCTTTAATAATTATAATAATAGCACAATAGCATAATTAGCAGATTATTGAAGTCCACGTAAACACAGTTATAAATATGAAGCAAAGAAACAGAGAGATTGGAATATTTACTTGATCAATCATTCTCAACATTGCTGCCAATTCATTTTCTGTTCATCAACTGCTTGACACCAGTTAGTAGGCAGGGGTCCAGGGCACGACCCAAAAATCTGTAATGTGCTACTAAACATTATCATTGTAACACTGATGTGCCTTTATTTTTTAAACAATTGGGGTCACGCAATTTTTTGCTGCGTGTTATTTAGATGAAGAAAAACATGTCTTTGCACCTGTTTATAATCATTTAAACAGTGTTAAGAAATTCAATTTAAAAGTATTATTGTGTGCACCTAAATGAAAAAGATAGGTGCATTAGTGAAAACAGTGTGAAAAAAGAGAGAGCCATTTTACAAAAGAACAAATTAGTAAATAACAGTAGTAACATAAAACTGATACTAACTGAAAAGCGAAACAAGAGAATAAGGTCGGGGGTCGAGATCCAGTTTGATTCAATATCAATAAAAGGTGAAGAAGATGATCCAGTGACCTCGTAAGAGAGCCAATCACAAACTGATTTATCGAGAAGAAATTAGTTTTTGCGTTCTGTTAAAATTTGTCGACAGCAGAAATGTTAGGTTGCTTTAATACTTGAAGAAAAAGGGGTCAAATATGAAAATAAGCCTTTTTTTCTATGTACATTAATTGATGGCAGACTGTATTCAGCCCGGTGGTCGTCCTCATACAGCCCCGTTACACACAGCAGTCATATTACTCTCCTGGTACGACTCTCCTTTGAAGTGCAGCGTACAAATAATTCCTGGTGGTTCTCCACTGAAGTGAGTACAACCACAGTGTGCTGCAGGCTCACACACAACATGACCACACACCACCTTCCCCGCCCGTTAGCCCGCAGCAGACAACAACTCCCAGGAATTGATTTTTTTCCTCGCTTTTTCTCGCCTCTGTCTTGTAGAAGCGTCCTCTTGCAGTGTTTTATTTTTTCCCCTGACCGTCTCTTTGAAGGCGGTCCGCTGACAATCCACTGATTCAACCGACAGAAAATCGATCCAATCTCATCCAAGCTGGCGTTCTGAGCTCATATCTTGACATCTTGACTGCCCGGGGAGGTGGAAGAACACAGGTCTGTCTATTTCACACACACACAGAAAAAAGTACTGCATCTCCTTGTGCTCTGCAAGTTTATCTCAGCATCAGCAACCCAAGAAAAGGTCCGTTGGGTTGGATGATTATTTTCTTTTTTTGTTAAATGGTCTGATGAAGCTGCGACTGACAGAGAGAGGAGGTCAGCCCTGTCACAGCTGATAAGACAGCAGAGTTCCCCGCAAAAGACCATGCCACAAAATGTACAGTGTTCACTCACTCAGAGAGACTTGATAGAGCCGGAAGCTGACAAAAGAGCTTCACCCGACAACTCACAGTCTTTCTCTTTTCTCTCACCAAGCTATCCTCTGACTGTAGATAAGCTCGAACCAAGACTGTCTAACTTCAAGGCAAAGAAAGTTTATTTGAACATTTTTGGACTGATTTGACTCGAACTCTGTGTAAATTAAGAGAAAAACAAGGCATCAAACCCTTTACTCCAGCATAAAATGTTTGCTTTATAAAAAGCCAGCAGTTACAAGGACGTCTATAGAATGTGATAATACAAAAACCCTTCCAGTTGTATAGACTCTTTCAGATGTGAAGCAGAACTGAGCTGCATAAAATATAAAATATGGATGGAGCTTCCGGGTCTAAAAGGTGCAGCCAGTGCAAAAGTGCCTTTTTTAAATTCAGTCATTATCTACTGATTCCCCCATGCTGATAAAAAGTCAGGTTCTGTAGTCCACAAAACATTTCTGGAACTTCAAAGCAAAAACAGAGTTGCTCCTGAAAAAACATAAAATGGCTCCATAATGTGTGATCCAAGTCACTGGATACCCCGAGATCCCAAATTGAGTTGAAAAGACCTTATTTACAACGCCGACCCGTGGTCAAGTTCATGCACCCACTTCAGACCGTAAATAACGTCATACTGGGATTCTTACAGGTGTTTTCTGCTTTGGGCAGTAACCAGGCTGATGACGCTAACGCTGTCTTTGTGCGTCAACAGTATTACCAAAGGGAAACGCGAAGAGGGAGAAATTGAAAATATATCTATTCCCACTTTAAAATAAGTAATTTCTTTGTGAAATCATCTAACCTGCAGTAGACTTATTAGAAGACTGGCCAAACATTACAAACCAGTCTGAGATGTCTTTGTGAAAGAGGCCCCTGAGCAGTTTTATGCAAAACCACTTACACCTGTGAATCCTAAAACTGAAAACCTTCTTCCACTTTTTTACTGAACACTAAACAGACTCTTTCATACATTGATATCAGTATTGTCACTGTTTTCAATCTAATATCTGAGATCTTGAGAAAAAAGCTTTATTCAGTTGTGCTTCTTTCCACCTTCTCTGCTCTCGCCTCTTCTTCCATGCTGTGGTCTGCTCTACACTATTATACAGTACATAACATGTACTGGATGGTTTTCTTTCTAATTCAAAGTGCAGATTCTATGTAATCATCTCTCAGAAGCACAGTTGTTGCCTAAGAAGGGACAGAAAAGATCTGCACTCTCAAACGAGAAATCAGAAAATGAAGGGTAATGGAGGCACAGAAAAGGAACGATAGCAAAGATTCACAACATCATGTCTTCATGTGCAGCTTTTCTCTGTAACCCGTTTTATTTTACAGACTAAATTTAGATAGATTTTAGAAATACTGTATTACAGATTTAGGTACTTTTAGGTTCATATGCATGAATGAATGCAGTAGATGTTCAAAAACCTGCTCAGTATGTCTACAGTGTGTTTGTACATTTATGCATGACTTGGAGCGTGTGAGCTTGATAGTAACTCGACAGAAGCTCCCAGGTTTACTTTTATAAAGTGACTTTGATCAACCAGTCTAATTTTCCTTCCTGGTCAGACCGCTAATGAGAGCGCTGTGCTTTGAGGATAGAGGACGGCTTTGATCCTCGGCTAATTGTCCATCAAATTCTCTGCCTTTTCTCCTAAATCTCATCGTTCTTCAAATCTGTCACATGCACAGCGGTAAACGGGGACAGAGAGGTGCTCGCCACACAGAGAGTATCTCACCTCACAGAGAACATCTTACCACCACACACAGGCTTCTTTTCCACCAGCGTAAATGCAGTTCTGCTAAAGTTTGTGTACCTAACTTCAAGCAGTAAGGAGCATTTTGACCCAAAATAAAGTAGTTTAGAATCCAGAAACATGGTTCAAAGCTGAAACTGAAAAATACCATGTTTTACCGAAGTGGGCGTGTCATATTCTACAGGTCTTGCATTGTGCAACATCCTCTGCTGATGACACATTCTCTATTACAATGGTCCAGATCAAAGCAGGTGGAAACACAAGCTGTGGTTGCGGTTGTGGTGGTGGTGGTTGTTGTTGAGGTGGTGGTGGTTGTGGTTGCTGCTGTGGTAGTTGCTGGTTGTGGTGGTGGTGGTGGTGGTGGTGGTTGTGGTTGTTGTGGTTGTGGTGGTGGCTGTTGTGGTTGTGGTGGTTGTGGTTGTGGTTGTTGTTGTGGTGGTGGTGGTTGTTGTGGTGGTGGTTGTGGTGGTTGTGGTGGTGGTTGTGGTAGTTGCTAGTTGTGGTGGTGTTTGTGGTTGTGGCTGTTGTGGTGGTGGTGGTGGTGGTTGTGTTGGTTGTTGTTGTGGTTGTTGTGGTGGTGGTGGTGGTTGTGTTGGTTGTTGTTGTGGTTGTGGTGGTGGTGGTTGTGGTGGTGGTGGCTGTGGTTGTGGTTGTGGTTGTTGTGGTGGTTGTTGTGGCGGTTGTGGTGGTGGTAGTTGTGGTTGTTGCTGTGGTTGTTTTTGTCATGCTGGTGGTGGTGGTTGTTGCTGTGGTTGTTTTGTGGTGATGCTGGTGGCGGTGGTTGTTGCTGTGGTTGTTTTGTGGTGATGGTGGTGGTGGTGGTTGTTGGTGGTGGCTGATTTTAATTTAAACGAGAAACAAGTAAAAGTAACTTGAACACAATGCTGATTTTAATTCTCCGTAATTTAAAGTTGTGAAAGTGCATCAGTGGATTCTGGGAATAAAATGGTAGACAGCCTCTGTCTCTGCACAGATTCTAGTACAGGTTTCTGCCAAAATATATTTTGTTCTGGGCCAAACTCCTGCTCTTTAAATGTACTTGGAAATGATGCAGATTGCTCTAAACATTGGCTCAATTAATTCTACATTTTCTCCGGCAATGACAGCCAAAGTTTAGCTGCTTTGCAGATGAGCTGACAAACCACAGCGTGTACATGTCTCTATGCTGTGCTCAGCATGATGTAAGTTAACTCTTAGTGGATTTTTAGGCCAGTCAGATAGTAGCTGCACCTAAAATGCCAAAGCCATTATGACTGTGACTGTGAATTGCCAGTAGCCATTAATCAAGCTGCCTGAGAATGCTATATCTTGCATTTATGTGGGGCACATTTAACTGACATTAAAATATGCTTCTATCCATTAAAAGTCAGAGAAGACAGGGACAAAAAGAATGTATTCCCACCGCCTGAGGTCTTGTCTGCAGATACGAACCTTCATAGTGTGACTAGCAGACCATGGTTATCATGCAACCATATATTTTCCACGCATTTCTGCACAGTAATTCAACACAATCAGCACTGCCCTTCCATGTATTTATCCATCCAAAGCCACAAGATGAATGTGATAGAGAAGATTAAGCAGAGCAGTGGATGCAGTGGATTATTTTAATGAAAGCTGAGACAGGCGAGCTCTGTGGGAGGAAGAGGATGACAGACAGAGACGAAGACAACAGGCAACCAGAGAGAGAAAGAATGCTAATTAATTAAGCCATCAGCACAGATGCCGGCAGAGCTTCCTCACAAAAGATTTTTTTTAAAAGTGTCCCCAGAAAATGACTGAAAAACACTAACATGACAACTAAAAAAAAGATGATAACTTTATATTTAAGACCTTTCAGCTTTCTACCACAAAGACTTGATAATATACCTGCTGACTGCTGATGTACACAGAGACAACAGTCAGTCATGATTTCAAAGGGCATCTTGATTTGCAAGCCTCAACAGCACTGTTCATCTTCCATATGACTCAGCAGGGTCACCACATCAAGTAAAATGCAGACAAAATTAGATACACATTATGTTTTCCTTAAGAAAATTAAAGGTAGTTTTGTTACGACGTGTTCAACTTTTTTAAAGTTCCCTGTGATGTCCAACAGCAGGATGCAGTGTGGAAAATCAACATTTGATAAATCAAAATGTACAATAAAAGGGCCACATAGAGCAGGATTGACAATGACATGGACCCCTGCAGCTTCACAGGCAGGGAAAGTCTAATTTGACATTGTTAGATGTACAATAGGGTTTGATTGCCTACTTGTAGTCAACATGTCTTTCATTCCTCACCAGATTTTCCAGATTTTCCAAGGAGATGCAAAGACGATCCATGGCCGACGTACACAAAAAGCCTCTTACTGTAAATGTCGCATTCAGACCTGAACCACCTCAAGTGACTCCCTAACTGCCTCCTGACTCAATGCCAAGGAGCAGCAGGTCTAATCCAATATTCCTTCTTGATATCCAAACATTTTCCTCAATTTTTTTTTGTCAATGGGGATGCAAATTTTAAGCAATTACTTTAATTCAAAGTCAGCTGTATTAATGATAGATTAATCGGATAATCATTTATAGTATATGATATATGCTGGACATATACTGTACGTACATAGTCCCATTATTCTGTTTGTTTTGGTTTTGTTTTGTTTTTCCAGTTCTTTGCTGACACTTTTGTCTTCATTCAGTGTTTGTTTGTCTTACTGTAACATGCCAATCCTGTCATGTCTTCTAGTGTGCCTAGTTGTGTCTTTTCTTGTTTCATGTTGCAATGATTTTGTTTGTCACACAGTCACTGTTCTAAAAGTGTCATGATCAGTTAAGCTTTAAAATCCTAGCACACCACAGAGCGTGTCTCCTGCTGCTGATAGTTTGGCTGAGTTTGCCAACATTCAGCAGCAAACACAAAAGAGTCCCTCTCTGTTTCCATCACAGTTTTGTAGTGCAGTCATTTTGAGACACAACATGTTGTGTGAATGTTTATATCCTGCAATGCTGTTGTCCTGTTTGTCTCTGTGTACAATAACACAGCTAAAAAACTACTGTGGTGCACAACTGGCAAAATGCGAGTCCATTCAGTGGCTTCATGGCCGACGATTCTAATCATCAACTTTTAGGGGTCAGCTGTACTAGATGTCCACTGAGAGCTGTGGCTTGAACGGGAAGTGAGTTTAGATTTGCCAGTTTGAGCTGAACTAGAACAAAATTGTTTGGAACTTGCTTTGCTGAGCTCATGACACAGCAGAATGGCAAAAGTTCAGTATTTCTATAGCATTTTTCTACATGAACTAATTCACACACTGAGTGGTGGCAGAGCTGCAATGGAACTTCAGTGTCGTGTTCAAGGGCACAACCTAGGTCTGAGCAAAATAAAGATATTATATGGTTATAATGAGACTATATATATGGTCTTAAATTTTGGATATGGTTATATGGTATAAGTGTTGTCTTTTCCTGGTTTTAAAGGCTGCATTTCAGTAAGGTGATGTAATTTTCTGAACACACACAACAGGGGCCAAATCCTAGACTTGGTTATCATCGAAGGTCTGAACATTTCTAAGGCTCTGGTAGGGTTTTTTTTTTTTTTTTTTAAGTTACACATTTCGTCATCATATCTACTGTATAATGCACTAATAAAATACGTAAAAGTAAAAATTAAAAGAGCGCCAACCATCCATTCCCAGCAGAGAAGTTTCCTAGTCAATCGAAGCCGTCCTTCAACCTAACATTACACACAGAAGTTCCCTTTACATTGTTCTGGATACAGACACATTATCGATGAGTATGGATGAGTGATACATGAAGTTGAGTTAAGACACTTATACTTGCAAGTGGTGGTTTATCTCTAATCCAGTTAATCAGAATACATTTTCTGGCCAACAGTACTAACTTGTCACATAAAACTTTAACATTAAACTTTAAAAGGGTCAGAGTGACCTGCTTTGGCTGGAGACCAAGAATGAATAGGCCTGGGTCCCTCTTAACCCTTACCCTGAAGATGCCACCCAATTCTTGAGAAACTGTGCCCCAAAATCTTTTAATGAATTTACATTACACATTTACAAAAATGGTAATGCGTGCCAGCCTCCTTTTTGACACTTGTTACACAGAGGTGAGGCCTGACAGTCCATCTTTTTCAGGATATAAGAAGTTATATGTAGACAGTGTCTTTTTAGTTAGTTAGTTAGTTATTTATTTAGCACACATTTATATTCAATGGTGCACGGAGGGAACAAAGCCGGTTGGCTTGTACATAAGTTCCACCCCTATAACAAATTACAACAAGACAAATTTCTATGGCTAACAAATAAGCATAGGGAAAAAAAAAAGGAAATAAAGTGCATACATAATCACCGTTATATGAGCAAAATGAACAAAAATGAGAAAAAATGGAGAGATAAAGAGCAAAGTGATCAGCAACAAATAGAGACAATAGAAATAAGGTACAAAAAATTCATTACTTGAAGTAATAAAAAGACAGAGTAAGGATGTGGGATATGGAGAGAGCGGGAAATTCAAGAGAAGTTGAGATGTATTTTTAGCTGCTTTTTAAAAAGTGAATAAGAAGAAATGGATCTTAGTGAAGGAGGTAGTCCATTCCAAAACATAGGACCTCTGTAGGTCATATTAAACTGATGGTGTGATGTGCGGGCGAAGGGTAAATATAAAGCAAGATTATTACTGTGTCTAGTGCGGTGAGAATGTACATTATGAGTGAAGGTAAAGAAATTTTGAAAAGTGACCGGGAGATCCTGGTTTCTGTAAATAAACTTGTGAATAACAAACAAATCTTTCATACTGTGTCTCTGTCAGCCTATTACATGTGAATGTGGACCTAAACATCTTAATGGCTTCCTGCCAGTCATCCTCAATACACTCAGTGTGTCAAGGTCACATTACCATTTCTGTGTGCGACTCTGGTGATGTCACCTGTGGTGTTAGAATATAAAAGTGCATAGCAGGTGAAAATAAAATGGGTGATATCTTTTCAGGTTATCAAGAACCTCTCAACATCACTGTAAGGTCCTGGTATCGGATATTGCTGTCTCTGATGATTACTGTGTTTTCTTTGAGAGTGATATATCTGTGTACTGTGTAATGTTCAAACTGGGGTCGTCTCAAAACGCTACATTACTGAAGACACCAGTGACATATTCATTCAGGCTGTCTCTTCCACACCTCCCCTCTCCAGGTTCTCTGTCAATGACCTTGTAGATCATTTCAGTTCTAAAATGACAACTGTTATTGATGCCATTGCACCCACTAAAGCGAAGGTGGTAGTAAGAAAAAAATCTCCTTGGAGAAATGTCACGCTGGTCAAAATGGCAAAAAAGGAATGTCGAAAGGCTGAGCGCAGGTGGCAAAAAACAAGTCTCCAAGTTCATTTTGATATTCATAAAGAGAGACTTTACATTTTTAATTTAGAACTGAAAAAGTCAAGGCAGTCCTTTTTCTCAGACATTATCACCAAAAACAATAATAATGCGCGTGCTCTGTTTGCTACTGTCGACAAGCTAACAAACCTTCCTGTGACAGTAGCCTCTGAACATCTATCTACCAGGGCCTGTAATGAATTTGCATCCTTCTTCACTGACAAAATACAGATCATTCAAGCAGTCAGTGCCACCGTACCTGGTACAGGAGGTGTGTTGTCCATGTGTCCGCCTAAAATCAACTCTAATACCATGACACACTTTGATCCAATTAATGACAAAAAACTGCAAGACATAATACAAGACTTGAAATCTTCCTCCTGCTGCCTCGATATATTACCAGCAGGGTTCTTCAAAAAGGTTTCAGACTGCATGACTCCAGATCTGCTACAGATTGTCAACATTGGTAATGGATAATTATAAGCCCATATCGAACCTCCCAATTTTAAGTGAAATCATTGTTTTTCAACAGCTGAACAATTATCCAATAGTAAATAATGTAGCTGTTTGGATGTCTTCCATACCATATCACCAGGTGACTATAATCCCATACAAATGCTGAACAGATGCACTGAACAAATCAATGATTGGATTTTGCCAGAGTTTTCTTCAAGAAACTACTAAAGAGAAGAACTACTAAAAGTTTCTACACAGCTTCAGTCTGTAATGCTGAAAACAACAAACGAAGCCAGAAATCTTGGTGTAGTCATGGACTCAGACCTGAATTTCAGCAGCCACACTAAGACAATTTCAAAGTCAGCCTGCTATCACCCAAAGAATATATCAGGGATTAAAGGACTTATGTCTCAGCAGAATTTGGAAAAACTTGACCAGGCATTTATCTTCAGCAGATTCGACTACTGTAATGGTGTCTTTACAGGACTCTAAAAAAATTAATCAGACAGCTGACTCCCTGTCTGTCAAAGAATGGATTGCAATAAGGTTTCACGCCAAAATACATTCCTGATCTGCTGCTACGTTATGAACCATCCAGACCTCTGAGGTCGTCAGGTACAAGTCTGCTTTCAGTCCCTGAAGTCAAAACTAAACATGGAGAAGCAGCATTCAGTTATTATGTAACAAATGTCTGGAACAAACTCCCAGAAAACTGTAGGTCCGCTCCAACTCTCCTCTGCCTCTTTTAAATCAAGGCTGAGGACCTTTCACTGAAGCAATTTTAAGGCTTTGAACTGCACTGTGACGTTTATTCTTTAGTCTTGTCTCTTTTAAACCTATTCTCTTTTAGCTTATTTGCCTATTCTTTAACATATTTTAATGTTTTGTTTCTTGATTTCTTCCTACTTGTTTTTAATGTATTTTAAATGCAATTTTTAAAGTCTTTGAATGTAATTTTAAGCCCCTGTAAAGCACTTTGAGTTGCCTTGTGTCTGAATTGTGCTATACAAATAAACTTGCCTTGCCTCCACCTAGGCCCAACAGCCCCTTTTGTACCAGCTACCTAAATACACCTTATTCTTTTTGTCAAGCTCCATGCATTATTCCCTGACAAATTAATGAAAATGTCCCTATTTCACAATGTTAAAGAAAGTGAGAAATAATGGGGTCTATTCTGTTTCCAAGTTTCATTGAAATCAGTTCAGTAGTTCCGGAAGTGTACAGAAGATAATAAGCTCAAAACAACCTGACTACAAATGCTTTTCGATTAAAACATAAAAACAGAAACCGGACAGAAATTCTGAAGAAGAGCCTCAGTAACCCAAAAAAGTTTCAAACTAGACCTCGGTGTGAAAGTGTGTTGTTGCAGAATAGTATTAGAATAATAGAATTTTCAAACACTGAATCGCTGTAGAACTAGCTGTCTCACTGTGGAATGTGTATACTGTACCAACGTCTGAATGCAAAAGACAATAAAAAAATCTACCCTTTGAGTTCAGACAGGATCCCTTATTGCTCTAACAGTTCCAAAAGCCACTGATTAAAAAACACACAGCAAGATAAGCGTGAGTCAGAAGAGATAAATTCATTCATTAAAATATCATTTTAGGTGGGAAACAACACTGAAATGTCATGAGGGGCCAGAAATGGTGCTTGATTAATTCTGTTATCTTGTCACATCTTTCGAGTATATTAGCATAACAGAAGAGGATAAAACCCCATGATCCACATTTAAATTTGCTTACTTTTCAGAAATCCACTTACTCATCATTTAAATAGAAAGAGGACTATTATGATAACACAGAACAACCGATATGATAAAAGGATCCAAATGGCATTTTACATAATACTGAGAAATTATACGACCTCTTAGGCTGTCAAACAGGTAACTGGTTTGAACTGATTTGAATACAATCTACGTAGGCAGCATTAATGTTTATAAAGGAGCAGACCCAGACGTATATAGTTATGTACTGTATATAAATCAAGACTGGACAGGGCGGTTCTTGGCTGTAGTGAGCAAAAGAGACAAGGCACCCATGCTTATAAAATGTGACTTATTTCAAATTGAATAGACAATTACAAGATCTTATTTAAACAGTAGTTCAACTGTTTAAAATAAAGAAACAACAAAGTTATAACCATCCATCCATTATCTGGAACCGCTTATCCTTTTCAGGGTCACGGGGGGGCTGGAGCCGATCCTAGCTGAAATTGGGCAATGGCGGGGTACACACTGGATAAGTCGCCAGTTCATCACAGGGCTGATATATAGGGACAAACAGCCATTCACGCTCACATTCACACAGAGTAACCGATTAACCTAACTTTTATTTATAAAAACCATCGGGTTATTGTCTTTTAGCCTCTGTGACTGTGAGCACCCCGTGTTAGGTGGATGTTTGTAACACCAGAAAAAGTGAAGATGAAATGTTTAATATGGATAACATGGCCACTACAGCTGATGTAAAAGAAGTTGGATTTCTACCCTGAGACTTGCATCTCTGTGTCTGCAGCTTTATCGGCACCTGGATGCTGCAGTGATTGTTACTACACAATGGTTCCCTCTGGCTGGTCTTCCGGTATCAGGACCGACTATCTCCTCCTCTCAACTTACTGCTGACTCAACTCATCATGCCAGCATCCTCCCCACCTGGCAGCCCTGTGCTTCATACAAAGCTGTACAGCAGGAAGAAAACTATCACAATGTCGTTATTTGTTTTCCCTGCGAAGGTGTTATTGGTTTTCTTTCTCCCTGAGGAGTGCTGCAGAGCTGGTGAGTAAGTGTAAAAAGAAGCAGAGATATACTGACAAGGCACTCTACGGCAACTCGAGCAGAGAGGAGGGATGTTTGTAATTCTCACTGTGGGTCTGTGTGAACATTATGGGGCTCTGATGACGGAACTGGAGCCTGACACGACTAGCAAATTATGTTAGCAGTAAAAAATACAATTTCCCTGTATATACACATTAAATATTTATTTTGCTTTACATGATTCTGGCTGCTTTTTATAAGGAGTGTATATCTTGCAGTTCAGCTAGACAGTCAGGCGAATAGAAAACAGTATAAAAGCTAGACTGATAAATGAGCATGTGCTAGCTTAGATATGCTACGATCGACATGGCACATAAATGACAAAGACATGATAATCTTCAACCAATCAGGGCCCTCCTATTTCTTTGTCATATAACAGATGGACCTTTATCACAGCAGACATTTTGACAAGTCAAAAACAGATGTGACGACTAACATTGTTAATTGAATTTAGGCATTCCTCAACCATGCCTCAAAATTTCATCTTTTCGCTTTAACTCATAGATTCCAAAACTATTGGAAAGAATTTTAGGGATAGGTTTAAAACATTCAAAAAGTTAACTGGATCCTCCCCTTCATCCAGATACGCACCAAAAGTTAATAGGGTCTAATCTGGGTTGAGACCCTGGGCTGAGCCATGAGCTAAATAGCTAACGGTAGCTAGCTTCAGCCAAGGATAGCAAAGCAAAGAGCAGCTTGTCGGTACTGATATGCCGCCCCCTATATTTTGGAGCTCCTTTCAAATTCTGGCCTTAGTCTATAAATGAAACCTTTAATGTCTTTGTCAGGCAGTATAATTGAAAAAGTTCATACTGGATTAATTTATTTTATTGTCATTTACAATGTGCTCCAGCTACTAGGGCTGACAGCCACCGACTACTAATCCCTGTCCATCGCAACATCGTGATTTAAAAGGCTCCCACCAGAATGCACAATTAAGTGGCGTGTCCCCTCAGAGCTGCCATAGGGCAAGAGTTGTTGTTGATTGTGATATTAGGGGAGAGGAAATGAAAAGAAGTATGTTGCTGCTCAGTGCACTAACATTAAGTCTCCATGTCCCGCTTATTATTTTCTTATTAAACCAGCTCAGTTAGGCAAACCCAAGACACTCGGTTACATTTTTTGCAGCAGTGTTTTTTTTTTCTCTCAGTCATGCTGATTTTATACACAGTTTTCTTAGCTTAGCTTCCTTGGATAGTCGACCAACGTTGGTTTTTTTGCATATGAGGCTGAACAAAGCTAAGTTACAGACATGTGGTGCAGAGACACGGGGCGCTTTCAAACCTGGCACAGGGGTGTATGTCATTGGAACAGTAACAGGACATGGTTTCCTCTGCAGGGTGAGAGAGTTGGAGATTCATGTCAGAGCAATGGTGGGAAACAGCGGTGGCTAGTACGCAACTGCTGACTTACAACAACACTGAGGGGACACGCTGCCTCAAATTCATAAACGACGATGTCAATGTCCATCACGATGTTTCACTGTAGACATCGTCATATGGCATCACCCCATCCTACTAACTACAGAACTGACTTTTCACTGCATCACAACAACTGACATTTTGTGAAAAAAGTGACCTGATTATTCATAGTGCAGTCTTTAAAAAGAGTTCGATTTTTTCAGCCACTGAAGGGTTAGGATTTCTCTAAGTTTCACATTCTCTCAGAGCCTTGGAGGCAGTGATCCAGCTGAACTTTCTGCGGTCATGGTGACACACATGAAACCCATAACAAATGAGCTTTAAGGCACATGAGGCCACTTTCCTGGAAATGCCATCCGTGTGCACCGCTGCTCATCTCACATCTCTTCATGATTTTCTCCAAATACCACTGCTACTCACATCGACAAAGAAGTTCCATTAAACTCACAATTTCTGAGAATGAATTCATCTCATATGAGTCAGAGATGACCATCAAGCATCGTACCACCCGGCTCTCAAGAAAAATGTAGGAGTATTTGAAACTCAGGAATCAGCCTCCTCCTCCTGGTATTTAAAAATGATGTACGGAGCAGTCCTGCAGCAAAAATATTCCCTGAGCATTCACTGAGGACTGTGGAGCCAAAAGGCTGCAAATTGAACTGGCACTGGCCTTTACAGGCATCAGCTGCGATGCTCATTTCCTCTGGCTTTGCCACCACAGCTGAACCCTACTTGTCCAAAAACTCATTCATCATCCCAAAGCTAAATTTAATATCCCCCTAGCCAAACTTAATATCATTAAGGGCAATCGGCCCAGACACTGGCTGGCTGGGAAACTCATCAGATCATTCTAATGAGACAATAACACGGAGAAGTTTCGGGGCATGAATGGAAGATTAACCAGGAGGGCCGCCTCACCAAGACTCTCTGCACTCAAATTACTTATAATTCTTCAATTTGCCAAGCAACTAATGATCATGCATATATCATGATCGGCAATTTCTTAACATAATAAATGTTCAATTTCAAATTCAATATTTTATCAAGTTTTAGAACAATTGAGAGCATACAATTGTTTAGAAATCTTACCATTAATCAAACACAACCAATGAAAGAATGGAGTGGAACGTGAAAAGGTTAAAGAGAATTGTTACCATGTGTAGCTCTACAGAGCATTTTAGTCTCTTTAGAGGCATATTCTGGTATTTTTAAACCTGGACCCAATTCTTACATGTTTTACTGTGTAGATTTATTCTTACCAAAAGCTTTCGCATCAGTCCAGTAAATGGCAGCAGCTACACAACTGCTATGGCTGCAATGTAATCCTTTGGGGCAACTACGAAGGTCAAGGTTATGTCCACTAAAAGTGATTTTTTAACATCTTGTTTAAGACAATTCTCGCTCTGAAATCTAGCAAGAGATGAGTTTTTACAGGAAGATGACAGTAGAAAACTTGGGTCAGACTTAAAGAGAGAAGTTAGGAGTTTACCTCAAGGAACTGCCAGCAAGAATTTATTGAAGTCATGGCTGAATATTTGATTTTGATGATTTAGATGAGGCAACAACTGAAACAACTCACCTCTCTCAAGATTTCAGAGTGAGACTCCTTGAACGAGACTGTTTTCTGTTACAAAAAAGAACTTATTTAATAAAAAGGTCCCTCTCTGTCAGAATGGTTATGGTAATGTTGTTGGACACTAAGAATAACAACCTCAGCCTATCAGTGGCAAAGACAAGCACACTTAGTAGACGTAACTCTCAGACTCGGCAAATACGGCCGGGCCTCACTCTAATACACGCCACATAGATTTGACCAGGAAAATCTCACCATATTTCAAAAATACTGCCCGTTTTTCTCCAATAAACTTGCTACCCTGGTAGCTCACCTGTACTACAGCCAGGTCTTTACTGCAGTGGCCCAGGTTCAATTCCAGCCCGTGCCCTTTGCTGAATGGGATCCTCCCCCAGTCATTCATCAGTTGTTGTCATCGTTCAAAATCAGTGAGTCAATCAACAGTGAATGAATCAACAATTCTGATTATACTGTAAAACTGAATAATTGAATTAAGTACCAAATGTTCTCTGGTCCAATTGTAAAATGTAAAGATTTGCAGCTTCTCCCTTTTGTGGTCTCTTGATTGGACGAAACAGAACAAAACAAAACCCCTTGGGCTCTTGGAAACTCTACAAGGGTCACTAGGAAGCATGGATCAACTGACCAGTTACGTTCAGTGAGAGGAAATCTCTGCATTAATGCGGTTCCAGAAGCATCATTTGGTTCATTCTCATATTCACATGGAATTCGTTTGTACTTTTAAATAAGTTAAATAAGTCAAGGAATTAATCCGTTTCCTCTTGTTGTTTTCTCCTTTTTGAACAGCATCCAACTGAGATGTTGTTCTCTTCCTGCCTTCCATGTATCTACAGGCCTCCACATTAAATACATTTTAAAAAAAACATGGGGTGAAGATGAGACAGCTAGCCATGCACCACCCACAGTTTGCATACAGCGCAGACACTGGGACATCTGACAACTGAGGATGCATAGTAATGGCGTCACAGTGGCATTTACACTGCCCAGTGGTTTAGTGTGATTGCTGGGTTTCACGGTGGCTTTGTCCTGAGGGGCTGTGGCTGTTTGGAGTACGCTGCTGACTGTCACGCCCTCTGACAGAACAACACAGCACCCAGATGGCACGGCTAATCTGTATGCCACGCTGCTCCAAGGACAGTGGCACCAGGCTGCAGCGTCTCTGAGGATGTATGTCAGACAGGAACAGTGGCCTCTGCCACGCTGCTCCTGATAGAATACGCATGAATTTAATTCATCGTCTCATTACCACCTCTGACCTTGAAATAGTGCATCCAAATACTTGTTCTTAAGATGATGCCTATGACAGCTTTGAAACTAAAAATGTATATATTTATTTCCTTATGAAATGTCTGCTTTGCTGTACTGAAATCATAAGTCGACCTATAGCTAAAGCAATCACTCGATTAATCAGTAACTAGCAATTATTTTGTTTGTCATTTAATCATTCAGTCATTTTTCTAAGATGAAATCCACAGAGTTCCTCTTTTCCATTGTGAATATTTCAGACTACATTTAACTTTTCCTTTTTCTTGTCTTCTATTAAATTAAAATTGATATCTTAAGATTTTCGGCTGTTCGTCCAACAAAACGAGACATGACTGAATATGTCAACTTGAACATACAACAAGGATAGTCAGATAAGTCTTTTAAACCTAATTTTTATGGTGGAGTGCTGAGGATGAATTGAAGAGTCTCAGCCTGAGGAAAGAAGCTGCTCCGTAGTCTGGTGGTACGACAATAAAACAAAGTCTAGGCTTGGGCAATATTTAAATTTTTATATCACGATGTTGTTCTATCCAAATGTTGCGACAGACGAGATTATCATCGCTCGCTCACTTGTGATGGACGTTGAGGTGAGACTGCAACTTTGTGGCATTGCCCAGTTTAGTCAACACCTGTTTACGACAAAGATGTCATTCAAATCCCTTGGCTCGCCATTTTCTCTTGCTTTAAACCCATAATACTGCCACATTGGCAAGCTGGTGTTCTCCTAAGAAACTAAGTCCTGCCATGACAGCGCCACAGGTATTTTCTATTTACAATAAAAGCCCAAAGATGCCGTAACAGCTGTTTGATATTCGATATTGTGAAAAATATTGCATATATCCAGCGGGATTAGTGAGAACACGTGATCAAGAGATCTTGAGAATCTATCTTGCCAGACTTCAAGCTAAGCACTTTTGGCTGAACCACAATGGTGCAGACCAATTAGCATCCTTTGGCAGTTACAGGTATTGTTTAGCTGTGACAATCATTTGAGAACAAAAATGGCGGCTCTTCAAGACGTTAGCATAGCTGCTATAGCATCAGTTCTGTCAGAATTGGAAAGTTTATTTCATTGAAAGAAGAGCAAAGAACAACACTGAAGCCTTTTCTTGATGTAAAAGCGGTTTTCACTCTCGACTAGCTTCACTAAGAGCTTGATTTACCAGCTGACTCCACTGGTGATAGCACTCTCCTACTGTTGATCTGACTGGTTGAGCCAGTGACAGATGGTTCATCCAATCACCTTTCAATTTATTTTTGTTTTAGCGTCTGCCCTTTTCCAAACAGTTTCTTACAGAGCCTTTGCAGATGGTTCAGCATGACAAACTATCTTCATTTCATTATTTATTTTATTTAACCAGGAAGTCAACTGAGAATAAAATCTCGTTTTTGAGGGAGACTGGCACTGTCTGGTACTTCAGGTTATTATTAGCCTGCCTTAATGTTCAGTTTTGAGGGAACCATGCCTTAACTAAGTCAAAAGGGGAATGACGTGGCATGTCCCCTAATTAAGATGATGGATTTTACCATATTATTATTTCAGTTATATCATGAGCATATGTACTTAAGTTGTTAGGAAGAACTGTCATGTCAGTGTAAACATTGCAGCCTTAAATTAAAATATTCAAATAAACAATGTTTTAATAACTCAACAACAAGCCAAAAAAATCCAGCATCTGTCGGGTTATGGAATAAAAGAGGAATCAAGAAATTTGGACAAATTCAACAAAAACATTTAAAAAATTAACAATTCTGACAAGTATTACCAATTACAGCCAAAGGAAAGTACCTGAAGTACCTGTAAAGTCAAGAATTGATCAGTTTAAGACATGAAAGCCTCCTGACTCGTTTCCTCATTTGCTTGTCATCTTGCATGTGTTTCCAGACAAACACCCAGAGGGGCTGTTAAGGTCTCCCCAACAATGAGGAGAATGACAGCAGGGAAATAAGCCTGCTGATGTGTGAAAATGCGCGAAGCCCTTTAATGATCATCGCCCGTCCTCTCAACCTCTGGATCATAAAGGCCTGAGTCAGCTAAGAATCTCCGGACAGATGGGAACTATCTGCTCTCTTAACCAGCAGCTGGAGGAGGTGATGACCTGTGTGACATTCACTACAGGGTCAGGTGGGATGGTGATGAACTGAGAGTTTAATATTTCAATTACAATAATAATAATAAAGCTGCTACATAGGAATTTAATTGTAATGATAGCAACAGCTCAGGGGTCAGAACAAAACACATGGCCGTGTTTCATGGTTCACAGTATTTTTAACAAATTTGTTACTTTCTGTATTCTTTCTTTTTTTCTTTTTTTAATAAGTTTTATAGAAAAATGCTGATGGTAATTCAAGACGTAGAGGACAATGCAAGGAAAAAACACATTAAGTTTCAAAACCTTCATGAGAAGAGCTTTGCAATATCTTGAAGCAGAAGAAATGTGATCACACGATCAGTGTTGGGGTAATGTGCTAAGTAAGTAAACTGTAATATCATTACAGTTAATAAGTCTGGTGTTCCCAACCCCAAAGACCCACCAGGTCAATTGCAGCCTGTTTAAGCTTGTTCAAAGAGACTCAGAACGATAGAAATGTTAAACATTTGTCAGTATGGACGTGCTACATGGTGAGATCGGTTAGATTCTCCACAATTCAATTTTAACAGAAACCTGAAGAGCCGACGAATAATTCATTCAGATTTTCGGGCATGGTCAGCAAAAGAGATGAAAGAAGTGGTGACTCTGCCTTTGAAAAGGGCACAAGGTCAAAATTTGTGTCAGTTCTTTGATAATTTAAATTCCTTAAGTCTGTAAGGGTCCACTGATCTAAAGAAACAAAAAGGATTTTTCATCAAATAAATCCAAGTCGTGAGTATTGTAATGCATTACACTGCACAGACAGTAATAATGTACAGAAACTAATTACTTTCAGATTATAGTTACTAATAATTTGTAATCCATTACAATTTAAAAGTAACTTATACACAATAAGCCCAAAATGACGCCTTCACAATGTTAGTTTTGTCCAAACCTCAACATTATTACAAATACATTCAAATCATTCAGAGGAAAAGCAGAAAAACCTTCACATTTGAGAAGATGGAACCATGTGATGTTTTTACACATGACAAAACATAATATTCTATAAGCTCTTCATATGTTTTGTATGCTAAAATCTTTAATTTGTTAAGTAAAAGGCAATTTAAGTTTACTTAACTAAAAAGTACAATATTTCCCTCTGAGATGAAGTGAAACAGATTTAGAAAGTGGCATGAAAAGAAAAGACTTGCACTTCAGTATCTGTACTTCGTTACATTCCACCACTCTGAATTAGTTCTGAGGTACGTTGTGATGCAGGACAACACAGCAGATATATGTTGAATCTTCTGCCAGAAAAGTCTGCCCGTCTTCATCCCGTAGGGGGGCTGCCACTGCAGTAACGGGTGTTCAAGAAGCCACACATTCAGGCCAGCAAATCATTTGGTTCTGTTATCAGCAGAGTGAAGGGTTAACTGAATCTACAACGCCCACATAAATCACTGACAGACACCAGAAATATACTGCAGCGCAGCTGGTGGGTAGATCAGACGATGGGACAGGCAGGCTGACACGAGGGGAGAAACAGCAAACTCAAACATACAGAGGTTTGCTTTGGATTAAACTCAAGTTATAGTAAGTCTTAATGTTTGCTTTAACCTTCATATAATGGAAGGTAGGAGTGTGGATGCATAATGCAAGAGCAGTGATATCAAGATATAATATGTAAGAATTCCTCAGTAAAATGTCTAAAAACGAGTAGATCCTTGTTATCAGAATCCAAATTCCTTTATCCATTCATCACACAAGTACAACGAAATTGAGTAAGCAGTCCTCCTGACGGTGCATTCACACAATAACTAAAAGATACAAGAGTTAAAGAAAAAGACTAGTATAAAAAATAAAAATGAAGTGTTAAAAAGAGTCAAGAATAACAAATATGTCCAAGGTGAACACTCAGCAGAGACTCTGGTTCTCTCTCTTCTTCTTCTCCTCTCCTCTCTGTAACTCTGCGTTCATGAAGTAAAGTACATTCACTTGATCTCCAATTTGGCTGTGCTGTGCCACGTTCTGTGCTGTGCCACGTTCTCCATCGAGTTCATAGCCCATCTCTGCACACTACTGCACATTTGTTTTTGATGTGAAAGCCTTGTTACTTTCTGACTGGCATGATAACACGACAGTAGTAGCGAGACATTGTGGACATAGGCGGAGAGGAACTTACAGAGGAACATTAGCCTACGAGTGGAACTAGCACTAGCCTACGAGCTACAGCCATGTCTTTCGACAACACCACCCTCGTAAAAGCAAACAAACAAATATCTGACCTTAAAGATGACATCCGTCGACTCTCCCAGGAGTTGCAGAATAAACAGGCCCTGTTGACCTCCTGTCTGGACATTGCCCACGAACAATCCATGCAAATAGTCTCACTCAAAGCGGCCCTCCAGGATACTGCTCCATGGGATACCTCCACCTGTCCGCGGCCGTTCACGTCCTCAACCCCCAGCCTCCAGTCATCCTGGGCTGAAGTTGTGATCCGCGGCAGAAGGGGAGACCAGGATGCCACTGCCTCTCCTCCTTGCCTGAGCCTCTCCAACCGCTTCGACGCCCTGGCCGACAATCCAGATCTTCGCCCGGTGCCGGGAGGCCCCGCCGCCTGCTCTCTACACACGGCTGCCGGCGGTCGTGCGGCTCCTGGCTCCGGGGGCTGCTTGCCTGAGGGAGCCGCTGGCCCCTCTCCGCCTGTGACCGCTGGTGCTCCAGACTCGGTCTCGGGCGGCTCCACGTCCAGGATGGCTGGTCCTACTCCTGCGGCTGGTGGCGTCCCTGCAGCTTCGTGCTCCGATAGCCGCGCGGCCCCCGGTGCCTCAGCGGCTGCCGGTGCATCTTCCCCCCGCTCCGGCTGCCCTGCGTCTGGGATCTTCCTGGCGGTGAGAGGGGGCCCCGTGGCTGTTGCGGGGACCTCTTCCCCCGCCGGCACCCGCCGGTGCCCGGAGCCGCTGTGCTTCGGTCACGGATCGCCAGCTGTCTTCCAGGACAACCACCTCTACTTCTCGCCGCAAATTCCTGAAGGAAGCCGTTCTCCGACGCTCTGGAGGCGTGCGCCACCCGACATCGCTGGCGGACTCTCTTCCTCCTGGGGCCGGGGCGGCCGACCCACCGCAACACCTGTCCTGCCGGGCACAGTCGCCGATCCTGCCGTCAGCACACGCCCCGAACGCTGGCTCACCACCATCCCTCCCGGCTCAACCTCATCCTCGCCCACTCTTTCCACCAACCACGCTGATCATTGGGGACTCCATTACACGGAATATCCGCTTTTTCAACGCCACCACCTGTTGTCTCCCTGGTGCCACAGTCCTGGAAATCCTGGGAAAACTTCCTGGGCTGCTTCGGTCTCTCCCATCCTCCATTACCCGACTAGTTGTGCACGTAAGGACAAACGACATGGCTCGGGGTGCCTCGGAACTGACAAAACGTGCTTTTATCTCCCTCCTGGACTTCCTTCGCACTTGTGGAAAATCTGTTTTTATTTCTGGCCCCATTCCCACATTTGGTCGCCGCAACGCGCGCTTCTCCAGATTACTCATGCTCAACACCTGGCTCAAACCTGCCTGCTACGTCCGAGGTTTTTACTTTACGGACAATTTTAATCTCTTCTGGAACCGCCCCTCCTTTTTTAAATCAGATGGCATCCATCCCAGCACCACAGGCGCTCGCATGCTTGCAGCCAATATCCAATATTCTGTACACTATGCTCCACGTGACTGACTATTTACACCACACACCCCCTCCATAGACACTCTTCCTCACCCCATCCCAGCAGCAGTACAAAGTACAGTCCAGCTTTCTAGCGCCCCCGTCCCTCCCACTCAACCAATACAATCCATCTGGTCCAATTCCCGTCCCCCTTCATCCAACACCGGCAGGGCCGTTGACCACAGTGTCCTAGCCTCCCTGCCCCGGTCGGCTAACACCACTGCCAATTATGAAAGCACCACTGTCAACTTTGGTTTACTTAATATCCGCTCACTCACAAGCAAGGGCCATCTCATCCAGGATCTCATCAGTGACCATAAGTTTGACTTTTTCTGTTTAACTGAAACCTGGCAACAACCCAATGACTTCTCCCAACTCAATGAATCTACTCCTCCGGCATTTATTTACACCTGTCAACCCCGTGGCACCGGCCGGGGAGGGGGTCTAGCAATAATTCATCACAAGAAGTGGAAAGTCTCGCCGGTGCCAACCCCTGCTTTCACCTCCTTCGAATCCACTGTCTGTCAGCTCTCTGGACCTACTCCCACCATCATTGCAACTGTTTACCGGCCCCCAAAACCAAACAATGACTTTCTACATGACTTTGCTGCTCTACTCACCCACCTATCCACACTTTCACCAAACAACATAGTACTGGGAGATTTTAACATTCACATGGACAATACCAACAACCCACTCACAAAAGACTTTACATCCTGCCTCGACAGTTTTGGATTTCAACAGCACACCGATACCCCCACTCACTCGAAGGGTCACATTCTGGACTTAATCTGCTGCTCTGGTGTTCCCCCTTCTGACCTAACTGCAGTTGAACTCCCCATATCTGACCATTTCCTCCTCTCATTTAATGTTAAACTCCCTCTCTCCACCACCAAGCTCCGCGGTCTCATTTCTTTTCGCAACATTAAGGACATTAGCTTAGATTCCCTCTCCTCCAGCATCCACTCCCTCATGGCCACTCACAACTCAGTCACCCTCGAACAGCTGGTTTCACACTACAACACATTCTCAACTCCCTTGCTCCGTTAAAAACCAGATCTGTCTCCTTCTCCCTTTCCGCTCCCTGGTTTACCCCCGAACTTCGACTCATGAAAGCTAAAGGACGACAACTCGAGCGGCTATACAGGAAAACTGGACTTCATATTCACAAAGACAATTACAAAAATCACATGTTACATTACAAGAACTGCATTACCCAAACCAAATCAAATTATTACACTGGCATAATCTCTTCCAACAAAGGTAACACCAAATCACTGTTCTCACTGTTCAAGAATATCACCCAAGCCCAGGAATCTCTACCATCTCACCTGTGTTCAACTGCTTTCTGTAACTCCATCATGTCATTCCTCAGTCAGAAAATCCAGATGATTCACCAACATCTCAGCTCACAAACCACCCTCAATGTTGTATCTGAACTTCCTCCTCCTACCCACTCTTTCTCCTCCTTCCAGCTCCCCACCACCTCAGAAATTTCAGATCTTATCCGCAAGTCCAAGCCATCCACCTGTCAGCTCGACCCTCTCCCCACAGTTCTGGTCAAAGCCTGCCTCCCTCCCCTGGTCCCTCTCATCTCCGCCATCATCCACTCCTCTCTCTCCACTGGAACTGTTCCTACATCATTCAAGACTGCTGCAATTACCCCAATTCTGAAAAAACCCGGTGCAGATCCCACAAACTTCAATAACCTCCGTCCAATTTCTAATCTCCCCTTCATTTCCAAGATTCTTGAAAAAACAGTAGCAATTCAACTCCATTCTCATTTATCCAACAACAACCTGTACGAACAGTTGCAGTCTGGTTTCCGCCCTCTCCATAGCACAGAGACTGCACTCATTAAAATAACCAACGACCTCCTCATGGCAGCTGATTCTGGTTTACTCTCCATTCTCATCCTCCTCGACCTCAGTGCAGCCTTCGATACCATCTGTCACACCACCCTACTCAAGAGACTATCCTCCCTCGGCATCACTCATACTCCTCTAAACTGGTTCAAGTCATATCTCTCCTGCCGCACTCAGTTCATCCAGCTAAAAACTTTCACATCCCAACCTTCCCCTGTCACCTCAGGTGTGCCTCAGGGCTCTGTCCTGGGGCCCCTCCTCTTTATCATTTATCTCCTTCCCCTTGGCAATATCTTCCGCAAACATAATATCACTTTTCACTGCTATGCGGATGACACCCAGCTCTACTTCGCCAGCAAGCCCACTTCCAACCTCCCGCCCTCCTCCCTTACCGACTGCTTAACTGAAATAAAATCCTGGTTCACTTCAAATCTACTAAAACTCAACTCTGACAAAACTGAGATTCTTCTCATTGGCACACAATCAATACTCTCCAAAACCAACAATTTCCCCCTCACCATTGACAACTGCTCCGTTTCCCCCTCCCCACAGGTTAAGAGTCTGGGTGTCATCCTCGACAGCACACTTTCCTTCCAATCTCACATCAACAACATCACCCGGTCTGCTTACTTCCACCTACGCAACATCAACCGCCTCCGCCCCTCCCTTACTCCCCATACCACTGCTATCCTTGTCCATAGTCTCATCACTTCCCGCCTGGATTACTGCAACTCCCTCCTCTCCGGTCTCACCCATAAATCCCTGCACAAACTTCAACTGGTCCAGAATTCAGCTGCCCGTGTCATTACCAGAACCCCCTCCATCCACCACATCACTCCCGTCCTACAGCAGCTCCACTGGCTCCCAATCAAATCCCGCATTGACTTCAAAATCCTTCTGCTAACATTCAAGGCCATTCACAATCTTGCCCCCCCATATCTTTCCAATCTTCTCCATATTGCCATTCCCTCTCGCACACTCCGTTCATCCTCCTCCATTCTGCTGACTGTCCCCCCGGTCCGTCTTACCACCATGGAGAGCAGAGCTTTCAGCCGCTCTGCTCCCCGGCTCTGGAACTCTCTGCCACCCGAAATAAGGAACATCAGTACACTTTCACATTTCAAGTCCCGACTCAAAACACACCTGTTTAAGATTGCCTTTTCCCTCTAACTGAGCTTCCTGTCCATTTTAACTGTTTGTACTCTTGTGTACTTTTGTGGCTCTTTTTATTTTATTTTATTATTTTAAATTTATTTTTTAACTTATTTTATTCTATTGTGTACTGTGCATTGTCTTTTATTTACTGTAAGGTGACCTTGAGTGACAGAAAGGCGCCTATGAAATAAAATGTATTATTATTATTATTATTATTTCCCCTCCAGCTCCAGTCAGCAGTCAACATTACAGAACATAGACACCTGACAATGGAGATCACCTCCACGGATCATTGCTGCAGTTAGGTTGATAAACAGGAGTGAAGAGAAATGAATCAGGTTTCTCAGGTGTTTATTTCTCCAGAAGGTCTGGATCTGCCCCCCTCACAACACTTGGCGAATGTCTTCTGTTTTGCTTTGACAGAGTGACCCCCCCAGCTGCAGAAATGACATATTTTGCTTTTAAGCACATTGTATCATTGTTAAGTGTGAGGGATCCCTCCTCTGTGGCTCTTCCTGAGGTTTCTTTCATCTTTTTTCCCCCTGTTAAAAGGTTGGTTTTGTTTTTTTGTTTTTTCAAGTGGCAAGTTTTTCCTCACTCGAGGGTCTGAGGACACAGGATAGTGTTCACTGTCCGGATTGTAAGCCCACTTGAGCAATATGACTGTGATTGTGGGCTACAAAAAGAAAAATTGATTTGATCTGGCATTTTTCAGCAATAGCCATTCAATATATCTAAATTCTGCAATTATTCTTCTATAAAGTAGTTTTATTGTTAGTTTAGAGGCTGCATTCAGTAAAACTGAAGTGCATCATTATCAATCAGGGAAATGCATTTTAAAAATAGTGGAATGAATATTACAAGAGACTCAGTGAATATCCCTGAGTGAGTGCTCTTATTTATGAAATCAGCCCAAACGAAGTCTCAAACCAAGGCCTCTCATTGCTCCAACTCCTAAAAGGATTCATGTACTTTCCAGTTTGCGCTTTCGAGTGTGACTAATGCTCACTGTTGTTAGCTGTAATCAATGCTTTCCACCAAGAATAGATGGTAATGCATAGCAACTCTGAGTTTGATGGATACGCGATGACGCACGCAACTCATATAACATCATAAAGAAATAAAAAAGAATAAATAAATAAAGTCTTTTCGGCAGCTTGGGCCTTTTATCCTGTGCTCTTAGATGTTGTGTTGCAGGCAGCTACAGGCATGTTTGTCCATGCTGTTTAACTAAATTAATGAGAGGCTAATGGCCAATGTCTTAAAGCAGTGTTCACATCTGCAATTTAGTTCATTTGGTCTGCACTGATATAACATTGTTGAAGTTACGCAGACTCATTGATTGGACATTTTTGGCTATCTCAGCGGGATAGACCGTTTTGTTGACATGGGTTTTGTATGAGGTACTTGGACATAGTTGGTGGTAGTTGGCACGCCCCCATTTGGAGGCCAGCAAACAAAATATGCAAATGCACCAGAGTTCTTTCAAACCAAATTAAACAGGTATCAAAGTACTCGTCTCTCAATATTACATCCACTTAAACCACTAGGCATTTTATTTTAAAAATTGTCACTGTGCTATTTTGAATAAATGTGTACTTGTTCTGACAGACCTATTTATCCTGACATTAAATAAATAAATAAATAAAAACATTAAAGACTGCAAATTGAACTAAAGGGAGACAGATGCCATCCACTCAGCTTTTGTATGTCACTGCCACGACAGTTTCCCACACAAAGGAAATCCTCTGAGCTGAGAAATACTTTCACTCAGCACTATAGACAGGAGGGGGGTGAGGGGTCTGCTGCTGCTGACAAAGAGCTGAGGTATGTCTGAGACTCAGCCTGGGAAGTGTATAATGGCTTTATACAGGTGGTGTAGTATAGGGGACAAGAACTCCCTAAGGGAAAGTGCAAAGTGACATGTATCTCACTATAAGTTGCCTCTTATGTCTGCCGTGCAGTAAGTTTTACTGGACTTTTTGGTTGTTTGCTTCTACAGTAATGAAAATATTGCAAACCATGATAAAGGGTAGTATTGAATTCAGTCTTTACGCCGTCACACAGTTCTACTTTTAAAAATATTAAGTCGAGGTGGTTTCATCTTTGTGTCAAAGCTAGTACAAAGTAGCTCCAATAGTAATAAAAGTGACAAAGTAAACAAAACAAAGTAAAATAAACAGTGATATCGAGTTAAACTGTATAAACTCTGTAGTGTTATTGTGGGAGTAACTCAGTTTAGTTTTAAAAAATAACTGATGGTGTTAGCATTCGACACACTGATGTTGCGTAAACTCAACACTGTTAGAGGGCTGAGATCCGCACACCACATTACCTACACAGAGACGATTGCTTACAATGTAAACTTTTACAAGATTTCAATGTCCATTATTGCCCAACAACATGTAAAAATAGAGTAAGAATCAAAGACATAATACACAAGTAAGACTAAAACTAACAACTGTTTGAGCTTGTGAAATGTAGTTCATTGGGGAGAGGGGTTTTCCCATTGATCCATTTCCCAGGACAGGGACACGGTCAAATAAAATTACATGTTTTATTTCTTCACATCCTGTGTGTGTGTGTAGCAGACAGCAGCGGCAGGGCTGGTCCTTTTTGTTCACTCAATGGGCCATCGTCCAACAGGTCTCCCAGCCAAGGTTATCGTTAACGAAAACAAACTAAATGACGAAAACTAGAATTGAAAAAACATTTTCGTTAACTGAAATAAATCAAAACAACAATTAAAAGAAAAAAACGCTAACTACCTAAAATGTATTAAAATTATAGATAAAAATCGCTTTGTTTTCGTCAATTTAAGATGGATATGAAACTACAGTCTATGATATGAAATCGATTTTTTCGCCTCGAGCAATTTTACGTCACCTGGTGGCACCATATGGCACCTCACGGTCCGTTACTTCTCGTCATTTCTCGTTTACTCGGCTTCTCGGCACCAAACCGCAGGTAACTCCGCTCCTACTGTCCTTCAGAAATACCGCTTCCTTGCCTCCCGTATGGAGGTCAATGTGTCATCAAGAAATGAGCCTGATGGAGCCAACAGTCTGTTTACCGAAATGAAGAAGAATGGTGACGACGTCAAACAGGGTGTGTTAAATGAGACACCGTTGCAGTTCTGGAGATCAAGAGAGGCTGTCTATCCAAAACTAGCCCCTGTGGCACCAGATCTCGTTAGTGCCCCTGCCTCACAAGCCTGTGTGGAGCGCATCTTTTTAGTATGTGGACTGTTGTCATCTGGCCTGAGGAACAGAACAACCACATCTCTGGAGCAGCGGGTTTTCCTCAAGATCAACAAGAAATTGTTGATTGACTGAAGTACACCCATCACACTCTTTCTCACACACACACCTACACACACCTACACACACACCTTCAGCTAGTGCTGAGAAGCCTATTTCTTAATTTATTTTTGAGTTGGTATTTTTGGTCAAAAAATGACTCCAACCTGTTGAGTGTTGGGCTTTTGAGTTTATTCATGTTATTCTCAGATTAAGCTCCCTGAGACTGAGAATGTGATGTGTGTCTCATGAATGGGTCTATATTCTTTTGTTCATGTGTCTTTAGTCTGTTGGGTACTCTGATTCGTACCAGGCAGGCACACTAACTGTATTTGACCCCAGAAGCAGTATTACACACATTTTGCACTTAAGGCTGCTATCCTGTGGCATGTTATGGTTGTTGTGGACGGTTGGTTGTTCAACAGTGACTGAATACATCTTTTAAAATGGTATCTTGTATTGAGTTTTATTACACAGTACGTACTCTGATCTTTTTGAATTCTGCACCTGACAAATAACCCAAAGTATGAAAAAACTAAAACTAAAACTAACAAAAACTAGCACACCCACTTTAAAAACGAATTAAAACTAACTGAATTAGACAAAACAAAATAAAACTAAACTATAATGAAAAATCCAAAACTATTATAACCTTGCTCCCAGCCCCAACAAGGTGCATTGTCACACTGAGAGCAAGAGCCATTGTAACACTACAAATTTGGTGTTTTGTTATCTTTTTTTTAAAAAAACATTCCTCTGTGGTGAGCTTGAATAGCAGAACATAATAAAAAAAATAAAGAAATTGACAATAATATATGGCAACAATTACAGTATTGTATCAAAATCACAGTATCCCAAATTATCCCAAAGAATTATTCATTCTTTGGGTATTTCTAAAGGTTTTCTTTTCTATAGGCTTACTAACTACTAAAATCATGCATTATGTGTTGATGAGAGATCTTATCTGTATTTACAATGTAGCCTGAGTCTGCACTCTACTGTATTCACATTACGTGGTGTTAACTGTTGCTATGGCAAGAAGTGCATATTAGTTAGTTTAGCCCCATCATCTGAAGATATAATCCATTATAGTTTATAATAACCCATAAAATTTTAAATTTAGCGTATTTGAACAAAATCAACAAAAACTACCAACAGCCATAGTCCTTACAACCTTAACTAATTTGTTGTCACGGGTTGGTTTGTCAAAATAAGAAAAATAACGGCTTAAATCCCTGAGGAGCTACATTAGCATTAGTGATGGTTCCTTTTATTGCCACAAAATAAAAGAAAATCCCTGAAGCATTTGCACTGTTTGTTTCTATTTTGCTACTCAGCAGGTGGCTGCGTGCCAGCAGAACGTAAACCTACAGTTGTGTCAGTACGCATGCATAGCTAGCTAATTCAATGTAGCAAGATAGCAGAGAGGTCTGCATTAACTTCGTGGTAATATTCCCACTATTTTGAATTTTTGCACAAAAAGGACAAAAACAACATAGTGGTGATTTACAAGTTCAGTTGTTTGTATGTAGGAATGTGTTTTGAAAAAAAAAAAGCTCTTCACTTTCATCGTTTTGCTTTATGGTTTCTATGTAAGCACTCATAGTTTAGGGGTTCATTAGATCAGTTTTTAAACACCATATACCCCGCTCTAAGAGCCTGTGTTGTGTTGTTTTCATTGAAACAGCTGTGCCTAACACTGTATGCCTCTGCACAGCTCACTGTCAGATTGTTAGAGCCGTAAATGTTATATTGCGCCTGTCATTCCTATTATTAGACTGCAGAGTTACTGATTATGGGCCGCAAAGAAGGCTATAAAATGACGGTAGAGTCAATAAATTCAAAGGTACGTGTACAGTTGGCTACACACCTTCTGGACAATATAACCCACATTCTCGACGAGTCGCAAAAGGGTTTTACCGTACGTTTGGAAACTCTAGAGTACTCTAAAGCATTACTTTTCTCAGTAGATAACGCAGTAAACTAACAAGTTACTTTTTAGTGGCAGTAATCTTGTGATGTAATGAGTTACTTTTATCTGTAGCGTTAACCAACACTGTAAAAGCCTTTTGAACTACTAACGCTATGCACGTAATTGATATGTTATGCAGCTAGCATGCTACCAAAGCCAACTACATATACAGTTAAACTTCTCACTTGTAAATGTAAGAACAAACAAAGCTGTATTACATTAATCAGCTAGTTAGCCAATTTGTTTATGCTTACATCCTGTGGCACACAGTGAAACAGGTCTGTCCGAGATTTGCAGCAAGAGATGAACGTTTAATGACATATTGCAGACCAAAAAAAAAAAGGAAGGAGGTCATGGAGGTTTCACGGGAATTAATGTATAAATAATTAATTAATCATTTAGATGGTGGTTATGACCCAATAGTACCAACTACACAATGTGAAGAGTAAAAGGAACCAAATAAATCCATTCTCTCTAGTGTCTGTAAAACTGAAAAGAAATTGACCAATAGGAACCATCCGGCCCGGATGGCTCCTATTGGATCGATTTTCCGATCCAATCCCCTCGCTCACTCTCCTGCTCCTGCTCACGTCTGGTCCCGACCCACTTCCGCATTTGAAACTACAAGCGGACAAGAGGTTTGTTTTGCCCTCAGCTGTTCAGCTGCCTCTGCTCGCCCCACCGACAAAGAGTCAAAGAAAGAAAGTCTGTCACTGAAAAGACACAAAGCGAGATGTGAAACAAAGAGGGCTCAAACCGAATAAACATCGGGTCATCATTTGAACGGTGGCGAAAGGTCCATGAAGATATGGACCCGGTGCTGATACAGCGGCGTTTCTGTTGAGCAGGTAACCTTCGTCTCTATTGTGGATGTTGTGACACAGATAACTTTCATGCCGATGCTGCTGATGACTGTGAAAGCTGCCGTTAGTTTGTTTCTGTGTTATTAGACGGTGTCTGTCTCTGCAGTGTTGTCAACACTTGTTTACTTGTTCGACGGAGACGTTAGCCTCTATGCTAGCATTGTAAGCTAACAATAAGCTAACATTGCTATCATGTTTACACCAAATCAGCCTATTTATTTGCTCGTGGCAGCTAAATGAAGCAGCACGTAAGATGAATGAAGGGATGGATGAAATCCCAACGCGAAGCGGAGGGGTTTCGGATTTATTTCCGGATTTTTATTTTATTTGTCCGGATTTATTTCTCCATAACAACCTCTCGCCCGGTCACTACTCAACTGATTTGCTAATCCTCCTCCTGGTCTTGTCCGTTTGTTTTCAACGAAGCCTTTGCTAAATCAATATGATGGATTATCATAAACGCGTTACGATGTGTGTATTTGTGTGTCTTATCTGTCATAAACAAGAGATTACGGTTTACGGGCACGTTTGTGTTGCGGTCTGGTGCTACTCAGACAACAGCTGGGACACACACAGCTAGTCTGAGACTCACACAGGTTTATTTTTCAGCCACAATGTGGAAGCGATCGTTGTGATTAAAGCTGACTGCAGCATCCGTTAGTCTCTTGGCCCTCAATGCCTTTTAGAAGTGGCTAACTTAGCTGTAACTTATTACGTAGCTGTAACGTAACGTAGCTGTAGCATGCTAATGGCGTTACGCTAGCTTGGCTGTGGAGCTTAGCTGTGGACATTGTAATGACTTACAAGATTTACGTGAGTTTCAACGTGCATTGTAATAACTTTATCTGTGAATCCGACATCGTTACTCCGCATTCAAAGCTGGGCTGTATTTGGTTTCTGTCGTCCGGCTTGTTGCTCTTGGTGCTTGTTGCGGGAGGGGGTGTGTCGCGGGACTCCGAGGGGAGAGCGATACGAGCTCGGAGGGGAGGGATTAAGGAGCACAGAGGGGAGGGGTGTGTGTGTGGGGGGGGTGCTTTTTTCAAACCTTTCTAATATCGTAGACCAGAGCTTTAACTGTCATACACACAGAGCTATCGTTCATGGAAACATGGTGTTTTTTCTTCTCTAATGTGGCCTTACTTCCAACATCTAATCCTGCCTCCTCCTCCTTTGTTAAATATAACCTCTGCACTTTGTAACTACAAACTCTCAACAACAAAATTTACTTGACATTTTGCTTGCGATGGTGCTGATACAGGAATTGAAATTCCAATCATTACCATTCCATCTGGATAACAGCATGAGCTAAGTGCATAAAATGTTAATGGAAACATAGATGTGGTCTCTTCTACAGTTTTTACATAATAGGAGGCGTGCAGCTCTTCCCCTGAGACTTCTTTCCCTGAGAGAATGAGCCACAGAGAGCTGCAGGCATGGAGGTACAAGCAAATAAGATGGTCCAGCGGCTCAGTCTTCAAACATACCGATTCTTCAAAAGCAATCTCATTGTTCCATCTTTAGCCTTGAAAGAATATAGATGAGAGGTAGGAGTGGTAGGGGTTGGACTCCATGGGCATACTTATGGCTGCAAGGACAAAAACCTCAGACACTGGATGAAGCAACCGTAATGATGGATAGATCGAGGAACAGATAGACCGATATATGCATTTTATTTTTGTTTTATGGTTCCACCTATCTGGCTCTTCCAATGGATGCAATCAATCACTTTACTGGTCATTCAGGCTTCTGTTTGAATTCAAATGTGCACAAAGTCGGTACACAAGCTTCTTCTGTAAAAGCAATCAAACACTTTCAATTCTCTGTATTTTCTGCTCTTTAACCAACAGTTACACGTTGGATGTTCAAGCCGACAGTGCAGAGAGCAAAAAGAGCATTTAGACACAATTTTCACTCCAGCTACCTGCTAGCGTGGGCGCTTTTACCAACAACACATAACAACCTTGTCAGTTCACGTGGTTGGTGACACAATGCCTGGTGTGCGCTTGAGGATTGGATTTTAAAAATAGTGGGAGACCACCGACAGACACCTTACTGACAGATGAAAACAATTTTCAATATTGCAATAGTAAGAAAACAAAGAAGACTCAGGACTATACACTTGGTGTTTTTACTGAACAATTGTCAGGATTCCAGATCTCACAGAAAAGATAAAAAGAAACATAAAAACAAACACGCTGGCTGACTGTCATTGTGTGTGCTTTAGATGAGACCAACCCCTCTGGGTACTTCACCCCTGTGTCATGCCCTTTTGAGTAAAAGCAGGCGCTTTAATTTGACTGGCGGTAAATGCAATTTCTGACAGCTTTGCCAATTAAATAGCATAAAATAATAATACCATATGGATTTTTAGCTATTAGGAGCACAAATCTGATGGCCAGACAGGCAAACAATCATGTTATGTTGTTGTTGATCTATGATCAGCATCATAATGAAGAAAACATTAAAGAAATAGTGGTTAATGAGTGTCTTTTCAGTCCCAATCTCCATCAAATTGGACGAGCCTGACACACAAAACTACCTAATTAAATGTCCAGGTCATTTATCATCTTTTGTGTCATTAAGAAACTTTATTTTGCTGTTTAAGAATCTGTTCAATGTGACTTTATTGCAAAGTAATTACATCGTTTTAAATGGCCATTTGTGCATAATCACGTAACCGTTCACTACGTGCCGAGAGGAGGTGAAAACAGGTTGGTTTAGCTCCACTTCCAACGTTACTTTATGCTATTTACAAGATTCAATATTAGAAGGTAGGTCAGCTCAATTTATGTGAATTATTAACGTTAAAACAGCCTCTGCTCCTGGCGGCCTGCTGAGTGGGGAGGTTGTTTAACTAAACTCCATTCTAAAATCAGGTGTTTTATAGTCGGGCCATATTTTTTCACAGTAAATGTTGTTACAGCCTCAAAAAGGCACTATTTGATACAATTCCATCTACAGGTTCAATTGGCACACGTGTCATTTACTCAGTAACATTAAGATTAACATGAACTAACCTGTGATGAGGTGTTTGACACAGACAGACACATATTAACTGGCTGGGCCCCAAGGTTTATCATTTTCATCCTCTCTGTGGACAAACTGAAGCCACAGATCTCTTCTCCTACAGTCTTTCATTCTTTTGGAAATAAACGTATATAATAGTAAGTAAATAAATGCATAACCTTTGGGATTTCTTACTGTTTGACATGAAAAACTGCAACACAGTGGCTTAAGGCCATCTTGCTACTCGCTGTTGTCTGTTTGGAGCCGGTTCTGGTGACAGGATAGTTACTTGCGGCTGCTCTCATCTATGTTTTGCACTGAAAAACAATCATGAAGTAAGTTCGTAACATCTGGTTGGTGACACTTACCAGTCAGCTCGCTCTAATGCAGGTTTTGCTAAATATTGCATCACTCGTCTTTTCGTACTACAGGGTTTCAAGTCATAAATATCCTTTTTGAGATTGTCAAGATTCAAAGTTGGGGGGACTTTGATCCAGTCTGTAACTTCAGCACCAGCTGTGAATTGGAAACATCCCTGCAACTGTCTGAATCAGACCCAAAATATACGTATCCCCTAGTGTTGGGCCAGCATTACCGGGTGAAATTCAGATCATCCTTCAGCCAGTAACAATTAAAAAACCCCTGACCAGATGTGTTAACTGTGTTCCATATAAACAATGAATTACTGCTCTTGTTAACAGTGATGCTGCGGGTTAAACAGGCTCCCTAAACAAAAACAGAGCTGTAGTGGTCGCTGCTGCGGACTGATATCGAGGTACAAAGTAATTTAATCGTCATTATACAGCACAGGGTTTCATAATGAAAGGGACGTTACAGAGCATATATGGACACCAATACGTAGCAGAATGAGTTTATCTTAATATTGAATACCAAAAGCGACAAATAAGCTTTCCGTAGCTGAGGATTTGTCTCGTCAGCTCAGATATTGGTGGGGCATATTTCAATATTTCTAATATTGGAGGGGGTGTGAACTCTCATCCACTGCAATTACCTGCCTGGATAGTGTGCTGTGTGCTTTTAAATGTCAAACTACCACATTAACACAAGTCTACGCCTACACGTGGGTTCATTTAAGTTCACAATTCCAGATCTCCTGAATGCACCAAGGACGATAACGCCACTTTTATGTGACAGACTGTGGAGGACTGAGCCTTCAGAATCTTCCTCACAAATACTCATTACTGCTGGTTTGTTGGAGACAATGGCTCCACAGCAGCACAAGGCTGTTTTGCATTGTCAATATCTCCAGCG
Source organism: Pagrus pagrus (assembly GCF_965226575.1). NCBI lineage: Eukaryota > Metazoa > Chordata > Actinopteri > Spariformes > Sparidae > Pagrus > Pagrus pagrus. The sequence continues at coordinate 23,237,447 of NC_140200.1, read as the reverse complement.
AACAGTGGGTTCAGCTATTTTTTTTTTCTCCTCAACTTGGCCCTCAAAAATGCAGTGTTGATAAAATTCTCTCTTTGGCATCGCCTGCCTCGAGAGGCTCTCATGAGGAGGAGGAGGAGGAAAAAACAGGCGCAAGTGAGCATGACCGACCCTGCTGAGTGGGAGGGAAGCTCAGCAGGAGGGGTGAAGGGGGAAAATCATCTGTATCCTTTTTCCTTTTTTTGCACATTTCCATTTCGAAGGACCCCTGTTGGGTTGACACTCAGCTCTGCCTTTCACAGGAAGCCGGCCGGCTAAACGCAGCTATGGCCCTGCCTGTGAATCAGGCGGTCTCCAGAGCTACTGAGAGATGTTTGAATACATGGCAGACAGGAAACTGGTGGGACGCAGTATTGATTATGTTGTTACAGGAGTGGCCGTGGCAACAAGTCTATAGGGCAAACCGTTTGTACCTGAAGCCTTGCACAAAGGGTGGCTTGCTAAGAGCAAAAGGTGAAATAAAATGGTGCATGATAGAGAGAAAGGGAGCCTGTGGGGGAGAAAGACACAGAGAAATAAACAAAGCCAGTGAGAGTAAGAGAGAGAGATTCATGACGGCAGTATGGGTTGAATGCAAAACTGCCATTTATACAAACTGTAAATGTTCATACTGCCATAAACTTGCAGTACTGTCATAAAGTAAGAGAGGTGAACGACACACACACGAGCAGAGGAGGAAAAAGATGATGGGAATGCAGGAGGTGGTGTGGTGAAGCAGTGGGGGTGTTTACCTGGAAGGCCTGCCAGAGCTCATCAGCCAGAGCGCTGATCTGAGAGAGAATGTGACGAACGAGAAAGGACTTTGACATGCTGCTGCTCCCCAGCGCAATCAGGTACTCCGTCAGCTTCTCTGCAGCCTGGAGCTGAGGTTTGGAAAGAAAGATTTCACTTAAAAAACTTTTGCTAACATTTATAACAAAATAACATGTAAAAAGCCCGTAACTGTATCGATTCTGTTCCAAACCGGTCACAATAAATATGTGCTGATGATTCGAGTCTTTCTGATTAATGGCGCCACACAAATGTACACTGCAGACGACACGGTGAACACAATGTGTGTCCAGGTGAGGGCTGTGACTTTGATCATTTTCATTATCAATTTCTTTGATTAATTGATTCTTTTACATTAGAAATGTCAGAAAGTTAAAATTTCTCAGAGCATGAATAGGAAGAAAAGTGAAGTGACTTCAAAGTGACTTCAAACATCTTGCGCTGGAGGAGACAGTCGGGCACAGATCCAGACCTTGTGGAGGAATAAACACTCGGGAGACACATGAGATTCTGCTCTGATCCGGAGCTGTTTACCGACGGGAGGAGAGCTCAGAGATTACTTTTTATCTTTTGGGATTAAAAAGTGGATTTATCTTCACTCCTGTTTATCAACCTGACTGCAGCAGTGATCAGCGGATGGAGAGGGGGAAAAGAAGAGAGAACCAGAGTCTCTGCTGAGTTTAGTCAGAGGTTCACCTGGATTTAAAAACACAGATGCACACATCCTTGGTGTTACAACAAATATACAATAATCTGACTGTTTTCGGCCGAATAAACACAAATGATCCTGCGGTCAAACTTCACATGAGTAAAGTGAGTCAAAAGTTTTATTAACGCTACATTAAACCTTGTTCTCGGACTTCCTTCCTCACTTTCACACCCTCTCCTGGAAGTTATAGCAACAGACGACCAAATGAAATGCACCGTTACCTTGAGTAAACTGAGTTTGAACATTGTTCTATATTTTGTAGAGGTGGTTACTTCACAAATGTTTCCAACAAAGGTGTAGTTGTTTTTAGATATTTTAAGTCAGAAATCTTACATATTATATCTTCAAGCACCTAATGCATTGTGAGCATTAAACTCTGTTATTCAAAACTGGAGCATGAACAGGTGATGCTTCTGGCATTCTTCTGGTAACTAGAATTCACCTTGACTATTCATTGTCTGTCTTTACATTCAAGTAAATGAAATCTTTGAGACACGACATGAAATCCCACCTATGTCATATTTGCTGCTATTTTTCTGCCACAGAGAAACTCCTCCACACAAACACACAGTCTCCCTCTGAGCCTCCAGGCGCCTCACACTCAGGATAAACACTAAATACTGTCTGTTGCTCATTATGAAGAATGCTGAAAATTAATTCTGCAGCTGATGATGATTCTGGGATAATAACACACATGTGACCATGGCTGACTCAAAGGCACAAAGGCAATATCTTATTCAATTTTACAATTCACTTTGGATACAAGATGACAAAGGTGCAGAAATACATTTAGTCTTCCAAATCATTAAAACTATGATTACTAGTGGCAATCTCATTATGTGGCACACAAACTACAAACAATATAAATGCAGCAAAAAAAGGGATAAGGATTTTTGTCCAACAACTTTTGAGAACACTGAACTTTCAATAACACAAAGACAACTACAATACAATACAATACAATACAATACAATACAGATGTGTATTAGTCTTGTCCCTCTCAATTCATTTTGGTTGGCTGGTTTCTTACGATCATGACATCATGTGAGCTCACAAATCCATCTTCACAAGACTCAGTCGCTCCCAAGAGGAACATAATGAGAGCCCACTACAGTCCTTTAGGGCAACTGCAACTGTTTTCATTTTCAACAGTTCAACTTAACTTTTCTTCTTCTAAAGTTTAACACCAAATACTAAACAAAACAAGACCTTAGTGGAGTGAAATAGGAGCAGCGACAGTTCAAGTCATCCACATACAGTATATGAATCTTGGAAGTCAATGAGTTTTCTACAATATGTTCCTGATAATGTTTCATAATAAAAGCCTTGTTAAGAGAAGAATGGTACGATCCACTGACACAGGAGAGGGCTTTTAATTTGAAATGGATAAAGGAAGTGTTGAGTTTGTATTAAGAGTATAATGCAGTTATTTTAACAGAGCAAACAGGAGCAGTGGATCAAAACAAGGCTTCGTACTGCAGGTTAGAAAAACCTTTAACGCTAATAATAATAACACATAATCTGCACCAACTCCTGACTGATGAGTTTTCTCTTGCGGACGCTGGTTTGAGTAGTATTTGAGTCGTAGTTTTAGTACATCATAACAAGACATAAGCACTGCACCACCTGTGGAGCTGAGCTAATCAGCTATCCCTGGGCTCCTGCTAATTAGCCATGTGTTGCTAGTTCTCTCCACCTGATATTACACCTGACAAATGTTCACGGTTCAGTCAGTTGGCACAATGTCAAACCGGTTGAAGCCCGTACACCAGACCAGCAAAACTGGAAACCTACCCAACCCTAGATCCCAGGCCAGCTTGCTAGAGTTTTGACTGAAACAGGAGGAGATGGTGCATTTATTGGAGAATTTTCAGCAGTAGATTCATCCACATTTGGTGCTCCTGTGAGTATTTGTGGCAGCAGGATTGTACGGGATTGAGTGAAAATAAACTACAATGTGTGTGTTCGTGGTGATTAAGGAACTCATTGTGGCTCATAGATGTGTTTTTAACAGAGGAAGGAGATATATCAGGATGGCTACTTGTTAGGAAATACATTTTTTGCAGTTTTCAGTGTGCACACGACAGAAAATACAATTTGTCTTGTCCCGTTAGTTTCTTCACCCTGATGCCAAACACATGCAGCACACAGTTTGCTGCTGCTGCCACAGGTTTTAATTTTTGTGATCCTGGAGGGAGTATACTTAGCATTCACGCTCATATTCAGCAACAGCCTAATTCATATTCAGCCAGTTTCTCGTATTTTTCGACTGAGAGCAGCCCAACACATCCAAACAGTCCTCTGTTATTGTGCCAGTAGGCAGCTCCACGGCAGCAGCTGGGGATAAATTGTTTGGCTCAAGGGCATCGTGACCATTGTTGCTTTTCAATTTAGTCCAGGGAATCCAACTAGTAACCTGCACACATCTGAAGTGCAGAGCTAAAACAGATGCTCAAAGCCGATCAGATAGGTGTGTTTAGCCGTGTGCCTCAAACAGAGAGTGAGAAAGCGGAACGAAAAGAAAAAAAAATGAAGAACCTGAAATTCAATTTGCTTTGTATTGCCTGTGCTGCTGATTACAGCCGCGTGCTGAATGATACGAGGACATCATGAGAAATTGTCTGCATGATTATCCTATCAAGAGATTAATTCATAATTTGAAGCAACTGAAGGGAGGAGATTGTTATTCAGTTTTCCTAACCAGATTTTCTCCGGCTGCAGATTGATGAGGCGTTCCTTCCCTCTAGTTTGACCTCATTGTCTTTCAACGCACAAGCCCAACTGGACCAGCTGGTTTGGTTCTCTACTTGGAGACAGAAACAGAAAAAGAGACTTGAAGAGATGTTGAGTTTAAAGTGTTTTGATTTTGTGAGAGGTCAGTTTTGCAACTGCAATTCAGCTTTCTGACTGCATTCACAGCTGATTCACCACTTCTCTCATCTCAAACACACTATGGTCCCATTCTGTTTAAATCCATCTGCAAGAGCCTCTTCCACCCTTCACTGTCCTTATCCTTTGACCATTTCTGCCAACCCTGGTGGCTACGGTGTTATTGTCATGCTCCAAACACGCTGACGTACAGTCCTGTATTAGTTTCCTGATTGATTTTGAATGGTCTAAACCTGCCACAATGTGTGTAGGCTCCGCTTTCACATTGCATCTTTGTAATGCAAAACAAATATTTGTTTTCTAACATAATGTAAGGTCAGAGGGATTCCATTATATTTAAGTGCATTTTTAAAAAGTTTAGAATATTTTTAAGATTATCGGAATGATATCATGAATCTCAACTATGTTGGACAGGATAATCGTGACATGAAATACAGCTCCTCCGGGTGATGTCGAGAAAAGTTCAGGATAGCAGTGCATATGTGTACAGCTTATAACTCACAGCATGGTTGGATGTTATCAAGTTTAGTATGTTTTATTTGCTTACTAATTTATTAGACCATTAATCTTGAACCAAAATTTTTCAAATAGTCTCTAAAGGACATAAGCTCCCCGGTTTATTTCTGACCTGCTCACGGACTAAAATCCAGACCTCTCAGGTCATCAAGTACAGGTTATCTAACTGTTCTTAGATTCAGATCTGGTGAGGGCGCTTTCAGCTGATGTCAGTCAGGTTCATCGCTGTCTTTGAGTGGGTAATTTTTTCTTCTTTTCTTTCTTCTTGGCTGCATTTTCTTTTTCAGAACGTCTTCAAAAATCTGAAAACCTCTGTGTTTAAATGACTTATATTCCCATAACTCATGTTAACAGGCACATTCTGCAGCCATTAAAGCCAGAGGTAGTATTGTCTGAAAAATAACAGAGTGATAAAAGGTGTACTTGAACACTCTGTTTGGGGCTGAAACACACGAGGCGGGGATGCAATATACAAGAAGCTCATAAAAGTTCATCCAGTAGACAAAAGGATGACACGGTAAGATGAGGCGGGTGTGAGGCTGTATGAGGCCAGCCAGACATTTAACCGTCCTCCTCTCTGAAAGGTTATTACATGAAATATGTCTGCAGGCGAACACAGTGGGAGAGTGACATTTGAATGACGCCACTTGGGATTTAGGATCTGCAATTTCATCGTCTGGGCTCTTCATCTTGTCCAATCTCCTTCCTCCTAGACCGTAACAACTCCTCCAGGTGTGTCTGAGAAACAGAGCCTGAAATAAGAGCTCTCGTCGTGGACGTGAGCAGGGCTGAAGGCGGAACCTGCCGCTGGGTAAATTACAGTTGCTCACGGCTCTATTTCTGAATATGGAGCACATTTAGACTGGAGGCACTTTGCCGACACCTCCAGAGGACTCTTTTTCAGACAGCTTCATTGTTTGACTACCATGCTGGGGTTTTTGGAAGTGAGGGTTAGTTCCCTACGGTACAAAAATGTCTAGAAGAGCATGTGTTCATCTATACTGTATCTATTTTCAGTTGAAAGACCATTAGCGGGTTTAAATACTCTACTCATCTACTCACTGACCTTTTCAGTCAAACATGAAGCAAACTAGAGCTGAAACAATTGAATCGACAGAACAATAATCAACACCACTTCAATGTTTTTTTTGTTTTTTTTTTATCAATTAATTGCTTCCGTCATCTTACATTTAAAAGTACCAAACGTTAGAAAAAACAAGCAATGTGAACACATCTCCCTGAACTGAATCAGGTATTTTTAACTTTTTTCTGACATTTTTTAGGCTTAAAAATGAGTCGATTCATTAAACTGGCAATAGACAGCAGGGCTCCAGACCAATGTTTTTCACTAGTAGCACTGGTGCTCAATCAGTTGGAGACCCCTCATTCCTCCCGTCGCACAGACAGTTTTTTTGTTAGTCAAAGTGTATTACAATAAAAGCATAAAGATAGACGCTTATAAAAAATCCACATTTATAGCATTTCAATTAGGAATTATAAGGGGAACCATAAATACATTTGTATATTAGCTGGAGCAAAAAATCCAACTGACAACTTCCAATGGTGGTTAACTGGTGAGAAATGCTGCAATTTGGGGACACCAAATCCTAATCTTGTCTAAGGCACTAAAGCGTGTAGCACCAGCCCTGCTCGGACAGCGCTGTCAGCAGCCTGGCAGAAGAGACACTGTGTTACGCTGGGATTAAAACTGAACTATGAGCAGGACCCAAACATTTACTTTCTCTGACTGTTGTTTTCACATCACAGACTGGATTCTCTAGAACAGACATACAGAGTCACAGCTGACTCATATGAAAAAGTCCAGCGCAGGTTGAATGCACATTGGTATATCCACCTTATATAGGCAACCTCTCCTGTGTGAAATGGCTGTGTCCTCTCAACACTGTGGTTGGATATGGATCAGCAGATTGATCGTGCAACGTTTGGTTCATTCTGTGATTTTTTTTTAAATTGCCATGGCGGCCACTGCAAAACGTTACAAGTAGAAATGCTGTTCCTTGGGTTTCACACAGTGAGTGTTTCGCACCGTCGCAAAAAATGGTCGCAGTCTGTTTTCATTTACATGTTCCCTATAAACCTTGTCTTGTTATAACTATACAATTGTGTCTGCCACTGGGCTCGTAGTCACCCGGGAAAAAGAAGGTTAACTGGCGGTCCATTTTTATTATAGACTTAATGATCGCATAACTCACATTCAGCCCTGTGTTGTTATTTACAACTGTGAGGAGAACGGAGACAATTCAGCCCACCAGCCCTCTACTGATGTCGTACACTCCACTACAAACTTTCATTAAGAAAGGTTAAAAACATAAATCACAGCAGACAGTGCATGTATGTACAGTAAGATGTATTACAGCCTGCAGAATTACAGGAGCCTGTGGACGACATATCTTTCACTCACACTGTGGATACGGCACCTCACCCTCCTGTCAACACAACTTAATTTCCTGTCCCTGTGATAAAAAATGGCGTGTCACATAAAAGAGAGTTACAGTTGTGGGGGCACACTGCCCTCTGACCGGTACACTCGTGGCTGCTATAATACAACCATTCACTTTAAATCTAACTGGGAGTTACTTCCAAATGACTGACAACCAGGACAGTCAATTTAGATAAGGTTTGTATGAGGTGGTAAGGCTGAAAATGATCCCAGAATAAAGAAAAAGAGGCAGGTAGGACTGGAAAATATGAATAATTTGCTAGGGGACAGGACCATGATTTCTTTGATCAGATTGTTTCTGAAATAATTTGAAAATTCAAATTAAACACTATTTTTTTCAAAGATAATGTTGAAATGTTCTCTTTCACACTATTTAATTAAACAAAAAGCGACTCATCCCTTCACACTGTCAGATGCGAGAAAATACAGCTGAAATCTATCAGTGGTTCATGAAGACAATCTTATCCCCCTCCAAATATGAAATTGTTTTTGAACAGCGTGTTTGACAGATTAGTCTGGTGTCAGAATGTTTTAGAATCGTGTCCCAGTGGTCATCTTCCTCCACTGGCTCTCCTTCATCCTGTCAGGAGTCTTCCCAGTATTATAATTAGCCCTGCCCTTCATCTCTGACCTCCTCTCCATATCTGGATTGTCATGAAAAATCAGTTTGACTGGCAGAGCAATGGAGTGTTCACTGGATGTCAGAAATATAAAGAGTTCATTAACGGGTATCCTCAAAGTCATTTGCAATATCCTTATTGGGGGAGTTAAAGAGAATGTTAATTTTTTAGAAGGATATCTTAGAGAGAAGTTGTGCGAAGGATGTTTCCATCACACAGAAAATGCTTTATGTGGTGAACATAAAACAATCAGTGTTTCAGACAGAGGGGGAATAAAGAGCTGCAGCACTGGATAGCATGAGAAAACTGATGTGTAAATCTATTCCAGTAATAACCCAGACAAAATTATGAGAATGAAAATAAGCCTTATAAGTCTCCTTTAAAAGGGCAAACTGCACCAGCTCATTGCAAACATACGATTATTTTCACAATAAGACTATTAGCGAAGTTCTTTGGCCATTTTATTGTTTGATGTATAGAAATATACTGTGTGTACTTTTTCCTTATGGATTACTAATGTCAAACACAGAATGAGTGCTCTCACAGCAGTAGCTCATCGGTTTGGTTCAAACATGTTTAAAAAAACCTAAAACATTCGTTTTAGATCCTCAGAATCAATACGACAAAGCTTCTTTCTAAAGCTGCCATTTCAGACTGTTGCTCATCCAACAGACAAGAGAGGCAACCGTAATAGAAAGGCAGTGAAACCCATTTCTCCTGGCACCGTTGTGTCAATAGAGCAAAATGTGAAGCAGCCAAGAGGTGTTGCATTTTGAGTAACAAGCACAGCTGAGTTCAGTGACCCGTATCACCCACAGCCGAATGATCACATTTTAAAAGCCCGTACAGACCCACATTTGACACAGAGTAACAAGCTTACAAACCCTCCACCGAGGCCTTGTCAAAATACGATTTGGGCAAAAATAATATAAAACTCACCAAAACAAGAGGATGAGTCATGCTGAAGGAGAGTGAGCACATCAAAAACATTAATTACACATGCACTGAGCATCACAGATTAGTGATATCAAACATTAGAGCATCAAAGAGAGGATTTTTACTTTAAACAGTGTAATCTCGCTCCAAACACAGAGCTCGCTCTAAGGTGCTCTGATGAAAAGGCGAGAGAGTCTGAATACATGTATTGCCAAATCTCGAGGGAGTCACAGTCACACAAAAAGACAACAGAGGTGATTTCAGATGAAACCTGTCTGTAACTGAATAGTATTTTAAAGAATAGTGGACTACAGGCGCTCACACTGTCGAGAACCTATTGAAACGCCAAGGTTTACTATATATCATGCGGGATGGAAGGTGGGAAAGACTCACGTTTACAACTTCTGCTTTTCACTCGGCTGGAAGTTCCAGCTGTCTTATTCTCTTCAAACACCAAACAAATAACGTCCAACGTTGAGGGACGTTTGTATGATTGCTGAGTTACTCTACACATGAATGTAGCATATATTACAGCTATATTTACAGCATTTAATCAAGTTACACAGACATCCATGCTTGTTTGCTTTTTCATGCGCTTCTATATGATTTAGAAGTCAGATATAGAGCTGCAAAGAATAGTTGATAAATTAGATCAACTTCTTCATACTCAAATTGTTTTGGTCATGTTTCAAGCAAAATACCAAATATTGTTTGTTCCAGCCTCTGAAATGTGAGAATGTGCTGTCTTGTGTTACAGTAAACTGAATATATTTGGGGTTTAGAGTGTTGGTTTGACATAACATTGAGTGAACTGTGATAGTAATTTAAGGATTTATCAATTAATCCAGAAAATATATGTCATATTAATGAATAATGAAAAGAATCAACAGTTCTATCCTTAAACATCCTTCAAGGAACTTTCAACTGCTTATGAAACAGTCTCAATTTAATACAGATGACTCTATATGAACTATGTAAGCAAACAAGGCCATCCGTCAGAAGACTGGATTTAATGTATAGTTATTATAGTTATTCTTAATGACAGTGGTCAGATTGGGGTTGGATAAGTCATAAAACTAAAACTTTTTTATGCCTTTCAAAATGTATAAGCCTTCAAAAAATGAGGTTCGCAGTCAAAAGTACCAGTTGGATGAAGATGGTGTGAAATTGGTGGCTATGACAACTGCTGTGGATTTTAAAAAAGTTCTTCGGTATTGTAGTTTAAATGACAGTTGCTTCAGCTTTTATATCCAAACATTATTTCATATTTCAGTAAGTCACAGAAACCCTGAAGCACTTCCAAACCCTCCAAAATAAGGGTTTACTTTATGAGAACTGAATCTGAACTCAGAAAATTCAAATGTTTTATTCATCTGTTCAGAATCAATGACCAGTCATAGATTCTGTAATGGCACACTATAATTAAGTGCTCTCCTTCCATGATAATCACATATTGCTTCATACTAATGGCCTTCCTGCGCCTTTAATTTACTCTCTGCACTTTATTGTGATTGGTTGTCTGGCTCTAAGTAACCTGTCCTATAAGGCTGGTAGATAACTGTCCTCTGTGGGGACGCTGAAGTTTCTCTGAGACAGATTGGTGCTCTGTTAATGGAAGTCCTCATTAAATTTAAATTATTCAACACCCTCCTCAGCGCTATCATCAGTTTCATTGACAACTGCTAAACATCACTGCACCTCGTTCCTAGCCATTGGTCATGACAAACAGAGAGAAGGGGAATTTGCTGTAAGGAGGCAATTGCCTGCAGCCATCTTCGTTGGGTAAGCCATTCTCTGAGCGTTTAGTAAGAGCCAGATGGGATAACTTCATCCTTGTCAACTCAGCCTCACTTTCATCTCCATTTCCCAGCTGCCGAGCCCTGTCATGACAGTGACATGTGCGAGGCGGTGAGTGACTTTTACAATCCGCTGCGAAGGCAATTCTACCCTTTATGGGCTCAGCGAGCTTTGAATGAAGGTTAAATCTAATAACACAAGATACACTGCACGTCAGGGTAATAACGGTATTGGGCTGCTATACAACTATGGTAGAAATCGATGCTGTTAAATGTGATGTCTTACAGCAAAATGATAACAGCAGCCGTTCGTTTAAAAATAAATACACCACCCAGAACAGGTACAAGGAACAAGTTAACCAGGTAATTTTCTTATTAGCAGAGTTACCTCTGCTAAAATTAGAAAATAAGAAAATTACCTAATGACGGGAGGAGAGCTCAGAGATTACGTTTTTAACCTTTGGGAATAAAAAGGATTTATCTTCACTCCTGTTTATCAACCTGACTGCAGCAGTGATCAGTGGAGGTCACCTCCACTGTCGGGTGTTTATGTTCTGTAATGTTGACTGCTGCCTGGAGCTGGAGAGGAAATGTACTTTAGTTCATGAACGCAAAGTTACAGAGAGGAGAGGGGGAAAAGAAGAGAGAGAACCAGAGTCTCTGCTGAGTGCTGAGTCCAGTCAGAGTTGACCTAGAGTTAACGTTATATTACAGCTAGTGTACAGTAAAGAAATCTTGTTTTGAGGGCAGAGAAACCCTGTTCCTGCAGTCAAACGTGCTTCACTGGTGATGAAGACACCTTTAAACAACCACCACTGCTAATGAAAATCTCTGACGTGACAAGGGCACAGATGTTCACAGACAAGGTAATGTTTTAAAAGTTATATTCATGTAAGCTAAGTCTCCCGATCCCAGAAGTAGCAACAACCAAATGAAACGCAGTTACCTTCAGTAAACTTGTGGATTTCTCTGGTTGGAACATTGTTGGAAACATTTGGGATCATGTAAGTACACAAGTCAACATAATATTTTACAAACGGTCCAGTCATTTTTAGTTATTTAAATGCAGAATTCCTACATATTACATCTCAAATATCACTTTATATAAGTGTTTAATAAGTTGTGATCATGATGGCCTGAAAATTCAGATGGATTCTGTTTGGCTGTCAGTGTTTCTATCATTCATCAAAATGCTCTGAAAGTGATCACGTTATCATTCACCACTGTCATTGTCGTTGTAGTGTAGTGAATTGAATCGTGACCTTAAAATCAAAAGTCAAGTCAAATCGTGACGCCCCTAATTAGAACCACTTTAAAACAACCCATTTAAAATGTATGTTCTTACTTTGGACAGCCCGTTAGCAGATTTGTTTTGGATGGGTGAAAACAAGACACAACCCTCTTAAGCCTTTGGACACCATGTATCTTAGTTACTAAAGCCTTGTGCACATCACTTCTGCTTGTTCAGAACTACAAAGCTTGACAGACCTGCTGTGCAAAAACGTCAAACATTCTCTGGTTCCAGCTGCTCTATTGTGAGCGTTCCTGTGTTTCTCTGTTTTAACACTGTAAAGTGAATATCTTTGAGTTTTGTGGCTGGTTGGACTAAACAAGCCATTAAAGTCACTATGATGAGTGTTTTCACAATATTGTGTCATTTTATGGAGGAAAAAAACCTGATTAAACCATGAGGAAAAATGATTGAAAATAATCACTAGTTGCAGGCCTAACATTTTGTTCACCCCATTTGCTGCTGCTTTGGAATCTGTCAGGACAGTGTTGATGCATACAATGTATTTGGCCCATTTTACTCTAATCAAACTCTATTTGGGTTTAACAGGGAAATGATAATTCTTTTACATTCTTCCTTCGAGCTCTGAGCTGCAGCTGCTGAATAAATGACGCTGAGTCGACACATATTCTAACACTAACACTAATAATCCTGCCTCGCCTCGATAAAATAAAATATGAATTTTTTAATGATGCTCATGGGAAATCAGGTTGTATTAAAACCTCTTTTGGGGAAAGATAACGAAGCTTTCCAACAACTGCAATTGTCCTGTAAGCTCCTTAAGCCCCATTAGCAAAGGACTAAAATTACCCAAGAGATGTTCACTTGTACCAGACTAAAAAACTTGTGACCACTACACATTTTTAATCCCACAGAAATCTGCTGCTTCTTTAATCTTGACAGTAAAACTGGGAGATGACAGAGATTCCCTGGTGATACTAATGAATACTGCTCACGTCAGGTCTAGTTGCACCTACAACAGGCTCAGGAGCATCACCCCACCTTGGCCTGCCAAGGGTTTTCCCTTTCTTCTTTCCTTTCCAATTATCTTGGAAGATTTACTTTGTATACGACTTCATTTTCCCATCAATTTCATTTGAAATCTGATTTTTTTCCCACCTGCCTCTGCCGCAAAAGTGAAACTATGTGAAAAAGTTGCACTTTTGTTTTGATACTTACTTTCTTCCATTGCCTCTGGAGTACATTTTAATGGTTACAAATTTACACTGAAAACAAAGGCTGGTGTCTGTGACAGAACAAAACTTTTAATAGCCACCCTCTAGGTTTTCTGGAAGTGATGAGATGCCAGTGTGATGAAGTTGAAAATACAGGTTCATACACATTTAACGGACCAAAGTCTTATAATTTTGCTCCTGCTAGAGGACTAAGAGTCAGGAAACACAAGAAAGAGGAAAAATAATGGTGCCTAGAGAATGACTAGTGTTAGCGAATACATTCATGCACAAAAGCTGTGCTGTTCTTTTCAACAAGAACAGGTTGCTCTATAGAGATGTAGCACAATCGTCCTCTCGTCTCGAAAAACTGACATTATGGTGTAATTATAAGGGACTTTCAACTTTAACTTTATGATTTGTAGAGCTGCAGTGATTAGTCAATTACTTAATCGAAACAAATTTCTCAACTATTTTGATAATTGGGTAATCAATGTCAAACATCGTCTGGTTCCAGCCTCTTAGATGTGAGGACTTGCTGCTTTTCTTTGTGCATTTCTGACAGTAAAAGAAGAGTCTTTGGGTTTTGGACTGTTGGTTGAACAAAAGAAGCAATTTGAAGACACTTTGGGCTCTGAGAAATTGTGATGAGCATTTGTCACAGTTTTTAGACATTTTATAGACTAAATGATTCATTGAACCGACAATGAAAATAAGTGTTCAGCCCTGTTCAGACCAAAGATTCACTCATCAAGTTGAAACATGCAACTACTTCTGGCTTTTCGGTGTTTTTAATATTTGGCTATAATTTGTAGCGCCTTAAAATATGAATGAGTGCAGTTACAGTCACTAACATTCTAGTTGCAATTCTAGTAATGATGAATCAGAGGTGAAAGCAAGCGGCAGAAAGTGAGGAAACAGTGAAATTGTCATTTTATGAGTACATTTACATTTTAGGGCTTGTGTCGTACAAACACAGCTGTTATTCAAACAAACCGATGACTTTCCCTTTCCTCCATCCAAAACTCTGCCGTTTTCGACCAGATGACAGTTTGGAACTGACTTAATCAGCTGACTTATGTTCAAAAATGAGCCACTGGCGACTTGACAAGCTGAGTAACAGGCGACGCCATCAGCCGGCTGGAGTCAAGCTGAGACAGACCCGACCACCTCATTCGCAAATATTGCTTTATGTCAGTTACCTTAGTAAGTATGGTAACATGGTAACATGGGCACAGTATTTAAAATGAATGATGATGAGTGAATATTTTAATAGTTGACAGCTAATCGCCTCAGTTTTGTGTGAAAAGTTAAGTTGGTACTGATGCAGCAGTGTTTGTCTGTATGTAAATATATCTGATCAAAAAGCCCAGATCTATTTCTCTGCTCTACTCTTCCAGCTGTGGACAACCTCCACAGTCACATTAAAGAGGAAATACTGTGTGCATGCAAACGTCCCCTCTCCATGAATCCCATTACTCACCTTGCTGAACTGATGCCAGTGCAGCAGCATCCCTGTCAGCTCCCTCAGCGACCCCTCCACCCGTCTCATGAACTCTACAGACGGCAGCCTCTGAGAGCAGAACAGGTCCATCGCCTGGGCTGCGACCTGGCACGCCAGCAGGACGAGGTCAGGAGGTCCCAGCAGAGGAGGATCCCTGCACGCCGCCACTACAGAGTCCAGGAGCTGACACACACAGTCCACCAACACTGACCCTGCGTCGCCATCAGGGCGGAACCACAGCGACTCCAGGCCTCTGTTGTTCCCTTTCACTCTGTGGAGAGAACACAGCGACTGCAGGAACTGCACATGAGCATGAATGGCTTTCCCACCGGGACTTCCATGATGACTGGAGGGAGGTGGAGGTGGAGGTGGAGGCTGAGGGGAGATGATGGTGGGTTGGGGGTCAAGCGGAAAGAGTTCAGGAGTCTCTGAGTCGCTGCCTAGCTGAAGGTCTGTGTTGAGCCCGACACTCTCTGGACCAAACAGATCCTCTGAAGGGTCCATCATGACATCTTGACCTGAAGATTTTACACAGAAGAAAGAGGAGCCAAATAAATCCTATTTAATCTAAACCACATACATATGGACAAAATGCACCACTACGAACTAAAGCATGATGAATGTTTTTATGGTGGTGTTCAGGCTGCTCAAAGCACTCAGCTAAGCGAACAAATACATTTCTCTCAAAACCTATTCGGCAAAACCATTTTAATAACGTTCAGAACTGTATTTAGGAGGCAACACTGTCAGGTTATCAAAAAATAATGAGGCACATTAGCATAAACCTCTTTATATAGCCTGAGGAGGAGGACCAAGCTAAATGCAACTGAATGACTCAAGAGAAGAATTGTGATGTTTGACGTCAGAGGCTGTTCAGTATTAATAATAATGAGGAGAGGTGGGTTTAGAGTAGGGCTGCAACAAAGGGTATTTTTCATCGTCAGTAAATGGTGGAAAATGTCAATCACTGTGTCCTAAAGCACAAGATGATGTCCTCAACCCAAACGTATTCAGTTAACTGTCATAGAGGAGGAAAGAAAGCAAAACATATTCACATTTAACAAGCTGGAATCAGAGAATTTTGATTTATCTTCTGAAAAAAACGATGAATCGATTATCAGAATAGTTGCCGATTAATTTAATCATCACTGCAGGTCTAGTTTCTGAGACATGCTGGCTGTAAACTGGTTCTTCTGAGTGTATTTTGGTGTTCAGAGAAGAGGACATGAGGGATGAGAGGAGACACACGCCTCTCTTTTTGACCTTTGCAGCGTGGGTGTATCTTCACTATTGTTTGTCAAACAGACTCCATGTTCAAGTTTTCTTCCTGGAGCCACTTCTGTTAAAAAACAATCCCTGACCAGAGACTGTGGTTTTTATTCATCCTCCCTCTGTCTTCAGTGAAATCTGGCATTTAGCTCACTCAGTGGCACAGAACACGGTTAGACTCAATAAAATTAATGAGCATGTCACAATGGAGAGGCACAGAAGGGCCACAGAGGGACAAATGTGTCACCGTGAGTATTTGACAATGAGTATTATCTACAGGTTCAGTTAATAAAAATGTTAAGTGAAGGTCAGATGGTAACGGAACGGAAGGCTCATTCATGAAGGGGCTCTGGGACACATTAATGTCAAAAGGACAGATTTAATTTGACGAAAGAGACACAATTGGATTATTATATAAATAATGATCATTAAAGAACATAATTACAGGTTTATAAATATGATCGCTGTGGTCTTGAGGGCAGGCTGAGAGCGCCTCATGAATCACAGCGTTTATGTTTCAGTCTCTGCC
The DNA here is from genome assembly GCF_965226575.1 of Pagrus pagrus. NCBI lineage: Eukaryota > Metazoa > Chordata > Actinopteri > Spariformes > Sparidae > Pagrus > Pagrus pagrus. The sequence continues at coordinate 23,220,945 of NC_140200.1, read as the reverse complement.
TCAGCTTCTATTATAAAACATAATATTATTCCTTTCACACAACATCATAAACATCATAACACTTCCGCCACACTTCTTACTGTGGAGGAAAATTGCGCTTAATTATACTTTCATATTTTCCCTACGTGTGAATTGTTTTTGTGTCACATCGTTGCTGGATGAAAATAAAGCAGAACATTACGACAAAATCCAGAGTGAAATGAAACTGATACACAGTCTGGTCTAAATGCTTTCCAGACACGCATACATGACGATAAAGAAGTGTTTTCCTTTTCAGGGTAAAATATGACCCTTTGTTGTATTCTAGGTCCCTAAGAATCACACCCAGTGGCTTTTAAAATCTAAATTATAGGTGCTGTAACTCATAACTCTATGAGCAGGTGGTCCTCGGTTATCAGTTTCACCGGCTGCAGTCCTAAATGTCTCTCTGAGGCTCCTGAGCTTTTAGATTTAGGAGGACAAGTGCTTTAAAGAAAACGCTTTTTATATCTGTGTGAGGGGTTTATACAGATGGGAGTGTTGTTTCAAAATGACATATTCTTGACTGGGGAACACTGCAACCTTTTTATAAGAAATGAATTATGACATAACTTCACCAGGGCATATTTGGCAGGTTTTTTACAGGCAAAGGGAAAGATGGATCAGTGAGAAGAAGCTTTAAAAACTGGAGATGTGGAAAAGCTGCACGTACAGATACATATTGTGTGTATTTTATTTTGAAAGTAAGCTCTTCATATTATGTGTACAGTGTACAGGGTTTCTGCAGAGCTTCCAAAATCCGATTTAAGACAGAATTTAATTGATTTTTCATGGTCGAACCGGTCAAACTATGAGAGATATCAACAAAAACCAGTTGGCTCCAAATGGCCTGGAGTCATTTAACAAGTGCAATAATTTACTGAGACGAGTATCACAATTTTGTAATTACTCTTACTAATTAGTAATAATTTTACACGCTGGAGCTGGATAATCAGCAGAAAATGGATGGAGGAACCAATTAAAAACAGAAAACCTAATTAATTTAAGGTCCACGGGTAATTTTTACATTAGATCTGATACTAAAATAAATTAATACTGACGGTTTTCCAGCTAGTTTTAACTAAAGTCCAAAAAGCACAAAAAAACACATTTTAAAACAGCATCTGAAGAGGTGTTGATGCAACTGAATGATCATTATAGGAACAGGTGTTTCTGTTATTTTGTCCACCTCATTTCTATCACTGAAGGATGGCTAAATAATAAAAGCGCCTCCTGCTAGACTGCGTTAGTTTTAGCTGTACTGAGTTCAGATTCAGAACATGTTTAATGTGCTCAGCAAAATAAAATAATTGTCTATTTGATACAGATGAGGTTGAATGTTATTACTTTCATGCTGTATTCATCATATTATGGTCTTCCTCATGTTTAGATAACTGGTCGAAGACACGTCCAGTGCCCTCTGAAACAATGTGAGATTAAGGCAAATTCTTAACGTGCTACTTATTCTTTATTCTAAAAGAGAAGATACAACATTTTCTGAGAACTGATGCAATCAGAGTGGCTTCTCAAGCGTTAGGATTTGCAGCTCTTCCAATTTATGTAACTGAACTGCTCATCTTTTGGTGTCGGGCTGTTATAAGAGAGGAGACAAATCACTCACAGCAGTTTGAAGAGAAATGTCTGTGACATCAGAGATGGTGGTTGCATGGGATAAATCCCGCCCCTTCTCCCCAAAAGCCAATCATCTGCTTTATCACAACCAAACTAGGAAACGAACAAGGAAATCGTGCACATTTGAGACGAATGACAGTTTCAACTGATTTGTTGGAAGAAAGAAGCCAGTGGAGACAGACTCAGAATAAGCCGGGAAAAGAAGAATATCATGCAAATGCACGTTTAAAGACATGAAAAAAAGCACTGAAGTCTCAGATTTATTCAGGTGCTGTGCTGGGAAGAGCCAAATGACACTGAGGTTAGGAAACTGTGTTAACCCTTTGAACTAAATAGAAATGATCAGGCAGTGCCTGCACCCTTAGAGCCTGTGTCCACATAGTGTTTTTTTCTGAGCACCAGCTTCACCAGCCTTTTTTCAATTGTTCCCTATAAGGAGCGAGCATCTGCAGTAGCAGGCAGCCGCCCAGAGAAAAACCGCGGCACCAAGCGTCTTTTATCCGAGCACTCCGCCATTTGTATGCAGCCGCTCTGAGCGTTAGGAGCCAGATCAGGGCCAAATTCTGATATTCTTTCGAATAAATTATTTATTTTTAATTTTCACATATATAATTTCATATTTTGGGTCTTTTTTTCAGTTGCAGATTTTATGTTTTCAGATTCAGATATTATTTCTTTGGTTGCCTCTGGCATCAACTGAGAGAGGCGTGGGACTGTGAGTGACAGCACAATAAAGGCTCAGGGCCTTCCCCAATTATGCTGCCTTCAGGAAATGTGGGTACTTTGAGAAATATGACTCAACGCTTTCTATACACTGTATTCACCTGATTAGCAGTGAATTAAGTGATGCTCAGTACAAAGTTACATTTAACAAGCTGTTTTAGAACCACTCTTGGTAATCATCAATATATAAGAGCAGTAAAATATGTCAGATTGTGAAGTTTAACAGCCATGCTTTAAAATTTGATGTTTCCCATTTGCACATACAGTAAGACTGTGAACTGGTTTCCTACAATGGTTTCCTCCGCTATGTGGACACAGGCCCTTAAGCTTTCTGTTGCAAAAAGAAAGAATGCACTGGTTATTATGCTTATAACTTTATATCCGTTTAAACAGGATGTAAGCACAAATTTCCCACGGCCATTTTGGGGCAATGCTTTGGTGCCACTGCTCTTTTTTGCACCGTACGTCACGTGACTTAATGAGCACATACAACAAGATTAGGCAGGACAAAAAAAGTCTTAGCTTCCTGCTGCAAACAGAAAGAATATTCTAGCTATCATGGCTTTTATTTTAGATCGATTTACACAGGACAACAAATGTAAACAACAAATGTCCGTTTTCAAAGGGTTAAACCTTATATTTGGGAAAAGTCACCAAACGTGTTTTTTTTTAAAAATCATACTCGACTGGTGATTGTAAACATGCAGTTTTATGTCCCAGTGAAGTTAAAGTTCTGACTCTCCTCATTCATTCACATAGGAGCCTGGTCCTGACTGCCTGGAGACTTTGTCAAGACAGAGTGGTGGGACTTGCTAAAAGTACTTTGGAAAAAAAAACAAATCATCTAAAGACAAAGTGTGGGCTCTTCTTCTAATGACTGACTAATCAATAAGACAGAAGAATGAAAATAATTGTTAGCTTTGCTTCCACTCTGCACTCATCTGTTTGATAGCATTAACATAACGTTAACAATGTTTTGTTTTTGTGTGACGAGAAATCATTACGCCCCGACATTATACGAGTGCGGAGGGAAGACATATCGAGTCTCCTGTTTGTAGAATAAACAATGACAGAAGGGTCAACAGGACGGGGGGAGGCAAGCTACAAACCAGACACCTCAACAATTCATGAGCATCGTGTCGCTAATCATTAGCAGCCCTGTGTGATAACCTCAGTCCGCTCAGCGTCTTACGTCAGGATGTCCTTGAGCTGTCCTCTCCCCACACTTAAGACATCCGGACACACTCTGTGCTTTTATACAAACTGTCAGCTCTTCCTCTGACACCAGCTCACCTTTCAGCTCAAATAAACTGCAGGTCCCTGAATGAATTATTCTGAAACTTTGACTTTAAAAGAGTCCAACTTTAAGCAAACTATGACCTGTTCATGATTAAGACACAGTTATCTCCAACAAGTGAAACTCTGCTTGCTGTAAAAAAAACATTTGATGGCTCCAGCTTCACAGATGTGGAGATTTGCAGATCTTCTTTTGAAGGATTTGAATAAAATGAATGTATAATTTGAAGTGTATTATCCTTATCATACTTTTACTTAGAGGACAGGAGTATTTTACAGTGTAGTATGAGTACTGTTGCTCAAGTGCAGTATCTGATTACTTCCTCGTACCTGCTGCCTCCGTGCTGCTCGTTGTGTCGGACGTCATTCTGGTGATCAGCAGCTCCTGTCGCAGCCTCAGCACCTCCTGCTGCAGCTCCTCTGCTTTACTCTTCCAGCCTTCATCCCAGCTCTTCAACCTGCGGGCCAAAGCCTCGACGTACTCTCTGCCGCTCACACCCGGAGGCTTCGTCTTTATTATGGCCACCGCCTGCGCCTCTATGACTTTCATGACAAACCAGTCAGCCTGACTCGCTCCTGAAACAGAGAGGAGGGCTGATTTTTAGGAAGTCAATCAATTAAAATGTTTAATTCATCCACATTTATAATTCCACCAGAAAATACATGTTTTACATGTGAGTGCGCCCTCAAAGTAACGGATTGTTTTGCTGAGGTGCACGGAAAGATATAGAAATGTACTATGCATAAACAAAACTTGTGTGGATCTATTTTCTTTCAATGAATCAACTTGTCAAGGAAATAATCTGCAGATTAATCTAAAATTAAGATATTTTAATTAATAACTGCAGCCACTTATTATTATTATATATCTACCTAAAGGCTGGCAAGTGTTAAGTTAAACATGTAAGCTGATGAGTCTCAAGGCTCAGGTGCTGTTTTACAAAATAACTCACGCCTTCAGTTTTGGTGAGTGACATTAATCATAGCAGCTACTTCAGAGCAGTTTGTGGGAGATGTGTTTACTTCAAAATACTTTCATGGTTTTGAATCAGTCAAAAAACATGACTAAAAGCTTCCCATCACAATGAACTTGTTACCAAAACAGCTTTTCTATTAAGTATTTGCAGAACACTTCATTAATACAGATGAAATACAAAGTCAGTCATCACGTCTTACATTTTAAAAAGCTTCCCAAACTGTGACCAAACCAACTTTATCTCGTCAAGTATTTCAATAGAGTCTTTTCCTAACAACAACATTCATGTTGTGAGCTAATACTGACAGGTTTCTTCTGGGAGACAGCCAACTCAAGCTAGGTGTCGTCTATGCGTCCATTATCGGACTATCTGACTTACTGTCCTGACCTGCCGGGACTGTGGGCAAGACTCACCTGTGCTATTTTTTGATTTACCAACATAATGTGGCAGTCTGAATCCAGAACTGTCTGAAAAACAGCGCTGTGAAATATGTCACAGCTGTGAGACACAGTAACGAACTAGCCTAAAGATCAACTGTGGCAACCTTACAGCGAGCTAACGTTAGCTAGCGGTTACAACAACACGGTAACTCATTCCGTTCATCAGACGACTTAACATGGTGCCAACACTTCACATGTGTTAGCTGACTGTCATGCAAGATTATTTGATACCTCGTAAACGGCCGTCTTTATTTTCCATTGCTCGCTCCAACTCCCCATCAAAAGATGATGATTCACCAGCTGAACAGGTGTTACAGAGAAATCTGTGACCCGTCAGAAGGTTGTGACAGTGGGCGGTCCGCCGTCTTCTTCTTCTTCTTCTTCTTCTTCTTCTTCTTCTTCTTCTTCTTCTTCTTCTTCCTCTTCCTCTTTCTCCTCCTCCTCCTCCTTCCTCTTCTTCTTCTTCTTCTTCTTCTTCTTCTTCTTCTTCTCCTCCTCCTCCTCGTCCTCCTTCTTCTTCTTCTTCTCCTCCTCCTCTTTCTTATTTTTCTTCTTCTACTACTCCTTCTCCTCCTCCTTCTTCTTTTTCTTCTTCCCCTCCTCTCTCTTCCTCTTCTTCTTCTTCTTCTTCTCGTCCTCCTCCTCCTCCTCCTCCTTCTTCTCCTCCTCCTCTTTCTTCTTCTTCCTCTTCTACTCCTCCTCCTCCTTCTTCTTCTTCTTCTTCTACTTCTTCTTCTCTTTCTTCATCTTTTTCTTCTTCCTCTTCTACTCCTCCTGCTCCTTCTGCTCCTCCTCCTTCTACTTCTTCTTCTCTTTCTTCATCTTTTTCTTCTTCTTCTTCTCATCCTCCTGCTCCTTCTTCTCCTCCTCCTTCCTGTGTTGTGTTACTCAACATCCAGTTTAACATCTACTGAACTGAAAACAGGTGAACATGAACATGAGCTGATCTGACAGGAAGTGGAGGAACACCAGTGGAGAAGCATGCAGCCACTTCTCAGTAAACTCTCAGTAAACAGTGAAGTCAAACTCTGCAGGAGCATCATCAGAATACAATCATGATTTATCCTCAGGCAGCTTCTGGGCCGACAGGCATATGAAAACAGTTTTGATTTGTTTTTCTCCCTCAGGTTAAACTAATGCTAGTCTAATTCACTGCAAACTGTCAGGATTTGCATACAGTGATTGTTAACCTTTGCAAAGTTTCCTGAATGACATTTTCAAGTGTCCTCGATATGTAGAGAGCGTTGTTGTCGAAACATGTCCGACTGTTTGAACGAGCCTGAGAGAATCACCAGCTCATTATCTGCAGCGACGGGCGGCCCTCTCCTCCATCTGATCTCAGGCAACTCGCTGTGCTTCACTTGTTTTTATTTATTTATTTCTTATTAGTGCAGCAATCATTTCAGACTGCAGGCCAAGCTCACAGGTTGTTTCTCTTAATTCAAATCTCAGATGTGGGTGTGAGGCTCTTCAAGAGTCAGTTTAACGGAGTTTTAGACAGTCGTGAATAAAACATACAACACAGGTTCACTCTTAAGTGACAATACTGAGGGACTTGTGGTCAAATATTCAGTTTATGCTACTTTTGTCTTTTACTCCAATACTTTTACTGACACCTCGTCAGTTAACAGAGTCAGATTTTAATTCTAATGTATTATGTATCCTTTTTATTCTGTAATCAAGTCTTTAAAGTCATATTTTCTCTATTCTGACCTGTTCTAAATTTTTTTTGTTTTGTTTCTAAAATAAAGCTTTTTCGTTTCTTGTTCTAAGGGCATTTGTCCAAAAAATCATGTTAAAACTTCTACTCAATTCGTGAGACCTTGTAAAACTTTATAGCTGTAGGCTACTCCAAATACTTTCGAAGTCATGTTGTTGTGAACAAGTTTTTAAGCTCACAAATGTTTCGATGGATTGGGTTGAAATTTGTCCTGAACATCCAAGACCCAAAGGAAACTTGGCAACATTCATTCATTCATTTATGGTTGTTGCTGAATGGTTGCTGGTTAATCAAATTAATAACAGGAAGTCATTTTGTACCAGAGCAAAGAATCTGTTATATTGAAAAAATCATATCTCCACTAGTTTTCACTTTCTTTCAACCAGATTTTGGTTCTGTGTCGTGTTCAGAACGATCTATTCTGAGTCTCTGCACTATAATTAACAGAGTGTATCTCTGCAACTAAAAGGTCTGTTTGAATAATCAAGGTATCATAATAAAGGGAGCACTTGAAATATTTGTTCAGATGTGTAAGTATAATTATATACTGTATGTCACTGGGTCCAAGTAAATAAGTTGGCACACAGCAAACTTTTTGAATGAATATCCCTTAATTTTAGAATGATGCAGCTGCAGCTCCACATCTCCAACAAGCCACAGCAGAACATCTGAACATCACCTCTGCTGACTCTTATTCTAATGAAGTGAATCAGAACAAAATTACAGGTTTTAGTACACAGTGCTCAGGTGGAGGACACTATGGAACATGTTAGCACCATCTGTGCCATTTAAAAAACAGGTAAAGTTGTAGAAGGTAGTTCTTCTCCTTCTTGTTCTCCTTCTTCTTCTCCTCCTTCTTCTCCTCCTTCTTCTTCTCCTCCTCCTCTCCCTTCTTGTTCTTCTTTTTCTTCTCCTCCTCCTCCTTCATCTTCTCCCCCCCCTCCTCCTTGATATTCATTGTATATGAAAGAGTCAAAGATGTTATATTACTCCTTTATTATTAATGTTTTTTTGTTGTTGTTGTTTAAATTAGCCAGTGTTCGTACTTTTCACTGGCTGTAATAAAACCACATTCAGTATATATTTGTACTGTGTTGACTTCAAGGTTTTCTTTCCGTCCGATACCTATTGAGCCTGTTTTGGGTTCTGGAAATGTGCAAGTCACACCTTGTAATGATTTGGTTAGTTGCAGACTAGATGATGCCATTTTGTTCTCTGTGTCAGGACAAAATATGAATCTCAATCCAGTGAAAAAATGACCCTTACTCTTGTCGTTCCATCGTTCTCTATTTAAATCTTCTTTATATCTACAGTGTGATAGTTTCTGTTCTAGAAGGTGCAACTGTAATGTACAATTTCCCCCACAGGGATCAATAAAGTATTTCTGATTCTGTGTCTGGCGGGCCAACTTCGGTCCACAAGCCCCACTTTGGGCAGCCCTGATGTATGAAACTATTCAGTGTCAGTTCCCAATTCTGTCTCTACAATAAAAACAGTTTTACCCACAATTAATACCAATTTACATTGTTCTTTACAGCAAGTTACAAAAAACCACTAACATTTGCTGTAAGTTGGTTTACTCTGAGGCCTTTTGTTCCTCAAACTATATTAATATCTGCAGTAAAATAAAGCCTGCCGTCTAAATATTGGTCTTGCATTTAAGAAGCTGTGTTGAATGAAGCCATTTTCAAAGCAATCACAGCTGAAGGCTGCCGAGCATCTGGAGAGCGTGATGGTGAACTCAGCGACCAAACCTCATCACAGCTCTGATGCCGAACACCTGGGCTGCTTTGACCCGACGTCTGTTTACTCAGACAGAGACTGAGACACAGAGAGTCTCCTTCAGTCACGCAGGAAGTGTAACTGCAAACATCTTCACTGACGTCAGTTATTTATGTAACACCTTCCTCAGCAAGGTTAAAACGAGCAGCAGCGAGCGAAAACAAACAAACTCTACGAGTGTAAGTATGAGTAAGACATTAGATAACACAGTCACAGTTAGAATACATAAGATGGGACAGAAATACATTACAGCACATCAAACAGATCATCTAAAGCTGTTTTATTATTACACTCTATCTGTAGAGTCATGATCCAGAGGTTTTATCTGTCACGAGCTCGTTCAGTTTGTGAAAAGTGGGGTTAGCAGGAGGACGTCAGGCAGACATGAGGTGTGACGAGCCTTAAAGGTATTTTACTTTGAAACATTCAAAATTTAACCAAAATTAAAACTGCAAGCAGTGATGAACGGGCCCTCGACCCACGTACGTCGGGCTGTGGCGCCGCAGGAGGCGCACGCATCCTACCAAAACACCCAAAACACAACAGTGAGATTTGCAGTGAATTCCTGTGTCCAGTGGGTGACGCTATGGATATGACACAGATATTGATGCATAGTTGTATTCAGGGCGAACTCCTCTCCATGTGTGACGAATTGGGTGTAGATGGGAAATTGTATGTTGGATAAAAGAAAATGACTGCACCTAATCCAAGATGGCCGACTTCCTGTTGCGGCAAAAGTTACAATAAAACGAATCTGTGGCTAAATTGATGAGACCTAGGAGTCCTGTGAATTTCAGTGACGTCAGTGCACTGTGCTGCAGAGATGTCTCCTGAAGTTAGCATGCTAACCAGCTAGCCCTTCCTGTTGATTATGATACTATAGTCCAATAGTATTGCTCAGGCTTCAAAGACAGTTATCTGCATGGCTAGAGTATGAATTTTTACATTTATCGCCATCATCAGGTCAACATTTCAATGTGTCCAAGACTTTAGTTTATAATCAAATACCTGCAGTACTAATCTCAGCTGCACTTAGACTATGTTAATAGCTGGTGTCAGCATGCTAAAGGCCTTGATCATAGACTGTAGAAGCAGCAGATGAAGCCTCAGGGTCTGGAAAGTGAAAGTGCATTGTGGGAGACGTTGTTCAAAGTTGAACTCAACTAAAAGTACAACAGTATTCGAATCAAAATATACTTAAAGTGTGGAATTTGAGGAGTTAAAGGTGCTTTTTGTAAGAAAAGTAGATTCTTGAGTCTCATTCCCAACTTGTCAAATAATGACGCTTTGGGATAGAAGGACGGGCTGGCCGCCGTCCCAATGCCTCTGTTTGTGACGAGTTGGGAATGAGACTCAAAAATAAAATATATATCCTTTCTAATTCTAGCATCTTTAAAGTGTCTAAAATATCTAATTAAGCATCTCTCTCCCACTCCTCCCCCCTCTTGTTTGACTGAGGCTTTCTGCTGGGTCATAATGCCGAGGGTTTCCTCTGCAGAGAGGCTAACAGGCTAACAGGCTCCATTATCATCTGACACTGACTAATAAGTGAAGCCTGGTGAGCGTGGCAGCTTCAGCTCCCTGACCCGATCACAGTGAAGAGGCTGCAGCTCCAAACTCCCTCCAGAAGCCATATTTTAATATCTGATAACAGCTCAGAGAGGAGCTGGAGGAGGAGGAAGTATTCACATGATTTATTAAAGAACTAATGCCACAGTTTCAAAATACTCAAAACTCTCTTTTACCTCCATATCTATCACTCTCCCTCTTCACCTTCGTTGCCTCCTCCATAAGCAGGGTTCTGTTTCTTTTGCAGATATTCCACGAGAAGATTTGCTGCTTTTACTTTGAATGATGATGTGTTGGTGTTTGATTTGGACTGTTGGTTTAACAAAACACATATTTTGAATGTGTCACTTTGGGCTCTTTGGAATTTTTACACCAACTCATCAATCAGTGTCGAAAATAATCAGCAGATGAATCCAGAATCAGTGCTGGGGTCGCTTCTTTAAAAGTCTAAATCTCTACACGGTATTAGATAGAGATGCACTGCAGCCTCTGTCAGGAGTAAATCCTCCCGCGGAGCTGAAGGTGTCTGCTGAAACAAGTCGACCAGCTCTTCTTCATTTGGAGGAGCAGCAGCTCGATGCAGAGGTCCTGCTGGATCACTGAGCACGGCACCCTCACAGCCACATCTTTTCAAGGGATCTCATTTCAGTTGAGAGTGTCCATGATGTGATTCCCTCCGCCGGTGCAGCGCCTGCAGGCTCACAGGTGAAGGTTGGGACAGGCTTGACTGGAGAACGGGGAGCTTTGCTTTGTGACTCAGCGCAGTGAATCGATACGGAGCCCGACAGAGCTGAAGAGTGTGAGGACGATATGGAGTGTGATGAATGATTAGTGCATAAAATCTCACTCTGATTGTTGTTTCTGCAGCTACTGACTGTGAAAATGAATTTTGTTTGATAAAAGGAATCTTCAACTTATTTTTCAGCTTTGCTTCAAAAGTAAGAAGCTGCTGAGAGCTCTTCAGTTTTTACTTGAGGGAACATCAACTGCAGCTCGTCCTCCAGGCTTCCCTGGTTGTCAGTTTTCCCATGATTTGATTTTACGTGTTAGTTAATATCAACATGCTACCATGCCGATGCTCTTCAGGATTCATGTTTATCACCAACTTAGCTGAGGGTGTTACGAGGCGATGGCGTCACAAGCTTGGTGACGGTGACTGATCACAGAACAGTGGTGAAATGCTGTTGAGCTTCTCGTCAGCTCAGAAACAATAGCTCCTGACTTGCTCTGGCATTTTCCCCTGCTTCATTGTCTATTTTACTCTAAATGGGACCATAATTCACAAAATGCACATCACGCTGGGTTGAAAAAGACTTGAAACTGGAGGTTGGGACCATAAACTCAGTAGAAAACTGTTTACTGAGGTCATAAATCAAGTGAGAAGTAGGCTCATTTTCTCATAAGCTTACACATTATAGTATTACTATTATAACCACAGTAAAGGATGTGAGTACTTATTTCAGTGCTTCATGAGGTTCAGTTGAAAGCCATTAAAAAGCTGGTAACTACAGTTCCAAACATCAAACATTTACTGTCACACTCATGTTTATTTTTTGTTGCGCTCAAAGAAGTCAAATGTCTTTAAATAAATGAACATTTAATTCGATTTATACTGAGAATTTAAAGTGCACATGTATCAAAGTACCCTGAACACAGAGGACGTGACCTCAGAGCCGTCCTCAGTGGATTACTATCTGTGAAGAGATCAAATCAGCTGATAACATCCTCCACGTCTCTGTATCAGAGGTGGATCAGATCTCTGTGTCCTTCACACGTTTCCAATAAAGAGCTCTTTAAAATGAAATCTCTGTTTTCCTTCAAGGCTCGTTCTGTCTCTCGATTATTCTCATTATCAATTTGTCTACAGACATCCTCTATTTAGCCGGGAAGGTCGCAGGTATGCTGCATTCACATGCTCCTTCGATGGTATGTTCCTGTGGGTCATGTCTGAATGTGGAGCAACATGGACGCCAAAAATAAGTTGTTTCACGTTTTATCGCTCAGTATTTAAACAACATGTTGACTGCTGGTTATAGCGTCTGAGTGACATGACCAGCTGGGCAAAACATAAGCTAAAGACGTCTTTTCCAACGTCTTTGCTGACGCTGAAAAGACGTTCACTGGAGAGCCAGAACGAAAGTTTTTCTTTCATCTTTTAAACATTCACTACTGATGTCCAGGAGACATCCTTACAGGGTTCAAAATTAAAGTTTTAACACTGTAATTTTAGACATCTTTTCAACTTCAGTTACAGATGTCTTAAGTTTGACTCCATGCAGCAAAACCTACAGGGAGGATCTGAAATCCAAGCCTCCACCTCTGTAAGCCTGCATGAGACGTGCACTTTACCAGGCGCGTTCTTCATCAGCTTTATTGAACACCATGTTTTGGTCATCCAACCTTTTATCCTTTTATCCTATCCATTATCCTACCTGTTGAAGGTTGAAGACACCAAAACATGGTGTTTAATGAAGCTGGTGAATAGCTCTACTGGAAAAGTGCACACCTCATGCAGCTAACTGAGGCTGAGGTCTGTTCAATGTAGTAAAGAAAAGTTGAAAAGACGTCTTTTGGATATGTTTTTGCTCAGTAGGATACAATGACTATACAATACATGACTCTGGTCAAACTTTATACCGTCAACCCAATGTTTACTTTTGCTGCCACGTTTCAGCGTTGCGTGACGTCATCTCAGCAACTCGTGTACCCAAATTTTCTCAGACTTTTTCCGAGTTGTTGTTCCGACTTGAGGGGGCATTTCCCGGTCGGAAAAACATTTCTCAGGTTGTTCTGACAGCACATGAACACACAGTAAGATACAAGGTCTGTTCTTTCAGGTGGAAAGCAGCATTAGCAGTTTCAAAACAACAACCTCATAACAAACTGGATTTACTGCCTGGTGGCTGTACGCCCCAGTGCACCAGTCGAGTATCTGTTCCTGAGCTGTGGCGCCGAATAGGCAGAACATTTTTAGCAGAACATTATGACATCACAGTGAAGTTGACCTTTGACCTTCTGATATAAGATGTCATCACTTCATCATTTTATCCTACTAATGGCAGTAATAGCACAGTGACTTTTGACCTTTAGCCATCAAAATGTAATCAGTTCATCCTTGAGTCCAAGTGGACATTTGTGCCAAAATTGAAGAAATTCCTTAAGATATTGTGTTCACAAGAGCGGGACAAGCCGATAACATTGTATTTATCTTAATGTGTAAAAACAACACGTTAGGACACGTACAATTCATAAAAGTGATAAAAGGGAAATAGTGAAAAAAAAGAGGTGAAAATCAAGATGATGTAAAACAGAACAAGCTTCCTTCCGGTTGCTTGTAAAAGACCTTTAAAGGAGTTCAAAGATTGAGCGCTTCTGAGTTAATGATATTTTGCAGCTTGTTCCAATCTAGAAAGGTCAGAACATTATGAAAACTGATGTCTGAAATATATTCAGTTTATTAGCCTTAAAATGAATGAAAACCAGCAAATATTCACACTTTAGCAGCTGCAACCTGAAATATGTTGTTTGGCAAATGACCTAAATGGTGCTCAAAATGATTTCTAATTTTCATTCCAGCGAGAATAAAAAAAAAAAAAAAGATTTATTCAGCATTTATCAAAATCAGCAATTACAAGCTGCTCTACACAAGACAAGCATAAAATAGGAAATATCAAGTGAGGACAAAAACTGCAAAAGGGTTAAAAAACAAAACAATATATGCATATACAGTACATACACATGTAATATCAATCATTAATCACCAGTGGTGGATGAAGGGCTCACATCCTTTATTTAAAGGGTAACGCCAACAATTTTACACATTAAAGTGTGTTTACAGATCTTCGGGAGTACGACTGCATATGTGAATAAAGTAGATTAAGCCTTTTGTGGCTCTAAAGGAAGATGCATGTAATCTGATAAACTGCTTCCAGTGATGTCACTCAGTGGTTAAGTTGCATTGTGGGTAATGCAGGCAGCAGGTTTTCAAAATCCGTCCACTGGTCTCAGGGAAAGTTTAAAAACAAATGATCAAAATCGATCCAGGAGAACCGGAGATCTCACCTTTTTATTCCACACATTGTTCTTTCTTTTTCAAAACCTGGAGCCTACATTTCCCACTATGCAATTTCACCACTGAGTGACATCATTGGAGGCAGTTTATCAGATTACATGCAGCTTCCTCTGGAGCCAGGGGCGCCGAAAAGGGGGGGTAAAGGAGACGGATTCTAGGGGCCCATGATTGAGGGGGGCCCAGAGAGGCCCCTAATGGTGATGAAATTACATGCTAAAATAGCATCAAAAAATTTCGCCGCTGTGTTGGGGGGCCCTGTAAAGATTCTTTTCATGGGGCCCAAAATCCCTAGCGGCGCCCCTGTCTGGAGCCACAACAGGTTTTGTACTACTTTATTCATATATGCAGTAGTTCTCCTAAAGCAGCCCAGTCTCTAGGATATAATGTTATCAGTTATCGTTTCTGCAAACCAAACCAGATACATCGGAGGTTGACATTTGTACAACATGTGACATAAACATTATTTGATTACTAGCCACCTTTCATGTCAGGTGGTGGTGTGAAAACGGACTTCCAGATGTCTCCGTCTGTGATCATGGTATTCTAATCCAAACCATGTTTTCCTTATCCTAACCAAGAGGTTATTGCGCCTAAACCTAACCAGAGCATGAGCACAGTGACAAGAGAGAAATAGAAAATTCAACCTAAACAAAGTAAAAGTTGCACTATCGCAAGACGCTGTCCGTCAAATTCATCTTTAACTTTGTTGACTCTTTTAACCAGTGTAAGTGTAACCATACCGTAAAAGCGTACAAAAAGAACGGTTGCACTTACAAAATAGGGCTGATGTTCACAGCATGATTACTGTGTCACAATAACAAATTAATGTGATATCTACAGTGTTTTTTTGTTTTTGTTTTTAAATCTGTCTGCCAAATTCATCTTTATATCTGTTGACTTTGTATTTGTCTTTTCTGGCAGATATTTTACAGTGAAAACAGGCAGAGACAGTCTGTAAACATTACTGTAGAAAAGCAGACAAAAAGAACATTTACTTTTAATGAATAGTGAAGCGTCTGAGTATTTTTGAAAAGCGCTATATAAATTAAATGTATTATTATTTATCAAAAGATGAAGTGATACATGATCCACAAGATGGAACATTTGTGCTGGATCACTCACAAAATATTAATATTTCATTTTTTAATATCATGGTTATCGTCAATATCACAACACCTTTAAAATAAATAAATAAATGGCTCAATAAATAATGTAATATGCAATTAAATGCATCAAAAATAATATTTTTTTAAATGTAGGCATTTGTTAATTTATAAAATGTGACATAAATTTGTTTTAATTTGCTTATTTATTTATTTATTTATTTATTTATTTATTTACCCTTCTATTAATTCTCCAATGTGTTTGCTTTACCATTGGGTGTCCTTATATGGAGGACCAAAACTGCCAAAATCAAAAATAAATAAAGAAATTAGGGCTGATTTTCACTACACAATTATTGTGGCAATACAAATTCACGATAAGTGAAGTCAAATTCATCTTGAACAAATAATTACAGTCAAAACGCGAGTGTATGGAGGCAGAGAGAGAGTCTGTAACCAGTACTGTATAAAAGCTGATGAAAACAACATTTACTTTTAATCAAAAGTGAAGAGATGAACTGATAAAAGATCCACAAAGCGAAACATCTGTGCTGGATTATTCACAAAATACTAATATTTCATTTTCTAATGTCAATATCGGTATGTATGGCAACACCCCTAAAATAATAATGATGGCTCAGTAAATACACATGGCATCAAATGCACCAGAAATAATATTAGAAATAAATGTAGACATAAATTAATTTATACAATGTGACATCAATCTGTTTCAGTTTGCTTCTGCATTTATTTACCTTTGGTTTTGTTTTTCTTAATATGACTAATGTAACTAAATGAAATGAAATGGGGAAAACAGATGATAGAAAGAAGTGTCCATGTTAGAGAGCGACAGAGAGGGGAGAGAGAGTATGGGAGGGAGAGAGAGAGAGAGAGAGAGAGAGAGAGAGAGAGAGAGAGAGCAGTATAAAAAGCCGAGTCAGACTTGAGCAGCTCTGAACTTGTGTGGAGACTCTGAGCGGATTACAGAGACAGCAAAGTGTTTTTTATCTGAACTCTGGGTGAAGAGTTGATGTGAAGATGACTCTGAAGGTGTGTGGATGATGGAGCGTCACTCTGTTTGTATTTCTTGGACACCTGAGTGGCTGAAACATGATAAAGTGCTGCGGGTGGAGTGAGTAAGATGAAGAGGAGGAGGCAGAAATGCGTCCGTGAGGCTACACCTGTCGTCTGAGTGTTGGATGGTGCTGATGGAGATGGAGCCGCTTTTATTTTGGCTGTACAAGAGACGAGCGGTGGATGAATATCTGAGTGATTTCAGGGTGATCTCCAGGCTTTCCTTTGAGCTCAATGACAGGGGGGTTTGACGGGGGAAAGGTGGAGGGATGGAGAATGCCAGTCAGCTCAAACCGACGCCTGTCATCTACGGAGAGCTGTTGAACATCTCCACCAACTACACCCATGCCAATTTCACGTCGAAAGCGGAGGAGAAAGACAGTAACCTGGCGTTCCAGGCGGGTCTCGCGGTGACCTTAGCCCTCATAACTTTCGCCACGACGCTCTCCAACGCGTTCGTCATCGCCACCATCTACCAGTCCAGAAAGCTCCACACCCCGGCCAACTTCCTGATCGCCTCCCTGGCCGTCACGGACCTCCTCGTGTCCATCCTGGTGATGCCCATCAGCGCGCTCTACACGGTCAGCCAGACGTGGACGCTCGGGCAGGTGGTGTGCGACATCTGGCTGTCCTCGGATATAACGTGCTGCACCGCCTCCATCCTCCACCTGTGCGTAATTGCGCTGGACCGCTACTGGGCCATCACCGACGCGGTGGAGTACTCCAAAAAGCGCACGCCGGCGCGCGCAGCGGGCATGATCGCCACCGCCTGGGTGATCGCCATCTCCATCTCCCTGCCGCCTTTCTTCTGGCGCCAGGTGAAGGCGGAGGAGGTGACGAGCTGCAACGTGAACACCGACCACATTTTCTACACCATCTACTCCACCTTCGGCGCGTTCTACATCCCCACGCTGCTGCTCATCGCGCTCTACGGGAGGATCTACGTGGAGGCACGGAAGCGCATCCTGAAGCAGTCGCACAACAAGCCGGGGAAGAGACTCACCTCCGCGCACCTGATCACCAACTCCCCCGGCTCGGTGGCGTCCACCACCTCCCTGAACTACGGGACGAACGACACCTCCTCCTGTGACACTACCTCGTCCGCGAACGTGAGCCAAGTCAAAGTCACTGTGTCCGACGCGCTGCTGGAGAAGAAGCGCATCTCCGCCGCGCGCGAGAGGAAGGCGACCAAAACTTTGGGAATAATCCTGGGAGCCTACATCATCTGCTGGCTGCCGTTTTTCATTTACACTCTTCTAGTGCCTGTCTGCGAGTCCTGCTTCCACCCGGAGTTATTCGACATCTTCACCTGGCTGGGTTACCTCAACTCTTTAATCAACCCCATCATTTACACCATGTCCAACGAGGACTTCAAACAGGCTTTCCACAAACTAGTTCGGTTTAAATGCTGCAGGGCATGAACGATGATCACCAGCCATAATAACCCCCTCCTCCCCCTCTCCTCTCCCTCAGCACCCATCTCTGATCATCTGTATAATGCCAGAATTGAATCCAATCCACCAACACACACATAAATCTGTCACTCCCCAGGTTCTCCCTGAGGGCAGCATCCAGATAGTTTATGATAATGTGGCTGCAGAATGAGCTTCAGGACTGTGGAGATGTATTGACCTGCCATCCAGTCTGCTTTGTGTTGTTATAAACCGGTGGAATATTCTGAAAAGTCTGAGGAGAAGCGTTAGTGGATGTGATGAGGTGGAAGCTGTGAATAGTGTTATTATAGAGACTTGGAGAAAGCCCATAGCCCCAGATGCAGGGGCCCCGCCTGTATGTGCTGCACTGGACTGCAGCCTACAGACTCACTTTGCCATATGAGTTTGACAGTCAACGTCAGTTGGCTTGTAAGCACAAACAGCTTAGGACTAAGCTACCATGAGCCCCGCGGGCAAAAAATAAGATTTGTGTTTCATTTTCCTGAGTCAATAAGGGGAAATACTGGTGCCTACAACAAGTTTAGTTCAGTTCCTCAGATGTGCCTGGCCCAGACGGAGAGAAAAGCATGATTTGAGTTTGAGAAAAAGACAAATTTGGGTGATTCTCGTGGCCAGTGTGTGTATTTTCTTTTCCTTTTCTTGCTGTGACTGATGTTCACTTTAAACAAAGGCTCCAAAATGAGTGTAAATGTACGAATCTGTATGCATCAGTGTGATTTTTACCTTGGTTTCCTCAAGAGTCTGGATTTGGCTCAGTCGAGTGGGCATCACATTGTAAAGTAGTGCAAAGTGACCGACTCTGAGGGGAGCGAAGAGCTGAACCTGTCGGCCAGACCTCTTGTTAAAGATGCATTCTTAATTGTTGATATTAGCTTTGATGTTCCATTTCATGTCAGGCTAAACAAACACAACTCCAAATCGAATCAAACAAGGTTGATGATGAGCAGGAGGGTGTCTGTGTATGGAGGACCAAAACTGCCACAACAAAAAATAAGTAAAAGACATTAGGGCTGATTTTCACTGCAAGATTACTGTGACGAAACAAATTCACCATAACATTTTTGCTGAATCTATGTTTTTTATTTGATTTTTTTCAAATCTGTCAGTAACTTTGATTACTGGGTATCTGTGCTGGATTATTCTCACAATATTTATATTACATTTTTATGGTCAATATCGGTATATTGCTACACCCCTAAAATAAATAAATACATGTCTAAATAAATAATGCAATATGCAATTAAATGCATCAAAATAATATTTAAAAAATGTAGGCATTTGCTTATTTGTAAAATGTGACATAAATTTGTTTTATGTGTTTATTTACCTCTGTATGAATTCCCCTGTGTATTTATTTTCCTATTTATTTTACCATTTTAGTGTTAAAAATAATATGTAATTAAATTAATACATTTCTAAATGTATAAATTAATGAAATGAAAAATTGTAATAAAAAGGTAAACTGGAACGGTACTCCAGAGTGTAGAGTGCATACCTCCACCAAGGCCCAACAGTCCCCTTTTTAATCAAGCCTCATCCAATATAAAAAAAAAGGTAACTCCGCTAGATCGGATTTTAATTTCAATCCACATCAAATTGTACTAACTCATTGATAACAGTCACCTAAATATAGCTTCTTTTTTCATCAGGATCCATTAAATTAACTTAAGAAAAACAAATAACGCCCTATGTCACAATGTTAAAGAAATTGCGAAAAAAAACAAACTCCTGGATCCGTCCCTTTATCTGGATCTACACCAAAAGTTAATGGGGTCTATTCTGGTCTAAGACCCGTCCTCCATCCAAGTTTGGTGGAAATCTGTTTAGTAGTTTTTGTGTAATCCTGCTGACAAACCAACAAACAGTCACAGGTGAAAACATAACCTCCTCAGCGAAGGTAATAAATACAGAAGAGGATTAAAACATGAATACCAGTCAACATCACATTTTACAAATATCAATGCCTTCACTTATTTTTAACATCATTTTACTGCATTTATGGCAAAATGAGCTGTTTTTATCTGTATTTATTTTTGATTTGGGCAGTTTCAGTCCTCCATATCTACAGTCCCCTGATGGAATTTGGCATTTGTGTCCAGACCTGCAAAAGTTGTGAAAGATGATTTTTTAAAATGCTGGAAAATGTCACAGTATTCTGATCAAAATCACACTTTTCCTCCCACCGAACCGTCACATGTTAAATGTCAAGCTTTAGCTGCTACTGCTGATCCCTCAAAAGAACATTTTTGGGGAAAAAAAGAAAAAAATCTAACTGGGGAAAAAAAAAATCTGTTTGCTTGCAGATTGTCAGGAAAAGATGCTAAAACTTCAGTGACATAATGCTAATGATGGACAACATGCTCCACATGTCCAGGACTGTAGCTACAACTGAGAAGTTAGGAAATGTGGGGTTTTAACCACTTAAGGAGGGATTTTAACCACACACATATAACATGTGTTTTTAAATGTTGATTCTGGGGTCAACATTCTTAAATTTTTATTATTTTTAGGCCAAAACAATCAATCAGGGCTTGTCAGTCGTAGCCTATTCTACCCTACAAAGTCAAATGCAGTAGCCTAACTTGCCAACACATTTTTTAATTAAGACCAAAATGTAACTTTTGGACATTTGTTTAACCAATAAAAATATCAGTGTGCCATAGAAATGTATATTTCCAGAGAAAACAGTATGTTAAGTTTGAAAAACTAGGGGGGAAAAAACTAAATCAAAGCTAGCTTTAGCATAACCAAAGGCAAGTTAAGCTAGCCAAGGACATTGCTACAGCTAACCTTAGCTACAGCTAAATAACCACACCTAGCTGACCTGTTTCCTGTAACTGAAAGTAGTATTTTTATGGAACAACGTCATAGTAATTCAGTTGTGTTACTACATATGAATAAAGCAGTAGTGATAGTGAACAGTAATTTGTCCTACAAAGATTAGGCTACTAGCTTAGCTTAGCCGAGGAGGCTAGCAACTGAGTCTGAAAATTTAAGTTTTAACCACCTCAGGAGGAATTTCAAATACACACATATTACACGTTTTCAAAAGGTCAATTCTGTGATCTCTTAAAGTAAAATTTCTTAAATTTGTTAGTTTTTAGGCAAAATAATCAATTACACTTTAAAAAGTAGCTGAAACCGTGGGTAGCATAACCACAGTTAGGTTAAAACTAGCCAGTGACATCACTACAGCTAGCCTTAGCTGTTTTAAAAATCAATTAAACTTGCCATGTAAAATATCAGCATGTAAAATTCCAGGGAAAACTTCACGTTAAGTTTGTAAAACTAGAAAAAGGGCTAAAAACCACAGCTAGCTAGCTTTAGCTTAACCGCAGGTTAAAGGTTAAGGTAGGTTAAAGATAGCCAGTGACATTACTAGACTACAGCTAGCCAGACAGCTAAATTTACCACATCTAGCTGACCTGTCTCCTGTAACTGAAAAATCAATTTTGATGGTACAACATCTTAGAAATTCAGTCCTGCTATCCCATATAAATAAGGCAGTAGCTAAATCAAACTATGATGAAACAACAGTCAAACTTGTCCTGCAAGGATTAGGCCACTAGCCTAGCTTAGCTGAGTAGGCTTGCTACAACGGAGGAATCTGAAAATTTGGGGGCTTTAACCACTTGAAGAGGAATTTCAATCACACACATATTGTCTTTGTAGGGCAGTATTGCTCCAACTGGAAGTTAGTTATCAGCACTGTAGAGAAAGCACTTCAGCCATTGTTAGATATAGAGAAACAATATATTGGGGTGGGTATTGCGGCTATCGATCTCAGTACTTCTAAAGCCCTGGCTACAGCCCTGTTCACGTTGTGCAGTAAATTAAGAAATCTCAGAATGTGATCCAAAACATGTGCCCTGTGCTGTTAATTTTGAGGAATAGATTTGAAAAATGGGCTTATTTGCTTTCTTGCCAAGAGTTGGATGAAACAATTGGTACCACTCTCTGCCAATGATATACGTACAGTATTGTCGGACTCATGATGGACGACAACATCAAAATCGGTGCAGCAGATCCAGGGATATGGACTTTTTTATTCGATACATTCTTCTTTTTCTCCTTGTCAAAACCTGGTGCCCATATTTCCCACAATGCAACTGAAGCCCTGACAGTTCAGTCAGGAGATCCAGGTGTGTTATGCCACAGTAGCAGTGGCTAATTTAGCCTGCAGCTACAAAGAGGCTTATTAGCTCTCTTGCCAGCTCACTTCTTTCTAACTCCAGACCAACAAATTTGTCTCATTTTCAAACTTACAGTCCTAAATCAACATTGCCTCAAGTGACATCACTTGATGAAATGAATCAGACCTCACCCAGCTCCCTCTGGAGACACTAAAGGAATTATACTACATGTGGTGTCAAATGCAGAGGTGCTCCCCAACACCTGGAAACACACTAATGTTTAAAATTCATGGAGTTAGCTAGAAGCAGGGGTTAATTATCCTAGCTTAGCATAAAGACTGTAAGCAGGGAGAAAAACAGCTAGCATGTCTCTTTGTAAAGTAAATGAAGCACACCCATCGACACCTCTTGAGCTCAGTGACAAACACATATCACAGTTTCTTAATTTGGTCACAAATAGAAATGTAGAGATAAAGGTTGGAAACCACAAAATGCAGTCTTTACATTTTTGTTGTGTGCAAATTAAACCAATGTGGTGTGTTCGTTACTGAGCTTTGGAGGTGTTACAAGGTGTATTTTAGACTATGGACAGAGCCATGACTGGTTTCCAGTCTTCATGCTGAACAACCTAATTGCCAAAATAAATGCCAGTTAACACCCAACGTTTCTGCAAACTACAGATATGTTGAAACTTTTCATGTCTTTATCACCACTTTAACTTTCAATTTTATGTTGCGCATAGGCACAAAACCACTTGGTTAGGGTTAGGAAAACATCACGTTTTGGTTTAAAATACCTGGTTCTGTCGCCACAAACACGCCTGGAAAGTGTCTTCATGTCTCATTAAAAATATCCAGCGGTTTCAAGCTGACAAATGTTAAAAAGTCGTCTTGAACAGTGGTCTCTTCTTCTCCTGACATGAAAGTCAACCCATACACATGCAATGTGAATGTGATCAAACACGTATTGTTGATATGATACATATAGAAATGTACAAACTTAACGTATCCGTGGACTTGCAGAAACGTACAATGCTGACATTTTATTCTGGCTAATGGGCACAGCTAAGATAACCGCCTGGTTGCTCTCGCTTCTTCTTTAACATGCTACAGACATGAGAGTGGTATCAATCTGTTCATCAAACTCTCAGCAGGAATGCCAAAGAGTTTATTTACCAAAAAGTGTCACAGGAGTCCTGAAACCCAGAAATCAGTGAGCATTTTGCTCTTCCGGTTCCCTCGTCGCAAAGTCAGTGTTGTTTCTTTTTATGGATTTTCGGCTAAATGTCTGAAATAAGGTCTGTGGTTAACACGAGCTTTAAAGATTTTTACATTTTGTTGAACTACACAAAAATATCTAATAATACCCCAAGTTTATGTGTCTCAATGTTAATTAATTTATGGTAAAGTGTGTGTAGTATAGTGTAGTAAGACAAGGCGCTTCATGGTGGTGACGCTGAAGTCATGCTACTGTGACCTAGTTTGTTTATAGCCTAACGTTAGATTACTTTTGTCGATTGCATTGTGCTTCAAAAATCATAAAATTGGAGTTTATTTGTGAAGATGATCTCGCTGAAGCAAACGCGCAAGTATCATAAATGTGTGTTTTCCACAGAGCTTATTTTCTGCAATTAATCCAAAAGCTCAAAGGCTTCTTCTTGAGGGAACCAGGACGATGCTAGCTCTGGGAATAGCAGACAAAAACATCCCTGCAGCGCTGTATGTGCACTGTTTGCGAAACAAAAGGGTAAAAAATAATGAATAACTGTCCCTGAATAATCCAGGAAGCTGTCACAAAACGACTGCAGGGTCTCTGTAAAAAAGAATTACACATGACAGAAAGTCCTGCTGAATCACATCAAAGATGGCTGCCAGAGAGTCGTGACCACACGGGCCTTTCTCTGCAGCCATGTTGGATGTGTGAGCTGAATTCACAGCGTGGACTTACCGTAACCATCCTGCTCTATTGCAGCTCTGTGGTGAATAGCCTCATTGTGTACAGTATTGATCAGCTCAGTGTGAAACTCATCTGGTGGCTCTGTCAATCCAATGGAAGTTGCATTTCATCCAGGTTAGCTTCTGCTGTACAACGCTTCTGCACACATAGGCGATGCACTGTAACCTGCTCTGCTCTGGAGGATGAAATCCAACCCAACTTGGAGCACAAAAAAGCACTGCTGCTGTTGTGAAAACTGAAAAAATATCAATAAAAAGGTCTATGGCATCATGAGGTTATGATAGTTTTGCCCACGTTCTCGTTTTTCAGGTTTTTTAATGTGATTCTGAAGCACGAGTACTGTAAAGATTTATGAGAAAGAGCGTTGGCATTTCTTTTATCAGCCGGGATCTGCTGTGGTATTTGGTCTGCTTGGTGGTGATAAAACATTTCACAGATGTGAGCTGATGGATATTCTGTGTGACGGCAACAACGGTTAGTAACGGTTAATTAACCATCAGGGAAAATAATCTATCTATGAGGAAAATGTCAGTTCTGAATTCCTAATGAAATGCACGCCTGCTTCCTTTTTGCATTTTACTGCTGAATGTTTGCATCCGCATCCATGACGGGGATTATACATTAATGTGCACAGCTCAGCGTTCATACAGAGTAATGAGGGTTCCTTCACTCGACAGCAGTTGGACATTGTGTAGGTTAAGTGCAAGTTTTACATGTGGCACTTCTGTGCTGTTAAAAACTAAATATGCACGTTAAAATCATCTAAAGTTTATTATCCTGCAAACCAATTCAACTCCACATACTTAGTCTAAATATGTAGTGTTCAAACTGGAAAAGTGACAAACTGCAGTCAGTGTAGCCTAAAAAAGAAAAAAATACCACCATGTGGTGATGTAGGGAGGAGGGAGGGGGTTACTAACTGCAAACCAGACAGGAAGTTTCACTTCAAGCTTCAAGCTTCAAAGAATGGCGCGCTAACCATCCCTCTAGTGTGAGTTTTGCTTGTGAACGGCTGCACAGTTAGCAAAATTAGCAATTATACATAATATCAAAGTCCTTTTAAGCAAGTCTTGCTACTTGGCAACGCTCCCGGGCAGGCTATCAAGACCAGGCTCCTGTCTGAATTGCTGGGGATGGAGGCAAAATATCACTTGAAATGGTCACAGGGATATGAAAACTGTAAAATGTCAAGAATCCCCAGTCAAATCTTGATAAAACTGCTTTACCCTTTGCTCTGCTGACTTTGCCCCAACATAAGGTTTAAAACACTTTTTCTTCACGATATCGACCTCTTCCACGGCTCGATACAGAATGCTGTGACGTGACTGCGTCAGCTCAGCCCATCAGAGCGCCTGAACAAAGGCACATTTCATGTCTAAATTCTTGGTATTCTTGGTATTCCTGTGCATTAGCGTGTTACCTCAATGCACAACAACAGGATTGGCTGATATTTTTCTCAGTTCGGCTGCTGTAAAGCAGATGGATGTGTCCAACAGCCGCCTTCTCTGGTGCTACAGACTTTTCTATAAGTGCCTGAAATTGTCTGTCTCTTACTATAATGTCTCTGGGAGACTGTTAGACAAAAGCTAGCTGACAAACAGATGATATACTGTGACCTCTGGACTGTTGGTTGTTAAAAATGTTGCGGTTTCATTACGTTTAGGCTCCAAAACTGAGCACAGTACATCAACACCTTTGACATAACGGTGACACTGTTGTTTCTTCACACTCTGTTGATAAAGTTAGTTCATTTTTTGAATGTTAAATGTTTAGACAAAAACGCCGGCCATATCTTACGGACCCTTTCATGCAGGCAGTGTTTAATTACACAGGGAAAGCAAAAGAAGCCTCATGATAAGGGACAAAATGACTTCAGTCATTGGAAGTGATTTTTTACACACTGTCTGGTGAAACCAGGCTGGTTTCTGGATGAGAATGGAGCTCTATGGAATGGAGGAGGAGGATATATCAGACTGATACGCATACAATACTTTAATTCACTGTGGGAATTCTTGACAGTATTTAAAGTAGAGAATAACACCAGATTTGTCCTTTGAAATGAAGTTAAATCTCTCACAGCGATTTCTATTTTTCGATATATTCTCGGCTATCAACCAAAACATGTCTCTTTTTAAAAAATGGTGCATATCTTAATTTACAATCTGTCCAGCCTCACAGAAACATCCTTCAAATCTCCATCTCATTAGAAAAAGCCCCTCTTACACACTCACAGAAAACCCTGAGCCAGCGCCACTCTTTCCTTTTGTCAGAAATTAATATTGTTTGCTCCCTTTGAAATCGATCGGGCCGCTGTGGCCCCCTGATTACTGTTTCCATGGTTTGATGCTC
The DNA here is from genome assembly GCF_965226575.1 of Pagrus pagrus. Classification (NCBI taxonomy): domain Eukaryota; kingdom Metazoa; phylum Chordata; class Actinopteri; order Spariformes; family Sparidae; genus Pagrus; species Pagrus pagrus. Next base: position 23,194,647 of record NC_140200.1, on the reverse strand, counting down.
GGCTAAACCATGGCAACACGGGCTCTGCTGGAAACGTGTCACGCTGCAGAAGCCAAATAAACACATTGACTGGAATATAGATGAAGCCGGAGAGGAGATGTCACACCGTCGAACCTGTTCCTCAAATAATCAGCAGCTTTGTTTGAAAACCAGGAGCCGCGTTTTGTTTCCCGTCAGAGAGTGATTTTAAAGCAAACGGAGGCCGACTGTGAGATAACTGTGAATTTGTACCCTGCTGTCGAGGAAAAACCTGATAAAACAAATCTACAAGTCACATTTGTGCTCTTGTAACATCTAATTTTCCAGTCGGCTCTGTAGAAAACAAATAAGAAACTGACTTTGTGCACAGGCAGAAGCTTGTTTGAGTTCACACATGTGTGTGAGCTCTGTTTTCACAGTGTAAATGTTGATTCTGGAGCAGAAAACAGCCCCGTTCTCTCAGTGTTCTCGATAGAATCACACGTTACATTTTCTGCTCTCTGGTGTTTTGGCCTTGAAAGCTGCTGCGACTACAGAGTCCTGCGCTGAAGGAAACTGAATGTGAGGATTGTTAAAATGGCTCCCTTCACATCTTCCTCTCTCGTTTTAACACCCAGGAAATGTCTTCTTCTCAGGCAAAGTTTGTCTGTTATTGAACTCAAGGTTTGTTTAGTGGCTTGTTATGCCGCTTTCAACCATATCTCATTATTTTCTTCAGCAGATGAAGTTCACTCAGTCGTTGTGTAACTGCTGATGTTAACACTTGTCTCCATGAATGTTCATTTACTACAGGGGAGACTGTAGAGAGCAGCAGTAGTGGAAGCAGCACTGAGAAGAACACCTGAACAAGACACCTTCCCACCAAAAAATACGACTTGTGAAAGCAACTTATTACAACCCGTGTTTACATTTTTGAAGCTGTGACCTCTTGTGGCTGTAGTAATTATAACAGGAGCAAAGGAGGAAGTCAGGTGACGTGGTGGCTTTGAGTGTCCCGTGTGACACTGAAAGTCAACTGTGAGTTATTTTAACTTAAGCACGTGAGTTGTAACATAACAAAAGGTCAAAGAAGAAAAGGTGAGGAAGAAAGGTGAGAAAAGTCTAAAATGATTGTTTTGTTTATCTCTAGCTGGCTCTAGTTTCTAATAAGGTTTGTGAGCCAATAGTATAATGCCGTCAGTATCACGTGGTATCTGTGTTTCGTCAGCATCGACAGTCTTGGTGTTTACCAGTTTGTGGAAAAAATGTAAGAATGGCTGATTTCTACAGTATGCACCCAGTGTACTGTACTGCCCTAATGTTAAATGGCTAGCATGAGCAGAGTTTACTGAACTGAACTTCCACAAACCACACAATAATCTTTCTCTAAACCTAACCAAGTAGTTTTGGTGCCTAGGCTTAGGGTTGACCTAACCAAACTGTGACTGTTTTAATTACTTGTTTGTCCAGTACGCCTGTTGCCAGTACGCTCCAAAGGTCACAGCCTGCATGTTGTTTTTGGTAAATGACATATTTTGCCGTTTACAACACATCCTCATACCGTAACGACTGAGTAGGTGGTTTGGCTTAAAACAACATGTAACGTTATGTGCGTGATGTAGCTTAACGTTAGCAAAGTAGAATGACTCACTGTGACTTTTTCTTCAGGAAGTGGTGAAATAACAGTTTTCTTTAGATATGCTACATTTATAGGACTTGGACAACCTGGAACAGAACAGTATGACATTAGAGCGTCCCCCTCTGGGTGTGGCAGCAGAGGAAAATGGCCGCCCTGTGAATATGGTCTATAGGCAAAGGACCTATTCTGTCAACACAGCCCAGTCTCACTCCAACGCAATACATTCAAATCATTCACAGGAAAAGCAGCAAATCTTTACATTTGTGAGACTGAAACCATGAAATGTTTTTACAGTACATGGAAAATGACTTCAACGATTCTTAAAATAGTCAACAATTAAGTTTCTGTTATTCGACTTATCCTTTCAGCTGTACTTGTTTGGTAGTTTAATTTTAAAGAAGACATATACATATGTTTTGTAAATAGCTTTCAAAACAGTACTCTAACATGATGAGTTAGCTAGTTGAGCGTTCCTGCCTTGCATCACTCTTGTCTAGTAAAAGCAGTCCTTAGTTTTACCTTTTTGTTTAGTACTGTTTATTGCTGGCTAAAATCAAACCACATCCACTCAGATAGTATTTTGCTGGCGACAAAGGGGAGCGTCCACGATCGGGGAACCCTAACCCTAACCTAACCCTAACCCTAAACCTAACAGCAGGGAACATAGGACCTTTTTTTAAAAAAAAGGTCCTATGTTCCCCGGTCACATGCAAAGTGGGGAACATAGGACCCGGGAAACATAGGGATGATCCCCGACAGGGATAGCATGCAGGCAAGCTAAAGTTAGCCAGCTAGCTGTAGCTTAGCTATGCCACACAAACAGCAGAAACCCAAAACAACAAAGACTCAAACATTAAGTTCAAAGTCAAAGCTAACATTCCTGCAAAACGTGAAAATATATTCTGATATTGTGGTTTTAGCTCGTTATGTCAAGTTAGCTTGCTTGCTAACGTATCTATGTTTTGAGTAATTAACATCAGCTAATTCCTTCAGACTCAGATTGTAATTTGGCTGGTTTGCCATTTCCATATTACTTTAGATTCAAGATTCAAAGTGTTTATTGTCATATGCACAGTAAGGAAACATGTTTCTCTGTACAATGAAATTCTGCCTTTGCTGTGCACAGAATATTTATTTATTATTTATCAGCTTTGACTCCATTCCTAAGCTAATGTTAGCTAGTGTTGTACACTATTAGCAGCGTAGGCGGGCGGAAGAGAGGCATAACTTGGCAGCAGGCATAAAGTTTTTCACAGAAAATTCCTCCCAACTCCTTGGTGTGCAAGTGCAAGACTGGTAAAGTCTTATTTTTAAAGTCACGTTAAAATCTGTGTACACGTTAATGGAAACCATATTGTTATGTCATGTTAAAACTTTAATAAGTAACTAGTAACTAAAGCTGTCAGATAAATGTAGTAAAGTAAAAAGTAGAGTATTTCCCTCCTGTGAAGTAAAACATGCAGCCTGCTCCACCACTGCTTTTACTTCAGTAAATGATCTGAACACTTCTCTCCCTGCTGTTGATAGATGGATAAAAGCTAAATGACAGAAGCACAGGAGGAAGAGGAGAAAGGAACATGTGATGATATGTGTAGGCGGGGTAAAGCTCAGAGAAACATCCCACTCCCAAACAAACAACAACACACAAAAAATATCTCAACAGAACCTTCTCGACACGACAGCGAGCACCAGAAACAGCAACAACAACACGACAACAATAAAGAAATTAAAATGAACTGACACACAGACGGTGGGGATGGATGGATGGAGAGGAGTGTGTGTTAGTGAGTGGGATGGTGTGTGTGTGTTCAGTTAGAAACACACTTCAGCTCCTCCAAACCTGCCTGTACATCAGTCAGCCTTCCCTCATCACCACTAACATATGCACTCCTGCTTCAATTTTGCATGAGTTTTGTTCTGTGATGAAACTTTATCATGATAAAAAATTGAGCAGGAACGTACTGTATCTGCTTTCTACAGCACGCAGAACACGAGCGACGTTTACAGACCAATCCCGATGAGCTGCTGCGACTGTGAAATCACTTCTGCACGGCTGAAAGATTCAAACGTGCCAGTGAGGAAGAGGAGGAGGCAGTCAAATTATTTACTGAAGGAGTCAGAATGGCAGTGGGAGCATCCACCAACAGAGAGCTGCAGGGAGGACGCATTTCTGTATGCTAATGTGGAAGTTAGCATCGCCCCGGTTCCCTCGACAAAAAGCCTATGAGGTTTATTCTGCTGGATTTTGGAGTATTGCAGAAAATAAACACAAGGTCATGGTACTTACACATTTTGTTCTGCAAAATAATCTTCACAGATGAACACCACTTGTGATTTTCAAAACATAAATTAAATTTCTAGAAGTAAAAAGCTAATGTCAGACTATAAACAGACAACATCACTGTCACATGACTCAAACGTCACCACCATTAAGCGTCTTACTACACAATTACTATACACGTTTTCTATAAAATGATCAATGTACAAGTTGTAAAGTTAAAGTTAGAATAGTTTGTAACTAAAGTCGGCCTGTGAAGACGGACTAGTGAGCAGATGAGTCTTCGTGTTCTCTGTGATGATGATTAATGTCACGACACCTCTGTAGTCTCATTCAGACACTTGTTAGCAATGCCATTTTTACAGGGTACTGTCCGTTTCCATGTTTCTACCAAGGACATCACATTAAAACCTGGATACAGCGTTAAAGGCAGAGCCAAAAAAGCTTGATTTCCCAGCTATAAAATCACCCAGATCTTCCGTGTTGTGTCTTCTGCTGACCAAACTTCCGGTTTAGCACCGGCTAACTTGAATAGAGATAAAATGATCTTCTAGACACTTTATCAGACCGAGTGGCTCAACTTATGACAGTCAAACGAGTCATTTCTAAATTAACACTGTTTGTCGTAAGTTAGCACCATGGATCACTTTAGCTGGTGAAGAGATTTGGCCAACTAACATCCACTCAGATAGCATTTCAAAGTTACCAAGCAAGCATGCTAAGGTTAGCCAGCTAGCTGTAATTTAGCTACGCTGCTTCACCACACACAGTTCAAAGTCGAAGCTAAAATTTCCGCTAAACATGTGAAATATATATCGTGATACTGACGTGTACAAGAGACTGTTTTGAGTAGGTAACATCAGCTCATTCTCATTCTCATTCTTCAGACTAACTAGCTGATAAATTGGCTGGTTTGCCATTCACAAATTACTTGGACAACAGTTGGTGTAGTTGACTCCATTTCAAAGCTAACATTAGCTAATGTTAGCAGGGTTGTTGGGCGGAGAAGAGGCAGGCATAACATCCTGACATAAATCCTGAGTGCTTTACATAGAAATCAGTCCACAGGCTGTTGGGCAAGCAGGAAAATCAGGGCGGTGTCATCAGCCTAAATGCTAACGAACACACAGCCTCAGTCAAAAAGAAGTATTGTCAGCTTTTCAAAAACAATGAAAAACTTCGAACAGTTTTTTTTAAGACTCCAGGATCACAGTGTCCCCAAACTGCCATTCCTCCTGCTCCTCTGAATATTTATCCCAGCGTTTTAGAGGTGTCACAGGTGCACAGAGAGGTAAATTGTCTGCTAAAAAAGCAGCAGCAGCAGCAGCAGCAGCATAATAAATGGCTTTAATAGTACCTCTCATTGTAGGTCATTAGTTAAGATGACAGCAGACACAATTTTAGAGCGAGCACAGCAGTGATTAAAATGATAATTCAGATTCTGGATGAGGCAGGAAGTCTGAGCTCCCTGTGATGCTCCGTCACACTTTATTGAGATAAGTAGGTGGTTGAACTTGTGCTTCGTGTCCTCAGAGACAACAAATCGAAACACGTTACAGGAAATAAGACAAAAATCAGAACCATCAGGACTTTCACTGGAAAAGAAACGTCATCTCCCAAACTTTTAACAAAACGTCACATTCACTGCAACCGCTACCTGTTGTCTGGTGATTAAACATTCACATAAACATCCTCAAAACATGTGCATGAGAGTATGAGCACTAATCCCTTCAGACGGAGAAAAAGAGGACAGTAGTGAAGAAATACTGTACATGCATATTTAATGTGAGCTTGAGCACAGAGGGAACATGATAAATGCATTAGTGTGATGAATTCTTCACGGTGTTTAACTGGACTGAAACAGAGATCACCGAACAGGACCGAGGTCAGTGGAAAGTGATTGTTGTGAAAGTGAATAACTTCTGCCTACTTGACGTTTTACATAACATTTCAGCGCCCTTGACATGGAACATGCTTGTAGGCGGACATGCATGGGTGTGCTATTTTTATTTTTTTTTCATGTTTCAAACTCACCATTTAACAGAAAGATGCATCAACCCATCAGCTGTTAAGATTCGGGTGTAAACACACATTATCGATACCACTGTAACATACAGCAGATTTGTTGAATATGAAGCTACAGCCGGCTGTTGGTTAGCTTAGCTTAGCATAAAGACTGGAAACAGTTCACTGATTAACACATGATAATTTGTTTGTTTAATTTTGCGCAGTAACCAAAGTATTACACCATTAAGTTGTGGTTTCACAGAGGGATTTGACTTTCAGGTGTCTCTGCCTGGCTGTTCAGAATGAAGAAATAGGCCGAATCGCAGTATTTGTTAACAATAACTTCATGCAATTTTATTCTTTTGTGTACACATCTCATTCATGTAAAATGCATGTTGTAGGGCCTGTGTGCACATAGCGTTTCTTCTGAGCACCAGTGTCTTTTTTCAATTGTTCCCAATGAGGAGTGAGCGACTGCAGCAACAGGCGTCCTCCCAGAGACACGGCGCAGCGCCCAGCGTCTTCGTGTACGAGCACGGCTTCTTTTTTTGCTTCAGAAAGGCGCTGGTTATGTCACCCTGGCTCTTTCTCTTTTTCCTGGCCAAGGTGTTAATATTCACCGTATTTTTGTCTCCTATGAATCATGTCGTGCACCCACATCCTCCTTGCTCTGATGTCTTGAGGTCAGATAAACAACAAACAGACAGTAAACCACAAAGAGATGGTTTTAGATTTAAGAAATCCTCCAAATTTAAGGCAAAGTATGTTTCTTTTTTTTTTAGGATATCAGTAGACACTTAAAGGAACTTGGGGCAGGGTTTGTGAAAAAATAAACATGCATTTTAAGTTTTTTAATGCTAATGGGTGATGAAGCGTTCAAAACCAAAAAGAATGAGCCCATCCACATATCTCTCAATTGCTTTGAACAGGCTGTGTGCTGCATAATGTACTGCAATTCGGTGTCTGAATTTCCCGCGCAGTCCTGCGAACGTGACGTCAGATGACGCTGAATGCGCGTCCTTAGATACGGGAAGATGACAAGCGCGGTGGACCCAAACTAGTGTTTGGGTAGTAATGGGTTCTGCTACGGCCAGCAAACGACCCACCAACACAAGTCACTAAAAAGTCATACTAAGAAGAACACCTGGATACACGTCAGATACGCGTTCGGCTCATGGAGGCAGCTTCAACTTGAATTGGGACTGAAAACAGATGCTGACATGGCTCATTTCCTAGTAACCAGGTAAGAAAACATTACAGGTCATGTTTAGAGCTTGATTTGAAAATCATATGAGATCACCGAGGACTCGGAGTCACCTAACGTGCAAAGTAGCGTTAGCTGCAAACATGTAACTTAGTCCACCGCTGTGTAACACTGAATAGTTGCAGACTGCGCATTTTCCACGGTCCTTTAGTCTGAAACTGAATAGTTAGAAATATGTCCCTTTATATATGGGACCGAAAGCCCAACCTGTTATCTGGGAGGTGACGTTAGCAGCTGGATGTAGCCACAGGCTAACGGTTTGTTTGTGTCTGTGTAGCAACATTAGCCGCTCACACACAGCAATCCCGTATCAGAGACGATATTTCTGTCCCCCAATATGCCGTCTTTGCTTTCGCCTGTGCCTGTCAGACTGCATCAACCGTAACGGTAAATCGCCGCGATTGTGTGTCGCTACACACAGCGAGCCGGCTGCTTCAGGTGTGTAGGGGATAAGGCATCAGCTGCACTGCTGTGAAGAGTTCATGCGCGCTCCCTCGCCGGCTTGGCTGATGGCTGCAGTTACCCTAACAGCCCCAACGGCTGTCGTGTCACTATTGAGTCTTATTTCTCGATCCTGCCCCAAGTCCCTTTAATAAACAAATGAATTAATACAACTCAGTCTGCAAAGCAAACTCATTTAGGCCTTCACTTTCTCTCTTTCACTGATCAAATCTTCATCATGTTTTCACACACTAAAGTGACTATTCGTGCACATTTTCATTCATCTTCATATGAAACATTCAATCTTACTTTCATAAAGATTAGTAATTTGTTCTGGAAAAAAGTTGCATTTTCTGGTTAATATCTAACAGACAAACGTCTCTTTAAAAAGCCTCTATTATAACATAATAATCTGCGCTCAGTGTCGGAGAGGTCTGACTTTAAGGACAAACATTTGCCTGAGTTTGGAAGATAAGTGGACATGACACTTCAATAAAAACAAAGTTATCAAAACTCTTCATCACCGCTGTAAGAATGGGAGCAGGAGCGACATTTAGAGACTCACATGAGTTTACATTAATAAAGCACATCTTAATTTAATCTGGACTGCAGAGATGCACAATTAAGGGGTTTTGTTCCTCAAAGACAGGAAATAAAACTGCAGTAAAGACTTGAGACTGTGTTTTAAACCTGATGAATAAAACTGCAGGAAAGACCTTCAACTGGTACGAGAGTGTGAAAAAACTTTTTCTGTTATTTATTCTGGTTTTGGAGGTGCAGCTGCGGCACATAATGTCATGTTTATTTTGGAAAATAGGGACTATCAGGCCTTCAGCTGCAGATGATTCAGAGGCAAACAAGCACCGAACCTGTTTGCATAACAGTCTCTGCTGTATTGCTTCGTGGCAGCGAGACCGGGCTGGACGGGAGAAGCCGAGCGATATGCTGATGAGAGCGAGGAGGCGATGTGCGAGACGGACCGCTGGCTTGGCGGGGCGGCGACTGGGTGAGTGGGTGTAATGATACCCTCATCTCAGGGAAAACATGTCAGTCCTCCTGGCAGGCAGAGCTGAAGTTGTTGTCAGCGACAGCCTGGAGCTCAGAGAGGAGAGAGCCGGGGACTGACTGAGAGGTTGCCAGATCAAATTTAGGACCAGCTGGGGGAGATCTGGGCCCAGACAGAGAACGAGGAACGGGGTGAAAACCTGAAATCAGGCTGGTTTAGACTCATGTTTGTGTTGCGCTGACAGGCTTCCTCCTGTGGTGACATTAGTCCAGCAGGTAGAACTAATATTGACACAAAATGTTAATCGGCAAACTTTAGAAGTATTTTTCTCACTTGGCTCCCTCTATTTAGCTTTTATAATCAGTATAAACATTTAAAAACACCAAAATGTAGCTATAATGGGACATGATTAAGTTGGCAGCTATGGAAGCCAAAAATGGCAGATTTTTTTATGCACTTATCTTGAAGGCATAATGTAAATATAGTCATCAAATAACCAAGTGACACATACATTCAAAACCAATGACAGAAATGGATTCAAAGTTTATATGGTTTGCTTTGATCTTCCAAGCTACTCTTCTATTCTTGGTAAGTTCTTGTTATCTTGACAAATTCTCAGCCAATTATCATCAATTTTATGTTATCTTTATTGTTTGTTTATTAGCCTCCACTTTTAGGTGCCAACACTAATGCTGCTTAATACTTAAATCTGCTAACAACTACATTACTGTGTCTTATAGAGCGTTTATTAAATGTTAATATGTTTATAAATGTAAATGAAGGGGTTAAAGTGAAGCTATGCTGGTTAATGCCCAGATAAGCTAAGCTAAGCTAAGCTAAGCGTGTCTCTCCTCCTGCTGACATGAAACGGATTCCATCCTCTCATCTCGCTCTCAGAGAGACAGCAAACGTGTCCGTTTCCTAAAATCTTCATCTTCCTCTTCTTGCCTGTTCTCCATTCGAGGTCACCACAGTGGGACATCTGTTTCCATCTCAGTGGTAAATGTGGCTCCACCTAACCCAATCTGATTTGTGATCCACATATTTGATTTGGCGTAGGTCTTTCCTTCCTGATCCTCCCTGTTTATCTGTTCCTGGGAAAGCACTGGCGTGTGCACGGTGGCTGTGGAGCAAGTGCATCTCCTGAGATGTCAAACTAATATTTTTAAACATGAAGATGTTAGAAGATCGCTAATTATAGTCAAAAACGTTTGGAAAAAATGGTTTGCTGTTGTGTGTGCATGATGAGGAAACACATTCATATTCAAAAAAATAAATTCTCTTAGTCACTTTCCACGATGCATGGTGGGTCAGGGTGATTATAAACAGTCTGCGGATACATGTTTAGATTTACGACATTTGAGCTTCACATCCTGAGCGTGACGTCTGAGAAAAATGAACAGAACAATTGATGATTTGAAAAAAAAACTATAAACTAATTAATCCATGAATTAGAATAATCATTATTTGCAGATATCGATTTAACACAACTCTTCTTGTATCTAAATCCTGTCCAGTGACAGTCCTCCTGCTGGAGAGGTTTCTGTTCCTGGAACAATCTCCACCCAGCTGTCACGTCCCTGTCCTTAAACAAGCTCGCCCTGCCTCTCGTCTTCCCTCAACAGCTGTCTGGAGTTCGAGAGACCCTCGGCAGCTTCTGTGTTACAAATTTATGCAGCGGTGTTAATACCGTTCTTGAGTGATGTGATGTGTGAAAATGCTGCTGTGTATCTGACTCCCCGGATGGATTCTGGTTGAAAAGCAGCTCTGGATCTCGTGGATCAGTTTTCAGAGGCAGCAGAGTCCCGCAGCACGCCCACTCAGGTCCAAACGCACCTCATTCCTCACAATTACACGGCTGGTTTAAAGCACAGTATTGATGTGAGGGTCTGCAGCCGAGCCACCGAAGACTTTCCCGAGTGTAAAGGCTTAATCGAGTCGGTGTGTCTGCGCCGCATTGACTCAACAACAACAAACCAATACAAAGGAGGCCGTTCCGCTTCTATAACTGTTCATTTACCAGATGGTTCAGTTTGTCTTGTTCACAGTTGTAGCTGAATATTTTTCAATTATTTAAAGACACAATTCCTTAAACTCCATCCTACAATACTCCTGATAAAAGCTGTATCTCTGCTGCATCCATTATTTATTCACTAGTTGTTGAACATCTCTCAAAACCAGGAGGGCTTTTATTTTTATCTTACACACTCAGCCTGTAATCTGTGAGAGGCTCAATTTTCAGTTTTAGCCACCAGATGTTTAAAACCAGCAAATTACATTTACTGTCATTACTGAACAGATTCTCTAAGGTGAAACGCTGCTTGAAAACAATTAAAAAGCAAGAAACGCTGCTGCTGCTGCTGCAAGCGTCCCTTTAAGGTAAATAACAGAAGAGGAAAAGACAGAAGAAAAAAGAAAAGTCCTGCAACATTGAACAATCTTTTATCATCGGTTCAGCGCCGTTAAATCTGCTACCAGGTTTTTCGGAGTGCAGCCTTGTTTTTCCTTATCAGCTTCGATCAGTGCTCTGTGGAGTCGTGGTGCTCAGAGCCAGTGAGGTCACTGGTGCGAGTCGGGAGGCGAACTGGTCGAGGTGAACGGTTTCAGCTTCAGAGGACGTTGAATCAAAACTAGAAATCGTTCAGAGAATACACACTTCCACCGCGGCTGCAGAGTTCATTTAAATCCAAAACACTCCTGAATGCTGTCCGGGGACAGGGTTTGAGTTTGTGGTGTAGTGTCATGTTTTGCTTTTAATTTCCTCCCTTTGTCTTTTTCCTGCCTTTTTCCCTCTTCGCCTGTGTTTCGTTTGTTAATTAGTCCCTGTTTATTTAAGCCTGTTGTTCAGTTACTTTGTGTCAGTTCATCCATTCTGTTTGTCCCTTGTGTTCCTTCCAGGAGCTTCTTTGGTTTGTACTTTATGTAGTTTTGTGTTTTCAGAGTTCTTTTGTGCCTTTTGACCTTTGGATTTTGTATCAGCTTATTATTAAAGCTCGCTTTTGTGTCAACCTACCTGTCTGTCTGTGTCTTTTTTTATTTAAACAGTAACAAGCACAATGCGAAGAGAACACTTTCCTAAGGCGACATCGAAGGTCAGCATTTACCCACTCATGACGGTTAAGATGACAAACTGGCCTGTCTGGTGAGGACAACACGCACACAAATAAGCCTCCCTGACATGTTTTCTAAGAGTTTGTGCAGAAATTCTTTGGTTGGGCAAACTGAAGGTTGCATCAAACGTTCATGCAGGTGAAGAGCACGAGTGTGGAGGTCCAAAGCTGACGTGGTTACATGTGGTCTGCAGTTGTGAGGTTGTTTGGATGTACTGCATAATTCCCGGAAGACATTGGAGACGGCTTGTGGTCATGAGAAAAACATTCAAACTGTAATGGGCAACACCCTCAGCATGCAAACTGCACACTCCCTCAAATTTTGCGCTATCTGTGGCATTGTGTTGTGTGATGAACTGCACATTTCAGAGTGGCACCTGTGCACTAACCATAATCATAATCATCATGTCACTTCTTGATGTCCCACACTTGTCAGGTAAAGTGCTCAGTAACACAGATTTCAACACATTTGTGCTACAAATTTGAGAGAAATAACATTTATGTGTGGACAAAAAAGTCTTAAATCGAGCTCTAACAAAGTAACGTGTAGCCCAAAAAGTCAGAAATACAAGACACAAAAGGGCAGGCAGCAAATCCAAGAAATAAAGAAGTACAAAAAATACAAAAACTAAACAAAGTGCAAACCAATGAAGCACTGGGAACATGGACGTGGAGTGGGGGATCAGAGAAGGCAGACACCATGAGCTGTCAAAGATTTAGCGGAAGACAAGGACTTAAATACACAGAGGGCGATAACTCAGTGAACACAGGTGAGCAGGGACAACAGACAAAGAGAGGAGCAAACACAGGAGGCTAATCAGGGACAGCTGAAACTAATCAGGACAGTCACAAGGGAGGAAAACGAGACGAGACAGGAAGTAACACAACATGACACATGAGGAAATACAACAGGAAACACTAAATAAACCCAAAAACTCATGTGCCACCAAACTGAACTGAAATCTGTTCTTTTTCAGAAACATAACTCTCTGAGGTGATAATTAAAGCCACAGATTGATCTCCAAATCAAATAACCTGTCTCAACACGACTCTCTGGGTTTTGAATGATGTGTGACTTCACACTCTGTGGAGCTATTGACCCGCTGTCGGCTCTTATCATTTTATCCTGAGCGTCCCTGTTATTGATCGTGTTGCCCTGCCTTTTCTTCTTCTGCAGCCCTGAACAGGAAGATCCAGGTCAGTGTTTAGACTCCCCTCACAAACAACACCCGAATCACATCCATATTGTTATTTTCTTTGTGTTGCTGATCTCTTATTCTGCGTCAGTCCTCTGCAGAATACGAAAAGTTTTGTCGACTGAAACTGTTTCGTATTCGAGCTGCGGGGCCGGAGGGAAATTACGATCATGTTTAAGACGAACATCACAAAATTGGTTCTGACGTTTCACTTTAGCGAGCGTGCTGAGTGAAAACAAAGGGTCGGGTCCCACAGCTTGTTTCATTTTCATCTCCTACACACCTCATTGTACTGGAATATGTATCATTACAGTGTTTGGGCTGTTGGGATAACCTTCATTTGTCCAGTGAAGATGGAGAGAGTCGGAGCAGGGGAACAACACACAAGTACTGCATTATAATCCACACTGCCGTCTCCGAATCTAAATAAACCGGCAGCAGGAGTGTACAAACACAATAAAATGCATTCCTCTGGGTCTCCCTAAAAACTTGGTATTTCAGCTGGACTGGTGCAAGATGCTGCAGTGCACATTTCAGCGAGCCATAGTCTGCCTTCTAACACCTTTATTCCACGGGCCACGTCTCTATGACCTCACGGGTGCAGCACAGTTTTGTTCCGACCTTGCCTGCATGATGTTGCTGACGTGCTCTGAATGTGTTTATTTTCACCATTCTTCCTTGAATTTCATGCCTCTACCAGGGACGAGTAGGCAATGCAGTCAAATGCTTTCAAATCAAGTCAGCTTTATTCAAACAGCCCAAAATCACAATCACACTGCCTCAGTGGGCTTTGCAATCTGTACACTGAACGACATCCATGACCTTTGATCCAAGTGAGGAAAAACTTGCAATATTGAAAGAAAACCCTTTTAACAAGGGAATAAAAGATGGAGGAAACCCCAGGAAGAGCAAGAACAGAACGAGACAAGAAAATCACAGTTTACAAGTTTCAGTTCATTGACAGAATATCTGAATGCTGTCCGCCGTTTGAGATAAATGCAGCGAAACAGCTTCATCACTCGGCCCGCAGTCGCTTTAACCGCCTGAAGTAAAATTCACACACAGCTCCGCCTCGGATGCAAACATCTGACTGGAGTTTAGCCAACATGCTGCGAGCGGCCCGCTGTAATATTTGCTGTTTACTCACACGAGATGAGACGAACGTTGGCTGTGGATTGGCGGCAGAACAGTACGTGTCAGGAGAGCCGGGCGCCACATACGGCTGATTGTGTCTCGGCCTCACGCATTCCACCCTGAAACTCCATTTCTGTCATCTCATGGAGGAGGGGGGAGAAAAATCAATTGCATATTGGCTTTTTCCAACCATCACTCTCGAAATCGAGCATTTTTCTTACCGCTTCACAGAGCAATTTCCTCAGCTGTTTGAGGTTCAGCTATCTCATGGGTGATTCAGCACGGCTCCACAATGGCGGCAGCCGAGTCCTTCACAGCCCTCGGACGGGGATAAAGACCCAGCTCAGCTGATGCGCCTCCGCCAGGCTTATCTGTCCGTCTCCACTCAGGAGCAGGCCTGAGATTCTGGACAGTAAATGTCACCATATTGCAGGCAGCCTCCGTCTGAAAACACGCCTTGATGGAGCAACTTTTATCTGCGAGCGCTGCCATTTGATGTGCTAAATGGGTGCTCGGGGTGAGCTGTGGCCGACCAGAAGAAGATAAAGAAAAAGAAGCAGCGCAGAGAGAAATAACATGCTAGCAGGGTAAACACTCCAGATTCTCATTAACTTAAATCACCAAAACACCACGTTCTTCAAGTAGAGTAACGATCCGCTCGCTTTATTTATTTGTTTGTGCCGTGATTGAGGAATGAGGTGGGATCCAATCACACCAGCCACGGCGTGAACGACACTCCAGCGGCAGGAAACACTCGCTGCTCAGATGACTCTTCCTTCTTCCTGTGACCGCAAAGGAATCTAGTTCATGCGCGCAGTAAGCCAAAAGGTCACACACACACACACACACACACACACACACACACACACACACGTTAATGAAAGAATAATGAAAACATTAGTCATAAAGATGAATGTTTGATCTCACACAGCTCTGTGCTGACAACGCCTGGACTGTGATTTGTATTTAATCACAATAAATTAGTGGTAAGAGTAATAAATGTGTTGTCGAGTGAAGAGACAGGTAGTATTTGTGCCATTGAGACGTTTTGTGGGCCATTTAACACTGTGCACTCGACAGTCAATCATGCAGGGTTAAAGCAGAATGACCAAGCAGCTTCTCACAGGTTTGGTAAAGAGGTAATAAGGCGCTGCACGTGGCATTCGTTAGAAGTCTTGGTTAGCCACACTGCTCTGGGTTTGTTCCAGGTTAAATATCTCAACACTGGATGGAATAACCATTTTTTTGGCACCAGATTTTAACCATTAACCATAGATTTCCGATCCATCGCTTCATTTTCTGATGCATTGCTCTCTCATCCAGAGACATCGTTCTCACCGGTATCATCTTCCAGGCTCTGTCTCCTACCCGAGGGCGCTTCCAGTCCAGATGAGCTGTGTAATCACTCCAGTGTATTCCTGGTGTACCCCGGCGTCTCCTTCCAGCTGGATGTGACTAGAAAACCACCAAAGGAAGCCGCCCAGGAGGATCCTGATGAGATGCACAAACCAACTAGATGATATTCCACTTTAATCATGACAAACTGTCAATTAAAAAGATCATTTTCAAGTAAATAACAACATCATATGTGTGATTCATGGCGCAATTCACTCTACAGCTCTCTATATTCTTTAGATACATTGTTTATTTATATTTATCATTCAGTCGTCTTCCCTGTCTGCACTTCATTTCACCTTTCAAATCAGCTGAAGAAGACAAGAAAGAAGAAAGACCAACGTATTTAAATTGACAGATTATTAGGTCAAAGGCAATGTCGAACAATTTGGTCTCCTGATTCCAGTTGGTCACAAGGGAGGTGTTGACCTGAGGGGTGATGATAAGCACCAACGCAGAGTCAGAGATGAGACTGAAATTACATTCAAAGGCCCTGTACACTCGTGCACAGGTGTTTCTGTAAATAAAGCTTATTCTATGCGTTTTGGCCTTCCGTAGACGTGTGAACAGCAATCCAGGTCACTACAAACTGAGCTTTTGGAAAACTCCTGCCCAGGTGTCCCCTTGACAGCCTGCGTTTGCATTTGGACAGAGATTTATTTGTTTAACTTGAGGAGCCTATCAGCACCTTCCTTGTTCATTTCCCTCACCTGTGTTTCTCTACCTCGCTCCACCTGCACCTCATCCCCTGGTCAGTCTAGTTTGTATTTAAGTCCAGTCGTTTCTTCAGTCATTCAGTACGTTTACATGATGTTAGTAAAAGGCTGACTATTGTGTTAGTCTGACTGAAACCACACTTTTAAAATCCATGTAAACATGTTAGTCCGACTGAAACCGTACTAAATCGAATTTCTCAAAGTCGGACTATCACGCCCAGATAATGTGGTTGGGAGATGATTTACTCTTTCATGTATAGGGCTTAGCCAGACCTGACCTGGCCTCGGTGTTCTGTGCATGCACCACAGTCCTTGCGCCGGGCATTTTCTAACTTTTGCAAAAACAGCATTTACTTGCAAAATATCCTTAAAAGCTTGTATTTAAAAACGATGAAAGCCGAATGTTCTGAGCCCTTTAAGGTGAACAGATTTTGTCGGTCATGCTTCAGTTTCTCAATAACAGGAATAAAATCAGAGCCAGAGGACAGACGACGAAGCCGCTGCAGTTGCTGACAGAAGACAGAAAAGCTTCTGACAGCTGCCGAAGGACGGAGACAGAAAATGTGATTTCTGCTTCAGTATTATTAGACCAGGTGTCGGCTCTGACTTTACTTTTTATGAATGGAGGGATTAAACACAATCTGTCCACATGTGAAGGAATATTTAAAGTACAGTGTCTGTATTTTATTACATTACTCTGTTTTCTGCTGCTCATGTTTCATTGCTCACACACTACTGTATATGTATGATGATGTTTTGATATTGATGATATTTTAGTACACTAATGATTTAATAACTTTTACTTTTTGTCAAATTAGACAAATGCTAGGAATAATATGGTCTTTATTGAACAGTAAACAAAGACCATTTGAAGAAATGTAAAGTATTCAGATGTTATAATCCAACATTTGTTTTAAATTAGACAAACTCAAGACACAATATGTTCATTATTTGAAAATAGAAAAACAATGTTTTATCCCAACTAACTAATTAAATGTAACAAGCTGAATTTTATATCAAATTAGACAAAAAGTTGAAATAATATATATATATTATATTCATATCCTCATTATGTACCATACACATACATACCTAAATCACACTGTAATTATAAACTGCACATAAACTATTATATCCAATTATACTCTAATAAAAACCAAATATGTTATTAGTTAGTTAGGATCTAAGTGTTTTTTTTATTTTCTAATAAAGAACATAGTATTTTCTAGTAAGTCCAGCTTATTACAAACTCTCTAAAATAAAGTGCGACCTTAAAGTATATATTTTTATATATTAGTTTATACACACTTTAAACAAAAGTGCGTTTTAGTATTAATTTTAACCCAATTACAAGACTAAAGGTTGACAATTTAGGTTTAACAAAGATATTAAACAGACTCAGTGGATATTGTGTAATACTCTCCACATGCAGGCCCACATCTGAAGTCTGTTACCTCCAACATGAAGTTATTATTATAATATAATTATCAACAGCTCTGACTATAAATTATAAATTAATGAAGGGAGTCTGATTCTGATTTTATCTTGGTCAGCAGCAGGACAGAAAACAGGCTCAGTTATTTCATCTCGTCGTTCCTCGGGCACTAATTTACAGCCTGAGCGTCGTCAGGATTCAGCTCGGACTCGAGCACCGCAGCCTCTCCTGACACGCAATTTGCAGGAATAATGTAAGTGTGATTATCCTCTGACCCTCCTTCTACTTTTGAGGATTACAAATACTCCAGTTTGACTCCACGGACGCCTTTTTAAACGACCTCACGCCGAACAAAACGCCGTCCTGCTCAGCTGATGAGGTGGCCTTTTATGATTTGTGAAATTAGAAATGCTCTGTTAGGACGAAAATGCCACGCTGGCATCTCGACCGCTTTCTAATGCAGGAGACGTCTGTAATTTACTGTCCACTCCGTCTCGTCCCTGTGGAGGCCTGATGTGAAGTCTCCCTGTAGGTGTTTGACTTTTAAAAGGAGCTGATGTGAGAGAAGTCACAGATCACTGCAGAGTGCCGCTGAAGAACACAATAACACATTAACAGCGACCTTTCAGGCAGTTAACAGACTCACTTAGCCACAGAGTGAAAGCCTCAGACCCTCGATCAGAAATATCACAAACAAACAATCTGAAGAAGGCCCGAGGTCAGAAAGTGGTCCCGTCCTCTATTTGTAAGATATCATAACAGAAAGCAGAGAGAGAAGCTTCCTTTTATTATTAAAGGAAACATCAGATATAGAAGTAAACAGAGGTGACACCGTCGCCTTGTCCCGGATCCTCTGGTGCACCGCTGCAGTTGCCTTTTTCCCGCCTTTTTTTCCTGTTCACCTGTGTTTCATTAGTTAATTAGTCCTTGTGTGTTTACAGTGTGTTCATGCGCTGTTGGAATTATCAGAAAAATTTTTCCGACTGGGAAAATTCGCTTGAACACCCTCTCAAGTGGCTCTGAAAGTCTGAGAAAATGTTGGTACAGCGTTGACGTCATATGATGCTGAAACATGGTGAACAAAAGTAAAAACTGGATTGATGATAAGAAACTTTTACCAAAGTCGTGTATTGTATCGTCACTGTATTTTTTCCTTTGCTCTTCATGTCACTTAAATACTGAAAACAGCTGTCAATGAGTTGTTTAAATGCTCTGAGCGATAAGACGCAAAACAACTTCCATGCTGCTCCCACAGTCAGACATGAGGCACATAAACACCCCAAAGTTGGACAAACCACTTCCTAATTTAGGAAATGGGAACATCTGAGGAGCACGTGAATGCAGCACCAGTGCATGGCCCAAACCCGATGTCCACACTCACAGACTCACAGACTGTGAGGCGTGTTGTTGTGAGGGTTTAGGGCTGTCCCACTGTCAGATCACTCAGTCCATGAGGGCTCCCTCACACACATTTTAACCAGTGTTGGGCAATATGGGGTTGGGTTATATTACATATAACTAGTTACCTTCATTTTAAAGTAATATACTACGTTACAATATTACTGTCTCCGTAGAGTAATAAATGACTTATTACACTACTTTTTTGTTCCTTTCAACAAAATGCCCAAATAACCTTTATAGAACAATTAAACAGCCGAGATCTTTTTAAATAAAGGAATGTCCCTGGGCACAGGGGTGAGCAGCCAGACAAAGGACCACAGTTTGACATATAATGAGACAGGAATAATATTTTTAATTTTAGGCTTAATCATATGAAACACAACAGACCTATAGCTTCTATAATGTAGCCAATAATGACACAACAAGATAAATATCTCTTTTCTATGTCTTTTTATTTTAGTCCACTCAAACACTCAGCGGGTGATGTTGTCTGTGACGGTCAGGGTTAAAGCTTTAGGAGGGATCTTTGGACCAGGCCCATGAATGTTTCTTCCCTTGTTGTCAGTAGACTTGCAGTGTAGTATTTCTCCTCCTCGTTTCTTATAATTCCTCTTTCTTCTTCTTTTTTTTCAGTCCCGGCAGCCTTTCAGCAGGTTGACAGTGAAGTTTGTGTCTCTGGGGATCGTCAGCGTGATGTTTATCATCGCCTCTGTCCATCTGGAGTCCTGTTTTTCTTTTAGTCATCCTTGAGTCATTTTCCCACTGATGTTTGAGCTTCAGTGTTGTTTAAGCAGAGCTGAGTGCTGCTCAGATCTGAGCTGATCACAGGTAACAACTGCAGCAGAGTTCGGCTGTGGCGTAGACTGATGTTAACTCTTCGAGACGAGCAGATATTCTTTCAGAGCATATCCAAGTATTATCCAAGTACATGAAGGTCTGACACTAAAGCTCTGTAAATATGATTAATAATGATACATCTGATTTATAAAGAGCTTTTTAAGATACTAGACATTTTACATGACAAGATGAAGAAGAGCCAAACCAACTGATAACAGAACATAATGTGGACATCAGAGGGACGGAGGCTGCAGGAGGGAGGGTGCTGGTGGAGAGGGTGGTGACGTAGGAGGGATCCTGGGTCCTGGGGGGCTTTATGAGTATTAGTGCCAGGGGAGAGAAAGAAAGAGAGGAGGAAGTTTATTTCTTCATTGTGCACGTCAAGAAAAAAGTTGAAATTCAATTTCAGGAATTAGTTTTTAACAGTAAGTGCAACTCTTTTTCCGCACTCTTAAATATTTATTGCAACCTTGCACTGAACGAACAAATGAAATACATTTGTACTTCATTTCTTAACCTTGGCAGCACTTCTGCTCATATTTTCTTCATATTTAACAAAAATGCCAACAGCAGTAAACATCCGTATGAACAAAAGGTTTTAAAAGTGAAAATCTATTCTCCTAATAAATAACTTATGTTGGTGTCTACTCCGTGCAGCAGCAGGGCCAGCAACCGAGCTGCAGCACAACAGGGGTCACGTTTAACTTTGAGTGTGGAGAGAGCTGACTGACAAGACGATGTCAGAGGATTGTTGTCAGAGTGAAAAGCAAACGCGCCTGCTGGGCAATATGTTGCATTTCAACTCATAACAGATAACCTGATAACGTTGATGAGAGAGAAAGAGTCGTTGCCTCTCTGATGAGTTGGAGGTGTGCAGCCTATCACCTGCAGCTCTTCATCTAACACCTACTTTTTGTTCAGTAATCCCGCAGACTGAATAAAACTTCTCCAAGACATTTAAAATTGATCAGCTGTCCACAAATGCTGAAAAATGAACACTGTTTTGCTCTACAGACACATTTTGATGAACGTCAACAATGCAAATTGAACACATTGCATTTCCTGTGACTAGTTTATTTCAAAATAAAAGTCAACTTGCGTGTTTTTGTCATAGTATAGTGTTTTTATTTTTACTTGCATATGAAGGTGTAGTTTAAACTAGTGTCAAACAACTGAACAAGAAACAATTTTGCGTCACTTGTGTGTTTTGGTGACAAAACGCCGGAGACCAGAAAGATTCATCGTGGATTTCTCCCTTAGTGTGTCACATGTAGTGTCCAAATCACAATGACTTCAAGATTTCTGGAACCCCAAGTTGCTCTGGACTGGAGAGCAGTTGGCACCTTGCATGGCAGCCTCTGCCATCAGTGTAATGTGTGTGTGAATGGTTGAATGTGACAAGTGTTGTAAAGCACTTTGAGCGGTCAGTAGACTGGAAAAGCGCTGTAGAAATGCAAGTCCATTTACCATTTACCACAGAGTGCCAAATAGAGAAAACGAGGCTTTGGAACAAGATGCCTGATTTGTCCGGCTTGTAATCGAGCCTGAGTCTGCTCATTAGATTTTATTATTTCTCTTGTGCAAGTGGAAATACTGTCCTGAGGGTGTGACAGGTGGGATCACCCAAACCATCAAGAGCAGCCTGCAGGGATGATGGATATTAAAATCTTTAAATCATAATTCCAGATCATTTTCTGTCGCAAATGCTCACTGTTTCTTTGTCTATCGCTGCCGTTGATTCGGCTCCATCAGCTCACTCTGCAGCAGCTCCAACAGAGGCTGATTTCAATGACTGATACCTGTTTCTGTGTGTTTACAACACCACGTCGCCTCAGGCTGCTCTGCTCTGTAGGCTGCAGCAGAAATAGAAGGAGCAGCTTTGTGCAGTTCAACCTCTCAGTCCTGTGTGACTGGAAGCAACTGCTGGTGATGTGCTCGGCTTTTCTGCATCCATTTTGTTCCTATGATTCATTCTGCTGCTCTGTATTGGAAAAATATAAGACCTTGATGACCTGGCATCACGTTCAGACATCCCCAGCAGCATCACGGTTATTTGAAACGCTCACATGTAAACACTAGGATCCCAGTTGTGTTGGGAGCCTCCGTTTTTGTCATCACAGCGGGAGAAATCCATCAGAGACGGAACACAGAAAGCAATTTCTACAGCGACAGCAGAAGGAAATGGGACAAAATGCAATTCAGCTAGCAGACAGTTTGAAAAAGAAGCAACTGTGTGAAACAGGAAATCATTGAGGGAGATGAGAATGAGTACAGTGAGAGACTAAATTAAACATTTCATCACCAGATTACCAAACCAGAGAGCAGCCTCGGTTAATATTCATCACCACGCTCCTCAAATCAAAGTTAAAAATCCTCGCAGTGAAGACTTTTATCTAAACTCTGTACGGTACACTGAGAATAAAGGCTTCCGATATTAATGTGATTTCAATTATTAAGTGCTGTTTAAGGTCATCTCAACAAATAAAGAAATGTTTAATTCATGTATTTTCTCTTCAACAAATTCAAAGGAGTTACTGTTTCATTTCATTGGAGGTCGTTAACGCCTCACAGGATGTTTCTTATGAGAAAAAAAACTCATTTAAAATGAGTCTGAAAAGAGACGAGTCCTTAATTCCTTTTGTTGTTGAGTTGTTTTTGGTCGTGTGTTTCATTTGGTTGCCTGTTGCTATAACTTCCAGGAGAGAGTCAAATATCTAAAAATGTCTAATATCTACATTTTTTTCTTTTTGACGCCTTGAGAATTGGTGAAAAAATTAATACAAAAAAAAAAATACATTTAGCAGATGCTTTTGTCGAAAGTGACTTACAGTATTTCATACGTTCATACACTGATGGCGGTGATTTCACACTGACAGTGACAATAAAAAAAATAAAATCTCATTTGCCCTCAGGGCTTCCGTAGCTCACACTGCTGCTTAATTATTTCACTGCTAGCTCAAGAAAACAAACAATGCTCTTGTTAATATTTAAAATGTGATGTCCTGATAGAATAAATTAATTTTAATGTAATACAAACTTTTCTCTCTCTTTGTTTTTACCTGATGACCACGTAAACATGATGAGCACTCATCGCAGGCTTCTGTCCGTCACGGCCCATCAGAATCAAATCATGAAGTCGTAACTTGGAGATAATGAAATAAGTCATGAGTTACTGTTATTGTTATTGAAAAAGTGGATCATGAAGTCATAACAACAAGGACACGCTTTCTTATCCGGAGGTAACGAGATAATTAGGTCCTGATCTTGAGCTGACAGGCGTACAAAACACATTAGAGACTGTGGCTGCTCTCATCTGCTGGACAGAATGAGACAGAGAGGGACTGAAGCTGGATAAATGATTAATATCAAACAGTTTTTACTGAAGTTTTTGCACTTAAAACCTTTTCTTTACTGAAAAAACATCTTGGATCATATTCTCTCCAAGCCTGTCTTCTGTTCACATGTGTGTGTTCACTGTTGTAACCCCTAATAAAGGTTGATACTGAAAAGAATCCACATAAAATGCAACTGCAAAGTGGACAGGGGGAGGGAAATAACTTATCCGACATCATTAAATAAAGTAAGTAAATACAGTTATTACCCAAATACAACATTATCAGCCCTGAGCAGTGTCTGCAGGTACAGCCCCAACAACCTTTACCACTACTGATATTTTTTCCTAGGATGTCGATGGCTGCTCACACCGTTATTCTTCCCCTTACCCTGAACAGTGTCCCTAAACCTAACCAACCAATGAAGGCTCCTAGCTTCAGACAATCATTGGCAGACTACAAAAGATCATGACTTCACCATCCTGGGGAAAAAAATTAAGGTGGGGCAGCCTGTCCATATTCTACAAGGTGAAATCATAGATGTATTATTCAGACCTGGATACAGCGGCACTGCCCAGGGTTGCCAAGTTTGCTCATTATACACAACTTTGTGCTTGTTTTTCTGTGAAATCACTTACAACTATCAGTAGTCGTGGCTTACATTTCCTCTTGTTTCTCAAGTGAAGTTGCTTCTTTGGGTTCGTTCCCACGTCTCCTGTTTCTCCTGTCCAGTAAAGTGAAAATACCTATGTTGTCACATTTCAGGATGAGTCTACAACCCCGTTCCCTCCACCCAAACTCTGATCCCATACACAACACAAACACAGATCACATTTCAAATCAAAATAATATGATTATTTAAGGATTTTTTTTAGCTACTCGTGAACAATGCCAGGGAGGAAGTGTGGGAAATATATAACAAAGAGTGTGAGAAAGGGACTCACGGTTATCAATTTCACTAATGTAATATTTATTTATTATTTTATTTGCCTTAACATTTCCTTGAGTTCATATCTGAATGTGTATTATATTCTTTCTACCATATAGTTCCTTGAAAGTAAAAAATACTGACCTGTCATCATGTGCTGAGAAAAACAGGTTCTGCCCTCTTAGTATTTATGGCTTTAATAAAACATTTGATACAGTTCCTAAACCTTTTATAACCTACAGCACACACCCCGCTCTCTGTTCAACACTTTACCATAAAGACACATGTCTGCATTATTTCTTAATAATCTGAGTTGAGCCTCACGGAGCTGCTGCATGTTTAATTGTTAATCCCAAACTGAATGATTTCACAGTCACCTCTTTACAAGCCAGATTATCATCAGACGTGTCTTGTGGGAGAATCCTTAAAAAAGGACTTAGAAGAAGAACTCAGGGCAGCATCTGATTTCCTAGCACGAGTAAAAAAAAAGATTAATGGCAGCGTGGATGATACATCATTAACACTCAGTCCTCAGTTTAAGTCCTGCAGCTGCTGCCTCGTTATTATGAATTTAAAAAAGAATTACAAGTTTAAGAGTGATACAATGAGAATGCAGATGATAGTGGTGTGTGGGTAGTTTAATGAGGACAGTGCAGCAAAGAACAGATGAACATTCAAGGCCAAAAACACAGAAGTCCGCCTGTTTTTCTCTTCTGAGTGACCTGCTGGTCAAGGATTTCTAAACAATTAAATAAATCTTCTCAGACTGATTGATGAACTGAGGCTGCAGTGGTTTTCACCTTCAAAGCATTAAGACTTCTTAAATATGGGGCTGGCATTTTTCCTGACATGACATTTCATTGTGTTGCACTTAGTCGTGAACACAAGTTAACTTAAATGAAGTTATCCTTTATTGATCGCCACGGGGAGATCCGCTCATTGAATTTAATTAGGATTGTGTTGAGCAGCCACTGAGCAGCGCCCGAGGACTAACGAATGCCTCGGTTCTTTGATGGCGGTGGAAAGCAGAGCATCTGCAGGCAGAGATATATGGAACACCATTTGAGTTAGTATTAAATAAATAAATACATATGCTTATTAAAAAAATCCTGACATAAATAAATAAATGGGGCAATAGATATATAAATGAGTCAATATGGTCCAATAAATAAATACGTTGGTACTTTAAAAGAAGGACAACTTTTTATTTCAGGGGACTTTTATTTCATAATGAAACATTTATTTTCCCGCTCTTTTTTATGTCAATCTCTTATATACAAAGTCGGTGTGGTTACATCGCATCTTAGATACCAACTACCGTAGAACTTCCTGGAGGCTGGAAGAACAATAAACTAACATCAGCTACGTGATAATTATTTATGATGTCAGACACCGAGAAAAGCATTTATCGAGAGAGGCTGCCAACTGCCTTGAGATGAGCAGAAGCGGGCACGGCAAACGCAAGAATGCCAGTCCTTGGTCCTAGCTAACGTTAGCTTGGTTCGGTAATCCACAGTCGCTCTCTGGGTAAACGTAGCTAGCAAACTGAATGCTCAAACACAGTTACTGGTAGTTTGACATTCCTGATTATTCACCATGGCACTACATCTATAAAACAATCTGTTACAAGGGAATGGGAATATGTCCGAGCTAATCAGTGAATCTGTGTGTTAGCATCACCGTACTTTAACTAGCACCATGTTGGACTGTATTCGTATGAGCATAAAAGAGCCTCAACAAGAAATGTAAATACTGTCTTTTTTCTTGTCCAAATTGCCTTTAAATGTACTGTAAATGTAATGCACATTCCTGCTCCCCAGAGGATGAAACATATACATCCCCATTATCTCACGACCACTCCTCGAGCTCCACCATCAGGACAATATTAAAGATTTCAGCTCCACTAGCCTCCACACAGACAAACCATTATTTCTCTGTGTAACGCTTCACATACATCATTATGCTCTAACAAAATTTTTGCTCTACACTTTTTTCCTCTTTCCTAAATTTCTGCACTCAAATTCTGAGAATATCTCCAACTCAGTGCGCACACAATACAGCTAATCATCCTCTTCAGCCACCAGGGTCGTCATAATTCAAAGGCCAAAGAATTACTGAGCAGGGGAAGATCAATATCCTCGTTAGACTCCGTACCGCTCAGAAGGGGGCTGCAATTTAGGTCAATGTATGCCCACAGTAATTATACGTCACGCTGAGAGAAGGAAATTTAATAAGACATTATCTGCAACAGGGAGCTGACTTTAACAAAAGGCTCGTGGAAGTAGAACAAGCACTGAGCGCCGAGCAGGAAAATCACAGCGGTGAGCTGAGGACGGACGAGAAAATTATTCTCAAATGAGAGTTTGTCAAACTATCTTTGAGAGAAAATGATTATTATGGTGATAAAGAGCAAACTAAGAAAACACTTTCAGTTGAAAAGAAATATTTGTCAGAAAGAAATCAAAGTAGACATGATCACAGGATTCATACAAGAATTTGGGGAAATCACTTTGGTGCCTTGATTAATATTCAGCGTCACACGTCAGATGAGTTTCACATTAATTCTGAAGTGATACTTGAGTTCAAAGTACATGTGCTGAATAACAAAGACTTATTTTAAGTGTTTTTCATTAAAAAACTTTCCCCAAATCATAACATGAGTCTTTCCAGAAACAGGAAATCTACTGTTTCCTGATTTTTTTGTCCGATTATGGCACTTTAACAGATGAGGAGAAGGAACAGACCTGTTTCAGAGTACTCTTCATTCAATGTGATGTTATCTTGTACAGGCGGTCACTGATATAGATAGAAAACAAGTGGGACAGATCAGGAACAAACCTCTATCTTTAGGACGGTGTTGTCCTCGCCACCTTGTCCCATTTCTATACTTACTTTTTTAACCTTTAAACACCCAGCATGACCCAAAACTGACTCCATGTGGTTTGGAGACATTTCCGAACAATTCCTGTTGCAATCGCTGCTGAAAACTACACGTGTTTCATTAATGTAGGTGACAACACTGCAGTTAATATTGAGTTAGCTATAGACAAAAGATGACAATCTGAAACACTTGGTTCAAGGTGAAGTTCCGGCTCATTCCAGCTCACCACGGGCCTCACAGTCCATGTCATGGAATTTCTTGAAAAAAATAATTGTTGGTTACAGGCGTCAAATTAATAACAGGATTTTTAAAAAAAATCATTTTCCTTGACACGTTTGTATGTTTAAGTGTAGATATTCATTGCATATATAATAAAAATTCCAACACGTGATATAACTCCTTCATCGTTTATGATTTTTTGAAATTTGCTCATTTTTCACACTTTTCACTGGCTGTATTATCACATTCAGTGGTTTTATTTCATCGGTATATATTTGTACTGTGCTCTCTTTGTTAAATATTGATGCTGAACCAGTAAAATGTTTGCGGTTACATTTGGTTTTCTGTGACAAAAACTATCTGATCGTTACATAATGTGTGTTCTGAAATTCTTTACTTTTGTTTTTCCCAAGTAATTAACTTTTGTTTGGAAACAACAATATAACAATTAACAGCAATATTTCACTGACTTGAACTAAGATGTTTGGGTTTTTTTTGTCTCAATCTAAAACAGTCAGGACTGAGGAGGTGAACCCTGGTCTTCAATGTCAATATCCTGCACTTTACATACCCAACATCTACCCGTGTCATGTTTATTTGGTTCGCCATTTACAGTTTTATTTTGTAGTTGTATCGTCTTGTGTCTTGATTGTGTCACAAGTGTGATCTTTCATTTTCTGGAGGCATTTCTTCATCAGAAGTTGTACGACGTAGATATGTTGGGTTTTAAGTGTGTGTCTTCATGCATCTCCCATAGACGACAATCTGGCACCAAAGGGAGATTCGATGACGTAATGAACCTTCCTTCTTTTTTAGGTTCCCTCCTGTGTTCCTGTGCTCCTCCCCTGTCTGATTTTTGTTATACTACCTGCCTGCATGTACTGTCATGCTTGCATTTGGGTCCTCATCATTTTGCAAACTGTGACACCCCGTCCATCTGACTTCTGTGCAGTTAAAGTATAACCCTCCATTACTCAGAAAAATAAAAAATCATTGCCTGTGAAAAGAACCAAAATGTTAGTCTGAGTGGTTTTTACCATTGCCAATACTGTGTTAACTCGACCTGTTCCCATTGGAGTGTTTTGACCCAGAATTGGTGTTATTTATACATAACTGTTAGGTCACTGGATCAAACAACCCCTCTGCTGGGTGGTTTTCAACCAATTGCTACTTAGTAAAACTAACCATGGTCCATTTAATTCAGTGTTTTTTAGTGTGCACTCCCCCTGTCAGATTCCCTCGGACATTCCCACCAATCCTGGTCACCTGACTCCCACATTCTCCTGCTCCTCGCTCACATTTACATCACCTGCTGATACACCTGCGTCTCATTATCTCATCAGTCCTTCAGTGTTTGTGTGTTCCTGCCATCTGTACCTGTTTCCCTGCTGCCCGTTTACGACCTGCCTGCCCGTCTTGCCCCTCTGGATCTGTTTGCTTGTTTGGACTGCTTTCTCATGCCAGACTAACAGCCTTTTAATTTGAACATTGATTTAGTAAAGTCACATTTCTTCAACCTTTTCTGCCTCAGTGTGCCTTTGGGTCCTCAACCCTATTGCTACAGTATGAAAACACACCCATGACTTACAGTTCATACGGTGTGCACAGAGCATACACATTATAACAGCCTAGCTGTCGCGGCTACACAATTGTATGTGTTTTAGTATTGGCTACTTTTTTATGATATTAGAATAGAAAACACATTTGAAATGTTCTTGCTTGGCTGATTTTAAAAAATAAAGTTCATAATCTGTTCACCGGGGACCACGTGCAGGACCCTTAACACTGACGCTATTTTTCATTGCTGTGGCCAGTCACTGCAGCTGGACCCCCTTTAATCTCACATGTACCCTGAGTCATTTTGTTCTAGAACCGGGCCTGAATATCCATCCTAAATTTCATAAAATTCTAGGTAGAAGTTGAGGACATTTGCTTTGATTTAAGTGTTAAGACAGGTCTAGCAGCTACAGTGCTGCTAGGAAAAAATGTAATTACAATAAAAATCCAAAGCCAGGAGTAAATGAATGAGTTACCTCAATGTGGAAACACGTAGCTGAACAAATGAGACTTTGACTGAATGACATGAGGGTGACGCTCTCATTAGCAGCGTTTCCACCTTGATGAGATGTCAAATCTTCTCTGACCTACAAAAAATGGACCGCAAATTCAATCTCCCTTTGCAACCAAGTGACCCTCAAACACGATGAAATGTAGCTGCACTGTAATCATCGAGTAGAGCCATTGTGTCGTCCTGTCATATGAATTATTTATTCATTGAGATATCAGAGTTCCTCATAAATGCCCTGTCAGTTTAAGCATTACGGTATGTTCCAGGCATGACAGGGAAAGTAATATGGTGATATATGTGAATATAAAGCCTCTCTCAGTTCCAGTGAATTGATATTAAAAGTTCCCTGCTGAGGTGTTCGACGCTATCGGCACTGCTCCGCCAGGCCAGAGGGCTCACAGTCTAAACCCCGGCTGCCTCTGTGGCTTTATTGGATTTTCTCTGAGCGTCTCCAACAGCCGTAACAGCTGTTTAAACTTGATGCTGCATAATTCAGAGTGCAAGTACAAAGAGCAGTATGTGACATGATACTGCGAGTACAGCCTGATGTACAGAGAGAAAGATTCTGCTGCACAGGGATGTCATCACAGCTCGAGAGGTGTTCTGGCAGCCTGTCGGCATCTTAAAATACGATCATTTTTCCTCAGGTGCGGCCGTGCTGTTACATAACATATCAGTTCTTAGAGGAGCCTGCTGAATATGGTACACAGCACCCCTGCTGGGTTTTATTCCTGGAGGGTAATCACACACCTGTGACACCAGGTGAATGCTGTTAGCCGGATAAAAGATGGCTGCCAAACCAAAGTCAATCCATCCAAATATCACTTAAATCTGGATTGAATTTCCAGAAAATCTGTAAAATAAAATGCAAAACAATCTGTTCACATCCACTACTGTTCTGTGAATATTGTGATTTGGGTGGGTTGAGGTAAACAGCTGGTGGAGCTAATTCTGGAATGGGGTGCCATAAACTATCGCAGAGCAAGAGGGAACAATAAGATGAGGTAATTAAGAGAAATAGCAACAAAAAAAGTGGTGAAAATATGGTGTTTACAGGTTGTCCTCATCAGAAAAACAACTATATAGTTGACTGACACTAGCTTATTATGACCCGTATTTACTTTTCTTCGTACGCAGCAACCTCTTGTGGCTGTAGTGATTATTACAGCAGCAAAGGAGGAAGTCAGGTGAAGTAGCAAAAAGAGTCCACATATTCTGTCCTCCAGTAGAAGTACAGATACTCTGGTTAAAAGTAGAAGTACTGATTCAACTTCTTTACTTCAGTAAAAGTAATAAAGTACTGACTCTGAAATGTACTCAGAGTATCAAAGTAAAAAGTCTCCCTCTCAAGGACATTTCTAGCGGCCATTTCTGGTCAAAGCTAACTGAAGCTCATGTCTTATTAATAGAATTCAAAGACTATTAAACTTAAAGGTAGAATCAGTAGGATTTGTCCCAGCTGTTCCTAAACACACCAAAAAGACAGTTGACTGTTGAGTCTCATTCCCAGGACGTCAAATAGCCACATTTTGGGTTGGTAAAGCGTTCGAGCAGCAACAAAGTGAGAAAATAAGAAAATCCAGGCAGAGGGCTGCAGGTCTTCTTACATCTTTGTTTTTGTCTCGCTATGAAGGTTAAAATCAGTCTTGTGATGTTGGGAAGACGGCGTGCAATGATGCCAAATAAAAAATATCCATAATTCCCCTCACATGCATCAAACTAAAGTAACACGCCTGTTTTAAAAATGTGGAGGAGAAGGTTCAGATATTTGTGTTCATGTGTAGGGAGGAGAAGTCAGAAGTTGTCAGAGAAATAAATACTCAAGTATAGTAACAAAGTATTTGAACTTCGTTACTTCCTAGCTCTGTCCGCATGTAGAAACTATTGGCTCTGTTACCAATGCACCTCCTTGCACTGTTACAACACAGGGCTACACATGGTATCACATACATTCTGATGACTCATCTGATGTTGTAGATTATCTTTTGTATCATCTTCTTGAATCACTTAATGATTGAAGGCCTGACGCTCAGAGTCAACCACGTAAATACACATTCACAAATACTGAAAGGCTTGAGGCTGAAACATGTGTACTGTTTTTATTCCCCCGTTGTGTCAAATGTCAAGATTCATGTAAATCTCGTTTTACTTCTCACTATAGAGTAAAGTGAGTGTTTATTATGGGCAGAGTGGTGAGGAGCGATTTGAATGCAGCACTAAACTGCAGTATTTCGGGCTCCAGTGGTTTACAGCAGTTCTGCCATTTACCTGCCATGTAAAATTTGGATTAAATGCACTGAGCCATATAAGTATTGAGTTGAATTTATCTCTGGGTAAATTGCCTCTTCTAATTATTCTTGCAAAATCCAGATTCAGGTGTAAATATGCATTAGACTGCGGAGAGAATTAAAAGACAACATTACGGTGGAGTTTTAAGCCGTCATATCATTGAATAGTAATGACTTTTCTGACAGTGGCTCTGTTTAATATGCAGGTGCAGCTAATAATGGTCGATAACAGGTCTTTTCTATTGTATGTCCTTTTTAGAGAATGACTGAGTATAAAAGTGGAGACATGTTATTCGTGCTGCCTCCAGGCTGGTGTGCAGCAGTGTGTGTCCCTCCTTCTA
This sequence comes from Pagrus pagrus, assembly GCF_965226575.1. Lineage (NCBI taxonomy): Eukaryota > Metazoa > Chordata > Actinopteri > Spariformes > Sparidae > Pagrus > Pagrus pagrus. Next base: position 23,162,773 of record NC_140200.1, on the reverse strand, counting down.
CACAAAAACTGTAAAAACTCCAGGGAGCTGCTCATGATCTATGTGTGGAGTGATTACGAAGTCATGGTTTGAGGCTAAAAAGAGATGGACCTCTGAAATGCAGAACCGCCAAGTGTCCTGGATGTGTCGTTCCTCCAGAGAGCCGGCCGATGCAGCAACATCCTGCTGACGCTGCTGGTCACTGAGCTGATCCACTGAACCAAGAGGGATTCATGTTCAAGGACAGGTTAGTGTCAGTGCTGAGGGAAGTGAGAGAATCATGCTTCCACTCAGGGCTGCATTAAAACATTTCTTTACACTAGCAGCATGAAAATTGATAAAAGATGTGAAGCTGGGGTAATAATGGTCCCACAGAAAGCAAACTATTTTTTCACCTCTGAGCGTATTTGTTGGTCAGAGCCAGCCGGGAAGATCCAGACCTTCTGTAGGAATAAACACAGACAGTCGCATCAGATTCTGCTCTGATCCGGAGCGGTTGACCGACGGGAGGAGAGCTCAGAGATTACTTTTTAACTTTTGGGATTAAAAAGAGGATTTATCTTCACTCGTGTTTATCAACCTGACTGCAGCAGTGATCCTCGGAAGTGACTTCCATTGTAGGGTGTTTAAGTAATACATAATAATTGTGTGTGGCTGATGATGATTTTGCACACTGGTTTACTATGTTGCATGCTAACATTCGCTAGCTGGCACTACACTGATGGTAATGTTATTAGTTCAGCAGGTAATAAACCTAAGTATGTGAAAAATTAAAATGATGTCCTGATGATGGCGCTATGAAAAGTCAGAGGATGACCAAAGACAGCGGGAGCCTGTTGTGCAAACATCTTTACAGAGACCTGTCTCCGCCACAACACCCTGGGTCAAGCAGTTGCACTTGCCAGGTAGACCGTGTTCTGAGCTGACAGCTGAGCACAGGACAACAGGCGACAAACAGGTTGACATCATTGATGCTCGATGCTCACACACAGTCAAAGTTGATGGACTTAGACCCAGATGTTAAACTTTTAATGTGAAGATGCTGACCACATTATCATCACCATCTTGTTAATGCTGTTTACACTCATCCTGACTCAGATTCAAAAGATGCCCTACGTGTTTATGTATATTTGTATATACATAACTGTATATATGATCTGTGTTTAGTGTAGCATAGATTCATCCTTTTGACTCCATGAAACTCCATCCACAAACTATTGATTTATTTCAATGAACTGGAACAAATTATATAGAAAGTAGTTATTAATACATTTATCATTACGCCCTCTCCACTTTCCTTTTCCTCAAAGGTATTTGGGTCAATTAACACCAGTGTGCGCACATCAGATTAAACTCCAGCAGGGACCCAGTTGGGCAGGATTCGGATTGTTGGGAATAATGTGGAGGAGAAATTCATGACTCTCTACAGGCTCTCTGAGGAGAAAAGGCATTCTAGTACATTTTATCATTCTGCAGATAATATCCCAGTAAATGAGAGAATAGTGACATTAAACCTCTCCACATTATGCAGCAGACCCGGAAGAACCCGATCAAGGACCCCTGGGCGGCCCCAGACTCCACTTTGGGAACCACTTCTTCTTCTTGAAGCCACAGCTGCCATAAAAAGAGATAGATAAAAGAAACTTGTGAAGCAGCCTCAGAAGCCTTCTTTTTTAATGTGGGTGCAGTGTTGAACTGGGTCAGACTGTCATTGGCCACTCTGTCTCTGGGTTTGGCCCTCGTGGCTCTCAGCCTCCTCTGTCCACTCATGACTGATGCTCCTGCAAACTTGGTTATCTTACTACATGCTGTCATAGAAATATATCTTATACATGCAACATATTCTGGCCTCATAGCTGATAGACCAGACCTACTCAACTGGCGGCCCATGGGCCAAATGCAGCCCTTTAACAACCCCCATTCCGACCCTTTGACCATTTTGACAGGCATATTAGCCCATTCATTATTACGTCTGTTACTAAGCAAAGAAATACTCTTATTTCATTAAAAAGTTATAACTCAGGCTATTTAAAGTGAAACTCTCGCCAAAAAGCAACCGAGGCTTTATTTATGATTGGGTATGAGTCAAACCTTCACGTACAAGCACACTCATGACCAAAGAGGCACTTTTAAGATTTACCGTAGTTTCGTTTTGGGGCAAGCTCATTTTGAACGGGAGTACATAGGGCATACCACGACGGCATCAAAATGTCTATTTTTAGACCACTAAGAAGGCTCCACACATCATGAAACTTTACTGGTAGCATCACCAGGGTCTCTACTCATGACACGAGCAGTAAGAACATTGTTTGTGTACACAAAGTGTGTGAAAAAGACGGTTTTGAACTACTTACGCTTAGCTACTGGGACTCCGGCGCGCCGCCGCCATTCCAGGCAAAAAGTGTCGATCTCCGAGTGCGGCCATCATGACGGAGAGTAACGGTGGGACGCTCTGTAATATGTGGCTCCCTTGTCAACATGGACGTCAGTGTTGCTTTTGACTAACGACAGAACAACGAATTATCCGCGAATTCATCTGGAAATAAGCCCGAGGAGCGTCCCACCGTTACTCTCCGTCATGATGGCCGCACTCGGAGATCGACACTTTTTGCCTGGAATGGCGGCGACGCGCCGGAGTCCCAGTAGCTAAGCGTAAGTAGTTCAAAACCGTCTTTTTCACACACTTTGTGTACACAAACAATGTTCTTACTGCTCGTGTCATGAGTAGAGACCCTGGTGATGCTACCAGTAAAGTTTCATGATGTGTGGAGCCTTCTTAGTGGTCTAAAAATAGACATTTTGATGCCGTCGTGGTATGCCCTATGTACTCCCGTTCAAAATGAGCTTGCCCCAAAACGAAACTACGGTAAATCTTAAAAGTGCCTCTTTGGTCATGAGTGTGCTTGTACGTGAAGGTTTGACTCATACCCAATCATAAATAAAGCCTCGGTTGCTTTTTGGCGAGAGTTTCACTTTAAGCAGAGGGAGAATGAAACTGACAACCTACTTTTAAAACTAAAAAAGGTTTTATGTACTTCTGTATATATTATGTTTCTTCTTCAATTGGGAAAGTGTTTTTTCTAAACCTAAATAAGTCTACATGTATATCATCTGTATTTTATCTTAAGTGACCCCTTTATTGTAATCTGTAAATATCTGTTCTATATTTGTCGTTGTTATCTTACACTTGCGTTGCTGATATAAACATCTGTCCAGTGCCAGTAAGGCTCCTTTGAATTGAAGTGAACCGACATGTTTCAGAAAACTCTCAATTAAAAAGTCTAGGATTGCGTTTAATGCTGCCTGATCATCAGACACACAGAGATAATGATCATTAATGAGGTGATAACAATGTGCACCCATCTGTTAATTGAATGAGTGTGAACAGAGGCAGCAGCAGGTGGTGACGTGATGTCGTCTCCTCCTTTCTTATTTAAACTGTCTTGAATAAACATTTTAACAGAAGTCCTTTAGCAGAACTCTTAAAAACTCTCCTGCTTGTGTACTTTCTGCTCTTTCAGGTTTAAAGTCCAGGTGTTAATGAGTCTCTTCCTCCTGATCTTCGGGGATAAGCTAAGCTCTCAGCGATCCATCTCTTACACTTTGCACCTGTCAAAGAGACAAATTGCAGCTCCTCGGGGTGAGAGGCAGGAGGTAAATGTAGAAGTAACCTCCGGCCCCGTTTCAGCCCACTTTCCCCTCGACTCGGACAACTCCACGACTTTTACCACAGTTTAGCAACTTCTTCCTGCTGTTTTAGAGCACCTGGAGTAGTTCAGAGAGAGTTTACAGCTTCCTTTTACTGCGGAAACTACACTTCACGATACTCCTGAGTCGCTGAATAAGCTATTTCTGTGTACATATGGAGGTGAAACCTAAAGAGGAAGAGATAATGATCAGAAAGCAGCTGGAGAGTTGGAGGAACATTTCCCCTCTGTTAACAAATTAAATTTAACGGCTTGTTTGTTCTACAGAAACTTAAGAAATGGATAATATCCAAGAAGTTTTACACTCTACGACTGTAATGGATGACTCAGGGGCAAAGAACCAGCTGACACAAGGGAATCATCCTGCTTATATCTGCCATCAAAATGCAATATGTAATCAGATATGTATAGAATAGAGTTCTGGTTGCATTTCCTCTCTATCCTTTCTCCTTCCCCAGCTGTCACTCAGCTTCATGCGTGAGGTTCATCATCGCTAACATTATTCAGTAGAGATGTTAATCACCTCATCATGATACGATATTATATAGATTCATGGGTTAATGATAAAATACCACAAAGCCTGCCAGGATACAATTTAGATTCAGTTGATCGATCAGGGCCTGTGAACGATATAATATTTTCTGAAACCTAACCAAGTAGTTTTGGTGCCTCAACTGTGACCATTTCCTGATGTTCATAACAGTCCAAAAGTAATAAGTTATAATACATGATGTTGCAGGCCTCTATACATGGGACACCTGCTCTACCAACTGAGCTAATGAGCACCCCTTTTAATTCTCAGAAAACAACACAGAATACTTCACCCTCTAGCATAATCTCTGTCATAAACTTATATTCATCATAGCCCTGGGCGATATGTCTAAAGGTCTATCACGAGAGTGAAGTTTCGCATCAGCTGATATCAATAATTATTGATCATTTTTAATTAGCTGTCCCATTTTTTAAAATAATTTTTAAAAACAGGTAAAAAAAGGTTGAATTTAACCACCACTAACTCACGTTTTTGTCAGTTTGAAGCGTCACCCACACTAATGCCACTTGGAATCACTAGGGGGCGGAAATTGTCTGTTTCTACCTCAACAAAAATGTATGCATACAGTAAAAATCTCAAAACATGGACACTTTAAAATGTACCTCCATTTTTACTTACAAATCAATATTTTGACAGCCATTTTTATTAACTTTGATCGTTATTACAACCAACAAGGCTGACAAACTGGATATTTTTAGGGACACCTGGAGACATTTCCAGACGCTTTTGTGGAGATGAAAACTGGCTAGTCAGACCATCTCCATTTGTGATGGTGGCGACCAAAACAGGTATTTTAATCCAAACCATGATGTCTTCCTAACTCTAACCAAGTGGTTTTTGTGCCTAAACCTAACCAGAGCATAAGCACAGCATTGTGACACGAGAGAGATAGAAAATTCAACAAACATAAAGTTTTGACATATACTGTGGAAAAGGTTAAGTTTGAACTTAAAGGTATAGTTGGTAATGTTGGAGAGCTAGCAAGATTTTAAAGTGGCACCTCCTATAAGCTCCACCCCCTCCTCCCCCTCCCGTCAGTGCTCCGTCCTAAGCCACGCCCCCACACACTTGAACGCACATCTGACAGTAGGAGTCAGCAGTTAAATAAGCAGTATGTTCCGACAACCTTTAACGTTACTGGCTTACACCGACAGAGAAGCTAATGTTAGCACTGGGCTAATATGAGCTACAAAAGTAGCTAAGTTGGCTAACGTTACATATTTCATGAAAATAACAAATCCCCCTGAAGCAAAACAAATAATTACCTGTCCAACAGAAAGACAGCAACCTCTGCATCACTTCTTAGGCCCTTCAGCTCCCTCAGTTGTCTCCATCGTTCAAAAGCTGAACCGAGGTTGACTCTGGTTTTCCCTCTGGCTTTATCCAAAGCCTTTTTTGTTGCAGCCTTTTCTGCCTCCAGCTTTCTTTTCTTAGCCCGTTTAGCGGGGCCAGCCATTACAAGTAACGCTGGAAGTGCTACTTTTGGCTGCATTTTCTCTGCCATTGTTGTCTCCTGCTAACTCCATATGCAGTGTGCTGAATATTTCCGGCAACGGTGACACGTGATGAGTGCACGCAGGGAGGAGGGGGGGACAGAGGGGGGTGCAGGCAGGACGAGACATGAAGGCATCTGATTGGTTCTTTCCACTCGGACCGAGAGGGAGAGATTGGTCAGAGTTTTTACAGGCCTGCAGCTGCCACAGAGGTCTGATTTATTTCGTTCCTTTTTCTGAACACATTATGTATGGACTACTCCCAGGGTGGAAGGACCATTTCACCCAGTATAACAAAAAGTGTTTCTGAACAGGATTACCATTATAGCTTTAACTGTGGTTTTGTACAGTTCTGTACATAGCCAACATTTATTCTGGGGACAGGGTTGTAATATGTCAAATATTACATTTAATGCCATTTAATGAAGATCAAGTGTAGAAGAAACACTTAAAAATAAAGATGGATTAAAGCATGGTTCTTTGTCATGGTTATTTTCACTGTCACACCTTCAGCTCCTCTTCCTGACCTCTGTTGTCTGTACCTCCTCCCACCTTAATAAAACTGCTATAAAGCTATAAAAATAGATTTGGGCATCAACATCCCCGGAGCTCGGGTAAACTGTCCCCAGCCTCTGGTCTTTATGTATAATTGAATTAATAAACTGAACAGCGTTTAAAATCTCAAAAAATGCAGCCCACCAAAAAATTTCCTCGAGCGGTCGTTGGCAATTTGAATAAATTCTATTATGAGATAACTGAGGAGTCTTTGTAGCATCATTGGTAAGCAGCAGCTGTAGTGGCCATTAACAGCTCTACTCCACAGCCAATCACACACAAGCACAGTCACTTATGCACCCACACACACTCACCACACGCACACACACACACACACACACAGCTGTAGTCTGCTGCCAGTCACATTGTGGCAGAGCCAGAGAGGATTTTAGAAATGCTCTGATTATGATTCTAAATTCCTTTTAAGAATTAAGACGTGTTTTTTTCTCGTTCCTCATTCTTTATCCCGCCAACGAAGCTCTGATGAGTCGATAGTGTCTAACACATCAGTGAGTACAACACCAGATTTATTTGAATTCTGCAAAGACTAGGTCGATCATTCAGGTCTGCAGAATTAGTGTCATTTTGCTAATTGGCCATCTGCTCAGTCTTACTGTTGCTACAGATGTGAAGCTCTAAGTGTCGGGCATGTAGGCGGCCTCTCAAGCATCCTCAAACCTCTACAAGTGAACAGGTCAGAGGTGGTAAAATACACACATTCTTTCCTCCAGTAGAAGTAGAAGATACTTGTGTATAAAAAGACTGGTAGAAGTAGGAGTAATGATTCAACTTCTTTACTCCAGTAAAAGTAATAAAGTACAGGCTCTGAAATGTACTCAGCGTATCAAAGGAAAAAGTTTCCCTCTGAAGGACATTTCTAGCAGCCATTTCTGGTCAAAGCTGAGGACTTTATTTTCATACATTATGTACATAATTGAAGTCACGTACTTGATGTAAGTTAACTATGTAAGTAAGCTAAAAAAAAAAACTTCAGACATGTCAGGTTGAATCAAGGGGTCAGCCATCGAGGCTGCAGTGAAAATGCATGTTATCACAGCTTGACTTGACACAGCGTATCTAAAGGCAGGAGTTTAATCTCTATCTAAGTCAGTCACCTCACATGAGAAAATACTTGTATTTCCAGACCCCTGAACGCCTGCAGTAACTCCTGCCATGTCACAACGTCCTCTCAGCTTGTTTAAAGTCCGTGATTCACAGAAACAGAACCAATGACATGACCTTGGAGTCCTCAGTGGGAGCTGCACTGTGTTGAAATGTGTTACTGATGAGCTCTAATGTGTTGGTTTTTTTCCAATGAAAGAATGAAAAAACAAAAAGCATTGCTGTACCACCTGCTGCTCGTCCTGTTTTCAAGGTTTTCAAACAAACCTCCGTAGGAAAATCCTTCAAGACGCCGCTCAGATGTCCATCTGATGATTATACCAGCTCCCTGAGAGCGACTGTATCCGCTGAGCAGCTGCAGGGTGTGACTTGGATCCAGAGCTGCTCGGCTGTATGGCATGCATAGGTTCAGCGTTTCATCTGCAGGTGAATAATGCATCAGAGGAAAAGTTGTGTATTACAAGCCCCTCTGCAGTTTGTCACAGAGTGTCGAGGAGCCTTCAGGGGTCGGAGGAAACGCTTTAAAATTGCATGAGGATCAATTACGTTCATGAGAAAAGATGGAAATGTTTTATCAAATAGATTCTGGTTCCCATAGATTGTCAGAGCTGAGATGAAAGGCGGGCCGCGGATGTGGAAAAATAAGCTTTTCTCTGATTTATATATGCAGTATATCCCCTAGGCAACGGGTGGTCAGGAGGGCCACGCGTTGCATGACAATGATGCTTTTTGAAATTCAACAAAGCGTACCGGTGCTTTATTCGTGCATTTACTAGACTTTTAATCTTGCGAGGTCCGCAGGAGGTCCGTTTACTACAAACATTTAATATTGTGAAGCTGATTATGTGTGAAAAACTTCAGATCTGATTTTATCAGAAAGATCTCATCATTTGTTTGGAGTTTAAATCGTTCTTTGGAGCAGAAGAAACATTTATATTCTCACTGATGATTCACATTATGCTCTCGGACACGGATGAGACTGAAGCACTGAGTGTTTGTGTGTTTTAAATGTTACAATGTGAAGGAGGGAAATGGCCTCACTTTGATGTGAAGTCTCTGGAATCCCACATACAGGAGTCAGTGGGGACGGTCGCGCTGTTGCTCTCGCTCTCCCTTCACGCTCATTTCCATTTCAAAGTTATCATTTACAGTCTGCTGACACATGCGACAGCCAATTATGTAAAGGCTAGCGCGACTAATGTCATGACAGGCTAACAGGAATGTGAAATAGATGCTTCTGTTTGGTTCGCCGAACGTTCAAAAGGCCGTGAAACTTCTGAAATCTGTGAATGAGAATCTGAGGGGAGGACGATTTATCTTCCTGTGTGTGGATTTCACTGCAATAAATATTTTACAGTGAATTAAAGCCTGTTCTGAGCTGCTTATCTGAACTGTGCAGCATTTCTTCCTCCATGAAAATGAGAGTTTACGTCCTCTAAGAAAGATGATATCCTTCAAATTCATTCATAAACCTCTAACAGGCTCATTATCATTAGCCAGTTAGCGCACCATATGATGACTTTTCTAAAGCTGTACAACTAAAATCACAACGATATGTCAGTTACTGTACAGGTATCGTTCTATGTGCTTTGAACTGTAGGTGGTTTGACAAAATAATCTGAACTACTGGTCTACCAACAAGCCTCAGCTGTATCTCTCAATGTTGATGGTAACAGCTGGTTGTATTAAAGAAGAAGAGAGTGTGTTAAAGGATGTTGTTTATTTCTGGTGCCGGTGTTGTGCCAGAAAACGACTCCTTGCCAAAAAACGACTCCCCAACGGGAACGCCCATGGGGTTAGGGTTAGGGTTAGTCGTTAGGTAGTTAGTCGTTAGTCGTCTTTTGGCAAGCAGTCGTTTTCTGGCAAGGAGTCGTTTCTGGCACACCACCGGGTAACAAGACCAACAACAACCAATGAGAGAGGCATCCCAGAGCAGCTGACGGTGCTGCCCAGCTACAATAAACATTCTAGCCCTTTAGGCTAACGTTAGCCAGCATACTACAGTTGACAGAAACTTAAAATCTCACCATCTCATCTCGCTGAAGACCACCACGCTAATCTCCATTTTGTTTAAGTCTGCTTCCCCATGAGATCACGTGAGAGGGAGCCCAGCTTCAGTCTGCAGAGCCAAGAAGCCAAAGTGATGAAGCCATGCCCCCCACTGCTGCACAGAGAGGTGTTCACTGTTCATTTGAAATGTATTAATATTCAATGTGTCGTGTATCGAAATCGCACCAAATTGAACACTGCACTTTGTGGGTCCTCAGCAAAAAACCTGCCGAGTGTGAAGTCGATCAGATGAAGAGTTCTCAAGATATGTGAATAACAAACAGACAGATTTCTTGCTTTAAAGATACTTACATCTTTAAAGTGCTTATATCCAAGCACACGACACAGGCATTACATAAATGGCACACAGTAAGCACACAAGCAACAGCCGTAGCTAGCAGACAAATGTATCATGTAAAAGCAGAATGAGATGTGTGATATTTTACATTTTTCTCATGCTCACTTGCAGTGTCCCACTGGAATTAAGGAAATACTCCAGCTGTCTATCTAACAACTAAATCTAACAGTCCATTTACAACTGGTATTAAAAAGAGAGGATTGTATTGCCCCTCTTGTAAATTTGGCATAATGTAACACATGAAGGTATCCCTTTCTCCGTAAAAAAATATTGTGTCAGGTGCTCCTGGTTTGTTGCAACCTGCAGTAAAGGCGACTCTGTGACAAGATAAAATACATACTTTGTTAGCAGCAGATCAGCTGTTACTGACATTTAATCAGTAACCAGAGCTGTGTTTCTTTCAGCTTTCTTGCTTTCTTGCTTACTCACTCTCTAGATTCAAAACGACGCACTTTTGTATACCTGGACACGTAGATCAGATTTTGATAGCAGGTGTAAATGGGGAAGTTTTTATGTATTCTGAACTTGTGGTAGTTTGTTCGCACCAGTAATTGTTTCATTATTTTGGCAGACTGTGCCCAAAGGAAAAGTGGTTGGTAAAGAGTGGATTTTTACTGTAAGTGATACAGTCATTGTTTTTGTCACCAGCTGCATCACTGCTAATGTGAATAGATAATAAAGTCATTACAAAGATCCAACAGAAGCATCTGTGAGGAGATGACAGACTGAATCATCTCGCTTAATAATGCAGAAAACAAAGCCACAAAAAACACACAGTGACTTGATTTACTCGGTAGAAAAAGAGGCCTGAAAGCCAGATGATCCATTCAGTCACAGACTTTGTGTTTAATCGGTGTTGCAGACAGGACTGCACTGTGATTCACATGTGTGGGATAAACTCATCACCTCCTCTGCAGACCGCCCACAGCAGTCAGTGGTCAGACGCAGTGTAAAACTCGGGAGCCCTCTCTCTCTCTGCAGAGCAGCGGCCAAACAATTAACACTCGCACATTATCGACTGACACATTAATTATTCTTACTGCCGTTTTCACTGTCGATCTCCTCGCAGACTGAACATTAAGCTCTGCTGATGTGCAATTACAGAACTGATTGCTAATGAAGCCAGAAAAATACAGTTAAACAGTCGCACACATGTGAGGACTGATGGTTCATTTATAGGCCTGCACTGGGTTTCAGCACACATGAGACCATTTAAATCCACTTGACACAAACTACACAAACCAAAGAACATAATTATCATTGTGTTGTGTTTTTGTTTTTACTGTTTCCTCCAAATGCACCAAACATGAAGCATCGTTTGGAAAAAAATCATTTTAATTCCTCTTTTAGAAGAAGTTGTTTCTATAACTTGGAGACCAGACAGGTTATTTCTGATGAAACTGGCATTAAAGACATAATAATAAACAATAAATACATTTTATTGTGTAAAAGTGAATGCAATGTATATTAGAATATACTTGCTACTATGGAAGGGCGGTGCCTGTATCTGAAAAAGCAAATGGAGCTGCAACAATTCATCGATACTAAATCAACTAACTGTATGATAATTGATTAAAGGATAACTACCGTTTTTTACAACCCTGGACCTTATTTCTAGCAAAATATATGATCATTTACTCACCCAGATAACTTTGGTGTCATTTGAAGTTGTTCGGATGAAATTAGATCCAGTGTAGCGCCGATATATCCATATAATGCGAGTGACGGGGCATCGACACACAGCCTCTATATAACACATTATCTACCACGAAACTAGTTCATTTCACTAATATTTTGTTACGATATGCTAGTGCTATTCCCCTCTGAGTCCGGGCTCGTCCGTTATCAACATCCGGGGTCAAACTAGCAGTAGCAGCTACAGGTAAACAAGCTGGGCTGTCGCGGGTGCGTGCGCAGCTCAGAGATGACATCTACCAGGTCAGAGGTAGTAGGTCAACCTACAGACCCCAGATGTTGACAATAGACGAGCCCGGACTCAGAGGGGAATAGCACTAGCGTATCATAACAAAATATTGGTGAAATGAACTAGTTTCGTGGCAGATAATGCTCATAAAGGCTGCGCTTCGGTGCCCCGTTACTCGCATTATATGGATATACGCGGCGCTCCACTGGATCTAATTTCGTCCGAACAACGCCAAATGACACCAAAGTTATCTGGGTGAGTAAATGATCATATATTTTGCTAGAAATAAGGTCCAGGTTGTAAAAAACGGTAGTTATCCTTTAACTCAGTGATTTTTTAAAGGAAAAAAGTAAAAATTCTCTGATTCCAGCTTGTTAAATAAGAATATTTTCTGCTTTCTTTCCTACTCTATGACAGTAAACTGAGTATCTTTGGGTTGTGGACAAAACAAGACATTTGAAACACCGATCGACTTTCAACTGACAATTTATAGACTAAACCACTGATTGGTTAATCAAGAAAATAAGTTAGTTAATTGCAGCCCTGATGGCAAACCTGTCATAACATCCTATTGTTCTTCTAGAATTTAACAATACATAGGTAACATATTTAAAGAGAGCATCACTGGTACCATCTACAGAGCATCAGTGACATCAGTGAAGTGAGATGTCTGCACAGAGCCCAAAGATACTAAAAGACAACACCCACCCAGCCACAGTCTGTTCACCCTGCTGCCATCTGACAACAGATACAGAAGTATCTGCTGCTGTACCACCAGACAACAGAGTAGCTTCAATCCCCAGGCTGTGAGACTCCTCAAATCATCATCAACACCCCATTTTCGAAAGTAGACTCGGCACAAACATTAGTTTTGTTTTTTAAACCCTTGTGTTTTAAAAAATGACAATGAATTTAGCTTGTTACCTTGTAACATTAAGCCAAGCCACAATGTTTTCCAAACATGCGGTACACCTGTTGCTGGTACGCTGTATTAAAGCTGGGCGAGACGGCTATCTGGGGATATCTGTAACGAGATGTTGGGACACCAGACGTGTTTATAGCAACAAAACCAGGTATTTTATCCAAAACATGATGTTTTCCTAGCCCTAACCAAAGTGTATTTTGTACCAAAGCCTAACCAGAGCATAAGCACATAAGCATTGTCACAACATAAGATTCATAGTTTAACCTAAAGAATTGTAAAAGTTCATCATTCATCATAGTATAATGTTTCCAGAAATGTGGACATTTTGTTTTTGTGCTTCTGATTTGGGTTTTGGAAACACAATTTTTTTTTTTTAAAAATAACAATTTTTATGAGAGAGAATCTAAGGACTAATACAGATATTTTTCTAAGTGGATATTTCCCCCCTCCGTTTGACCTTAGTTTTACAAAATATCTCTGCACAAAGGAGAACACAAAAACTATTACAAACACCGAAACAGAACTATCAGGCCAGTAAGTGGCAATAAAGTCTTCATCACTGGTGAACCAAAAAAACAGAAAAGAACATTCTGAGCATGCACAGTGAACATTCTCGCCTTTGGTGGTAGTGACTTCAAAACATAAACAGTAGAAGCTAATGATTCATTTTTTTGTGGTTATTTGAAACACGACATTTAATTTAACACCTTTAAATTAAATTAAATTAAATTAAATTTGATTTAAATGTATTCTTTTATTTAATTTAAATTTAGTTTAACACTTTTGAAATAAAGATCAGTTTACATGTTGCTGCTTCCAGAACGCAACAATGGGCATGCACAAATTGACGTGCGACGTCATAGTTTCCCCACACGCTCCGTTTTACATGTACAAATACGCACTTTAGAAGGCATTTTTAGTGACCTAAACTCTGTTTGCGTGTTGTCAAGAAGCCGAAACATACAGGAAAATGTTCCTTTTGCAAAATATCTATATTAATGTGGACAGGGCCTAAGTGTCCAGAACAGAGCTGTCGTGTTTAGTTGCAGTTGCAGTTTGTTGATTTAGAGTGAATTGTTTTTTATCACCGCACAAGAATGAGACTCACTGGTGCTTGAAGGCTACTTGCCAACAATCACAAAACAAAATGCATTGCACACTTAATGTAAACTTTGTGTTGGGTCTATAAGTTACTGATATCAAACCATCAGTGGTACAGCTATCTGAGAATAATACAACCCTTCCATCTGCTGTCCACATACCCCATGGGAGCGCATCTATGTATTTTAATATATCAGATCTCCACAGAAGGCAAACACTGTGTATTTCCACTGCACAGAGATATTGTTTGGGACCGAACAGCAGCGGCAGCCTCAGGTGTGAGGCAGTAAACGTCTGACTTTAATATTTCTGTGCATTGAGGAGCAACATAAAGCGAAGTGTTATTTGTTTTGTGGCTTCACAGTGATCACAGTGTTGACCAAGGTCAGACCGAGTGGATCTGATGGTAGACACACATAAAGCTGCGGCAGAGGCGGTTCAGGCTGACACTGATGACAGAAGACCTCAGATTACCTCCCATCTGAATGCTCGACAGCTCCGCAATAAAGTGCCACATAATCACACGATGGGCTGTATAATGGCTTTTCAAGGACTGCCTTTTGCTTCTCTTGGATGGAAACCAGCTATTTGCTTTTTTTTTATTCAGGAAGGAAGACTATGACTTTTTCCTGCTCAAAGATGATCAGATACTTCTTTTCTTCTTCTTTCAGCAGGTGTAAAAGGACCCGAGGCTCGCTTAATTTCAGGCTTACAGTATGCTCATTTTCATGCTTTTAAGTTGGCACAGGCTTTTACAGACGTGCATTTCTTGAACTGATTTGTAGTTAGGTCTGCTGTATCAGTACAGAAATGTTAAAATGTGGAATGTCACAATATTGAAGACGTGTGAGGGTCTTCACAGTTATTATGGGCATTGCTGAGAATAGAACAACTATAGAATATTACATAGGGCTGTGTTCTTTCTCCCCTGCTCTTCTCCCTGTACACCAACGGTTTCACCTCCAGTCACCAGTCAGTCAAGCTCCTGAAGTTCGCCGACGACACCATGCTCATTGGGCTCATCTCTGGCGGGGATGAGTCAGCCTACAGGTGGGAGATTGACCATCTGGTGACCTGGTGCAGCCAGAACAACCTGGAGCTTAACGCTCTAAAGACAGTGGAGATAGTAGTGGACTTCAGGAAGAACCCAGCCCCACCCGCCCCTGTCATCCTGTGTGGCTCCCAGTCGACTCTGTGGAGTCCTGCCATTTCCTGGGCACCATCATCACCCAGGACCTAAAATGAGCGCTGAACATCAGATCCCTCACCAAAAAAGCCCAACAGAGGATGTTCTTCCTGCGGCAGCTGAAGAAGTTCAACCTGCCAAAGACAATGAAGGTGCACTTCTACACTGCCATCATCGAGTCCATCCTCACCTCCTCCATCACCGTCTGGTACGCTGCTGCCACTGCTAAGGACAAGAGCAGACTGCAGCATATCATACGCTCTGCTGAGAAGGTGATTGGCTGCAACCTTCATCCCTTCAGGACCTGCACAGCTCCAGGGCCCTGAGGCGTGCAGGTAGGATTGTGGCCAACCCCTCCCATCCCGGTCACAGACTTTTTGACACTCTCCCCTCTGGCAGGAGGCTGCGGTCCATCAGGACCAAAACCTCCCGCCACATGAACAGTTTATGCCCACCCTAGAGCCTACAACAGCAAACGAGTGATCGTGTAGACAAGTGAGCCTCACTCACTTCTTTCCCCTCTGCATTTCTTACCGGCCAGCCTCTGGATGATTGATGCATCATGTAGCCAATGAGATTTCGAATCCAGTAATATAAAGTTAATATCAGTTTTAAAAGCCCT
Source organism: Pagrus pagrus (assembly GCF_965226575.1). Classification (NCBI taxonomy): domain Eukaryota; kingdom Metazoa; phylum Chordata; class Actinopteri; order Spariformes; family Sparidae; genus Pagrus; species Pagrus pagrus. The sequence goes on along the minus strand of NC_140200.1, from coordinate 23,147,199 downwards.
AAACTTGGAAATGATGCAAGTTTATGAACTTTTATGTATTTTTTTTCTTTGAATAGGCTTTTTTTTCACTTCAGCACTTGTTTCTGACTGTTTTATATGCATCAAGTTAGTGTAAATAAGGAAATAAAGAACTCTAATGAGTTTTTGCCCCCGTTACTCTCAGGAAGGAGTATTTTGAGATCACAAAGGGCTTTTTTTTTTTTTTTTGCCAGGTGCCTGAATATTTCCTCAGAAAACCATGTGTTAAGTGTCCATTTTCAGTGATACTGTTATCTAATTTGAACTTGGACCATGTTATAATACATAATAACGATGACAAAATGGAAAAAACCTGTCATCGCAGACTGTCATCGCTTTTTAATGCTTTTATCTGTAAAAAGATTCCTCTCATTTCACAGCAGGCACAATTATCCCTCTACACTGGAGACCCTGAGTTGGCAGCCGTTTGATTGACAGCTCATTTGAGCAGATAGGAGCTTCCCTGCCCACCCTAGAGCCTACACAGCCAATTAGTGATTGTGTAGACAAGTGACCGATTTTCACTTCCACTCATCTCTCCTGAGCCAATTACATGTCTCCAGATGATTGATGCATCATGTAGCCAATGGGGTTTCAAATCAAGTAATATATAGTTTATATTGGTTTTTAAAGCCCTAAACTTGGAAATTATGCAAGTTTATGTAGTTTTATGCATTTGAAAAGGCTGTTTCTCCACCCAAGCTCTTGTTTTTGACTATTTTGTTAGTGTAAATAAGTATATAAAGAACTCTTATGAGTTTTTGCCCCTGTTACTCTTAGGTTGGGGAATTCTGAGGTCATAAAATGGCTTTTTTTCCCTTTTTTTTTTTGCCAGGTGCCTGAATATTTCCTCAGAAAAACGTGTTAAGTGTCCATTTACAGTGATATTGTTATTCAATTTGAATTTGGACCATGTAAGACTATATGATGTGGACCCATTGTGTTTTCCAGCTGATGGGGCAGTTACAGTTCATCTGCATACAAAAATTTAGGCGTGAGAAATAAATAATACAGTGTCTTCAAACTCCTTTATGTTAATGATATAAACACTTACAGAGCTTTTGACATCTTGTAAAAAACAATCAGCTTATAACCTTTCAAAATAGGCCAAAACCATGCCTTACTGCTGTTAACATCAGCTTTGAATTTACTGGTCTACAGATCTGGGATATGAGTTTAAGGAACATTTTACATACATTTCCAGGAATGGGATTCTAAAAGACGTGTTCTTTAAATGTACTCAAAACTGAACTTACGCATATAAAAATCCCCCTGTACCCTCTGCTGTATATTTTTCTACATTTACAGCTTTCAGTCAACATGTTTCCCACAGTTATGGGATTTGAGGCTCAGCTTTGGTTGAAAGTCTGTCGCCCCTGGCTACAAACTTCTTTTGTCTCTGTGAACCTCGAGCAGCTGGAAACAACCAAAACACATCCAAAAGCTAAATAAATACTTGTTGACAGGCAGATTTGGAAGAGGGTTTGAGGCTTTCCATATTCTCTGTGAGGTGGCGAAGGTGATGAGTTAATTATAACTCAGAGGAGGAGGAGGGAATTTCATGTTTTATAGTGAGTCTTATCTCTAACATTTCTGAGGCGGAGCAGCTCTGGAGGAAAAACTACAAACAAAAACAAATGACCCATTCACTGAAAGCCCAAAGGCAGCAACCGTAACTGGACAAGTCACGTCAAGCTGTTAAAGGTTCTATCAAAGAATCAAACAGCAGAATTTTAAAGAATGGATTAAACAGCGTGTCTATCTGCTCTAAAGTGAGCCTCAAACATTGGCATGTCTGGCTAACTAGCGTATACCTGAAGTAACCTAATGTAACTTCAACTGAAAGTTATCATATCAGTTTGTGGTTATAGGTTATGTTATAGACCCAGATGTTAACTGTCATATTAGAGTTTAACGTAATGCTGGCGTCTCTGTCCTGCTCTTTGATGGATGAGATGAAGATTATCAGAGATGTGTTTTTCTTATCCTCAAAGTTGTCTCCTTTTCTTTTGTAAATGAAAAACATGTTTTTTGAAAAAAACAACAATAAAGTATAAATCAAACATTTGCTTGATTGTCCAAGTAATTTAAGGGGCCCCTTTTCTGTAGTAGACCCATAAACAACATTGTGCGGTCTGATCATTCTTTTCCTGTACTATAACCAGGGCCAACTTGCTCACGTTATGCTACAACATAGGACCAATGCCGGTCCTTTATTTCCATGTCTTCTACATGAATGATTGATTTTTTATTTGTAGCTGTTAGCTTTAGCATCCAGTGTTTTGCATCATTACATGGCTCTGAATCAGCATGATATCAACTGTCTGTCAGTTTTAATTGTCCATGAACAGTTATAATTTTCATTAGCATTACAGTTATACATACACATGCGGTATTTCTGTGCTCATTCACGTTTATATCTCCATCAGACATTCAAGCATTCTGAAAACAAAATGATGCCCACAGAGTTGATGACTAATAGTAGCTCTTATTATCTCTGTGGTTGGTTTATGCAATTTAAGGTCCATATTTATAATTTTTGTTTCCCTGGTTGTTTATTACTAAACATTGAAATTGTATTTTGACTCACACTGTCTTTTAATGTCTATATAACACAACGTTTAACCACATTATTAGGTCACCTCATCAGTCTGCAAATCATTATGGAGGGAAAGTAAATGACTTACACAACACTGGGACTAAAATTATGAAGTTAATAATCGTGATTGATATGGACAGTCAGAATATCCTTCAAATGAAGTTGAGCCTCAATTTTAGCTACAACAGCCTGAAATTAATCTTTTAATTTCTTTGTCAGGCTGAATCACCCGAGACTACAAGACAGCTGTGGCACAAAATTCAATCAAGCTGATGGTTAATGAAATCAAGTCTTTTTTTAACAGACAAAGATTGTACTGAATCAGAAATGAGCTGCAGGTCGATCAGACAGTCGCTGGAGGTTTTCATGTAACCTCATGTGACTCTCTTTTCTGTCTACCTCAGGATTCCTCCACTGTGTGATAATGAAGTGTCTTACATTTACATATTATACCCACAAACATTGTAGACTTTACTAAAGTGATCATATTTAGTAACTCTGACACATTAAAGGATCAACTCAGAAACTGTTATCACTATTTCTCTCCATGTCTCTAAACAAAGAAGCCAAATGGAAAACGTTTTGAATCAAATCTGGACATTTGAAGGGGCAATTTGTAAAACATGTTCAGAATTTTAGTTTAAAAAATGAACTAACATCATCAACAGAATATGAGGAAATACCATTGTTGATGTTATGTCAAAGAGATCTGTGTACTTTGCTGCAGATGTCTACTAAAGTTAGCATGCTAATCAGCTAGCACCGGCCTGTCCTGTTCTGTAATACCACTTTGTACCACAAGAGGTGATTGTCTGATGTCGGTTGTCCCACGTCAGACAACAACAGAGAGCTGAAGTCACACCTCACCAACACATGACATGAAAATCACAATAAATGTGCTCATATTGACAACTGCAGTCATGTGACAGCAGGGTTGGTCAGTTCTGTAAGCTGCTAACATACAGGAGCAGCTCTACAATGTTTAAGTTACGGGTTTTAGTGACTGTTCAATGAGACAACCTTACTAAGGTGACTGCTTGCTGTGTAGTCTTTATAATAACATCTTGTATTTCATTAGTTTGATGACAAACTGAGACTTTTTTGACATCATATGTGTAGTTCATGGCACAACTCAAACGGGATCAGAAGTTTTTCTCTATTCACTGACGTACAAAGTTTTTATGAACTAAGGTCCCATGGGGGAAACCGGAAGGGTGTGAATAGTACTTGAGTAAAAGTCTTAAACTATCTGACATTAACTGTACTTATCGAACGTAAAAATATAACATATATTACGATTATGACTTATGATCAATAAATACATTTAAAAATGTGCTACTAGTTACTTAAGTAATCAAATGAATGCAGTGAAGTGAAAAGTACAATATTTGCCTCCAAAATGTGTAAAGTAGCAGAAATTAAAAATATTCAAGTGAAGTCCAAGTACTTCAAAATTGTAAGTACAATACTAGAGTAAATGTGCTTAGTTACAGCCCATCACTGGTATTTGTAGACTAAAGTATTTGTTAAGGGTTGTGAATGGAATGTTTGCTGCACAGTAAAATATATAATGACGTCTCCTCTTTTTGGTTAAGGAGGCTGCACTGCTGGGGGTGCAGTTGTGTGTATGCTTATTTTGTCACGGTCAGTCAAGGTTTTTGTTCACTTTTGGCGTCTTGCATCTGGAACGCTTTAAGTGTCTCGATTTTACTGAACTAAGACGAGCTTAATCCCCATTAACGCATCGTAAAACACACACAACAAAATCAAACTCACCAAAACAGTGTTAGTTTCTCTTTCCACAGTCACATCTGGTTTGGTCCAAAAAAAAACAGTCAGCCAGTCACTACAGCAAAAGATAATGTTTGAATTCTGGCCATCTCTTACAAATTACATCTTAAAGATTAGAATGAAACTGAACCTGACACATAAAATCAAAATCAAACTCTGAACTGAGGTTGAGGACACAGAAAAGGAAAGAAACAAACTGATGAATACAGGAAGCTTTGAGTGTTATTAGATTCATGAGGACTGTCACGTATTTCTGTCACTGGATTATTGTTATAGTGCAGCGACAGACGGGAAATGTGACATGAGTGTTACCTTTAAACCCTCATTACGAACACATGACATGAGGCTTATTCTGCTGATCCGCTGGTGGCGTCAACAAAAACTGACATTTCTCTGACAGCAGGTCAAAATGAAATAGAAGTTATGACGGTGTGGCGGTCAGACTAGTGTGTGTGTGTGTGTGTGTGTGTGTGTGTGTGTGTGTGAAACATTTGACTCCAGATGTCCTCCAGACTTGAAAAATGGGTGTCATTTGTCATTCGCTTTTCACATTTGACTTTTCACTCAAAACCACAAATGTCGACCTCATGATGAAACTAAAGTTTATAAAATAGAAACATTTGAAACTTATTTATTATTGAAATTTATGAAGAATTTACTTTCACAAAGTCTTTTTAATGACCAGTAAACATTTACATTTTCACATTTCAACATCCATCCAGTGTTGTAACAAGACTAGGTCTGGTCAAGGTGTGAAACGTGGCAGATTCGTCACCGGAGTTTAATTTATGATTTAAATTCCTGGTTATTAAATGTGCAGTTTTTTGTGCAGTCCGAGTTTCATTTGCAAGACAGATACTTTCCATTCATATCTTTGGATTTTTGATTTGAGAGACAACATATTTTAATTGTATTCATAACTATTTTAATGATCTGACATGTATCTGATGTTAAATTAGCTTAAAACTCCTGGTGGTAAGATAGTAAAACTGATGAATTGGTTTCCCAACTCGCAGTTCGGCTCAGCCATGAAAGCAACAGTATTTGATGAGCTGTGAAAGAGGCTCAAAAACCAAGTGTCTTACCAACAGGAGCTTTAAGTATGAAATAGATTGTTTTTTGGCAATAAACATACTTAATTTTCAAAAACACACTTGTAGCAACACACAAGAGGAGACATCCTGTTATTGCAAAAATCATTATAAAATCACACTGGACTTCTGTGCTGACGTCAGGCGTGTGTGCATGTTTTACAAATCAGTGCAGGCGGCAGCTTTCTGGTTTCCGGCACTGCTGCGGACCCTCGTATTAACACTGATTCACCAGCCAAGAGTTTTTAGTATTGATTCCTCAAATGGCTCCTTAAGGGTTAATTCTGTGGTATAAGGCCACTGCAAAGTGAAGTGTTATCACAATCAGATTAGACCTGCTGCTCCTCAGAGATAAATCACCACGATAACATGATACAGCTGGCTGGTGCTCTCAGATTAATAACATGAGGTGAAAAGTGGATTTGTTAACACGGCAGATATGTAGTGTGGATAAGAGGGAAGGTAGACAGCTGTCAAACACGTGTGTAAAACCTATTTCTGCCTTCATTTATGCAGAGGACGGTGAGTTGGAGACACTTGATGGAGATGCAATTTACAGGAATCAATTTGCTGCCGTGACTGACAGATGCACTGCGATCTCACACAGATAGAAACACAGACAGGCAGACAGACAGGCAGACAGACAGGCTGGTGGATGCACAGATAGGCACTTTATTAATAGCAGAGTTCTTCTGTGTTATTTAGAAGAAATTGCTCCGTACAGTAAATCCCTCTGGAGCGCTGCTAGACGGCGAGACGGAGGAAAACATAATAAGGTGCCAAACTGGTAAAGACCCAAAACAGGCCAATTAAAAACTGATTTAAAAAACAATTTAAGTGTGCATCAGGGGCTTGTAAACACCATAAGTCTGGAGAAAAATAGCTGCTGCTGTACTGGTGACACCAAGCAGATTACTATAGTGGTAAAACTGGAGAGGTGGTCGGGCAGAGAGCCACTGAGCTGCTGCTGGAGGACACAACACTGATTTCAGCTGAAGGTTTACATGTTAGATAGCAGTGAAGAGTCAGAGGGTGTCGCCTGAAATATTTTTTGTAGTTTGCTTATGGATCAACCTCTTATATATCATTTATTGAATCTTTTACCAAAAACAAAGTGTAAAATGTCAGTTCTGTCAAGGTTTGTACTTTTAGTTTTGTTATTTCCTGTTTTATGTTGAAAGTTTATCCTCATGTGTCATATCTTTCTTTTCACTTCCTGTCTCTGTCTTTTTCCTGCTCCCCTGTCTTACATTAGTTAATCATTCCTGTGTATTTAAGCCTTTGTTTTCACCTCACTCTCGGGCAGTGATGGGATGTTACTAAGTACATTTATTCAAGTACTGTACTTAAGTACAATTTTGAGGTACTTGTACTTTACTTCAGTATTTACATTTTCTATTTAAATACATTTAATTGATACAATTAGTAACAGAGCCAAAGTACCACATTTTTAACAAAAAAACCCAAAACATTGATTCCGATAACCAGAAAAACGCAGAATATCGAATCCAGTGATTGGCTGGGCAGGTATCCAGTCCACCCATTCATATAAATACATGTATTAGTTACTATTTGTACTTTTGATACTTAAGTCCATTTAATATCAGATACTGAAACAATGACACAGACACACGTTTATCAGTGTTTGTAGCATCATTAGCAAATGTGAACTAGGAGTATGTGTTATGATATTTGAGTATTTGATTTAATACAGTGATGGAATGGATGTTATATTGTTTAACATTAAAGACATGATGGAAACGAGACAAAAATGGCCACTGACGATGTTTAGTTGCCAAATCTAAGAAGATTCAGTAAAGAGCAGTCATGTTTCCCTCGTTCATAGTATTTTCTGTAACTCAGCAACCGACCAGAGTGATTAATCTGCTTCCTGTTTACGATGTCGCATGCATGTCCAGTGTACCTGAATTGTCATGTGATATGTGTTTTCAGGTGTGTTGTATGGACAACATCAGAGATTCTTTCTGAAATGGTGCTAAAACGCTTGTTTGGACCAGAACTACGTTTCCAAAACACCTATGTATGTGTGAACTAGGCTTCAGTTGGTTGGTCTATGTCTCCTGCACAGAGGCAATTTTAGAGTCTGTTGGGGGCCCAGGCAAAAATTTCCATAACATAATAAGTTTACTTATTTACTTTCTTCTACTTCTACTTTCTTCTTAATACTATTAATGTGCTAGCTCTATTATTTTAATAGAGTGCTGCTACTTCTTGTCAAGGAGGACAGGACAGCAACTTACGTTAGGTGACACTTTTTTTGAGACTGTTGTATGAGGACTCCTCACACAACAGTCCCTCCCGGCTGCAGTTCCTAATCTTGATGCTGCCTTGTCCCATGGCCGCACCCGCTGCTCGTTGAACGATACGTGCTTTCACATCTCCACAAGTCTCCACATACACCAGAAAAAGTTGCTAGATTTGTCGCTAGTCGCTTTTATGAAAAAGAGTCGCTAGAGGGGTCTGAAAACTCGCTAAATATAGCGACAAAGTCGCTAAGTTGGCAACACTGCATCACCTAGTGAACGTGAGGTGGGATTGATTGACATGGGGCCCCGTTCGGGGGGTTTTGAGATGTCACTGCAAATCGCCCATTGTTGTTTATTTAACCTTTATTTTTAAAAGGGAGGTCGGTTGAGAGCAAGCCGTCTTTTTCAATTCTCTCTTCCATTGTGGTCTTTTGCGGGAGGTTGGGGGTGGGGAGGGCATGCGTTGAATACATTTTTGAAACATTCATAAAACAGCCCTCGGGCCCCGAGTCTCAGGGGCCCCCTGGCAACTCGCGGCCCTAAGCAGTTGCCTACCTTGCCTGTTCACAAGCTGCGCGTCTGCTCCTGCATCTGTTTCCTGCTCCCCATGGCTTTGCGGTTTATGGTCCGTTTATGTGTTACCCATTCAGTTTTCTTGAGCGATGAGCGATTGATCAGTGCGAACTGATTCTGAAATCAAAAATCCTAAAATAAAATAAAAAAGCCACACAAACAAAGAGTTAACACCAAACCTGTCTTTGAAATTCAAATGGAGATCTTTTCTTCCAGTATAACCAGAGTGAAATCAATCTCCAGCTCCTGTCACAGACCTTCAGAAACCTTTTGATTCCATGAAATCAAACAGAATGAAGGATCCAGCCTTCATTATAAATGCTCCATGTGCTCTGAGATGAAGCTACATTGAAGAGGGAATTCAAACATCCCGGTCATGACAGAAACATAAAACAGCGTATTTGTCCTCTCCCTGTTGATCCGTTTGTGTTTGTGAAGGCCGTCTCTCCTCAGAATAAACATCTCTGTTCCTTGATTTGAATTCTGTGGCGGTGATTTTCTAGTTAATTAGGTAGCTGCTCCTTTGAGGATTAATATGTTCATCACGTCCTCGATTAAACCTTCAGGAGAAGACAACAGAATCATTTTGAATGTGAATGTTACGACACGTTTCACTCTGTACTGTAATGTGTTTAAACACACAGACTCTCCACTTTGTTTAATTTTTGGTTCTTATTCTGCAGAATTCAAATATTTGAATTCAAAGAGTTGTTTTTTCATACAGGATTTAAGTCGAATGAGGGCTAACTACCACGGTGATCAGATTTGTAACATCAACTTCTGTTTGTACATACAGACAAATAAATCAGCTGCTGAATCAATGAGAAACTCACTGTCTACTGAAGGAAATATATTTTATTGAAATGTTAAGGTTTTTTTTACGTTTAAATAAATTTAGGACTCAAAACTGAATTCTGGGGTACCTACATATTTCAGCTCATTCATTAAATTAAAATCTTAGCAGTTAGTGTTTCAGGAATACTTGCAAATTTGTACATGTCGTACATACAATATTGACATTTCTACACTTTGTATCTTATCATGTTTAGATCACATGTTGGCTTACTTTCATGTGCAGAGGTGGACGGGATGGTGTGGCGACAAAAACTCGATGTTTTAGCAAGACACTGGAACATGTTCCAGCTGTGTTTGTGGTGCCCAAACCAGGCATTTTAAGCTAAAACATGATGTTTTCCTAACCTTAACCGAGTGTTTTTTGTTTTCCAAACCTAACCAGGGCCTAAGCACAGCGTTGTCACAACATGAAATAGAAAACTGAACCAAAAGAAATGTTAAGTTGCAACACAGATGAATGTGTGTGACATATTCATGGTTTGCAGACCAACATTTATTCTGGTGATTGGGTTGCATAGATCAGATGTAAATAAATGTCAATATTACCTTTAACTTTTTAAGCAATTAAAATCCCTTTATTGTCTCGACATGGTCATGTTAGACAAAACCCATGTTCATCTCGGATCAAGCTGTTGCACTTGACGGGTGGACTGTGTTCTGAGCCGACAGAGAGAAGGAACAGCTGGACGAGGAGAGGTGGACTCCGATCACATTATCACCATCTTGTTGCTGCTGTTTACATTCACCCTGATGCAGATTCAAGGTCTATCATAACCATACCGTGACAATAAAGGCATTTCAATTGTTCAATTGTTTTCTTGTTTTTTAATATGTTACTATTTAATCTGAATGGATTAAGACAAATGTCTCTCTCTTTCGGTTCAGGCCTCAGATGAAAGCTGATGGCATTGAGAGAAATGTGGTGAAATCTTTTGTCGTCAATCCAAAACTCTGTCAAGATCACACTCACACTTTTAAGAATCAAAGTTCAGTTTAACAATAAAGGATCGCACAATGAAATGCAGCAACTACACAGAGAGAAAATATCTTCACAAATATTAAAATTGGAATAGAATAAAACAATGAAACAGAACAAAGTATAAAGACGTGCATAAAAGTGCCACTAGAGGAAGAAATAAAAGGTAAAGCTTGTATTTACATGGATGATTCCTTGTAATGGATGATGATGTGTCTCGTGCCTTAAAGCTGATGTTGTAGTCTGAAGATTTTATTGGACCTTATTCTCATACTCGTGCTGTAATGACACATTATACAGGCTGCAGCAGGAGCCTTTAAGCTTATTGATGGGAAACATATGGAGTACAGAGAAGGAGAAGGAGGTAGTTAGACGAGTGTTATGATTGGTTTCGTGCATGTGAAGTAAGAAATGTGTTTTTATGCTTGCAACATATTAAGGTGTTTTATTTCTTAAATAAATGTTGATGTATAAAGGGATTATGTAGGCTTGATAATGTGTTTTTATGGTTACTTTACTGGAGGTCTATGTGTGCAGTGTGCTTTGTTTTATTGTGCCATTTCTGTCTTTTTAAAATAAATTTGTTCATTCTTTTTTATCTCTATTTTACTGTTGTTATTATAATTATTGTTCTATTCAATTTTATTTTGTTGACTTTTTTAAATAAACTTTTAAATGCAATATTTTATCTTTATCTTTATTTCTGTTGCTTGTTTTTATCTTATATACTTTATTTTCTTATGATTTGAACAATTTAAATTGCTGTCCATTCATCTTTAAATACATTTTTGTTTTCTTAATGACCCATGTTTTTTTTTTTCAATCACTTGTAAGGCATTTTGATTTTGGTTTGTTTGAAAGGTGCTATTTTAATAAAATTGTATTGATCGATTGGAGATTTATTTATTTATTTTTATATAATTGCCTAAATTAAAGGGGCACTATGTAGTTTTGTAGAAGCAATTCAAACTCAGAAGTGTAATATTTACAATATTAATGAGGTAACAATACAAACTCAGAAATTTGTATTTTTTCCACAAGTAGATAAACAAGCTGTTCTCAGAGGAAAATTATTCAGGGATATTGGGATATTTAAGTGTTTTAATTGATTGTTACGTATCTGAATTTTTATTTTGTGTTTTGTGAATATTTCATTTGACTTTTATTGCATTTCCATGCACATGCTAATAAGTAAGTCAATTACATCTTGATTGATTTTTTCCCCCAGAACTACACAGTGCACCTTTAATACTCCTTCTTTGCCTTTCTCTCAAGGGAGACAATGACAGTAAACTTTACCATGAACTACAATACATTTCTCTGTTTTCCTCTTTGCAATACTTAAATTCTGTATTTCTTCACTTTTTTTTTTCCCCAGAAAAGTTTTGCCATAGTGCCAAATGTAGCATGGTAACATGGGTGGTTAATATGGCTTGTACAAATATGACCTTCTAAAATCTGAAGTTTAGGCTTGAAAAATTAAACATCTGCTAGAAATATTTAAAAAAAAATGTTTTAGATGTGATTGAGGTGTAAACACACCTGCAGCTTTAAAAACATGCGCCTGCAGACCAACCCACCAGCAGGGGGCGACCTGCTAATTTAGCTGTCAGTCAGCTTCTTGAACTTTCTCCTCTTTGAGGATTTAGCTACTTGGAGCAAATTTGGACGCTTGACATCTGTTATTTTGCCGTCATGTTCTTACAAACCAAACTGGTGAGTCAGTTTACGTTTTAATTACCTTGCTGTTTCACTGTGAGGAGTTTTCTGTGCTTAGTGAACGTGGAGACGAGTTAAAAATGTGTGTAAGGTGTAAAGAGACAGAGAGTTTGGACGTGAAAATGTTGGCTTCAGTGATTTGGTGATTAGCTAGCTAGCTTATCGGGCTGGGTCCAGAGGTCAATCAATAATTCAATCAAACTTTATTTATATAGCAACCTTCAAACAATTCAAACTGCAATTCAAAGGGCTTTACAAGTGAAAATACATGGGGGGAAAAAACAGGTTTAGAGACTAATGCACACAAATCACAATAAAATGAGTAGTTAAAATAATAAAAGATGAATACAAGCAATTAAATGATAATATAAAATAAAATACTGCTTGTAAAAGTTGATACAATAAAAATAAAAAAGTTAATGGAATATATAAGAATAATGATAATAAGAACAGTAAAATGTAAATGAAAATCTATATAAAATATAGTAAAAAGGATATGGTTTTCTTTACTTTTTCTTATGCAAAATATATCTTACAACCCAGTGGTGGAAAGTAACTAAGTACATTTACTCAGGTGCTGTGCTTAAGTCACATTTTTGGGTAGATTACATTACATTATTCTGTGTTACTGTATAAAACATTTAAAATTGAGTCCATCGTTACCAGCTGCAGCATTGATGTAATACTTGAATGCATCAATAACTATAATCTAATGATATACTATATATAATTCTGAAACTGACTGACTGTTTTGCATAAGTGTGCTTTAACTTTTGCGAGGCCTACTTCAAGTATAGTAATACTTTTTGTATAAGCAAAGTTTTGAATGCTGGTGGCCTCATCCCCAGCACTTAGCCATTGAAAAAATAGTTTTAGTATGATTTATTGAACCTGGATAAATTGGAATCTGACTTGTGACAGGCATTAGGGTTAACTTTAAAAAACATCCTGAAATAGCCAATCTTCTCACTGATGGATTTGTTTGCTTATGTTAGTCACTACTACTTCTATTACTTTTAAAAACTGCTAAATTCACCAGGTTTATTAGTCTGGGTTTCAGTGGAGAGCTTCAGATTAAGTCAGTTTTATTAATACAATCTAGAATCATCAATCACAATTTGCCTCAAGGACCTTTACAATCTGGACGACATATGATACACTCTTAGACCTTAGATTCGAAGAAGGAAGGACCCCCTTCCCAAAATACAAGGAAGAATAATAATATTTTGAATACTTTCCAGCATTTAATCCATTTGTTGTACCTTATTGTCATTTACAGCTGGACATTATTATTTAAATTAAATGTCACAGACACATTCTAAGAGTTAAAATACTCAAAACATCTTGTTCAGAAAAAAAACTTCTGTCCAACCTCCAGTGCAAAACCTCCCAAATTTAATTTGAAATGATATAAAACAGAAAAACAACAAATCTTTATTTGAGAAGCTGGAGAGCTAGAAAACATTTCTGATTAGAGCTGACATAATTTTACCTAAAGTCTATTAATTAATTAGTTGTCAGTCATCAGTGTCAGTTTAAGTGAAAGTGAAAAATGCTTAGGTGCCGCATCAAGCCATAATGCAATGTTCTGTGGACGCGGGCTGTCAGATCAAGACATCTTTACAGTTAGAAAAAAACCTTCCTTCCAGATGTCTTTTCAGAAGTGAAATTGACCTTGTTACACACCAATCACAAGGCTTTGTATAAAGTTTTTTCAGTGACTTAAGAAAAGGCTTTTATATAAAAAACATGGTTGGTTGACAACAAATGCCAAAGACTTTGAAAGGGCTGGTAAGATGATGCAAGAAAGACAGAGTTTTTTTTTTATAAAACTCATCCAGAGGAAACAGTCTGATGCTGTTGGACAGACTATCATCTCACAGTAGTCAGGAAGTCAGTGAGAGCAGCCATAACCTCATTACACAAGCCATCACTAACACTCTGCGTCCATTTATCATGATTAACTAACTACTCTAACTGCTCTAATTTGGTCGTAATGAAAACCGGACTCATTAGCAGGTCTGTCGGGTCATTTCTAACTTTAATTGTGCTCATTGATGAAGAGGCTGAGACAGAGAGATCTCTCTTCAACTGCTCTTCTTTTTGGACAAAGTTGGATGTGGTGGAAGATTGACTCAGATCCTTTTCAATACTATAAACTACCTCTAAAGTCAATAATCAACAGTACAAAAAGTGAGTAAGTAATATCATATAAAATGTTCTCAAGTGTACCAGCCTGAACTACAGCCTTCAGATAAATCTCATGGATAGATAGATACATACTTTATTGATCCCAAGGGACCTTTAGATTTAGGGATTTAGCATAATTTCATGTACAGTAAGTAAAACATTTTCCCCTGAAATGTGGCAGAGATGCTCCTGTAAAGCACAGAGTAAAGTAACGTCCCACCCTGTGTGGAGGTCTCCGGACTCAGTGACAGTTGGGACAGCGTGACTGGGGTTATGTTCGGTACACAAAGTGATTTTTGCAGCCGCTGCTGTGTAAACGGGACTTGGTCTCTGTGTTTGCCCTCTGCAGAATTCATTCTCGTCTGACTGTTGATCTGTCGGGCTAATGCAGTCTGTGCTTTTGGCTCGCTCCAAGTGTGCAGATAAGACCAGAGGGCAATTTATTGTCAACTTAATCATGCTAAACTGTAAATATGGAGTATATAAATTGCAAATTATGTGCTAATGATGAAGCTCTCAGTCTCAATTACATGTTAATTGAGTTGATTTGACAATCCTCTACAGATTCCCACTGTAATGCATTCATTACCAACTTAGTCCACCCACCCTGTAATGTTTATCGTGATGTCACTACTCCTATAAAAACAGTTCAGATACATGTATTATGGTTGTTTTGTAGATTCAAAACTAAATTTAACTTAACTCAGACCGTCACTGTCCGGCTCAAGACTGGGAAAGGAGGGGAAAACACACGAGTTGTAACTTATAATTTTACATAACTAAATGGCAAATGAAGATAAAGACTAACTAAACTAACTAAATACAACAAAACCAAAGAGAGTGGAAGCCAGAGGACAGAGAGACTGGCAGACTGACCCCAAAATGATTAACTGAATTTCATATTTCAGCTGTTGTTCAGCTTGATACTTAATTTAGGCCTAATCATAACATAACATTACATTAATTTAGAAAACGCTTGTTTGCAAAGCGACTTACACAAAGTAAATTCATCGAAGCAATTGAAAAACTATTTATAATTTGTATTAAACTATTTAAAGCCCATGTGATTCAGATATGAGAAGAAAAAGCCTCACATTTGAGAAGCTGGAACCAGCACAGTGTATATTTAGCATTTTTCCAAATCGATTGTCAAAATGGTGGCTGATTGATTTCCTTTAAACAAATTATTGGTTAATTAATTGTTGCAGCTGTTTTTTTTTTCACAGACATTAATTGATTTGTCATTTCACTGATACAATCTATTGTATTTCTGCGTAACAGCCCTGTGTTTTTAATCTATTATCCTGCTGATGTTCCTTCCAACCTGATTATTGATAGAAGTGTCATCCTACTGCTTTGGCATACATGACACAAACCTGCATCATGGGAGGAAACGTCAGCAACTCCTGTAACAGCTGAGCCTATTGAAGTCCTCTGTTTCTGTATAAACCCTGAGGCATCAGAGCTGCAGGGCTTTGCAAACATGGCGTTGACTCATAGAAAGTCTTTTTAACATAGTCTCACGAGGAAGGAATAGCTTTCTGATTTTCCTCATCCAAGGTCATGGAGCCTGGAAAAGAAGAACAGGATTTGTCAAACAACTTCCACTTCACTACATCTCCTGAATAGGAAAGGAGTTGTCTCTTGGTATGTTGATGCTGAGTTAAAGGGCAGATGATACAGATAATAGTGACTCACAAGTGCAGAGGCAGCACAGCTCAACATACCTGTATGATGCAATATGATGCAACAGATGCACAAACTAAGTACAAGCAAGCAGCAACCGTGGAAGTGCCAAAAACTGCAGTTCCTCAAATGGCCACTTGAGGCTGACTACAAAAGTGAGTCAGTCCCCATAAGAGCCCCAAAGTAATCATGTTTAAAGCCTGGCACATAAAGACTTTGGATCTCCATAGCTAATTTTCCCACTCATAACACCTGTTCAGGGATTGACTTTTTATATAACTCACTCATTTAAATTATATTAAGGCTTAGAGTTATGCATAATTTGGGTAGCGGGCGCTTTGAGTGACAGCTAGCTGCGAGGTGTCTGCTGGGCTTCACCTCAGCTGATGCCACTGATCTTCACCTCTGGACCGTGCTTGTTTTATTTTATATGCAAATATCGGACAAATAATATGACTTGCTATGTGGTTAATTTGACTAGCAGACAGGAGCAGAAGGACAGACGCTGGTGTTTTGGATAAACAAGCAACCCCGTTAGAGGTAACCGGCAGACAGCTGCTGGAGCTGGTGAGTTCTAAGCCCAGAGCTTCTGGAGGAATAAACACCCAGAGTCGAGGACAGAACCGAGTTTGTTTTTGAAACTTTTGTGATTAAAACGTGGATTGATTGATTGTTAAATGGAGGGGGAACAGTAACATAACAGAGAGAAATTGAATATCTGGTGAGCGCTAACTTTGGAGACAAAACTGAACACAGACACACATACACACCCTTGGTATGGACTATTGCTTGCTATCTTGCGGCTAATGTACAGGAAGGTATTCTGTCTGTTTAGGGTGAATAAACTCGCGGGTAACTTGGGTAAACAAAAACGATTCAGCATTCAACGCCACGTGAATAACACAGGTTGATTCACTTCCTTTTTCTGTGTGAGCACAGCTAGTTTGTTAGCTTGGTAGTTTGGGTCTAGCTGGACTCTTTTCAATAACCAGGTATCCAGTTACCATATGGCTGCCTCAGCTCCACTCACGCTGCACTCCTTTGCCCACTTTTGATTAGCTGATTAGCCAAGATGGCGATGGCTGTACCACCCACTTTGAGCTTCATACTGGCTCTCCAAAAAGCGTGTGGGTGACGTCATGGTGGCTCTGTCCAGTATTTTTAAATTCAATGTGTGCACACCATTATATTTATCAATTGTGTTGTTGAGACCTGCAGATTAGTAGTCAGGCTCTTTACAACTGAGGAATTGTAAAGAGCCCGGTCAAGACAGACTGTCCAGTCCTTTGTCTCACTTTAGGGGCTGTTTTATTCTTATCATTAATAATAAGAACTAAACAAAATATTATGAAGCTAGACAGTAATAAGTGAGCACCTTTGTCCTCAAACTTCTATTTTTATTACCTACTATCTATAATAGGGAATGTTTTAAGATATTTATCATAAAGTACAGGGGGTTTGTTTAAAAAGAAAATGTTAAAAAAGTTGAAAACGGAGAGAGTAGGTAAGTAGGATAACACCATCTAAGACTGTCTCATTCACTTTGAAGCCAGACTGGTTTTAAGCCAAAGTATCACCTCACCACTGATGACCTGTCGCTC
Organism: Pagrus pagrus; assembly: GCF_965226575.1. NCBI lineage: Eukaryota > Metazoa > Chordata > Actinopteri > Spariformes > Sparidae > Pagrus > Pagrus pagrus. The sequence continues at coordinate 23,129,833 of NC_140200.1, read as the reverse complement.
TGTTTATACTGTTTTTGTGAGCTGGAAAGTTTCCTCTGAAAGAGCACAAGTGTCTCCCATCTTTCTATTCAACCTTTGATAACAAACAACAACATGTGAGATAACTAACCAACCCTGTCGTACCTATTTTGGAAAGTAAGCTAGATTGGTCAGAAATAGCTTTGTTTTTGTGGTGTGATTGGTTGTTTGTACACGGCTGAGCTGGCCAGGCTTATTGACATTGTACTGAAGTTTTTTTTGGTGGTGTCTGTACTATTGCACCTACATCCCCTGCAGCAGTAATGAGCTGAACACGCCTTGAACTGAGGTTTTGTCTTAAGGTTCCTTTTTATTCTGTAAGGACATATGATTAAGAGGATTTGATCCACAGATCACAAACAGGAGTTTGTCTTTGTTTTGTAACCAGAGTTGTTGTCGGAGTAAAAGGTGCGGGGGAGTTGGGGGGGATTATTTTTAGGTTAAAGGTTAAACAGAGAGGCTTGACAGACTAAATTAACTGGATTATCTGTCATTCTCGTCTGGATTTCAGCATAGTAGGATTCTCCGGGAGAAAAGCCCTCATAGTCATTTCACCTGTGCACACGGTTCCCACAGTACTCTGTGGACAAACAACCGTTAATTCCTTATTTCAGAAAGCTCGTACAGGGACTAAAGGCGTACATGTTTGATTCCTCCAGCAGCCCTAGAACTAGATATTGGGGATAAAATCTGTATCTTCCCAGCAAGGACACAGGGGATGTTTATTTGAATACTAAATTATTTCCTTTATTTTATTAAATTGCCTCCAAACCTCAGAGGCAATCCTGCATATTGTTACTTTTCATCTCCCTTCTGTCAGAGGCCTTTGTGACCACGCAGTTGAATATCAGCTGTGAATTTTTTCAAGTATTTAATCAATTGTCAGTTTTGTAGTTTGAGCCCAGATTGTGGATTTTTAAGTACGCTCTTAAATAGAATATTATGATAACTGAATGTGTAAAGTGAAAAGTTTTATTTCACAGTTCCCTTGACCTAATTGATCGAATTTTAGGGTGTAATTTACCACTACTGGTATTACCACTACTGTTATTACTACTACTATGACTACTACTACTACTGCTGCTGCTACTACTACTGCTACTACTACCCTAGTGCCAGTACAATCCCTACTACTGTTACTATTACTACTACAGCCAATATAACCCATTGTGTTGCTGCTGTGACTGGTTCAAGTAAGATTACTACAACTACTTGTACAACTACTATTACCACTATTCCTACTGTTAGTTCTGCTCCTGCTGCTGCTGCTAGTACTACTACATCTACCAACGGCAAGTTAGAAAACAACTTCTACTACTACTTTTACTACTACAAATACAGCCACTACCACTACTACTACTTCCAACACTTCTACTACAACCGTTTACCTTACGCCAAGCTCTGCTAATTGTATTGATCCAACTCTTGCACCCGCTACTGTTCCTACTACTAATCCTGCTGCTACTACTACTACTACTATTCAGTTTACTGTCATAGAGGAGGAAAGAAACCTGAAAATATTCACATTTAACAAGCTGAAATCCTTTTTTTTTTTCTTAAAAAATTACTCAAAACTTTTAGTTGATTATCTAAATAGTTGGTGATTAATGTGATAGTTGACATCTAATCGATTAATCTATTAACCATTGCTGCTCTAACTAGTACCGCTGCTGCACCACCCATTTCAAACACTACTATCCCACTAGTGATACAACCTAGTTGTGCTAATTCAATGAATACAACCTCTAGAACTGCTCCTACAAATAATCCTTCTACTACTACTACTACTACTACTACTACTATTAGAATTACTGCTGCTGCATCTGTTGCTGGTCAGGAGGGAGTAAAACAAACAGAGTTGGACCGTCAACCAGCCAACGGATTAGAGATTAAAAGCAATTTCTAATCTTCTTTTGCTCGGCTCTTTAGATATGGCCAAACTTGGTGATGTCTGAGCTTCAGCTGACCTACAATAAATTAATTCCTTCAACTTTCCCCCACTTTTAATATCAAAAAGGTCTCTTGTTGGTGTTCATCTTCACTTCACCCCCCACCTTCCCCAAATATCCCCAAAAAACCACAAAAAATAAAATGACCATTTTCTGTCTGGGAAACGCCAGTGGAGGCACCCAGTGGTCTGTCCTCACGTGAACAGAGTAAATCCACAGTCTTATTTCTGCTGCAAATCCAGACATGGCACAAAGTGTCACTGGCCCCTCAGCCCCCCCTCAACCCTCCACCTTCATCCACATTTCATCATCGTCCTCTGGGATTGACTGCATGTGGAAACATTTAAAGTACTCAACAGTTTTTGCTTGGTTCATGCTATGAAGAGCTATATGGGCTAAATGTACATACAGTTTGATTATGTCAGCAAATTATTAGTCAATCGATTGGTTGATTGAGGTTTTGATAATTAACTTGTTTGAGTCCTTGCACAAATACAAACATGCTCTGCTTTTTTAATCGTATACGCTATTCAAGTAAATACAGTATCTTTATAGTTTTCTGACATTTTGTGCCCTAATATGATATATTCAAATCAAACAAATTATCATTAAATTAAACAATAATAAAAATGCTCTTTAATTGCATCTGGAAAAAAGAGATGAAGTGAGATAAATTGAAACACAAAACTGATTTAAAAGTCAAATTAAAAACCCAAGCAGTAAAATAGTATATAACATGTTTAAAATGGTTTATTTTGAAGGTTGTTTCATGTAATGTTAAAGTACAACTCATGAGATACAGTTTTAGGTGAAAAGGTTACAGGTTACAAAATCTTATATTAAAAATATATGAACAAAACTACATATATGAATTGCAAAATATGAAGAAAATATAAAGGTATATGCTTCCTATAACTTGCTTAGCACTTCTCTCTCATCTAAAATGAAGAAACATAACATAACAGCTTTTTTGTCATGAATAAAACAGGCCGATTTAAAGGTGTCTTTACTTCTATAACAAACATCATTTCTGTGAGGCTTTAACTGGGATTTATAGCTTGAGATTTGAAACAAAACCATGAAATTGTAGTCAACAGAGTACTTAGGTATTCATTTATTCTGCAAAGCTAGACTGCAGTGTCACAGTTTTCACAGTTTTTGTAGCAGCAGCCTCTGCAACAAAATCTAACAGGATCTGAGACATAATCTGTATGTGTTTAAATCTTTTTTCCCCAAACACTGAAGATTAAACAATAGAAACAGATTGATAAAAACAGCAAATCCAGTGACATAAAACTTGAGGGTGCAATCAGTGAGGATATAAATAAGTGAAACCAGGAGTTTAGCGTCCTAGTCACCTTTAGTCTGACACGTGTTTCTCCCTCCAGGATGATGTGCTTATAAGGACCACACAGACCAGTAACAGCTGTCAGACTGAAGGTGAGGTGAAGATGTTACTGGATAAGTCCAAGTCGTCCAGTCTGGGGTCACATCCTTACTGCTAAGAATAAAACCCACCCAGGGAAACACCAGTGTAAAGTGTCCTGATGGGCCGGGAGGGGGTGTGCTAAACAAACTGGTCACCGTGGTTGACAGATGCCCCCAGAAAGCCACTAACAGGATGACGCCAGCGCTGCGAGGGCCGCGGGGTAAAGACGGATTATGTCTGAGCAGTAGATAAACAGATTATTCCCGAAACGGTGCCTACTTTTTTAACCTCGTCACTCGTGCCACACTTACAGCTCCCGCTGTCCCACAATCCCCCTGGGCAGGAGGAACGCCTTCCTCCATCAGATGCACATCCTGGGATCATTAAGAGTGTTTCAACTGCAGCTCAGGGCCTCGAATGATCCGCCTTCTCAGACGACCTGCAATCCCAACTGACTGTACCCATGATCTCCACCTGAGCTAGAGGACGACCCCCCTCCCACCTCCCCTCACCCTGCTGGACTTACTTTGACCTTCATATTTGTTGGAAACTCTTCCTTCACAATGCGGTGGGAATTTGGACTTGTGCTGCTGTTTGTGTGTGCTGCACAAGCTGCTGGAATTAAAGGTAAGCCTTGTTTTGTTCACAAAGCCTCAATCCTCTGAGCCTTGACACCTCAAGTCCTCTACAACTAAAATTCACATGCTTTTACTTTACAAAAAGAATAAAGTTTGCATTTCTTGATAGATGAAAGCAGGTAGATGTAAGTATTTGAAGAGTAAGACTCTCTGTACACGTACTAAAGCAAAGCCTATTACGATTGCGTAAGTACTTGGCTGTGAAATCACTGAGGTGTTGGACACTGTCACTGTTTCACCAGAGGAAACAAAAAGGCTTAATTGCATCATAAAACGGCAACAAGTTTGAATAAATCCTTTGTCTTTGTCTTATTCTGAACCGCAGCCAAAGTGAAATCAGTATTTACGACCGGTCACGAATATGTGCAAACATGTCCACAATGCAAATGAAAATGGAAAGGGGATAATAGCACAGTTTAGTAGATTTATTGCCAGCCTGGTGACAGCTTGACAATTTGAATTACAGTACTCTCCTGACTTATTTATTATAAAAGCCTCTAAACATGACAAAGAGAGGGGGGGTTATCAGATTTTGTATTACAACGTCTGAATCATCTCGGGTGGAAAAAAAGTTTCACCTTCACTTCAAAACATTTCTTATATTTGTTCTAAAAGCATTGATACGTAGGCCGCCTGCTGAGTTACAACACCCACTGTAACTAATGCTGTCCTAAATATATCTGCTAGACTGTGTTTAAAAACAACCAGACAGTACACCAGGGAGATGCTTGTATTCAAAGCACCGTTAATGTACAGTGAGAGCTTATATTTTTAGTACGAGTGTGCATAAGGAGGGAGAGTGAACCTCAAAGGCTGGCAGGCTGATATAACTAAACTCCACTCTGATAATGTACAAAGGAGACAGACGGTTCTATAACCAGCGTGTAAGTGTAAATTAAGGAAATCCTTTGAGGCTGCCATAAATATATCACACTCATTGTGTTCAGTTTTGCCAATTTCTACCAAAGAACTGATAGTTTACAAATGTATTTGACTTCTTTTGTGTCCCAGTGCGTCTAAAGGTTACCTTGTTTCTGTGCTGTGTGGTAAACTGTGTCCTCTCGCACAGAGAACAGCTTGGAAAACTCAAACAAGCTTCTAGTTATGAGATCCTGGAGGAGAATTAGAAAAAGAAACAGGCCAGTGATCCTTAAGTGAGAACAAAAAGGTTTGTTTTTAAGTGGTATGTAGGTATGATTAAGATTTATGACTAGTCCAGATGTGGCAAGTTATGTGCACATATTCTGAATTTATGTAAATGAGTAACTTGAATCAGCTAAAAAATGCAAAAAAAACTCAAACTCAATAACCCAAATAATCTAAATGCAAAATACATAATATGTCAGGAAGGTTTTCATCGCCATGGCTTGCCCGGTTACTTAAGAATTGTATGATTAGGTGATACACATTGTATGATTTATTAGCTTTTTTTGGCAAGAAAACTGTATGCAGTGATGGCTTTTAATGTTCTTCATCAGTTAAAGCTGTAAAATCACTGACTGTATAATCTCCTCTCGTCTCTGTTTGATTTATTTGACCGTCTCACAATGACAGTCATCGGCCGCGTCACTTTTTGACAATGTTTTATTTTTTTTACGTCTAATGTGACTTCATATGAAACCATACCTTATTTATTACTGTCACAGAACAGCACTGCACTGATGACACTAATCATAATTGTCATTGATTTAATGTTTTCACTATGAAATGTCATAAAAGGTGTTAAAAGGTGGTCGAAATTATTTCCCAAAGCTAAAAGATGTTGAACTCAGATTGCATTTGTTATTCGTCCAAAACCTGAAAACATTAATTTTACAGTCCTGCATGATGAAGATAAGCAACAAATAAAGCCATATTGGTTGTATATCTTCATATTTGCTCTAGTAGACTGATTCGTTTTTGTCTTCTGACAGCAAGACTTCCAAGTTTCTCAGTGGGAGATTCTTCTTCATACTCTTTGATAATATATTTGTGACTGAAACTGGGCAACATACGGAGGGAACAGGCAGCCTTAAACAGAAATGTGATGGTGCGATTATGTCCCAATCTTACAAATTGACTGGTTAAGAATATGAAAATGAATATTTTAGCAGTTTTTTAATGTTCAAAATTAATAAGCATAAATCAATTACTGGATTCTTTGTTTCTTGAAATTAAAACAAGAACAAACAATTATTTTAATTATTGATTAAATGATTAGCTGTCTCGTGCATAAAATGTCACAAATGAAAGGGGGAAAAAAACATAGTGAAGTCTTTAAAGTTTTGTATTGTTCTACAAAAAATGCAGAGAATAACAAAATCATGACACTGAAGAAGCTAGAACAAGCACATATTTTTTGCATTTAGCTTGAAAAGCAACCCGATCGATTATCAAAAACTGATTGACTAATAGACTCTGTTTTCTGTTTTGTATATGAAATGCATGAGGCCTATTTTGGTCATAGTCAGTTCCTATCATATGACAGGGCTGCTGGTTACTACAACAGCGAGCCTGTTAGTCATGATCTGATCAAACATGATATGTGTGACATGAGTTTATTGTTTGAAATATCTGGAAACCGTTTATTAAAATAAACATTTAACATACGCAGCAGGAGAAACTGCTGACATAAAGACATCACAGAGGACTGGAGCAGCTGGTTCATTTATTTGAATTTTTGTAAACGTCATTTTCTGTTTGTTTTCAGATGCTTGTTGTACCAGATGTGTGGGGTTTACAATAAATGGCATCATTTCTGTAGTCAGACGGAAAAGGACACCAAACCCAATTTTAACTGTCTTCAAATGTTGCCTAAATCTTGTGACAGTAGTAGTTTGTCCCTTTGTAGCAAACACAACCATCTGTTGCTCCAAACAAATGCCAAGGATTTGGATCTGACCAGGATTTGGTCTGCACTGAGTTTGACCCTGAATCATTTTCTGTCTTTTTCCTGGTCAGAGCGCAGCATCAGGCTGGACTCGGGGGTGAAAATGGAGGCCGTTGTCTCTGGAGGTCTGGTGGAGCTGCTGAAGGCGTCCACACAGACCGAAGGTTCAGGGTTTGAAGTGGGCAGACGTCGATCGAAGAGGTCGGTGTTCCTGCACTCCGGAGTGAGAATCTGCCCCCAGGAGACCATTGAGCAAGTGCTCGCCAGCCACCAGGCTTATTACCAGCTCAGAGGTACAAACATCACCCCAACTCACAATCATACAGTTGTAAAGATCTGCCCAAAGATGAGTCCCTAAGTCTGGCCATGCTTAAAGGAACAGTTCACCCAGAAATGAAAATTCAGTCATTATCTCCTCATTTCGTAGTCCACAAAACATTTCTGGAGCTTCCCAAAAAACAGCGCAGCAGCATTCTCCTAAACAACTGAAGTAGCTGGGGACTCTTTTAAAACGTAAAAAACAACCCAAAAAAAAATAAAATGACAGTGAACTCCAAGTGTCCAGACGACCCAGCGATCCCAAATTGATTTGTAAAGATGTTGTTTACACCCTCTTTAAGCAAAAAATCTACTGTAGCTGTAGCACCCTGTCTGAAGTGGGTGCACAAACACGATTGCACGTTGAGGGTGTAAATAACGTCAGCAAATATCGGATCTCAGGACTTCTGGCGACTTGGATTGCACCGGACGAGTTGTACTGAGCCATTTTATGTTTTGTCCCCCAGCTACTTCAGTCGTTTAGGAGAATGCTGCAACGCTGTTTTGCTGTGAAGCTTCAGAAATGTTTTGAGGACTTCTAAACTTCACCTGACTTTCCATCAGCATGGGGGGACTAAATAATGCCTAAGCATAATGACTAAATTAAAATTTTTGGGTGAAGTGTTTCTTTAACAGCTCATCAGTGGTATTTATTGATGTCACACACACTGCTTCTCAGCTCTTATATTTTCTGCATTTTTCCAGCTTGTCAGGCTTTCTAACAGGTGTTTTTCTTGTCACAAACTCGCTTTGAGCTGACACCTTAGAATTTAAACAAAGGCACACAACATTGATTAAACTTCAATTTTCCACAGCCTGGATTAGGTTTTGATTGATTTGTTTCCTACTTTCCACCGGGCAGACTTTTTCTTTATTCCTTTCATTCTGGTAGGATTGAATCCAGCTTGGTTTTTTTTTTTTTGGTTGCTAACACAGGGGGCTTCTTGTAAACTTTTTTTTTTGGAGCACTCAAGGACATCCTGACATCCTGACATCCCAGCAGGCAGCAGAAACTGTTGCACTGAAAAGCTGCGTTTGTAGAAATTCAAACGCTAAAAAGAAAAACTATCAAAGAGTTGGGTCTATAAAAAGAAAAAGTTTTGTCATTTGTTCCCTTGTAAAGGGTTGAAAGGTGACTCAAATGTCAGACTGCTGTGGAATAAAATACTTCATTTACCAGTTTGATGAGAAGTAAAGCTGAAATTGAAAATCAGTGTGAAACTGCAAAAATTGAAGAACTGCCAAAACTAAATTAATGAAAGCATCTACTACTCAGTCAGTTAAATGCTTCTTTTTCTGTTGTTTCTGGTAAACCAAAGATGGACTTCTGCTGTCGGACAAGAGCATATGAGCAATAAAGTTAATTTTAATGATGTGAGCGAGTCAGGTTTGTGTTTGTGGTGTGTCGCCTGCTTCAGGGTTGAAGTGACTCGCCTGGTTTGAATCCAGCTGGGACAGCTGTTGCATGTCTTTCTCTGCTTTCCATGTTAATTTGAACTTGCAGTAATAGCACAGTTTTATTTTCTTTTACTCCCATACAACAGATATATAATGCCCCTTTAAACAAATGGAGTCATAATGATGTTAAACTCATCACCTCATCAAGACTGAATGAAGTCCAAACGTTTTCCTTTTCTAAGAGGCATGACAAGCAAGATATCATAATTGTTGGTAGAAGTTGGACTATTGTTGACCAGATAAGTGACGAGAAAGCAAAACATAACAAAGAAGTGTTTCATTTCATTTTGGACTTGGTGTTCATTGTGAACATCGTGAACACACATTAAATTTCGACTTGCAAGGACCAATGAAATAAAATCATAGATCCAAACCATATGAATAAAAATATTAAATTAGTTGTTTGGTCAAATGTGTAACAGCAGAGAGCAGAGAAAGGAAGTGGAGTGGAAGTGATGTGTGACTGAGGTGCATCTAATAATGTCCCTGGTCCATATCTATAGTACATTATCTGAGCCATGAGAGGTAAACTTACAGGAACGGGAAAGAGGTTTCTCTTCACGTATACAACAAGGGTTTAATGTCCCTTTTTAAACAAATGAAAACATTATGATGTCTAACTCACCATCAGTCCCTCAAACTCACCGTCCTCTTGTCACCTCGGTCAAATGAAGTTCGTCCCAAATGTTTTCTTTTTCTAAGAAGCATGACAGGCAAAGTATCATATTGCTGCTCGAGGTTGGACCATTGCTGACCAGACATGACAGTAAAACAAAGTAAATCACAATGAAGCGACAGATTTCAAGTCAGACTCTGTGTATATCGTGAATTATTGTGAATCTCATGTACACAATTTTCTGTTGGGTTTGCAACAGCTTAAAGCGATTAATTAAAATTAAACATAAATAAGTGAACTAAAATGTTTTTTCCCCCAAAATTTCAAATCCGGTCAAATCAGTTTAATACATCAGAATAGAGAAAAAAATGACAGATGGAAGTGGAGGGAAAAGACGTGTGACGGAGGTGCCGGACCAGGTCAGACCTCAGGAAACAGCTGAGCCAGCTGAGCAGTCAGTCCAGTCAGGAGTGATGAAGTGACTCCTTCACCTCTCTTACTCAGGTTGACAGGTACAAGTTTGTTCCTGTCAAAGCTCGGACAGAGAGAAGTGACTCAAGCTGTTTAGTTTACAGCTTATTTATTTTTTTTACCACAGAAACAGAAGGCTGTTTTCTGTCTTGTTTTCAGTCCTGTGACAAATTTAACACTGTGTATACAGAATATTTATGAAGTGCAGTGCTGCTTCGTATTGCATTAATGCTCCTTATTGGGGTTGAAGTAAATCAGACACTTCTATACAAACTGGGTTTGACAGTTTAATTCTGTTCTGCACATTAGCTTTTTTTTTTTATCTCCACTGATAAATGTGAATGCAAATGTCTATTTTAATCTCTTTCTTCTTCTCATCTCTTATCTTGTCTGTTCTTTTCTCTATCGTTCTGCCTTTTGACCTTTTCATCCGTGTATAAATTGGAGTTAAGTGCCAGAGACAATTTTTTACTTGGGGCGTATCTCTTTCTAATGCAAAGTAATATGTACAATCTGAAGGGATTCTTTATAATAAACTACATTTGGAATATTGAAGGTTATGACCCTCAAAGGCTGACTCTCCTGTATTTGTTCAGTTTTTCCTACCTTATTCTAGCAGTTAGCATCACGTGCTGTACATCATTTGATTCATGAGAAGCTGAAGTGTCAGTTTGACTCATTTAAAGTCCCCATTTTACATGTGCTTTGTCTGAGAACGGATGAATTTACCAGATTATAAAAAGAATGTCAGTGAATTCTTCTTTTGACAGAACCTTCTTTTATTCAGAAAGATGTACTTGGATTTTTTAGACTTTCCTTTTTATTTTTTCTAAGCAAGTAACAGCTATATCTGTATATTATTATCTTCTGCGTTTTACAGTGAAAAGCAGCTGTAATCCTATGTTTCATATACCGACCATGTAGATTTGTCCAAAAAGTTGAGACGGTCAGTTGACAGGTTATTAAATCATTACAGGTGGCATCGAAGCAAAGATGACTTTTTTTCAGAGAAATATGTAATCCATTGAACAAGAACAACAAAAGTACTGTAGCTTGGCTACAACTAGAGGAAGAAGCTACTTTAGTTTTCTCAACGAATCAATGCTGCAGAATGTAACGGTGTAATCATGCTCTCTGCAGAGCCCCTGAATGCCCAAATGAGACAACAATGCCAATGAAAAGTACCAGTACCAGTGAAAAGCTGAGAAACTCTGCTTTACGTGAGTTTTTAAAGCACAGGGAGAGGATTAGTGGTTCAAAAGTTATCAGAAATTTTAAAAATGACAGCTTTTATTATCCTCTAGCAGCTGTCTATTTAAACAGGAGTTTTTAATGCTGTGGTTTGAGATTCAGCTACCATGACTTTTAGTAAGAGAAAAATCTGTTAACAATTCACAGAGATATGATGTTAACAAACAACCACGTTTGCCAATTGGATCTGTGGGAAATAAAGTGCCCAAAATACTGGAAATCTGTGACAGGCTCATTTATTGTAGTTTAGAGTGTAGAGCAGATTGTAACTGTGTAGAGGATCTCCTGGCAGCAGTGTATTTACTGCTGAAAGTCTAAGAAGCTGTGGTCTCTGTGTGTGTGTGTTTGTTTGGTCAGTTTGTCAGGAGGCTGTGTGGGAGGCGTTCAGGATCTTCTTCGACAGGATCCCCGGGACGTCAGAGTACCAGACGTGGGTTCACACGTGTCAACACGAGTCGCTCTGTATCTCCGACCTCGCCAAAAACTTCAGCAGCGCCGAGGAGCACATGAGCATGATTCAGAGGGTAAGAAAATCACAACGGGCTTAGAGAACATCCTGCCTTCAACACTCAGCCACCACAAACATAGACAACGTTTAGACATCTCACCAGAGATGTGAGAAAAAAAAAATCCTGTAAATATGTGAATGTGTCATATAAGATTATTTTTTTCTGCCATAGAGATGAAATATTTACGTTGAACAAAACATTCACTGTCAACATTAGTCATCTGTTTTCTGCTAGTCCTGTAAACAAAAGCATGAGTCATAGTTTTATGGTTAGCCAGCATGGTAATGTTTATATTAAGGTCCTTGTAATGAGCTTTAGTTAATAGGTAATAAGGCCCTTATAAGTCCTTTATAGGATTGACATTATGTATTATTAATACTGTGTTAATAATGGCATCATAAACACGTTTGTTAGATTATAAGATATTTACAAGCACTTGTGAACAGTTTATAGACTGTGCAAGATTGTTAATAAAAGCCTTGAGCTTCTTATAATTGTTTATGATAGCATTACAAAGATGTTGAGTTCAATTAACTTACCTGTTACATCATTGTTAACCTTGAGTAAGCTTTTTGTGGCTTAATTGAGATTAATACATAATTAATTATGCATTTATTAGCAGTTAACTCTACTCTTGCTACTGGCTCTAAAGCAAAAGTCTTTAGATGAATACATCTTATATTATGCACTTACAAACTTTTTTAAAGACTTTTATGTTGATTGGATAATAAAGAAAATTCTTAAAAACGTGTTAATAAGTGAATGATAAAGGATGTATTAATTATAATAAGGCAGTGTCCTTGCAGAAAGCAGTATTAACTGTCAACAAATGCATAATAAAGTATATATTAATCTTAATAAAGCAACAAAAAAGCTTTGTAAAGAGTAACGATATTATAAAAGCCAAGTTAGTCTAAGTCAATGAATGTTTTTGTTATGGAATTAGAGACAATTATAAAACTCGTACGGCTTTTATTAACATTCTTAAGCAGTCTGTAAACTGTGAGCAAGTTGCCTTAAGCGCCCCTCCAGTCAGTTTTTCTTCCTGTGTGATGGTTGTTGTTCGTCCTCAAACAGAGAATGGGGGCGTGGTTAATATTAATACGCAACCAGACTAACATTCCTGCAAGATAAACATTAATAGCATGGATTAGTGATAGCATCGATATATTAGCATGGACCAGCAGCGTGAATATTAGCAGGGATAGTGCTGGCTGTCACTCAAACAGAAGATCTTTTCTGTTTGAGTGACAGAAGTTTTCTGATAAACTTTCCCTCTGCTCTGGTTGCCAACACCGGTCTGCTCTGAACAGTCACCATAGCTATCTCTCCTACTCTTGCTCAACCACTCACACACCACACACTGCCCTGGATCTTAAAGAAGCCACACTGCTTTTATAACCCCTATTGGAGGACGACGTACCACTCCCAGATTCTGCTATAGTCATATGTTATTATTCCATATTAGCAACAGCTTAAATTTAGTGACTTTGAGCACAAAATTAAGTAATTTGGCAACGAATATTTGGCAAACAGTGAGACTTGACAACATTGCCAGGAAAGGAAAAATATGAAATGTCGTAAAATACCAAAATACACTGGAGAGGGGACTTTAAGGGGAATTTTTAAACCTGGTCCCTGTATACTGTTGTTTAATAACGTCTTCTAAAGTAATAATTAATGCATTCATGATGCTATTATAAATGCTTGAATAGTCTTATTGACACATAATGATGTAAATAAGCATCTGACTAGGACTGATGAGGGTCTTATTAGCTGTTAATTAACACTTATCACAAGGATCCTAATATAAATTGTTGCCTGCAGCACTTGGTACTGCAACACCTCAGTCATAGCAAGCTGAGGTAGCCTAAACATTTTGTCAAGGTCATGATTTTCTAATGTTAAACTTAATCCTGCCAACATTTTATTTCCTCCAACACAATTTGGTGCAGTTGTTGTCACGTGAATGAAATTTGACACCTGCAGAACCTGCAGAAGGCTTGAGAAGGAAAATTAGCATATTGAATTATTCCTATTAGATTTTGAAGGCAGCTCAGCACTAAGGTGCAGAGCAATTTGTTTTCCACAGAGCACATATGCTAACAAACAATGTGGAATGTGAGTCAAGATGATCCTGTTTTAAACAGGAGTTTGCCTCCAGCCCAATGAGAACAAAATGATGATAAATGTTAACGGTGGTTAGTTAGTAAGTTAGTGAAGTGAAAAAACCCCCGTAGAAAGGTAACAGGTGAGTCACTGTAAGTAGTTCATGAGGCTTCTCTGTTGGACTGTTTACATGATGATTTTGTGACCTGCAGGAATCAAACCTGTGAAACTCTATAAACTGTAAACCATCGAGATGCTGGATGGGGCTACTGTTCTGCATTCTTCAATAAACATGCAGACATGTCACTGTCAGCACATTCATCCTCACTGCCACATGGCCTCGCCAAGAAGAAAGAAAACAGTTTGACTCTCAACTAAAAAAAGATTTACACTCTGTATTATCAGTTTTGGTAAACTAACCCTTTAACAAAAACACAGAGAGGGAAGTTTTCTTTTCTCATTAACATCACACTCATGTTTGAAATCACACTGTGGAGATTTAATGGGTTTTATGTCCTGAAGCGTTCAAAAACTCCCCGAAGGCTTCAGAAATGGCTGTTTTGAAAATATATTTTTAAACCACTACACACACAGAGGTAATTTGGACATAATTACTTTAACGCTTACTCAAGTCCTGAGTGTAAAGAAAATAATGTATGATTGGACAAAGCAGTTTATCAGCTGTGCGATCTGTCGTCAATCTAAAAATAAACAGCTGCCAGCGAGAGCAGCAGCAGTCACTGACACATGACATCATCATCACAGACAAGATAGTCATGAGGTTAGTGTTAAAATGTGTGTTTGTGTGTTGCTTACAGTAAATTAATGTTTCATTTTTGATTGTTTACAGAGGATGAACCGCAGGAGAGACCAGAGGCCTCCAAGACGGTACGTTATGAGACATGACCACGTTTCTGACTACATGCACACAGATAATACAAACTTTAAATAGTTTAGTTAGCTTAAAATGAAAGGTTCTGCCTGAAAATAAAATCTCAGACATTATCTCCCCCGCCCATGCTGATGGAAAGTCAGGTGAAGTTTCGTAGTCCACAAAACATTTCTGGATCAAAACAGCGTTGCAGCATTCTCCTAAACCACTGAAGTAGCTGGGACTTGTTTTAACACAGAAGGAACAACCAAAAAATATAAAATGGCTCCATACAGCTGATGCGGTGTAATCCAAATCTCCAGAACCCCCCAGATCCCAAAATGATTTGAGGGGCATTATTCACAAGATGGCATCATTTGCAGAAATGTATAGTTAGTTGATAAATCCTTGTTTTATAAAGAAAAATCTTCATTCCTCAAGATGCATACCCATCAGGATAGATGCAACTTTACTAAATTATATTAAAGACTTTAATCAGACTTTTGGCAGTGATGATATTAGGGAGCGTATGAAGGCATAGTCATTTCCTCTAGTCTCTCTGAATCATGTTTTAACTTTTAAATCCACTTTCCTCTCCTCTCTCCTCGTCATCATCCTGTTACTTTATTTCTGTCCAGAGTGATTTCATAAATGTGTAAATGGAAACATGAATCCGGAGATATGAGGATGATAATTTGAATCTGAGGTGTTCTGGGGACACAGACCGACTCAGAGAAATGATCAGACTCACACAGCGTGGCTCTTTTCTCTGTAATCACCTCAGCAAAAGAATTACAGGCTTTTTAATAACCAGGAAACGTTCAGAATAGTTTCCACGGACAGAAAAGGACGGGTTCAGTTACACTGCTCTGGTTAATGATATTCGTCCTCATCTTTGACCTCAAAGAATAGAGGACATTTAAACTGTGTTAAACCCGAACAGACAGATGTATCATGATCCAAATTCTGTATCATCATAAATGAACTTACGATGAGTCAAGATGGTTCACTCAAGTGTGGCTCTTGATAGAAGAGGTACAAGGTTATACAGGATCTATTCATGTCCATTAAAAACATTTATAACTCCACTAATCACAGGAAAGGAACATCCATTGCAGAGGAAGCTTTTTTTGTTTTTGCAGTTTGCATTCAGAAATCTGTGGATATATTTGGATCCTCTGCTGGTTATCAAAATGAATTGTCCTTATTCGCTGCTACAGTAAAGTTACCTTCTCAAAATGAATCAGAACAACATGTTGTTTTTGCAAATTCCAAATCACCAGCATCAAGACTCGACACTATGTGATGTTGTCAGTTGGTCAACAAATATTCACAGCCAGTGATTCTGAAGTGCAGCAGAGAGAAGTGAAGTTGAGGAAGAAAGAGGCTCATCACAACTGAGCAGCAACAATGAGCACTTAAAGTGCTGCTTCAGTTCTACAGACAAAGGATGCTTTTGAACATAATGTGGTTAAAATGAACTGCTCAGTCAGTCCAGGCTGTGCTACTGATATTTTCTTCTGATCATTTGCTTACAGCACTACAGTGCACCAGAATGCTTCGTATAGAGTGCTTCAGGGATGAGTCTTAAATCTCGTCTCTGGTCAATGGACTTGGGTTCTAACAAGCTTAAGAGATTTTCAGGTTTTGTTCTACAACATAAAAGATGTTGGTATATACACCATGTTTGAATGATAAAGCATTCACATGTCTTAGAAACAGCGGTTGCTAATAAGTGTCTAACTGAGACTAAAGAGGTTGTCGGGGACATTAAATGTCATCACAGCAAAGACAGAGACTCATCTACTCACTAGGCCAATTTGAGTTACAAACTATTCTTACTTTAATTTTACAACTTGTACATTGATCAGTTTATAGAAAACATGTATAGTAATTGTGAAGTAAGGCGCTTAGTGGTGGTGACGCTTAAGTCATGTGACCATCATGTCGTCTGTTGATAGCCTGACATTAGCTTTTTACTTCTTGAGATTTAATTTATGCTTCAAAAATCACAAAAGTGGTGTTCATCTGAAGAACATCTTGCCCAAGAAAAAGTGCAAATATCATAAACTTTTGTTACCCACAGTTTATTTTCTACAAAAATTTAAATCCAATTGAAAAATCCCATAGGCTGTTTGTTGAGGGAACGAGCGCAATGCTAAGTTCTGGGTTAACCTACAAAAATACATCGTCCCTGCAGCTCTCTATACTTTGTCAATTCAGGAAATGACATCACTTTACTGTATTGCCGCCTTTAAAACCAGGATATCATATATAACGATATCCAAAATCTAGGATGATAAATCGTCTCATATCAAGATAATGATATATTTCATATACTATATGGCCCAGCTCTAATTTGGCTCGACCTGTGAGATTAGAAGTATTGGTAAAGGGAAGAAAAATCTGCAGCATTTAGAACTTTTTCTTTGCTTCTTCCACAGACAAGTGGTGACTCCTGCACCGACACAGGAGATCCTGGAAATAGAAGGTAGAATATTTATAATGATCTGATACCAACCCTGCTTTTAAATGACTACTGTTACTAATTTTCATAATGTTTTTATTGCATTCTGATTATCTGCTACTGTTGGATATATGATGTGTTGTAAAGATGATACCATGAACTGTGAGAAGTACATGAAGTACAAGTTAATATTGTGTGTAAGCTGAGTCTTGTCCTTGTATTATACTCATCACTACGAACTGTGTGACTGTAAGTTGTCAACAAGCACAAGCTCTACCACAACAAACAAACAAATCAATTTGAAATAGCTTGAAAATTATTCTGTGCTGTACTGCGTCATGACGGATGTGAGAATATGTCTCAGACAGCTTGACTTTCACTCCTCCTGTTAATTGTGTCTGTGATTAAAGTCACTGTGATGTCACTTCAGATGCAGAGGTTCAGACCGCCGGCCCGTCAGCGGCCCAACCAACGACCCCCACCAGCACCACCATCCTCCTCAGCCCTGTGAGTGCCTCTCCAAGCCCTGGCCCCGATCAGACCCAGGCAGCTGAGGAGGTTGAGGAGGTACCGACAAGCACTCACATTTGCATTTTAGGTATTTAGTCGACGCTCTTATCTATAGCAGCAAGTCAGAGAAGAGAGGAGCTGAGCGAGGAGGTTTGTGACAGGACACAGTAGCTCCTCTGTGGGCTTGAAATGTCACAGTCAAGTAGAAGCACTTGTTCTCTGGAAAGTATACATCAGTAGAGTTAAATTGCAAGTCAGCAATTAATGCATTGCATCCACATGTCTTCTTTCAACATAAAATACACAGAATGTAATATTTTATGCCACAACGACTTTCATGACTGTTGCACTGCACTTAGCAGCTCCATCCGATCACTTCCTTGGATTATGTGTCGTTCTCTAAGACACTTTGAAAGAACCGTTGAAAACAGGTTTTTTATTCACTTAACCACTGTGGATTTTCAGTTTATCTTTGTTAAACTAGATTACTGACCTACATTTTCTATAATAGGTTGTTTGCAGTCACGTGATTCTGATGACTTGTGAAATTCAGATGGAAAGTGACATTGGAAAAGCAGAATTGACGAGATGGAGGAAATTTAGTTTTTGTTATTTTTGCTACGTATTTTTATTCAGTTACACGGGTATGAACTCCAGCAAAGGAAACCAAAAGATACACTAAATTTAATGTTACAAAGTAAAGAAAAGGTTAGCTGCATTGTAGCCACCATGTTACCTTTGGTGAAGGGGTCCCGCATTGTTCGACTGCAACAGACGAAGGTTTAGGCAACCGTAAACAACGCAAGCCAATGGCTTTTTTCAGCCTCGAAGTCAGGAGATGGGTACACAGATGAAAACTATCAGTGTGTTTCTACAAGTAACTTTAGAAAAACAACTTTGCAAAAACCTTGAAAAAGTGCAAGTAAACAAAGAAAGCTTCCCAGTTACAGTGTCAAATAGTTCCACTCTCTGCAGGTTGTCCAGTTTACCTGCAGCAGGTAACAAGGACTTATTTAGGGCTCTCCCACCTGGTTCTGGCTCCCAGCGTGTTGGTTGGTTCCAGCAGCAGATTGCTGCAGCAGTTCATCGTGTCTTTCCAGAGATAATTACTGCTTTCTCCTGTTGAGTTGTCTGATCAGGTGTGTACTGAAGGAGTTTGTAAAAAGCCTTACCTGAGCTTTGACACTGAATTCCTCTAAGGATGATCCACATGCAGGTTGAACTGACGTTGTTTTATCAAAAGACTGAAATTACCACAACAATTTGAATTTATGCTGTCACTCATTTGATTTTACTCTCCTCACCCCACACATCTCTTTCTTCAGCCAAACTGAAGACTGAATGTTGACTATGCAGCTGGATGTATTTCTGTCAGTGGTGATTTTGTGTGATGTAACCAGGACACATTTCAAAACATTTAATTCATCTGTGTTTCCTCATGTCGGAAAGGGAAGAACATTTACTTAACTTCTTCAGTTTAACTGTATTTTAGTTAAAGGAGACTTTCTGTTATTCTTCCATTACATATGAGAGAGAAATGTTTACTTTTCACCTCACTATACAGATGCAGCCTCTTAAAACTTTAACTTAAACTATCCGGTCCGAGACAGGTCTGTGCTCGGACCTGGAAGAGTCCGTGACTGGAATGAGATCTCCCGCCATGACGTAGTGAGCGCTGGGCCGAATCATGGAAACCAGTTGCAATGGTTTATCTATCCACCAGGAGCAGTGATGATGGAAGCTGAAGCATTACTTCAGCGTGAAATCAGCCGTTCTTAGTATATCATAGGCATACAGTAGTTGATGTGTGGGAGAGAGTATGATTCTCACACAGAGCATGTTTTGTTTGTTGTTGTTGTAGTTATATAAATGTCATTTCTCATGCTGTTGGATTACTGCGAGGCCACCGTGTCAGGCGAAATCTGAGAGCAAACGATTTTTTGCCCCAGTGAACATTTTTGTAAAAGCTAGACGCCAACAACAATGGTTTGAAGAATAGAATATTTTGTGCGGTAAAAACATCTTGTGGAATTTGGAAATTATAACATTGATCTTTTTTTTAAAATATTTTGACTTTTGGACTTTTCAGTGCTCTGAAATCATCAGAAATGTTCATATTACACGGGTCAGAAGCAATCCTAGGCAAAACAAAGATGAAAACACTTTCGCAAATGTTGACGGGACATAAGAGCATTTTTTGGTGAAGCAATGATGATATCTAGTCCTGCTAGATAAAATATTACAAAAGCAGGAGTGATGAAAAATGACAATGTAAATTGGACACAGTAAACATACAGTGTATTTTAAGTGGAGGATGTTTGGGAGCAGACCAGGCTGTTTCATTCTTCTTTCTGGTTTTACCTCGATGTTGACTTGTGTTTGTTTTTCCTGAAGGACTCCGAGCTCCCTAACGTGGTCCCTGAGAGTCCGGTGGAGCAGATTGTGGAGTTCAGCATCGACCTGGTGGATCCAGGTTACAGAGAGCTGCTGGACGATCCAGACTCCCCTCAGTACATCGACCTGGCTCATCACCTGCAGGACCAGGTGGGAGCTCTACTTCCTGCTTTCCTATTTTGAAATCCTATTCTGTGTCTTGTTGTCTATTCTTATCAAGGTTCAATGTCAGAACTTGTATTTTAATTTTAATTTAAGTGTGTGAAATGATATTATCTTTCTTAGTTATATTTTTGAGAAATGTTTTATCTTCGTAGAAAATTTAGACAATCCTGGTGAAAATTGGGGCTCTTTGCCATATCTTTTGTCATACCAGAAATTAAAAGGCAGGATGGCTTGAAGAAAACCTCCCTGTGCAGAAAGTGAGAGTCATAGACGCATAGTTAGATGAGTTCTATGTGGAGGAACTCAATTAGCCTGACCTCAAACTCATTGAACACCAATGGGAGGAATTAGAACAGCAATTGCGAGCCAGACCTCTCATCTAACATCAGTGATTGACCTCACTAAAGCTTTTTTTTTTGACTGACTCGGCACAAATTTCTCCAAGCAAGTGTTTTGCGATGCCTTCCTAGAGGTATGGCAGCTGTTTAAGCTGCAAAGGCAGGTCTAACTCCATATGAATGATCCTTGTTTTAGAATAGGATACCCAACAAGCTAATATACAGGGGCGTTAAAAGTCTGAGACCACAGTGGGAATCTCTAATATTGTCACATAAACCTGAAAATAATCAGAAAGGTTGAGGATTTAGAAAGTAAGTGATTATTGTTGTTCT
Organism: Pagrus pagrus; assembly: GCF_965226575.1. Classification (NCBI taxonomy): domain Eukaryota; kingdom Metazoa; phylum Chordata; class Actinopteri; order Spariformes; family Sparidae; genus Pagrus; species Pagrus pagrus. Next base: position 23,109,120 of record NC_140200.1, on the reverse strand, counting down.
ATTGTTATTCCAAACAAAGAGGGGCTCTGGACTGAAACACAAAGCTAGGGTGTAGTTAATGTGCTGCATTAGCATGATGAGCTTATGGTCCGTACTGGATCAAAGACGGCTGGGGTCATCAGGTGTAGGTAGATGTCGTCGTGTCAGTCTTCACAAAAACAAGCTTGACCAGCTAATAAGAGACATACGTACCAGGTTATTAATCCTTACAAAACAGTGACTTGTGTCGGTTGTATTGGCAGTATTTCCTGCCCTCTTTTTGTTATGCTAGGACTCTCCTCTTCTGTCTGATCAAGCATGTCGCTTACTACCTACCACAGTCTCCGTGAGTCTCTTGTGTCTGTCCTGATAGTAAAGAAGCTTACACCACAGGGCCAGAGATAGGGAGCAGATTACCCACAGTCCTCTCTTTCTGTGGGTGATTTCTCTTTGTGGAGCTCCTCAATCAGAGTCATGGTGAGAAATTGAGTCCTTCAGTGTTATTTCCTCATTAAAAGACTCTTTAAACGGCATCCGGATCATTCAGAGTCGCACGCGATTCGCAGCAGGATGTTACCTGTTGGAGCCTGTAAAGACGATTATGTCATAAGAGTGTCCAGGTGCTTAACTCACCCAAAGATAGATATCAATGAGCGTTTTCCATTCATGCAGTCCTTTTTATATAGGACACATTGGCGTCCTGCCAGGTTATTAACAAGCTCAGAGTTAATTAAATTAGCCTCTGCAAAGGGAGGGTGATGATGGGAGCCATCTTGACTGATATATCAGGTATTTAAAATCACCTTTCCTTTTACAGATGCAGCATGTTTTTGACGAACTCCCGGGATTTAAAGCCATCCATGTGCTGGGGATCAGGTGAGTCCTGATCATGAAGTACACATCTGAATATTAAAAGGTTTGAATGAGCAGAGAGGAGCGAGGACACGCGGTTAATTACCGTGGCCACAGCGGCGGCGAGACATTCCACTGAGCCTCAATAATTTCATTAAATTTTAAATGAGCAGATCGTTTGGCATGGACAGCCATTTGAATAGATAAGAGGCTGGTTGTCATTGGGATTGTGTCAGATGCTGCTGCAGGCAAATGTTTCGTTCCACGATGAACCAGACAGAATAGAAAAGCAGAGATCTGTTCTTGCTCTACTGTTCAGGAGAAGCAAGATTAATTGGCAGAATGGAAAGCTACATTTCCTCGCTGTTCAGAAACTGTTACATAACAACAACAACATAACCAAAAATTTCTTAAAAAGAAAGAAACATTTTGAATTGTAAAGAAAAATGTTTAATCTGTTGAAGAAATTTAAGAAAAACTGTCAAAATGGATAGCCAGTACAGGATTTTCTGTTTATATCCTGTAATGTTTGGCAAAAACAAACTTAACAACATGAAGATTTTAATAACTAAAGTCAGTGCATTTATCATAATAAAAGACATAAAACAAGATTTTAAGTTGTGGACAAACTGTCAGAACTGGCTGAGAAATGATAATAACGCATTAGATGAACCCACACAGGCAGGTGGACACCACTCTGATTTTGTGAGTTGAGCGGCTGCTTTCAGTTATTTTAAACATTTCCATGAACGCGGTCATGTGACTGTAACAAATATCGTGGCACATTTAATCAGCAAAACTGAAAGCTGCAGTTATAAACTCTCTAAAGGAAATGAGTCAGGAGTTTTAATTAAGCAAAGACGCTTATCAGCTGTTCCTCGTGCGCAAATGCGCAATATTAATGTAGAGATACACGTATTTCACCCTCTCATCCCACCCGTTATTGATCAGGATGATACTTTTTAAGACCTGTCCTGCCTGATCCATGGACTGAGATCCATGCACACACGGAGGGACAAGCAGCAGCGCTCCTCCTCGTCCTCAGTAAAATATCAGAGTATTTTTTCATATGCAGTCAAACATATGCAGTTGTTGATGGGACAGATGATTATGAAGTGGCGGGGCAGAGGGTCCAGCAGCCGAGGATCACATCCTTTCCTTCAGCAGAGATGAGTGCTACCGCTTAATATGTGCAGGCCCCAGCACACCTGGCTCTTCAAGGGAACGGGAGACGACACTCGGATTGGTTTGATTTATGTTCCAACCAAAACACACCCATGACTAATTCAGAGTCTAAGTACCACCTCTTTGCGCAGTGCGATGCACTTTGCGTACAGATTATCTGCCGTTTAACTAGCAAAATGGACTTGGACATGCCCTAAACGCACCAGTGCGCTGCACTTTAGACCATGCACAACAGACCATCTAAATAGGGCCCCCTATCTCTTGAATGTTAAAAAAAGTGAGAAAAAATTCCTGGATCCGTCCCTTTATCTGGATCCACACCAAAAGTTAATGGGTTCTGTTCTGGGCCAAGATCCATCCTTTGTTCCATCCAGGTTTGGTGGAAATCTGTTTTTGTGTAATCCTGCTGACAAACCAACCGACCAACCAAAAAACAGACACAGGCAACACATAACCTCCTTGGCTGAGGTAACCAAAGACATAGTGTGGGATCATGGGATCATAAGTTGTTGATGTGACTCAGGCACAAATGTTCACAGACGAGGTAACGTTCTCTAAAGGGGAAAATTCAGCAGCTAAGTCACAAAATTACACAAACAAATGAGGTAAGAACCAAACGCACTCAAAATGTCAAATTATATACAAAAACTGAAGTATACCACAGAATAAGACGAAGGACATTTTTTGCTTTTGTGTGTCTTTCTTCACAAACAGCAGAAACACACAGACAGTGCATCGGATACATGCTGTATTTTGGCACTTTGATGTGGAGTTATACATTTTGGGTGACATTGTTTGTTTGGTTTTAAAGATTAAATTGTTGGATTTTAATCTTGTGTATTTTGTGTCTGACTTGGATATAAATGTTCTCACTTATATCCCTTGGATTTAACGTGAATTCAATTAAACATTAGAGCGGCACAGTCCTGATGAAGCAGATTAACAAAGGATTTAATTGTTAAACTAATGGATTTAAAACAAAACATTTTTTTTTATAACTTTGTTGCTCATTTTGTCTCACATACAGAGAATTTGAGATTCTACACATAGTTTTCAGATGCTTTCTTCAAAAAAAGTGTTGATCTATTTGTGTGAAATCTGAAATTACACATTTTGTGGCTTTTCCTCACCCTGTTTGTGTTTTTCTTCCTGTTACAGTTTTCATTTCCAGCTCTTATACCTTCTTTTCTTCTTCCCAATGCAAGCGAGACCCAGGACACTGACGGGTAAATGACACCGAGAGATGAATCATTTCCTGTATTATCTGCCCTCCCTTGTGTGTTTGTGCAGGTTCCTGCCAATATGCAGCTCAGCTTTTATTTGGATCCGATGCAGAAAGAGAATTATTTTACCCAAAACCATCTTTCAATACAAAGTAGAAATTGCACAGTGACCTGCATTGACCAAATAACTGCTGAGACAAGAGGATATTTGGCCTGTGAAGCTCTTTCTTGTTTAAGGTTAACAAGAGGCCTGTGGTGTAGCTTTTTTTTTCTTCTTTTGGCCAAAGTTCATTACAGCGCTTGGCCTTTTCTCTCATTATCAGAAGAGGCAGGTGAGCAGTGAAACAGGAAGACTTGTGGATACAGTAATTGTCAAGCTGCTCCCCCCGTTAATTTGCCTTCCCCTGTGGTGTCTGGCGCTGTCACGGCCAATAACACGGAGGCAAGGCCTCAGCGGGAGCTCGTCCTCTAATCTTATGAAGGGTTCACAACTCCTCCTGCTTTTGTCTGCCAGACTGCAGCACTCACAAAAACAAAGGAAACTACTGCAGAGTTGCGTTTTGTTTTAACTTCTGAGATCATTTACAGAATTCTTAAAAAGCATGACAGAAATCAAGATTCACATTTCTGTTGACAACATATATTCACATTAAAGCCAAAACAACATTTTTTTTGTGCAACATGCAGTTTTTATCAATTGTTTTTTACTCCAGTGCAAAAGTGATAAACATAAAAATCCAACTCAATATCAGAATAAATGTTGGCATTGTACGCGTCTGAAAGCAATAGAGAAGTTGAAGCTCTGCGTTTCTTTGTATTGTAACTTCACATTTCTTTAGGTTATATTTTCAATTTAATGTTGTGACGGCTCTGTGTTTATGGTCTGGTTAGGTTTAGGCACAAAAACCACTTGGTTAGGGAAAAGATCATAGTTTGACTTAAAATACTTGGTTTCGTCAACAACAAACACAACGGGAAAAGATCCTGATGTCTGTGAGTTATGTGTTATAAAACCATCCCGACATGTAACCTGAACGTGATTAGACACGTACTGGACAAATGTTGATATGATACACATTAAACATACAAATTTAACACATCTGTGGTTTGCAGAAACGTACAATGATAACATTTTATTCTAGCAACTGGGCAGCAAAACCCCGAGTTGACAGAGGATAAAAAGCTGTTGGTGCCTCAAAGTGAGTGACTTTCTGTGGTGCTGTTCACACTTCCAGTAGTTAGAGTGTTTTTAAATATAAAAAATAGGGCTGTCAAAGTTAACGCGATAATAATGCGTTAACGCAAATTCCTCTTAATTTTTTTGACGCACACATTATGACCCTCGGCCCACCCCGTAGGTTGAGAAATCAGGAAGCGATGCAGCATTAACGTTGTGGATGTCAAGAAGAAACAGACCTCCTTGAGCAGAAATGGATAAAGAAAAGGGTCTTTTCAATGGCAAGTTCAGCTTCACAGCCCTGCCAGATGGTTCTCTCGATGTGAACTGAGTTACCACCAGAGTACGTCGAGTCCCACATACCACTTGCTGGCACTAGTACACAGCTGATGTAGAGAGCCATCCTCCGCCTCGCCAAAGGCAGACCACGCTGATAGTTTGCAACGCAGACGCCTGGACAACTCTACATGAGACATACTGTCAACAGCGATAGCTGAATTGGTGGCTGCAGCTTGCATTGTTTAGTAATTCTTTACAAGTGTAAAGTTGGACAATACATTGTGTTAATATTACTAAGGAATGTTGCATTCTAGTCAATATGTCTATCTGTTGTTGCTTGTTGGGCTTGAGTTTGCCATGTTATGCTTTCAGCATATTTTTTGAGCATGCAGTACCTTTTAGGTTATTCTGGAGAATATTCTGGACAGTATTTGTCATTGTTTTGGATTGTTGCAATAATAATAAACATACATTTGCATAACGCAAGCATATTTGTCCACTCCCATGTTGAGAAGAACTTAAAAATAACCCTTAAAGGTGCATATAGAACAGATGGAAAATGTGCGATTAATTGTTCATTAACTATGGACAATCATGTGATTAATCGCGATTAAATATTTGAATCGATTTGACAGCCCTAATAAAAACTATTGGTTAATAGAACTTTAAGGGTTTGTTTTCATTTAGGAAAAGAATGGTTGTCTGGGAGGTTTTGATATGAGATAAAAAAACAGCCAAGGAGTGCTGCTTTGTACATCAGATAGATGAAAAGAGTTCTTTGAAACCAAGATGTGCACATACAAAGACAGAAGGGAAAAGAATAAAGCCATTTTGCTTGTGTTCAGGAGCGTTGATCTCCCTAGAAAAGTTCAAGGCAGATTTCTCTGCTTGAAAAGCTAAAAAGCCTTTAATATGTGAGCTGCACCCGCACGCCCCCACCACCTGTCCTCATCAGAGCAGAAATACGAACAAAGAAAACAACACACAGGCTTTGGAATATATGCCTGCTGACGACATGATTGGCAACAGGCGTAGCATGTACAATAGCAAAAAGTGGGTGAAGACACATACGACATGTCACCCTTTACACAATGACTTACATAAAGCTACATCACATGGTAGCGCGCGTCCAAAACAGCAGGAAATATCCCATGAACAAAGCCTTAAATGGATGATAAGTCAGTGAAATTCAGGACACCCACTTTTACAGATATGGGACACAGTCAGGTCCGCTCCAGACAAAGAGCTGTCTGAGTTTGGAACAAAGTGATGCAGAGGATGTATCAGACGCAGAACCACCGCTGCAACCTAATGAAGAAGTGCTTTGTTTGGCAGACATCAGTTCTCACAAAAGCGAGGAAATTCACATCATCTTTATTCTAATCAGTCGCATCTCAGCAAATCAGCTTATTCTCTCTTGATGACAGTAGCTGTGCAGAATATTGATGAAGCTTTGATGCAGTCTCTCTCTTTATGTTTTTGAAGTATAGCCACAGATTTTCATGCGTGGTATTTCTGAATGAGCCTCTCCTTACTGCAGCACCACACAACTTTTGATTACCTTTGTTTGTCACCTGCTGTGTTAAACTGAAGGCTTCTCTGCAGCTCGTGCTGAAGAAGAATCTAGAGTCTAGAATCCCTTTAATCCAGAGTTAGCTTCAACATTTTCAGGACTTGTGACACTGATGAATTAGACTCAAATTAAATTATTGAATACTGAAGAATTTAAGGGACAATTGGTGGCCAAAAGAACAAAATTGCCTTAACAGCAAGCCTGTATCTGCAGACGGTTGGCATAGATTAGATGATCAATATGTTTTATTGTGAAGAATTACAGCCATCAACTCTGAGTCTGAGAGGTAATATCTCATTTTCAGGCCTGGGGGAATCTCAGTGCACTATTCCCTCGTCTTTGAGATCAATTCACCTAAAATCAACTCTGAGAATTCAGAGACAGCGACCGGGAGTCCGGACTCATCAGACAACTCTGGACTCAGGGAAATGGTGACCAAGGCTTTGCGTGAGGAGGCCTCGCTGCCAATCGATCTCGACTCACTGAACTTTGAACCAGGTACAATGATTTTTTTGTCTTTTTTATAAAAACAACTTAACAATTATTTTGAAATACTGTACATTAAATGGTTTTGTCTCATATTAGTACTGTCCACTCCAGCAACTGGTGGAGAATTATTGAGTTATGGTATTTTATCAGACTCATGTATCTCAAGTATAAAAATGCATTGTGCAAATTTATGTTTGACAGAAGCAGTCCTCCTACCAGCACTGACATCAACCTCCTCAGTGGAAATAGTGGACGAGGTACAGTAAGAGGTTTTGTAATTGCAACAGAAATACACTCATGATGAAAGGGGGTTATTTAGATATACAGTCATTTAGCTGTGATTTATAGAAAACACAATCATGTTCTATAACTTTTGGGGGAGACTCTAAATCAAACTTAAACAAATGCTGCCTTATAAACTATTGGGCTATACAGTTTGTATGGCTTACAAATTAGCAACTACTTTCACATCCGGCAAATACTGAGCAACATTATTGTCCCATTGGAGTTGTGTTTGTGTCCACCTGATGAATGTAAGTCCAATATTCAATGTTGGTCTCCACCAACTCTAAACAATCTCTCTCTGTATTTGATAAATGCTCCACTTCTTTCACCAGCTAATAACTTTTTACTGTCTGACATTTATTGCTAACTGTACTGCCACTGTGCAGCCAAAGAAGACATTTGTAGTAGTATTGCTTAGAAATCACAACATTGCCTGAAAAGGCTTTAAGTTCTGTGCAGCATACAACATCCACTTTGGTGGAAAAAAGCCAAATAAATATGAGAAATATAGAGTAGCAGAATTGATTGGTGTTGATTCTCAGTCGGATTGGCACCACAAAGTGGAACTTTCACATTACATGGAATGATTCAATTCCCTGTTGCACAATGTTAGGTTACATGTCCCATAGTTTCCTTCATGGAAGGAACAATATGGGAGAGAGTTATGTAGTAATTATAACCAAATTAGCTTGAAAGAACTAAAATGTTGACTGGAAAAGATTAACAGATATATATTCAATCGAAGTTAATATTAATTTATTATTGGAAACTTGTGGATATTCAGCCTTTGTACACAGACCAAAAGACTACTAGTTATGCAAGCATTAACTTTTTATGTAATTATTTAGAAGTGTACCCATGATACACCGTTTCCATTTAGCCTATCATAAGAACTGAATATAATGATAATTTTTCGAAACCTTGCTATGTATTTGTAGTAAGAATAGTTTCAGACATGAGCTACTGAAATTAAATATACGGCATGTTTAAGTTAAGGTTTAGGAATATTACATTAAGTGCAATTTCACCGACAATCACAACCCTTTTTCTTCTTCTAAATTCATCTCCCCACAGTCGAGTGAGCCGGATTCACACAACGAGTTTGAAGTTTTCACTGATGAGCCAGAAGTTGATAAACCTCGGCTGGTGGTTCCCCTCACCCCCATGGAGAAGGAAAATGCACTTGTGACCCTGCTAGATCCCACAGCTGTCCCAGATGATGACACGATGGCAGTGACTGGTGGGACGGCAGAGAGCAGCGATCATTCCTCCGCCTCAGAGGATTTTACAGGTGACTCTGAGGCAATTTATGTGAGTGAGCCTGAGCCATCAAATGAAGAAGAGGAGGAAGAAGAATTACTGATCATTACACATGAGATCGAAACCATTCATCACGATGAAACTGGTGAACTTGTGAGGGACTATATCCCGACCCCTCCTGCGATTCCTGAGTTGGAGACGGATGCTCCATATATTAGTCTGTCTCCAAATCTGATATCGGAGGAAGACCTGGCTCCTGTTGAAGAGGACAGCAAGAATCCTACTTTGGATGTAGTCACCCCCACCAAACAGATTTTATTTACCACAGCTCCTGCTGGAGAGGAGCCGTCTGATTTGGCACTCCCAGTCACAACACTTTCAGGCGTCACAGGCCAGCCGCCCACTGAACCAGCAGTGAACCTTCAAGAAGACGAAGAAGTTAATGCTCTTCCGGATGAGGAAGAGGCTGAATTGGTTGTGCCTGAACCTTATGACCCTGTTGAGGTTTCAGAAACAGAGGGGCATGATGTTTCAGAGTTAGAAACTGAAGTTGAATTGCTAGAACCAGAGGGAGAGTTAGTGGTGGAACCAGATGAAGAACTGCTGGAGGTTTTGCAGCCAACACCTGAACAAGTTGAAGTTTCTGTCCCTAACGAAGAGAATTTAGCAGTGTCAGAACCTGATCAAGAAATAACTGAAGTTTCAGAGCCAGGGGAAGAAGTAGCTGAAGTTTCAGAGCAAGAGGAAGAGGTAGCTGAAGTTTCAGAGCCAGAGGAAGAGTTAGCTGAAGTTTCAGAGCCAGAGGAAGAGGTAGCTGAAGTTTTAGAGCAAGAAGAAGAGGTAGCTGAAGTTTCAGAACCAGGGGAAGAGGTAGTTGAAGTTTTAGAGCCAGAGGAAGAGGTAGCTGAAGTTTCAGAGCCAGAGGAAGAGGTAGCTGAAGTTTTAGAGCAAGAGGAAGAAGTAGCTGAAGTTTCAGAACCAGGGGAAGAGGTAGCTAAAGTTTTAGAGCCAGAGGAAGCAGTAGCTGAAGTTTCAGAGCCAGAGGAAGAGGTAGCTGAAGTTTTAGAGCCAGAGGAAGAGGTAGCTGAAGTTTTAGAGGAAAAGGTAGCTGAAGTTTCAGAGCCAGTGGAAGAAGTAGCTGAGGTTTCAGAGCCAGAGGAAGAAGTGGCTGAAGTTTCAGAGCCAGAGGAAGAAGTAGCTGAAGTTTCAGAGCCAGAGGAAGAGGTAGCTAAAGTTTTAGAGCCAGAGGAAGCAGTAGCTGAGGTGTCAGAACCAGTGGAAGAAGTAGCTGAGGTTTCAGAGCCAGAGGAAGAAGTGGCTGAAGTTTCAGAGCCAGAGGAAGAAGTGGCTGAAGTTTCAGAGCCAGAGGAAGAAGTAGCTGAGGTTTCAGAGCCAGAAGAAGAAGTGGCTGTAGTTTCAGAGCCAGAGGAAGAAGTGGCTGTAGTTTCAGAGCCAGTGGAAGAAGTGGCTGAAGTTTCAGAGCCAGAGGAAGAAGTGGCTGTAGTTTCAGAGCCAGAGGAAGAAGTGGCTGTAGTTTCAGAGCCAGTGGAAGAAGTGGCTGTAGATTTAGAGCCAGAGGAAGAAGTGGCTGTAGTTTCAGAGCCAGAGGAAGAAGTAGCTGAAGATGAAGAAGTAGCTGAAGTTTCAGAGCCAGTGGAAGAAGTGGCTGTAGATTTAGAGCCAGAGGAAGAAGTGGCTGTAGTTTCAGAGCCAGAGGAAGAAGTAGCTGAAGATGAAGAAGTAGCTGAAGTTTCAGAGCCAGTGGAAGAAGTGGCTGTAGATTTAGAGCCAGAGGAAGAAGTGGCTGTAGTTTCAGAGCCAGAGGAAGAAGTAGCTGAAGATGAAGAAGTAGCTGAAGTTTCAGAGCCAGTGGAAGAAGTGGCTGCAGTTTCAGAGCCAGAGGAAGAAGTGGCTGTAGTTTCAGAGCCAGAGGAAGAAGTGGCTGTAGTTTCAGAGCCAGAGGAAGAAGTAGCTGAAGTTTCAGAGCCAGAGGAAGAAGTAGCTGAAGTTTCAGAGCCAGAGGAAGAAGTAGCTGAAGTTTCAGAGCCAGAGGATGAGTTGGTTATAGAAAATCAGGAAGAGGTGGCAATTTCAGAACCAGAAGAAATGGAAAAGGAGCTTGGGGACATTTCAGAACCGAGGACAGAACCAGATGATAGCAGAGTTGAGATTATGAAGGAGGAAGCAGTGGAAGTTTTGCAGCCAGAAACAGTAGTTGTTGAAGTTACAGAAGAGGAACCACAGGAAGGTATAGTTGTGGTGTCAGAACCAGGTCCAGAACTTGAGAATGATGTTGAAGTTTTAGATCAAGCTCAAGAAGCAGAGGAAGAGTCAGATCTTGGTGAGGATGTAGATGAGGTGTCAGAACAAGTGGAAGAGGTAGTTGAACCCGCAGGATCAGAGGAAACAGTACCTCAAGTTTCCGAGGAGACAGTACCAGAAGCAGAGGTAGTTGAGGAGGAAGCAGTTGATGTTATGAGACCTGTAGAAGAAGATGTTGTGGATGATCCAGAGCCAGAGGATAAGATTGTAGAATCAGAGGAGGAATTGGTTGAGATTTCAGACAAAGGAGAAGTTGTGGAAGAACCAGCACCAGATGACGTTGTGGTTGAGTTACTGGAACCAGCATCTGAACCAGAATCAGCGCCAGAACAGGAAGGGCACTTGACTGAAGTGATACAAACTGAAGACAAGGTAGTTGAGGCTGCACAATCAGAGGAGGAACCAGAAAAGGTTTTGGAACCAAGTGAAGAAGTGGTAGAGGTTGTAGGAATAGCTGCAGAACCAGATCAAGGGAAAGAGCCAGAAGAAGTGCCAGACGTACCACAACCAAAGGAAGATGTAGTTGAGGATGTAAAACCAGAAGGAGAAGTGGTTGCAGTTCCAGCACTGGAGGAGAATACTATAGACATTTCAGAACCGCAACTTCCACCAGCAGCTGCAGAAGAGGCAGTTGATGTTTTAGAAGAACAAGGGGTGGTAGTTGAGAGTCCAGAGGAAGCATCAGAACCAGAGCAAGGCGTAGATCATGTCACACCACCAGTAGAAGAGTTACTTGAGGTTTCAGAGCCTGAATCAGAAGGGGAAGGCATTGATGTCCCAGAACCAAGTCCAGAGGAGGGGATAGTTGAAATTTTAGAACCAGAACCTGAGGAAGGTGTTACTGAGCCACCAGCTGAATCAATCAAAATTCTTCACCCATTGGATGGTAGGGGAGAAATTCACTTTGGAGAAGACACTGCTCAGACTGTTGAAGATGAGTTCCTTCAACCAGTCAGACCGGACTTCCATCAGCCTCGTGAGGAGGACAACTTACCCATCATACCAGTACAAATCCAACCATCTGAAGATGAAGGTGAACCGGAACTTGAATACCCCATCATCCATGACATTTACACTGTGGAGGATGTTGACAGCATAGACACACAAGTCGAGATGGACACTGATGCAGTTACTATGACGGAAACATCTGAGAGTGATCTACAGTTGGAAATAACCTCTGATACTGCAGGTGAGGAACAGGAATTAGTTTTAGTTGACAGAACATTTTTTGGAGCTTCACAAAAGTGTTGCAGCATCCTCCTAAGAAACTGAAGTAGCTGGGACTTGTGTCACCTGAGATCCCAAATTGATTTAAAAAGACATTTTTTACACCCTTGATGCGCGGTTGAGTTTTGCACACTGGTCGACAGTGAAGAAAAGGGCTTCAAAAAATTGTGTAAGTAACGTGTTTTCAAATCAATTTGGGATCTTTGGGCTTCTAGAGACTTGAAATACTCTGGATGAGCTGTATGGAGTCATTTTGTTTCTTTTCCCCAGTAGATAATGACTGAATTTTCATGTTTTGTGTGAACTGGTTCTTTTAATAGAGCAGGGTTTTTGGATCTTTCAGATACCAGATAAATTATATCTAGTTTATTATCTCAATGCAGATGTTGGAGATTCAGATTGAAACCTCGGCATGAAGCAGTTTGAATGTATTATGAATAATTCAAGCACATTTGTGTAATTTGTGGAAATCCTTTGTGAGTGCTCATGACTTAATTCTGCCTTTATTGCCTGACATTTCAAAGAGGTGACAGCTCCAGACAAACCAGACACATCAGAGGGCACAGAAGTGACAGAAGACCTCCCTGGGGAGTCACAAGAAAGTGATTCATCCCCAGAAAGAGACATCAGTCCAACGATGGCACCGGTTCCAGACTACTTTCCTACACCTCCAGCAGCTTCAGTCGATGTGTCTGAACTGTCCACACCCAGTCTGACTATAGACACTGGACTCTTTGAGGTAGCAGAGGAATCCGTAATCCCCTCTGCTCCTGAGTCTTCAGAGGATGATAGCACAGAGGCAGAGATGGAGCAGAGTGAGCCAGCTGTCGTCATTATCGATGAAGACTTGGCAGAGACAGTGCAGAAAGGAGACGAAACCAGCCCACCGGCAGCCACTGAAGACTTCATTGATGAGGATGTAAAGGACCTGGCGGTGGAAATGGATCAAACGGATGTAGCAGCAACAGAGGTAAACGAGCTGCCGGACGAGGGGAGTGGCTTCCCACCTGTGTGGGAGGAACACACCACTGTCAGCGTCACAGCCCCGCCTCCAGTGAGATACCTGACCACACCCACCATGACCAAGGCCAGCCAGGGCAGGGAGCTGGTGGTGTTCTTCAGCCTGCGCGTCACCAACATGGACTTCTCCGAGGACCTCTTTAACAAGACATCTCTGGAGTACAAATCCCTGGAGAACACTTTCTTAGATGTGGTGAGTAGATCTAGATTTAAACCTATCTTAGTTTTAAATGATCTGATCCTGATTATTAAAATCCTGAGATCGATTATGTTATATAGGCCTTTTACCATGGATGTCTCAAATCAACACCCAAGTGCCAAATATGGATAGATTTTCCACTTCTACAAACTATTCTGAGAATCTAGCACATTTTGGTGTAATTTATAAACGAGCTTCTGTCCTCTGTAATTAATTAATTAATAAATTGACAATGAAAATAATCGTTAATGGCAGCCCTACTAAGATATGCTTGGAGCTGCTGAGTAGCATAGCTCTGATGCTGACATGCTCTCAGTCACCGTGTGATTTTTCTCTTATAATTATAACGGTAAAACCTTTTAAAATGCAAATAATAATTTTCTGACCTCACTATAAAGTCTTTTGACATGAAAGAAAATACGTAAAGCTTCTGACAATCAAGGTGTGTGACCTTCCTCTCTGAATTTCATTATAACTTGACAGGTAAAACAGACAATTAATGAATGTGAGCAGCTGCTCCGTTCATTTGATGCTTTGTTTTCATTCTCAAAGAGAACTGTCATGAATTAATATGTTATGTTTTTGTTTTTTCTTTTAAATGAGTAGACGAAGTGAGAGAATAATTTCAAGCTCAGGTGGGCACAATGCAGCCTTCATTTTACTACAGACAATGACTCGACTCAATTAACGAGGCAGGGAGAATGTGCCATGGGAATGTAGTGGGGAGTAAGAGATGACGCTGCTGTGAGTTCTCGTTCAAGCTTTGTGAGAGAAATAACAATATTTTGTTGATGGTTGCCACATTAAACAGACCACCTTAAATCGATTTAACCACTCATGAAATATGTAGAGACTTTAAATTGAGTTTGTTTAAAGGAACAGTTCACCCAAAAATATAAATCCATTCATTATCTCCTACCCCCGTGCTGATGGAAAGTCAGGTAAAGTTTCATAGTCGACAAAACATTTCTGGAGCTTCACAGCAATACAGCGTTGCAGCATTCTGCTAAACAACTGAAGTAGCTGGGGACTTGTGTGGCCTGAGATCTGAAATTGATTTGAAAAGGTTGCAAGATTTTGGCTTAAAAATGGGTGAAAATAACATCTTCTAAAATTAATTTGGGATATCAGGGAGACAGTGATTACACTGAGCTGTATGGAGCCATTGATTGTTTTGTTTGTTTTGTACCTTTTAAAACAAATCCCCAGTTACTCCAGTTGTTTAGGAAAATGGTGATTTGCTGTGAAGCTCCAGAAACGTTTTGTGGACTAGGAAAACTTCACCTGACTTTTCATCAGCATGGGGGGAGGAGATAATGATTAAACCTTCATTTCTGGGTGAACTGTTTAAAATTCATACATATTGCACCTTTAAGTTTAAAGATAGAAATGGCTGTATGATAAAGTCTCAAGAAAGCAGCTGAATTTTGATTTTTACCATTTTTATCATCCTGAATGCTCAGTGGGCTGCTCACACACGCTCCTTTTCACTTAGTTTTTATTATTGCTCTCATTTGAATGTCGCTCTGATTATCACTGCTCCCCAAACAAGTGTGTAAATCCCTTCAATAAGCAGCCAGGCAGCGGTTTAATTTAGACGCCCTTTTGGCTGCTTGCACTCATTCGGCTCAGAGTGGCAGCGCTGTGGTTTCTCTGTGCGCTCAGCAGCTTTTCTTTAAATAGAAAACACCCCCTGGACTACATTTAAAGATTTTTCTCCTTTTAAATCAGATTTAAAAAGATATGCGTCTATTGATTGGTGCACATCCTTTTCTCTGTTGCAGACAGACTTTCTAATCTAACTCAAATAGCTCTTATTTCATCAGTAAACTATTCATACTGGGAAGTTCCCAGTGGCCACCATTAGAAGGTGGTGGTTATCCCAGGAAGCTCCCGGGTGAGAATATTAAACAGGCTGATAGAGATTGTGCATGGTCAGCATCTGTGTACTTGATAAATACAGAGAAATGCTTTAGGAGGTTTGTGTTTCTCTAAACCTTAGCACAGAACGTCAGAGTAAGTAAAAATCAATAAGAACGAGTGTGTTCTCATAGCCTTGATCCATCTACACATTTATCCTGCATTCAGGCTGTAAGTGGGGAAAACAGTTAGATATAACCACAGTAGTTGGTGCAAATTAAGATGAAGAGCTGTTTGCTACACATGCGCTGAGGCTTCAAAACTTCAGCAGGACTGCAAATGTGTTCTCTTACCTTGTAACTGAAACAGGACAATGTCTAGATAGAATTCTAGTTAGAGAATTAAAAACCTGATTTGATAAAGAACTTACTGCTGAAAAGATATTTTAATCAGAGCCTGACCAAATCTCAATTTTTAGGGGACGATACTGATATTAGGAAGGAAAAAGTAAATAATTCAGATCCAGATATGTCAGCCAATACACTCCCATTTTCGGAAAAGGATCCATCAAACAAAGCTACAAAGATATGTAAAAGAGGCAGGATATACTGATTACATTAAACTTTATTGTTTAAAGTTACTTCCGCCCACTGAAATGTTATATTTCACTCTCAAATGAATAATTATGAATAACCCCATGCATTTTTTTCCGCATCACGTTCTGTAAAATGTAAAAAAAAAAATCATATTGGTGTATATACAGATACTGATATATCTGTGATGATACACAATATCGGGCGACAAATATATCTGTTCCTTTTAATGAGGGCTGGAAGATGAGGAGAGACAAGCCTACAGTTGGGTGAAATTTTATTTAATTAATGTTTAATTTATGTCCTTCTGCTGTAAACTTTGATTGTAGTTCTTTATGTATCCACGAATCCTCCAGAGGGGTCATTACAGAATCAAATGGTTATGATTCCACCATCACTGAAAGTGTATGAACAGAAGAGAGAAGTGCCAGAAAAAATGCTTATTTTAAAATAAAAGTTGCCTCTGACATGTAATTTTCAGCAGGATTGCGGCTAATTGTATCAACTGCTAACCCACAGCTCTAAATGATCGTAACATCTGATTCACATCTTTTTCATCAAACCTTTCAGTGAGTCCTTGTGTCCTACTGCCTGGTTTTTTATTACCCATCTGTATCTTAGTCTGCAGGTAACCATAGAAACAATACTGATGCTTTATTGTTAACAAATGACTCACTGGTGAACAGAACTGTGAGTTAAACTGACTACAAACACTGGATGACGTTTGAAGATGTTTTCTTCTGTGGTAAGAGGCAATTGTGTTCGCTATGTAATTTACACCCCCACCTTTCTATTGTTTTCCACCTTGGGAGAAGAAATGCTACTCCACTTCATGTCCTGGTATTATTCGTCTCAAGGTTCAGCTTTAATGTTGTTATACACTCCAGGATTGCATATTGAAATGCAGTTATAGTCTCCTCCAGAAAATGAAGAACCGCATTTTAAAATATTTTGAATTACATTAGAATGAAACCAAGGGCGGATATTGAAGATCACTGTTATGGGGGGAAAATAAATAGGAACATTTCTCAAGAGCACTTCCTGAAGAAAACATAGAGGCCATATTGTCCTTGACTTGGTTGTTGAGGTAGTCATTGTGCTGTTTCTCACACAGTATTGGATGCTGTGAGACCAAATTGATATGGTTTTCTCCCATTTTGAGGAATGATTTAATTGATTTCATTCAATTTGCTGACATCAAGGTGTACTTCTGGACAAGGTACTAATTCAACTTCTTCATCAAGTAAATGTAGGATTAAATAACATTTACAACATTTCTTCTTCAACGTTTTGTTGGTTTGATCAGTGTCATATCTTTTGTTAATGTCTTAAAAACTAAAATAAATCTAGTGCAGAGTAATGTATTTAACAAGTACTGGGATAAAATGTCAAAGAGCACAATGGGAAATTGACAGTTCTCCTTGATGGACTATGGAATCTGAATCAGTAGATGGATCATGACACCGGTCCATCCAGTAAGTGAATAAGATGGATATCTGTATCGGCACCCAATACTGATATTGGATCAGATCTGTCCTGACTCTAGTGACAGTATGTGTCTGCAATTCTCAACTTTCAAATGATGCAGACCACAGGAAAATGCCTTGCTCAAGGGCAGTAAGTTTGACCCGAGGAATCAAACCATCATCCTTGCATTCACCTGCTCTTTCTCTCTGTGTCCTCGGGTCTGCTGCTGGTTAACGCTGACAGCAGGATAAAACTAAATACTGAAACACAGGAATTATCACATAAATAGAACGTACCAGATCAGGCCTATAGAATGCCCTGTTTATAAAAAAACCTTGCTCTAAATCCTTAAGAGACCCACATTTTCTGAATAGGTTTTACTATTCATTTCACTGAACCGTTTTGTTAACTGCATCAATAGAGGTAATTATGTACGGCCACATGGGAATTAGAGAATCAAATTCGTTGAGCGTTTCTCTTTTTTTCCGTTTAATCGTTTGCTATGCAGAAATGTAACACCCCTGAGTGTGTGAGAGTTAAACTGGATTTTAGGAGATACTAATTTGTTGATGCGGTGACTGTTTTGAGGTGAGCGACTCTCTCCAAAACAAACGGACCGTGATGACAGAAGGAAAAAGTGAAGGAAACTGATGACTGAAAAACTGAAGCAACCGTTCATCATCTGAGCGAGCGGTGTGCTGCTAAACTGCATCTCTCCAGTAAACAACATAATCACATCAGTGGTGGTTGCTGCCAGTACCACTTTGTATTTATCATCTCAACACGCACACAAACGGCAGCGACAAAATACATTTCCTATTGCTGCTTTCATTAGAAAAAATACCATAAGCATTTGTAAGGTGTTGGAAAACGTAACTTATTGAGATTTAACCCCCTAATATGCAGCTGCCTGTGTAGGACTGAGAATGTGGATACAATCTCATGATTTACACCTATGGAAACATTTTAGGATCCCAACATCACTGTGACAACTGTCACTTATATTTTACCCAGATGACACAAAAGTGAAAACAAAAAGTCTGAATAAACAGATTTTTGTCCGATTTTTGTGCCTTTTATTAATGTGATGCATTATCACTTACTGGAGAAATGTGACTTCCAACCAAAGGTGCTTGTAGAATTAACAGTGATAATAATTGTACTTGTTTAACTCTTTTGTCTTACCATTCCTGGAATGTATGCAATATATGTAAGTAAATCTAAAGCTGTTGTTGAACCATTTGGAGTCCAGGCATGGTTTTAAACTTAAGTTTTTTCCCAAGCTATCAACAGCTCTGCAAGTGCTTTTGTCATTAATCTATAGGAGTTTTAACACACTGAATTATTTATTTGTCTCACCTTAATTTTTTTTAATGCAAAAATAAGCCTGTAGATGACCTGCAACTCCCCCTATTAGCAGGAAAACACAATGGTTACATTGTATAGTCTTACATGGTCAAAGTGCAAATCGTATAACAATATCACTGAAAATGTCCACTTGAGACATGTTTTTTCTGAGGAAATAGCCAGGCCTAAAAAAAATGCAATTTTGTGCCTCATTATAGGCATGAGGATGTTGTAAATGTTCTACAGCCATTATACTGTGACATCAGTCTTTACTTCAGAATGAGAGGTTAAAGCAAAAAAAGTCAGTTACCAATGTAAGCAAAACATTTGATACTTGTCATGCTGACTAATAATGTTTAACAGAGGGAAAACCAAATGGGCCCAGAATGCTTCCATGACGAACACCATTATATTTAATTCCTGACAAGTACGAGTGAAAGCAGTCGAGAACTTTACCACAGAGACCTGATTAAAATGTCAAATTGTATCAATGCAGCACTCATGGTCACGGACTAAAAATGTGATTAACTAAACTCAAAAGTAGAATTAGCTAAAAAAGTAAAAACGACCAGCTTCTGTTGAACAAAAAAGAAAAACAAACACAGGGTAAACATGGAAGATGTCAGGGTCCCTTTGTCTTTGGAAAAGGGAAAAACTATCATAACAGCATCCACTTTTATATAATTAATAGAGGTAAAAACGATCCGTTTTAAAAACAAGTTCAAACGAACACATTTGAACCTGTGTGGGGTTGATTATGGGTCACTTGGGCTCACCTGACGGGGCTTTGGGGGTCTATCAGACAACAAACATTAGGAAGCTCTTACTTAGACTATTAGCTGTATTTTTATAGTACAACTAGACTCCAAAGAATAGCCTTTCAGAGGAGACCCTGACAGCATTTCTTCAAGAATTGTACCCATTTTATTTCATAAAGGGAGATTTTCTTAATGTTCTCCATTATTAATGAATAACCATGAATAATGGATCGTGCAGCCTTGGTGGAGGTATGTGTCCTTGATTTAAAGGGACACAAAAAACACATTGCCAGTGCTTCGCTTGGAAACATTTCTCTCATCTCTTTCACCACATCTGCAGATGAAATGTGGTTCTTTGATTGAGTTAATCCTCAATGAGCCAGATGTCAGAGGATTTTTCCTCCAAAGCAGCTTTGCCTCTTGGAGATGTTTGTATGAGTTTAAAGCTACTCTGTCGTCTTTACAACTCTTGAATGGCAATGAATGCATTTAATTTAATCAAAGTGAGGAAAATACCAGAATTATTTTAAAAAGGCGAAGAACTAACACATCTGTTGATGTGTAGAAAAAAGTTTGAGACATTCACATGAAATGCAGGAAAGAATCAGATTGTGTCTGTCAATTAATGGCATGAAGAATTTTGATTTATCGACTACTTTATAGAGCTCTAACGGCGGAAGCAAGTTATTTATGACTTCAGTCTGTGTAGACAGACGAGAGCGGATTTTATGATGAGACAGTTTGATTGCTCCCAAACTGCATCAACATTATTGTCCTCCCTTTATTCCTGTTTTTGTCCATGCAGCAGTTTTGTTTGATGCAGTTTCTCTTCTTTGTCACGCTTTTGTCTGAGTCTGTACTTTTTAGAAAACTATAATTTCCTCCAAATGTCTTCCGTATGTGGATGGCTTCTCATGTATAACAGATGAGACGAATTGATGAATGAAACCAAACACTTGGTCATTAATATCAAATTAACCGTCAGATGTTTAATAGCTTCTTTCCTCTGAGGGATACTCAGTCTCAGAATCAAAAGTGTTTAAAATGACAGAAACAGACCACAGAGTGATTTTCCCCTTCTGTCTCCAGCTGCTGCCGTACCTGCAGGCAAACCTAACAGGCTTCAAGAAACTGGAGATTCTTAACTTCAGAAAAGGCAGCGTGGTCGTCAACAGCAAGATGAAGTTCGCCAAATCGGTGCCGTACAACATCACCGAGGCTGTTCACTGTGTCCTGGAGGAGTTCTGCTCTGACGCCTTCAAGAACCTGCGCATCCAGATCGACACCCGCTCGCTGGATGTTGAACCAGGTACAGTTTAGGTTTGAATCTGTGAGTTAACACTTTAGGCACTTAACTTTCGACTTGAATCTGTGACCTCATTCTTTGGGCCCAAACCTAGAGCTCATTGTAAATTGAAAGAGTTGCCTTCCTGCTCAGCTTCCTCTGACCCACACGTTTCTGGTATAACACCGCATTACAGCTGATGCCACACCAAACCGCCTGGTAATCTCACGTTACCATCATTCGTGAATAAGAAACAGTTCACCCAAAAATGAAAATTTAGTCATTATCTCCTCCCTCCATGCTGATGGAAAGTCAGGTGAAGTTTCGTAGTCCACAAAACATTTCTGGAGCTTCACAGCAGAACAGTGTTGCAGCATTCTCCTAAACAACTGAAGTAGCTGGAGACTTGAAAAGATGTAATGTACACCCTCGACACCTGGTCGAGCTTGTACACTTCACCTCACTTCAGACGGCACTAACCCTTTTAGCTCAGCAGCGACAGTGAAGATTTCATCTGCTCAGAGCTAACATACAAGTTTTATCCATAATAATCCTCACTGCCTACAGTTGTGCTGTTCTAACTTCACACTATGGAAAAAAACTTGTGAATGCCTCTAAGCTCCTCATTAATTTTACGGTACAGAGATGTCTTATAATATCTCTTAATTTATGTAATAAAACTCGAACCAGCATCTTCTAATAAGTCCCATTGTTGGAGCAGCGCTGCTTCTTTGTATGCATCTCATACATTATAGGCTTTGTCTTGTGATATTCTCCACAGATGAGATGCAGCAGAGAACAGAGATCACAAACACAGTCAAATTGACTCAGTAATTAGGTCTATATGTCAAATCCACCAATACACAGTGGGATTGTACAGAACATTGTAGGGCTGCAGTAATGATAATAAAGATGAGAGGTGAGCAGCCGAGAGGAGAAGTGCTGCCGCAACATCTTTTTCCTCGGAGGCGGCCGATTGTGTTTCAGCAGAATCTTGAACGGGAATCAATTTTTGCAGAAACAGTCGTTCTAATTAAATACACTCAATACTACAATATGGCACCCAACCCAGGTGCCTCCAGAGAACTCTTACTCAAACAAATGAACTAGTCAAGTCAGGTCGATTTTATTTATGCAGCCTAGTACCGCAAGTGACAAATTGGACTTGGCTTTGCATTCTGTACAACATACAAATACAGTCTGTGCTTCGAGCCTTGAATTAGTTTAGGAGAAACTCCCCGAAAAAGACTTTTAACAGGGGAAAAAGAGGAGTAACAGAGGAGGAATCGGGAGGAGAGCTCAGAGATTACTTTTTAACTTTTGGGATTAAAAAGTGGATTTATCTTCACTCCTGTTTATCAACCTGTCTGCAGAGGTGACCTCCATTGTCGGGTGTTTATGTGGTGGTGTTTTATGGAGCTGGAGGGGAAAAGTACTTCATAAATGTAACGTTACAGAGAGGAGACGGGAGAAAGAAGAGAGAGAACCAGAGTCTCTGATGAAAGTCAGGTGTTTTAAAGTTTTATTTGTGTCTAGTCTCGTGGTCTTGGGTGAACAAATGAAACGAGTCTCTCTACACCCTTTTGTTTATTCCTTGTTCTCTTTAATTCACTAAATACATTTTGAAATTGTTTTATCCAACTGTTTAACATACAGCGCGTCTTTCTTTCAATCCTCCTCCAAAACAACTGATCTTACAACAGGAAGTGGAGGTACTCATTACGCTTTTGTCCACAGGGGCCGCCACAATCAACAAAAAAATAAAAGTTCCTTGTTGCTGCTTTAAGTAAGGTACTTTAGTACTTCGGTACCTGATTACTACTTGTAAATAATTGACAATATACAAAATTTGATAAGGATGTGTCAGCTGATGTTTATTATTTCACATAAACATATTTTTGATAAGGGGCCCTCAGCACTGTCAGGTAGAATTGAGAAAACATATTTACTCTCTCCACCTTAAATGCTGTGACTGAAAGTTTACTTTTGACCTCTTTTGTGGAGGTCAAGAATAAAATGACAAAACGGCCTCACCACGAGGTCCACTGTCAATCACCTTAAACATATCTTTCATATCAGTTTTCCTTATAGTAAAATGTCTGATAAAATGCTACTTTCTCCCTCTGTGCATCCATGTCCAATTCAGAAAAAGAGACTCAGACACACACACACAGACACACACATGCTGTACATGTGGATTATATGTGTGATTACAGTAACACAGATGGGTGCTGACCACACGTCGTGCCTTCACACGGTGTACACTTCATCCGTGAATCCCTCCCAACATGCTAATTTCCCCAGAGTGAATCTGACGTTTAGTCTCGGAAGCCGTCCACGCCAGAGGCTAAATCTTACATTTCAATGCAGACCAGAAGCTGAGGATCTCATTAAAATCAAACACTCCTCAGCACCTCCTGGAGAGAGGAGGAGGCGCAGACAAACACTTCATGAATACTAATGCTGGCAATGTTTTCTTCCTCTTCTCCTTGCAGCCGATAAGGCCGACGCCTGCAAGTTCCTGGCCTGTGACGAGTTTTCTCGCTGCGTTGTGAACGGCCGGACGAAGGAGGGAGAGTGTTTGTGTGAGCCGGGCTACCTGTCAGTGGACGGCCTGCCCTGTCAGAGTGTGTGTGACCTGCAGCCAGACTACTGCCAAGGAGGGGAGTGTCACATAGTTCCAGGACACGGAGCCCTGTGCAGGTAAATCAGTACATACAGTGCTTGTTAGGATCTTGGGTTTTCATTATTAAGGATCAGATGACAGCCAGCACCCACAGAAAATAGTCTGAAAAACCTGCCAACATGGCTAATTAGAGAAAAAATACATTTTTGGCGCTGCAGTAAAGCCAACAACAGGAGATGAGTTTCGAAGTTGATGGCAAGAAAAGGTTTGCCTTGCCCTCATTCAAGTTCGACATTAACACTGCATGGATCCATACTTTTTATTGACAAATGACTGTGTGTAACACCTGACACCACAGTTGCCCACTTTAGTATCCCTCGGCTTATTGTTTTGGTTTTACAGTACATAAATGTACTGTTTTGCTTCAGTCTTACGGTTCTGAACCACCTCCTCTACACCAGAAGCTGTTTCCAGATGTGATAAACTACCTGCTCAGCAGCAAATGGCAGTCTTCAAACAGCACATCTTCAAAAGAACGCTATGTTACGATACAATCAGTATTACGTCATAATGATGAGCAAAAAATATACATTTTTCAGTTTAATGAGAAATTAAAAACGTTTGTTTTTGTCGATCTCCAGGCATTAGCAGCAAAGTTTAAAGCTTTGTATACTGGCTTTAAATTTCAGCTATCCACCATCAGTTAAAATATCAGTCCATTCATCAAAAGCTCATGCTCCTCAAAAGCTCTGTTAGTACTGTGCTTCATTAACTGTGTGCCGGTTCACACACACAGCTTTTCTGTCCTCCAGAGATTTTATTAAATTATGAAACTTTAACTGAATTAAGGGTTATTGCATGGACAGTTAAATAAACCGCGCTGTGGGGAGCCACTGCACTTTTTCTTACAGAAAGTCTAGTTGACATGGTGATCTGATGTGTAATACTCAAAACTGTCTGTGGCTCTCACAGTCTTTGACCTTGAGGGCACCTCTCCTGCCTCTAATTATATCAATCTGTGTCTTTTCATATACTTCTGCTCTGTTGCCTCTAAACTCTTAACCTGAGTTCAGTCTGAACCCCTTTTTGTTTTCCGCGCTGTCTTCTGTTTGTATTCGCTGTAATCTCTCCATCACACCTCCAGCTCTCACCACTGTAAATCAATGCTCATTTGATTTTAAACGGATTGAAAGCATTTCTCTTATTAACTGGTGGCTCACAGTCGCTGCCTTTCTGCTGCCAGAAAAATCTAATTTCAGCCCTGTTAGACTTCAGCAGCTTGGCTCCTGACACAGAGCACCTCACAAAATCTACTATTGAAACTTTAATTTCCCATCATCTGGACCTTTGCAGAGATATTTTTAGGTTACATTCGTATTATCCTTATGAGGCCTGTTGCAAGCTCAGACAGAATACTGTCATTTTCTGAATCTCCATTTCAGTAATAAGATGTCACTGACGCTATGACGCTAGGAGAACTACAATATCAGGAACACTGTGAGCTAATATGAGAACTCCAATACAACAACTTCCAGAGGTGGCTTTAATTTAGGTAGAGTAGAGATACCACAGTGTAGAAATACTTGAAGATTTTACTTCATAAAACTGTTAAGTACCAAACATAAAAGAATGGCATATTTCATAATAATTTCTGCTGTTCATCACTTAACTGTTGGAGTTCTTTAAAACCACTTTACATCCTTCTGGTAGCTCAAGACCTGCATCAAGAGACTCATAAAGTTTTATCTAACCTGTAATAATAAGTTGTCACTAATTTGCTGGTTATACTGTATTTATATCATTAATCTGAAATTGTAGTGGAGGAGAAAGCACAAAATTTCCCACTTAAGAACAGTAGTAGTAGGACTCAAAGTGTCAACTTCTACTTTACGAGCTGAGACTTTCAAAAAGTATTTTTTTCTTCTCAGATTGACGATTTATCTGTGTAATGACTTATTTTAAACCTGGAGACAAGCAAAGGCAAAGTAATCAATACTTCACAAGAAAAAAATCTAAATTTTAGATAACAGTCAGAAAAGTAAAAAAGAACTGTGTGCAGCAGAAACATTTTCATTCTTTCTTACCTTGTTGATCATCTTGTGGGTGTCCTGCCTGGGTCGTAATGAACACTTCAGCTGCCGAAATCTTGAAAAGAGACATGCATGAAATAATTTTGCAGAACAACAGCCAATTGAGATATTTTCAGGGATCGTTCAGAACTAAAATGGCAATGCAGTTTTTTTTTAATTGTAAGGGCGTGATGTTTTAGGTACTGTTGACATGATGAAATGTGGTCCAGGAAGTTCAATCATGTTGACAAGCTGCAATTAACCCACTTGCACAGATTAGATCGATCTGTGCATTTCTGATTGACTTTGCATTGTGTTGCTGCAAAGGTCGAGAGAGGTTTTTTTTTACCGGATGACCTTGTCCTTTGTGTGTCTTTATCAGACTTACACTGCAATCCATTGTACTCGGAACTTATAATAAGCAACCTCCACACAGACAGAAAATTGAAAACGAACGGTTGTTCAAGTCAGAAAGTTAAAATTAAAAGTTTTAGTTTCATCTTATGGAGAGCAGGAATATGCTCAATATACTGTATGTCTTGTTGCCTGGCTTCATGGGGGTGCCAGAGAAAGAGTAAAAGGGTCGACAAAATCAATTTACATTTCTATCTGATGACCATAATTATTCAAATTATTCAACCTGGCTGGAGGTGTAATGAGATATTTTGATTTGGACGCTTTGAACACATTCACAAAACCTGTGTGAACAATTTCAGGGGGAGAAAACTCATTGGCACTGCTGAAACTTTTTCAAAACACCTTAGATTAAAAACCTTGTCACTGAAATGTCAGTTATTAAGAAGTCTGTTTGACAGAAACACGTTTTTTGATTTAACTGACAGTGAGAAAATCATTCTGTCCATTTCATTTCAGCCCAGAAACACAATAAATTATATATTTCTGCTCGTGGCTGCAAATGAACATTTAACACACTGACATAGTTGATACAGTCTGCCGTCACTTGCCTGTGTAATTTTTCGCCAGACTGTACCCACACTGGTTTTGTTCCATGTGGACATCTGATCAGTTCTACGTGAACGAACAGCAGAGCAGCTGAAGTTGGTCCCTGCTCTGAAATTGAAGGTTCCAGCAGCATTTCTGTTTCGTCTGGGGATTGAAGGAGGTCTCGGGGGTTGCCATCGTCTTGGATTTGCCAGCTGTCATTAACACTGAACCCTGTTCGGTCTAATCCTGCGTGCAGACCGGCCAAGAACAGGACAGAGAGGCAGAAACAGCAGTAAACAGTGAACAGAAACCAGAAGGTTAATACCGCAGAGCTGCACGTTCCTTTAATCTCCCTTGGCGGCTCGACAACACGTAGAGCCGCAGAGGAAGCAACAGAGTCAGTTTGCTGTGAGATAAAGGTTTTTTAATCAAAAGATTTTTCTGAAACACACCGAGAGAAAACCTCTGAGACTCTCTGAGTCCAGAACACAGGTGTTCAGGTTTTGTCCTGCACCTTGCTCTCCACTTCTCCTGGTACTCCAGGTCACATTTCTGTCCTGCAGCCTCACACATCCTGGCTTACTGACCAAGTTTTGTTGTGGTTGGATTGTCGCCTGAGTTGGTGTTTGTGTGTCTAACAAACTGATTCCTGTGTGTGATAAAAACAGAAACATTCAGCTTCTAACAGTCGGGTTTGGATCTTAACTACCGTTTGCTGGCTGACTGTGTGTGAGCAGCAGGTTGTTAAAAGGTTATAATCCTTGTTGTATTTGCTGCAAACTGCTGACGCCTTACAGATCACATAAGGATCTTAGTCTCAGTTGTCAACTATTAAATGAATCAACAACTATTTTAATAACCGATCAATTAGTTTGAGTCCTGTTTTAAAGAAGAAATTACAGCTTGTTAAATGTGAATATTTTCTGGTTTCCTTCCTTTTCTGTGATGGTAAACTGAATATCTTTGGGTTTTGAACAAAACAAGATATAAGAGGACGTCATCTTGAGCTTTGGGAAGCACTGAACAACATTTTTCACTATTTTCTGACATTTTATAGAGAATTTTACAACTTACAACTGATCGATTAATCGAGAAAATACTCAGTAATGAAAAACAATGAAAATAATCATTAGTAACAGCCCTAAAGGTAAAATTGTTGGTGTCACAGTTAAGATACCGGTTTCCTGCTTGATCCCACATAGATTTTTTCTACAGATCATATGAATAATTAAATACATGCTTACTGTCAGATGGCTCTCCTCAGAGATATCTTGTCAATCAGTTTGTGGACTGGACTCTGGTGTCTTCCCCTATTGATTTCCTGTTGATTGACAGTATTAGTTCTCATCTCACCACTCAAGTTTGGATGGGTGAGTCACTTTTGGCTGGGTGGACTGGGTCTCATTCAACCGGTACAGGAAGACATTTCCTATATCAGGACTCCCCAGAGGAGGCGAGTTCTCAACCCTGTAGATATTTCAAGCCAGCAGAGATTTCAGATGAATGTTTTCTGTCTGTTTTCCCGAGCAAACACATTTGGCTGCATTTAGATTTAAGGCAGAGAATATTAAATCTGAATATATTGACTTCCAACTTGCAATGGATTGCAGCATAAGTATGGTAAGCACAATCTATGCTAATGAAACTCACCCTTCCTTGTGCTGTAGACGAATAAGTCGTATTACATGCTGTGATCTGATGTTTCTTGTTTGATCCGAGCAGCAGTACGAAACCAGAATGTCTCACAGAAAGTCATAAAGTCTGATTAACACCTCGCCTGCTTGTTTGTTCCAAATCTAAATCAGGCGAACAAAAAGGAAAACCTCCCCTGAGATGTAATCTAAAAATGTGTAATGTGTCTGAAGCTTCACTCTTCAGGAGCTGAACGTCTGCTGCTTTTAAAGTCAGTGATGCACAAGAGACTGGTTCATTATTTAAGGAAGAATTATTTTCAAGGACAAACTTGAGAGACATACAAAAAACAATAAAGAGACAAACTGATCTCAAGACGCCTTCTTGTCTCGTTTGTGTGTTTTCAGTAATCAGCTGAATAAGTCTTCTTCTTCTTCAGTTTCTCCTGCAGGGATGGTCCTCCTCAGCCCTTTTGTATCTGCAGGCCTTCTCTGATCTCTTCTCTCCGAGTCCTCCCTCCGGTGTCGGAGCGGAGTCTCACTACATGTGCAGATTCGCTGTAGTTGCAGTTTTCACACATGCATTTATTTTTCTCTCTTTATAGGTACAAAGACGGTTACTCCCTCCCAGGCCTGGCCAGTTAAGAGGATATATTGGATTGGACGCCACCTGAGAAAACCAAACAAAGGTAAGAGGGGCTCGTTGCCAGCAGCAGGCTTGTTCTGCTTAAGTCTTAAACGTGCCATCGTGCGAAATAAGACGCTGCACACTCAGCAGAGATTCAGCGTGTTAATTACAGCTGAATAAGGTGAATGTGTTATCTGGTGATGCAGAGAGAACCACACAGTTTGTTTTCAGGTTTAATCTCAAACACCTGTGCTCACCGTTATCCTCCCGTGATCATTTTATTTAGACAAATTGGCCGACTGTAATCCTTCCTGCCAATCTGAGCAGCGATCTGTGTGTTTAAGGAACACAGAGCCGAACGGTGAGTAATTAAACCTCCCAAAGGACGGAGCCGGACTGAATGTCAACACTGTTTTGGAGCAGAAACCCGGTGTCCTCGTCTCCCCTCGGGTTTGATTAGCCTGCTCCTCTGTGATTCTGTTTCTGTTGCTCCAAACAAAAACATCACTGCCTTTTATTCGAAATGCACCAGTGGAAATAAAACACACTGATGTGTTGTAGCACCTAAAACAAACTGAAGTGTGATGTCTTTGTTGTCAGGGCTCTGTCAGCTTCTGAATCGCTCTGCGCACATTTGAAGGCATAAAAGTTTCTGTTGCAGCTGAAGAGGTGAGGTGGACAACCCAATCACCAGAATAAATGTTAGCTAAGTACATTTCTGCAAAACCACAGATAAGTTAAAACTGAATGCTGTGTTTATGCTCTGGTTAGGTTTAGACACAAAAACCACTTGGTTTGGGTCAGGAAAACATCGTGGTTTGGCTTAAAATACCTGTTTTGGTCGCTGCAAAACCCCCTGCTGATGGTCCGACTTCCCACGGACTGGGAACTGGCAGGCCTTTGGTTGGGAGGGGAAAATCGAGGCAGCTGTAACTGTAGATGGTCTGACTTCCAGTGGAAAAACACTGTGTTGGTTGCCACAAAAACGCCTCCACATGGTCCGACTTCCCGTGAAAAGCACTTGGTTTTGATTGACACAAAAAAGCCTGTAGATGGTTCGACTTCCTGTGAAAAACACCTGGTTGTGGTCGCCACTAAAACGGCTTCAAGTGTCCCCATAGACTCGAACTGCGGTCGCTCGTTTGGCTTGTAATAACGCCACCATCCCTCCCACCTCCTGACGTGAAAGTCCGCCTATAAGCATATAATGTGAGGGTGATATGACAAATGTCAACCTCGTATCTGTGGTTTGCAGGAACATTAACTGCTAACATTATATCCAGAAGACTGGGTTGAAGTGGAACAGACTGGAGGGAGAGAGAAGTAGTTTAGATCCACAATTACAACATCGGTTACACTTTATTATACAAATCTGTCATTTTTTCATAATTTCCTGTAATGTGACTAATTATAGGAAATTAGTGCTCTTCTGATTAATTAATTCCAGTTAATTGCTTCCATTTAAAGCTGCTGTAACTTCAGATAATTTAGTCAGTTCACTGTAGGTCAGCTGATCAGGCAGAAATGTGCTAATTATCCACAGGCAAGAGTACAGGTCTTCATTTATGGAGAATGACGTTTCCAGTAATAAACGAATGATGATAAAAATTAACTTGGGTTAAGTGTGACGGTTCTTCGAGGGAAACTTCTCAGCAAATCAAAAAGTGCTTATAAACACAAGTAATTAAAGTTAAAGTCTCAGATGTCTCTTTTCTCAGTACGCACAACAAAATGAGTTTATTTCCAGGAAACGACAGACCTGTGAACACAGCTTTAGCAGAACATCTTTGCAGTTTGAGTTAAAAGTTGAGGTGTCAAGTAAGTTTTAGGATAATTATTCTTTAACTGCTTAATTGTGCCTCTCAAAAGTAAAACATTTACAGGAGAATTTGGGGAAACACTGATTTCACTTTCTGTCTGTAAGTTACAGCAGAGTTTAGGTACCAATCTCATGTCTGCGTGTTAAGTAAAGAGCTGGATTCAGGATGTGGTTAGCTTAGCTTAGCATAAAGACTGGCAGCAGGGGAAACCGCTAGCCTGTACACAAGTCCTGAGGGGCAAGTTAAGAATTTTATTTCTAGTGATCCAAGTCTGACCTAAATTGTTTTCTCTCCTGTGTTTATGACTTGAGAACTGGTGGGAAAAAGATAAATCTTTCGAAGTTCCTTAATTTTATTTCCCCATCTGTGAAAACACGCGGAGAAAAAGAAACTCCTGCGTCTTTCTAACTCTGTATCTCCAGTGTGAACAGCACGATTTCTGTTAAAAACCTGACCCCGCTACTATCAAACTGACTTTAGCGTGTAAAATGGAATGTCCCTTTAAAATCGTGTATTTCTTTCCTGCAGACTCGATGACACTGGACTCAGCAGCAGGACCTCGGGACTCGTCAAGGCCCCACAGTTAAAAATTAATAAATGATGCTGAGCTGAAGAGACTTGAGGACAAACTGTTCACGTCAGAGCTTCATATCAGAGGACGATCTCCTTTCAGGGGAAACGGACATTTAGGCCATTTTGAAAACGGTCGGCTGCTGAGAGCAGCGTGACGATGAAGAGGAGCTCAGTGGACGAATCTGCAGCATCGATCAGGTGGATGTTGATCAACCCTGGACTGCTTGTGTACTCGTCCGCTGACTCTATGTTTCTGTAGTAAATAGGCTGGTTGTTGTTAAAAGCTACACAGGATCCGAGATGAAAGTTCAAATATGGAAACGACAAAGGATCTGTTCTGTTTCTTCCTGTTAACACTAAAGAACCTGATGAAAACCTGAACCTCGCACATACTATGACTGAAGCTGAGGGTCACTTGATGGATCAGTGGTGAATAATAGGCAAATGACTCTGATAGGCCAGGTCCAGAGCAATCTAAATCAGAGGTTCCAAACCTTTTTAAACTTGTGAGCCCTTAAATTCAAGCAACAACTACATGAGGCCCTTCATGAGTCGTGAGCGCTTCAACCACAAGCCCCAAACCCCTCACAGCTTGTTTCAGTTGGAGGATATTTAGAGGCCCAATGAGCTGAAAGCAAAAACAGATGTTTCGCTCTTATTATCAATTGAATCATTTCATATCTCCTCAGGCTTATTTTGGGACCTCGTGGGGTCGCCCAAGTGATTTAAGATCGATATGATGCATCCTCTGGGGAACATGTACAGTATGTCATTTTTCCAGTAGTAGCTGATATATTTTAGTCTGAACCAAGGTGGCAGAACAGGCTAGCATTAGATTATAATATTATTTTCTGCCCAAGTCCTGATATGATCCCTGAGGCACTAAATGAACTTCTCCTCCAAACTTCTGCCTCCATGTCGTGGACTGTGTTCGGTGTATTCGAGGTCTGAGTTGCATTCAGTTCAAATTCTGGCCACAAAAAGTGGAGCGATATCAGCTGTCACTGCTGTGACTCACAACATTTACATTCACATTACTTCTTAAGAATGAAAGTTAATCTTGACCTTTGAAAAAGCACGATCTGATATCACTGTGTTGTTCCTGAAAAATCATGATCAGTATCACCATTGGGAAGTACCTCTCCATTGTAGACTGCCTGGGCGCTGTTTCTTTGATGTAGACGGGCGTCTCACGTCATGTTGTGTACTCCATTGGGTGGAAGCAGCCAAGGTGGTAAAATAAGTCAGCTGTGTTGCTGATCCTGGTCGGGACAACGGTGTTTTGATATTTGTCCAACTTCAAAAAACAAAAAAGCTGACCTGTCCTTTTTAATTCACTCATTTTCTCCCTCCACACCTGTTAAATGATGTGCTGCTTGCATGTCACAGGCAGCATTTAATGCATACACGTGAAACTATCAGTCATTTAATGGAACTATTTTCTTTCTGCTCTTGATGGCGTATCTATCGCTGATGCGTATCTGCAACTGACACGGTCATAGTTTTGTGACTCCAGGAAAAAGACTGCAGATGTGTTCATGTGAGAAGTAATTTCTAACACGTGGTTTTTATTCCCTGAACCTAAACAACCAGTGAGCTCTTATTGGGGGGAAAGGGAAAATAATAAGTGAAGAATACAGACTTTTTGGTCAGTTGCAATGACAAAACTAACACAGTGATATCAGATAAACCTTAGAATGAGTAGCTCCCAACAATCCTAACCTATGGTCCTTTTACTGTCTTTTAAAAGGAGCATTTCACAGTCTTCACCAGACAGGGAGAGAGTTATCAATGAAATCACAACACCTTATCATCTGTCTACAGACCAATCTCAATTACAGAGTGTCAAACAAAATCTTATTTTTTTATTTTGACTTTAATCACATGTCTAGCTGTAGTACCTTCTCTTTGAACACTGAAAACAGAGTTTGATGTTTCTCCTTTCAGAACAAACAGCATCAATATTTTTGTGCAAATGAAACCATTCTGAGAGTTGTTAGATCTCTAATATCATGTTCTCCTGTACAGTTCATGTAAATAGACAATCACTGTTCTTTTCTCTGAGTCAACAGATCTTCTGATGATGGCTGCTACTTTGGGGGGAAAAAACACCAAACTGTAATTTGGAACTTTTCTTATTTAAAGTGTTAAATGATGAATAGTTGAAAATACAACCTGTGTTGAATAATAAAACGTCACCCGTTCATTTCTTGAAAAGGTCATTTGTTCATGACGCCAGTCTGAAGTGAAAGAAGGAGCAGCGCAGTGAGTGAAACATGGAATGCATTTATTCGTCTGTTAGAGAGATCAGCGTTAGAAAAATGACAGTGGACAAAGGCAGTGCTTCCCGAGGAATGATTGTAATGTGTGGAGAGGAACAGATCGAAGCAGAGGCAGGACAGTTTCATCTACATCTGAGGGAAGATTCAAGGTCGTCACTCGGGTGTTGAACCAACACTGAGGTCTTTATGGTGGACAAAGCTCAGGATGCGTCTCCTTTACACTCGGCATTAACATGCTGGGAAACAGACGGGAAACAAGTCAGCTCACCTGGTTCAACACCCTGAAGGTATTTACTGGCTGCATGTTTCACTTTAGTTCTTGTGTTCTGGGTGTTGGTGGTGTCGATCTTTTCTGATTTCTGTTTAAAATCCAGTTCAGATCTTTGAAGTTGTAACTCTGTCTGAATCTGAGCTGATCAGTTTTTCTTTAGTCCCTGTTCCGCATGTATCTGATGTTACATCATCAACTAAAGCAGGAAACGGCAGTTTGGTTTGGAGGTAAGAGAACGGATCTTAATCAGAGTAAACTGGTGAGAACTTGTTGTTGTTGGTCACTTTAATCAGCATTAAATTCATGCGTATTTTTGTCTCTTTCAAGGCTTCAGGTGCGAGTAAAGTCTGCATTGTAATAGTTGAGTTTATAACTGTCAAGTAAAATTGAAGCAAATATTTTAAAATGTTGCAAAAACAAAATGCGAATTTTGTGGTTTCCATCAACTGTTTCTGATGCGATACTTCAAAGTGCTGATAAAAATGCATTTAAGGTAACACGGCTAGTGTGTCTGAGAAGCTAATGGACACAGAACTTGATTTGGAATAAAAATTGTCTCAACAGCATTCGCACCAAATTGGTTAAACTTCAGATTCTTTGTGTAACTGATTAACTGTGAACAGAATGTTCAGTTATCATGTTAGTCACGTCGATCAGATGGGCAAAGTGGACGATTTAAAACTGCAGCTCAAACGTGTCAGCTGTAGACTGTAGTATTCCCAAAACACAAACCTGATCAGTAAGCACTGAGTTTGTGATTTGCACACCAAAGAACGCCTCGAGTTTTAGCTTAAATTTGGGCCTAATGTGATTAAAAGGTGGTTTTAATAGTAACTTGAATAGGTTGAATCAAAGTGTGACCTTGACGTTTGAAAAACTCTTTTTAATCCCTCTTTAACGGAGATGTCTAGACGTCTTCTGACCCATGAACCAGCAGTTTAAGCCTGTCCGTCTTTGCTGTCACTATCAGACCTTCAGTGTATCTCTGACGGATTCCTTCATTGATTTCACGCCTGCTTCCTGCATGTTAACGCCAGCTGTAAAAGGGGTTTAGCTACTTTGCAACAAGACAGATCTTCATGCTTTCAGACAATCTAAATCACCTTTTTGTTGTGCAGAGAGGAGAAAAACAAAATAACAGAAAGCTCAGGAACAAACTTGGCAACAGGTGAATAGAGAAGATGTAAAGTCGCAGCAGATTGTCTTTAAGTTGTTTTTGTAGCCATCGAAAGAGGCAGTTTTTGTTTTTTCTCTCAGCGTAGTTTGTGATTTATTGCTTCTCTTGACAATCTCACGTACCCGGGCCACTCAAGTAGAAACTGTTCTTTCAAAAAATAAACTTTTACATTCCAGTTGGAACATCGCTGTTGGCCGCGTGTTCTGTACCTGCTGTAGAGAAAATATTCAGTGTTGTATGAATGTTCCAGTTCAGAGTACCAGTGCGTCGTCACACAGCAGACAAATCCAATCAGACATGAGATATTTAAATCAAACAGCCACATGGAGTGTTTTTTATCAATGAAACTGCCTTGGGAATCACTGCATTGGCAAAAAAAAAAATTATGTTTCCTCGTGTAAAAAGATCAAATTTGAAGACTAAAGATGAAGAGTATTTTTTTTGCAGCGCTGATCTGGTCTCAAACAGCACAAGAGGAGTTGCATCTCAGCTTTTTGCATAATCATTTCACATTTTCTGCTTCGCTCAATAAACAAAAACTAATCACGGAGTTAAATTTCTGCTCTGGCCACAAAAGAAAAAACCTGACGAGAGGCTTCGCTCAGAGCGACGTTTGGTCTCATTATCTTTACACATTAATCACACATGAGAAGAAAAGAGGAATCACTACATGAAGGAATCAACGAGGTCTCAAGTTACATTCGGTTGGAAAGACAGAAGGTAAAATAAAAAAGTATTAGCAAATATTTGACTTAATTCTGAGCAACAATTGGACACTCATGCAGCTCGGCCTCACGGTGAGAACTGACAGCTCCTTGTGCAAGTGTGTGTTTCGCCCTGTAAGAACCACATGAAGACAATGTAAACAGCAGGTTTAAGTCGGAGAGGGATCACCAGCTAGCTGTTAAGATGGAAGCGACACACCAGTGAGACTTCAATGTAATAATCAGGAATGCATAATTACAAAGGAATTAAGTTTTCATGTTTGGGGAGGCAGCTTCGAACAAAAGAAAAAAAAAAAATCCTACTTCTGGCGATTAAACCCTGTTAAAGTAGTGTTAAGGCCTCGTAGTTACTCGCAGAACAGAATTCCTTGGAAAACGCCGGATGTGATAATTTAGTATGATTTTTCTGCATAGGGTTCACTGCGAAACTCCCCCGCCCGATGACCCTCCCCCCACAAAAAAAAAAAAAAAACGACACCAGAAGAAAAACAAAAGGACAGTTGAGAGAAATGGCTGAATGCCGGTCAGACCCTGGTGCAGCACGCTCACACGCCATCTGTGTTAGGTAGCTGGTGCGTTTGTCCCTTTGTTTGCAGTGAGAGGCCCAGGCTCCATCACTTGTACATGCTCTGCAGCATGGCCGTGGCGTAGGTGGGTCGCGCCTGCCGGCTCTCGATGGCGCTGCGGAGGTACTGGATCCCGCCGCAGCGCTCCCAGATCTCCTCGAACTGCCGCGGGAGGATCTCGGCTCCGCGCTTCCTCGACAGGCCTGTCTCCTCCAGGCTCAGCTCGCACATCTCCATGTCGTCTTTTCCTGTAATGTGTAAACATGACCCAGGGTTAGCCTCCAGACAACAAACTTTAATCGTTTACTAGAGGAGTCCAGAGAACTGCAATTAATAATCATCTGATAAGCAGATGGAAATTGGACGAATCAGTGAACATGATTACAACAATGAGCAGAGATGTCTACGGAAGCCCAGAGGGGCAAGTGAAGAAATGTTTTCTTTCTGGTGATCCATTTTCAAGTCTGATCTAATTGTTTTCTCTCTTTCTCTTGTAAAAACTCCTCATGAAACTTTTATTTTCTCCTGATATATATATATATATATATATATATATATATTTTTTTTTTTACAAAAAAAAGGTCTCCTGCTGAAACTTTTTTTTAACTCTGTTTCACACATGGAAAAAAAATCTTCAGAATCCCCCCCCCCCGTCTCACAAATAAATCTTTTTTCATGTTTCACACATGAATATTTTGTTTCACGTGAAATATATTTTTCACTTTGTTTCACACAGACATTTTTTTCTCCTGAATTTTTTATTTTTTTACTAATTAAAAAAAAAATTACCAAGAAATGCCTTACAAAACACATTCTCCATAAAAACAAACTTCCCACTCTTTTTCACACATGAATACATTTTTTTCCTCCACTTGGTTTCACACATAAAAACAATTTCTTGTGATTATTATTCTTATCATTTTTTTTCATGTGTTGTCTCAGATGGAAGAAAAAACTTAAGGAATGTAGAAATATTATCCTGGAAAAACCTTTTTTCCCCACCATTCATCAGGTCATAAACACAGGAGAGAAAACACTTTGGATCAGAATTAGAAAATGGATCACCAGGAAAAAAAAGCAAAAAGTCTCCACTTGTCCCTCAGGGCTTCCGTAGAATGACAAACCTGTGCAGCTAAAATGTTAAACAGCTGGGCCTCTGATGAGAATAAATCCTTTAACTTGGAGGTGTACAGTGTTTTTTTTAACATACTGTAAGAATCATTATTGAATATAACAACACACAGACGACCACAGTCCATAGAATAGAAAACACCTGTCTGTGTGTTAATAGCGTTTGTGCCACAACAAGCAGCAAACTCGCAGATTGAACCAAACGACGAGTGAAAACAGACACTAAAAAAAAAAAAAGGTGAGTTGTTTTGTTTACCCATCTGTCTGAGCATATGTGCACGTCGACGAGTTAAAACCTCTCGACTCCTACCAGCGTTTCCCTCGACTTCATTTGACTCAGAGGATTAGACTCGGCTGCGGGCTGAAGGATGTTTGTGAGTTCTGGGTTTCGCTGCACGTTGTGAAGTTTGAAAACTGTGTGGTCGTCAATCAAAAAAAAAAGCTCATTGTGGTGAGATAGGTGGTGTTTCGGAGGCCAGTGTTCACAGACAGCAGCAGTCTGTGGGTGAGTAACTACCTCATATAACACTACAGCTAACACGCTGCTGGAACCTGTTATTGTCTTTACAGCTGCAGATGTAGTGTGTGATACTGAGACTGAATTTAAATTGCCGACTGTGTTCGGGGATGAAATATGTAGTCTGCTGAAGTTCACTTGTTTCTGTTCTTGCAGTTTTTATTCAGAGTCCAGAATTTTTTTAAGGTGATGCATTTGAGGGGAATTATGGATTATTTTTATTTTGCGTCATCGCACGCCGCCTTCCCAACATCACAAGACTGATTCCAACCTATCAGTGCACATCACGCATGGCAGACGTAGCGAGATGACACAAAGATGTAAGAAGACAGAAACAGACAGAGAGAGACTGGAACGGGGAGAAAAGGTGTGTTAGTGTCTCGTATCTGCAGAGACCCTGCAGCCCCCCAAAATGTGGCTATTTGACGTCCTGGGAGACTCAACAATCAGCTGTCTTTGTGGTGCTTTTAGGAACAGCTGGGACAAATCCTATGATTCTACCTTTAACTTTAATAGTCTTTGAATTATATTAATATGACGTGCGCTTTGTATATGACAGTTAGCTTTGACCAGAAATGGCAGCTGGAAATGTCCTTCAGAGGGAGACTTTTTACTTTGATACACTTCGAGCCTGTACTTCATCACTTTTACTGGAGTAAAGAAGTTGAATCAGTACTTCTACTCTTCTTTGTGACAGAAGTATCTGTACTTCTAGTGGAGGAAAGGTTTGTTTGGTTGGTGCACTGATAAATTAGCTCCCTCAAAGAACATAAAAGTTGTATTTTACAGTTCACTCAGCTCTGCACACTTTCTGAGGAGCTAACAGCAGAACGGATAGATGAATAGAATCCTGTCAACGCTGTCATAACTGGAAAGCAGCTCATGAAAAGAGAAAAAATTGGACTAAGAGATCAAAACGCTGCGAGCAAAATGGATTGTTGTTATGTGAGCTGCAGGTAAGACTTCTACGCAGGCTGGAAAACACGTCATCATGTGTTTTCTTCATTACATCAACAAACTTCCTGCTGCATCAAATCAAATGATCCAGAATCTGTGGTGATATATCAGTGAATAACTTTACCTTCCTCCTTCGTCTTCACCAGCATCCATGACTGCAGCTTCATGAATTCATTTAACTAAAACTGAAGTGCAAGTTTTCTTCCACTTGTTGTAAATTATGATAATATGACCTGTTGCTGCTTTTGAGGGAAAATAATGTCTCAGCTGTCAATCAAACCTGCACACCTGACCACCCACTCAGTGGCTCCAAGGATAAAGGAGCTTTAATGTTTTTGTTCTTTTCGCTAATAAAACAATAAATTTGAAATTCTCTGTCGATTTTAAATGCATCTGCAACATCAGGTTACTCTAATTATTTCCTATGGGTTTGGTGCGTGGGTTGTAAAACTGTGGCTCTGCACTACAAATCCTTCTAAAACAAACACCTGATGAAATATGTGTCTCAAACCTAGAAAGTCACGTCACATAACACGAATCTTTACGCTTCACATTTGTCACAGTCCTGCTCTGATGAGAGTCGACAAGAACTGAGCTAAAAATCCTGCTCGCTGATTCATATCGGACGTCCACGACGGGACTCCTGAAAAATAAAAGCCTGGCCGGCGGTGAACGTCCTGACTGTGCATTATGATCAGAGATGATGATGATGAATCTGCTGCTCTCTGGCAAAGTCAAATTCTTGAACATTTATTAAAGCCGGCCAATGAAGTGTCACTTTTGATTTCTTTTGTTCCTGTCGCCGTCAGAGTATCGACTCATCCGTTTTGCTCCATGTGTCCTTCAGTCCTCCCTCCCTCCTCTTCATCGCCTCCATTTAACACAACATCTGCCAAAAACTCGAAAGTAAAGGTTGAAGGAATGGTGTGATTATCCACTCTAACGTTAGCACGCCCGGTTGTCTAGTTACCCATGGTAATGGGTTAGCATCATCTCCAAACTGTTAGCAAATCATTAGCTAATGAGATCATTAAGCAGGTTATGAGAGAAGAAGCCCAGTTCAAGCCCGGGAACATTTAACCCTTTTGTAGGTTGTTAGCTAGCTGGCTAGCTTCAGCTAATAATCCGCTAATCTGCTACAGACAATTGGCAAAGAAGCTTTAGCCTCAGTCTTTTATCATAATTTCAGGTACATGGTCGTCAAATGCACATAAACCTTTTGTAGGATTCTTATTTTCATGTGTTGCCATTTAACTTGTTAGCTAACAATCTGCTAATCTGCCAGTCACAATTGGCAAATAGAATTAGCATCAATCTTATAGCATGACATCACTATATAGCCAGGAAATGCATATTTATCAAATCATTTATTGATTTATCAAATCACGAAGTTAGTGCTAATTAGCTAACTAGCTACAACTCATAAAATCAAACAAACAAATCTCAGTTTGTTCAAATATTAATGGCCACTTTTAAGTTACTACCTAAGTGTGTATCTACAAGACTGTCTGTCACTGTCAACTTAACTTCTTTTCTTTTGTTATGTATCTGTAATTATATCCATATAGCTCCTGTGGAGTTGTTACAGAATAAAGAAGTCTAAAAAGTCCAACAGTTCAGCTATTTCAGCTGGTTAAATCAACGGTTGCTTGATTAAAACGATGAGAACCTTCTTCTCAGTTAAAGGATAAGTACCGTTTTTTACAACCTGGACCTTATTTCTGGCAAAAGATATGGTCATTTACTCACCCAGATAACTTTGGTGTCATTCGGCGTCGTTCGGACGAAATTAGATCCAGTGTAGCGGCGATATATCCATATAATGGGAGTAACGGGGCATCGACACAGCCTCTATATAACGCATTATCTGCCACGAAACTAGTTCATTTCATCAATATTTTGTTACGATATGCTAGCGCTATTAGCCTCTGAGTCCGGGCTCGTCCGTTATCAACATCCGGGGTCAAACTAGCAGCAGCAGCTACAGGTAAACAAGGCGCGCTGTCGCGGGTGCGCGCGCAGCTCAGAGACGACATCTTCCAGGTCAGAGGTAGTAGATCAGCCTACAGACCCCGGATGTTGACAATAGACGAGCCCGGACTCAGAGGCTAATAGCGCTAGCATATCGTAACAAAATATTGATGAAATGAACTAGTTTCGTGGCAGATAATGCGTTATATAGAGGCTGTGTGTCGATGCCCCGTTACTCCCATTATATGGATATATCGCCGCTACACTGGATCTAATTTCGTCCGAACGACGCCGAATGACACCAAAGTTATCTGGGTGAGTAAATGACCATATCTTTTGCCAGAAATAAGGTCCAGGTTGTAAAAAACGGTACTTATCCTTTAAGGACTAACTGTTTCAGAAATCACTGTTAATGTTGGATGGTAAACAGCAGGTGGTTTGAGGGAGGATGCCAGCCCCCTCTCCATCCACTAGTAGTGCCTCTCTCCACCACTCTTTCATCCATCCTCACACCTTGGAGCTGTACTGACCTGCCACCAGCAGGATGGGGTGTTTGTCTGGATGCAGCTCCATCTGTCTGGCGATCCAGGGCCCGTCGAAGTGAGCGTACCACCAGCCCTTCTTCTTGTTCTGTGGGTCTTTGTACTGGTCACCCGGCCGGATGAACGGGATGCGGAAGTAGCGCTGCTGCCGGTTCATGGCCACCTCGTACTGCCGGGCCGGGATGGGCGGAGCTGGATTCTGCTGGGCTGTTGATTGGATGGAAAAAAAGTTAGGTGTTTTCCACAGATGATCGCAACCAATCAGGAGACAGGGACCGTGTTTACATGCAGTCTGGGGTCAGGTAATGGGAGTGATGGCCAAAATTTTGTTATCAAAAGCCTCTTCAGTTTATAAACCTGTGTATTAACTTTGAAAAGATTATGGAGACAATCATCAGAGACCTGCTGAAGTACCCTTGAGCAAATTATTGTCTTTCCCAGCTCCAGCAGGGGCCAGTCTGACCTCGTCACAGAAGAAGAGAGAAAAGAGAAGCTCACAATAAAAGTCTGGAATATGTGGGGCTACATTTGAGTGATGTAAAATGGTAGGAAAAAACAGTTTCTGCTTGGAAAAGTACCTGGAGAGCATTCAGATTTCAATGACAGAACTTTGTTCACAAACACAGAATACATTTCTGTTCTGTTTGGGAAAACTTAATTTAACAACTCAAACTGTCCACGTGAGAAGAATGTTGAGGACGATACAGAGAGTGACAGTTGTTTTTCTGCCTACGCCACCCTGGAACTTATTTCTGGTGTCAGAATATTTTGTTGCTTTGATTTTACTTTTGATTCAGATCCTTGAATAAAAAACAATTTGAAAAGAAAAAGATGTTAAATAAGATAATAAAGGCATGAAAGCTCCCAGGATGTTTTCAGTTCGTTCATTTTGAGAACGTTTCAGTTTCTAATGGAGATGAACAAAATGAATCTCTGTTGATCAAATAGAAAAACAATATTTGGAAAGTTTCACAGCATCTCGTCTTTGCAGGAACATTTTCCTGCTGCCATCTGGCAGAAGAAACAGAAGTATCTGCTGCCGTACCACCAGACTACAGAGCAGCTTCTTCCCTCAGGCTGTGACATTTCTCAATTAATCCTCAACACTCCACCATGAAGCAAAGATCACTTTAACTGAATATTCTCTGTAA
Source organism: Pagrus pagrus (assembly GCF_965226575.1). Classification (NCBI taxonomy): domain Eukaryota; kingdom Metazoa; phylum Chordata; class Actinopteri; order Spariformes; family Sparidae; genus Pagrus; species Pagrus pagrus. The sequence goes on along the minus strand of NC_140200.1, from coordinate 23,067,158 downwards.
ATGACTGATTTTTTTTGAACAATGACGGAAAAATCTGAAGGCTGTCGGTCATTTTGAAAGATCAGAAAACTGAAGGCGATCTACTGTAACATCAGTAATTCACAATTATTTGACGACTCTAAACAAATGCTTCCTCTGCCAGGAAGGGCATATTTTGTGACTTGATTAATATTTATAATTAGTCTGTATAATTTTTTGGTAATTTTGGGAATTACAAATTGATTTGTCATTATACAGTCTTGTTGCATAACGACAATTATATTCATCTTGACTCTTGAGTAATCCCCAGAGCTGCTGTTAACAACTTACATTTAAAACAGCTTCAACATGGCAGCGAGGGAATATCAGCCTTTGAACTGCAAGTAGCATTAAAGAAGAACAGCTTTACTTACACCTGAAAGTGCTTTTAAAAGGTACATTTGAATTCATTATAAGACGTTAATACACAGGTGGATTCACTGAAACAGGCTCATGCAAGATGACAAAATAAACATGGAACAGAGAATCCAAATCAGCCGACTTGAAGGATTCAGATTTCCTTTTTAAACATCCGTTTCTTCTCACGTCTCCATTATCTCGCTGCTTGTAAACAATAATCCCTGCTCCGCTGTTCCCGGATCAGCTCTGAATATTAAAGAGACTCCCTGCGCTCCATGTTTAGGGTCAGTCGGTGAGTCCTGCTGTTAGAGGAGGGTCAGCAGAGATCACAGCAGGGTTGATGACAGAGTGGAGAAATCAGCGGGACATGAAGCATGGAGGGTGTTATGGAGGGGTTTGCACTCTCATGTGAAACATAAAACGTATATTAATTGCATCAGTCTGCAAAGTGGAACGTAAAATAAGGATCTACTGAGATTGAAGAAGCTTTTCTACCTGATAAGGAACCAGCGCACTGCAAAAATGTTCATTCTAACAAGTCATCTTGAATTCAGTTTAAAATCTCTTGTTTCCAGTTCAGCTTGTTACAACAACAAGTCTCTGTTTCCTTATTTTATTGCTATTATTGTTTCAAGCAGAGTAATGAAAGCAACAGAAACGTGGATCTTCTTCTTCACTTTAAAACTGATTCCAAGATTTTATCACCTTGTTAAAATGAGTCTTTGCAGCATCTTAAAAAACACACAGCAGCCATCTGCTTCAGAGCAACACATGGCGTCACCATCACCAACAAAATGGCGCCCTCACACCACCTTCCAACAGGAAAAACTGAAAAAAAGAAGGACGCCAGCCAAGATTTCGGTTTGGCCTCCCTTCACTGACAACGTTCAGACTGAAAATAAAAATCCCCAAACTTGAACAAAAAGAATCAGCTCTGTTTGTTTAGGAGAAGCAGCAGAATGGTAGAATCGCTCCAGAGAGGTGCTTGAACTTAACTCCCCCCAGGATTCTCTCAGCTTGTTGATTACTGTTTGTCGTACTTCCCGCTTTCTGCCATCAAAGTGCCGCGGTGACTCACTGAGGGGGTCGAGCGCCGCATTCAAGTTTCAAGGCCGACGAAAACAAGGTGGGTCTGTGACGCGTTCGAGGGGATAAAGATCGGAAAGCAAACACTGAATCTGTGATTTCAGCTCAAATTTATGTTTGTTTGTGAGCGCAGACGTGTCAAAGTCGAAGTTGGGTAAACCTGAAACTAAAAGTCGCTCGGGAACATCTCATTTATCTGCTCAGCTGTAAATTAGCAGATACATGCGTCCTCTAAAAACTGAAACACATCCAGAGGTTTGAAGGGTAAATTCACCCAAATAGGAAGGAAAATAATCCAACTTTTGACTGGTGGTAGTTTTGTTTTCATTTTCTAGATATAGAGATTTATACTGTATGACACAGTTTCTGCAATTTATCTGTGATGTTAAAAGAACAGTCACACTTGCTTCTGTAACAGCTTAATATACCGTTCAGCAAGATCTGTGACTTTGCTCAGCTTTGGTTCACTTTGACACTATATTTATACACCTGCTAACATTTGGCTTTTGTGCTTGGTATTGCAGTGAACTGTGAAGATCTCAAACCCTGAGTAGATAAAACAGAAAGTTATGAATCTATATACTCAAACTGATGTGTAATTGTTTGTTGTGATTTGGGTGAACTGACCCTTTTCAGTGGAGAGTTGAAGAGTCTCAGATGGTCTAAACAATGTAATGAAAATATAATTCTGGATCAAACGTTCTTTTTGCAGGAAAATGATCAAACTGACACAAACATCAGCAGCTTCAGCCTTCAGACCGACATCAGTCGACCTGTAACAGCAGCGACTGGTCTGATAGTCGTCCTGGAGGCTTCACACAGCTGAACAGGTTGTTGCGTATCTACAATCTTCATTAAGTCAGGAGTGAATGGACTGAAGCGTCCACTTGCTGCTTGAGCGACGGCACCTTTTACAACATTTCTCTTCCAATCAGCGGGCGCAGCGGCCTGTTCCTCCCGTCACGCTCCTGTAAACGTGATGCTATCATCCGCCGCCAAACACAACCCGGGCAAACTGCCCCGAAAGCCTTCTGTCTTCCTCTCGTCCGTGAGAGTTTCTCCGTATGGGAGTATCAATAACGGCAGCCTTAAGAGCTCGGAGGAATTACCTCGGCTCTTTATCAAAGCCTTATAGCTGTCTGGGAGGCGTCTCGCAAAATGGGCCAGAGCTGGCACCGCTGCACCGGTCATAAAGACGAAACAGCAGCACTGTGCCTCGATATCGCTCAAATGATCTCTTCCACACACGTCTCAATGGAGGCAGCGGTTGCCTTGGAAACTCACCCACCCTCCTCCTCCTCCTCCTCCACCACCACCAACTTCTTCATCAAACTGAGCAGCACAAAGCAACAAACCCGAGGCCAGCAGTGATCCCAGTTAGAGCAGACCTCTACCATGTTGGGGGGGGAGCAGGTTAATGAGGGGCTGCAGCTCTGTGGTTAGTAGCGTTACACACTAAAGGACCACTTACATGCTTTTTTCACAGGAGGTGCATGATCTGAAAGTAAACATGCCAGGTTACACAGACGTACACTGCAGGAAGTGATGCAACACAGCAGCAACAGACATGATGACAGAAAAAATGAATCAGACAACACATGAAGATATAAACAGTGTCGACAACGAACGTGGCTGAGGCGACTTCTGATGATGTTTCCCCTCGTTATTATCACTATCTGGTGTTTATTAGTGAGATGTGTTCAGATGTGTGACAGAATGATAGGAAGAGTCTGAAGAAAGAATGAAAAGCATCTTTGCAACAAATTCAGGACATCACATTTATAATGTGCCGAAGAGTGTGAAAAATACACAGCAAATGTATTAAAATGGTACGAGAACTCCTGAGGGGCGAGTGAGGATGTATTATTTTTCTGGCGATCCACTTTGTCCGATCAAAACTGTTTTCTCTCCTGTGTTTATGACTTGAGAACTGGTAAAAAAAAAAAGAAAAGAAGAAAGAAAAAAGAAAAACGGTTCCTCCATATTTTTTTTTCCATCTGTGAAAATGTGGAAGAAAAAAAAAAAATCCCCCCAGGAATTTTTTGTTTTGTTTTTGTCATGTATTAGGCCAGGTGAAAAGATAACATATCTTGGATTCCTCCGTGTGCCTCTAGAGGGAGCCCACATACCACCAGTGGTACCAAAGAAGAAGAGTCTGGAGATATTCTATATTTTGCTTTATGTTGACGAAATCCCACGAACAGACCAAAACCAACAATGAATGTATCAGCGAACAACGAATGTATCATGTGATTCTGTTTGTTTGATTAAAAACTATAGTGAACGGATCAGAACAGGCTGTTGAGACTGACGTGTGATGCTAATCCAGAGGGATCATTTCTAATTTTTTAATGTTAAGACAAAAACATACAAACATAGATTCAAAACATCCTCATTGACAGAGGTTATTATTAGAGGTTTAAAGACTGACCTCTCCAGCATTTGTGTAATTAATTAAAACTACATAAAACACGTTAGACTGTGAGTTGTTTGTAGAGAGGGTTGACCACAGCGAAGCCCCTCAGACATCAGATTTACCTGCCCACACACACAGAACCTGGACGCTCATTAATAAACATTAATTTTAAAGTGCTGTTTGTGTCCACGAGGCCGATCAGCAGCCGTGACTCTCACGTTGAAGCAGAGGACGAAGGATGGCAGTGGGTGTGTGGGGCCCGCGGTCCAATCAGTAGTCAGAGCAGAGCGTACAATAGACGGCTCAGGATGAGAGCTCTCTGTCGTCATGACAACTCCACGATGTGTGGCACAAGGAGATGAGGCGATGGCGGCTGAGAGGTGACAGACGGAGTCCATTTGTTACTCGTGTGTGAACATCGTCTGGACTCAAGGAACTGTCAGTGACCCTGAACGCAGCGCAGAGTTCAGCTTCATTTAGTGGGTCAGTGTTAAATATGACGGAATTCACGAGAGTCGAGTTGAAACCTGAGCCTTCTGTCCACATTTATCAGACTTTAAAAGATAAGTGTGAAGACATTTTCTTGGAGAAACATCAGATTGTGATTACAGGTTTACATCGAAGCATGATTTGCCCGACACTGGTGATGAATTAATCAATTTCCATTCTATAAAGAACAGTACGCAACAGTTGTGACTGGTGAAGGACTGCTCCGGGATTTATAACAACTTCACTTAATCAATAAAATTGCTCTTTCTATTTGCTTTTAAAATTGGTCTAATCAGTGGAGCAGGCTGATATTGACGTATGTGTGTATACACACATTTATGACTTTAGAGTTGGAAATGAGGCTTCTGCACTATATCAGGACAAAGTTCTTTTTTTTTGAGACGTTCATGATAGTCGGTTTTCAAGACCTGTGTGGGATTTTCAAGCGGGGGTTACTGACATTAAAAAGGCATAAATCAAATGAAACAAAACAAAAACAAGAGGTGGATGTTCCCTCACTTGTACTCAGAAACTGTTACTGAAAAAACATCTCAATAGGAGCAGCAGAGGGCTGTTACTGAACTGTAAATGGAGCTTCAAGAGCTTCTCACAGTTGGAAAAGGAAACAAATATCAAAAGAAGATTTTGTAAAAAGATGTTAATAAAAACTGTTGGTGCTCCGTTTCCTGAAAACAACAACACACAGTGTCCTTTTGTCTTACCGTAGTCTGTGACACACTTCGGCGCTCGCTGCTCCGTCTCGGTGTTTCTCTTCTTGTTCTTTGACTTCCAGGCGTGGTAAACTTTGAGCCGGCGGTGGAACTCCTCTCTGCAGGCGGCCAGCAGCTCGATGTCTGGAGGAGACGGATCAGTGAGATCAGTAAAAACAAAATACTGAGACTTGTACTACAAGTAAATGTCAGAATTTGAATTTATTTTTCGTCTAGTCAGACGACCTTTAAGAACACAGAATCTTTCCCCTGTAAGTTTGGTCAAGGTGGCTTTCATAGTAAGACCTCTAGGAAGTGCAGCAGCTGAGCCTTTCAACCATTTATCCATACATTCAAGTTATAAGCTGCTGTGGGGACGACAGAGGTGGCAGGTTAACGAGGAGGATGCATTTTGGTCATTTTGCTGACAATGAGAAAGACATCCCCAATCATCAAGCACATTGGTAGGGATGAAGCCACAATGATGAACTGTTAAACCTTTGCACAACCAATATCGACAGACACATTAACTTCTGTTAATTTCACGTTCAAACTGCCACGGTTCATTAATATCTCAACAAAAAATCTATAGAGTGTACGTGCTCACTCAGACAGAGAGAGACTGACAAAAGACATTTCACACAGCCCGCAGCATTAAGATAACACATTCCAGCAGGATGATTCAGATAAATGACTTTAGTGGGAAAAAAGAAAAAAAACAAAAAACATTCAATTTATCATCCAAAGCGCGAGGGCTAACAGTGTGCAATGAGATGCTTAATGCACACTAAGTGCTTAGGTAACGTCAACTGAACAAAAATACTTTGGAGGCAGACAAATGGTGAGGGAAAAAACCCAACAACTTCCATTTACTGTGCCTCGCTGAAATCACCGCAGAATAAACTCGAACGTGGCAGGTGTCAACAACCCCTCGTCGCTGTGTTATTCCGCCACTGCAGATCATCATGAGCGGCAGGCGGACGTGATCACATCAGTATTCAATCTCCCGCTCCGTCTGGGAGGCGAGCTGAGCGGCCTGTTAACAGCTAACCGAGTCATTTCGGTGTGTTTATGTGCGGCCGCCCGCAGGCTCCCCTTCTACACACATTAATTTGTGGGAAGCCTGCAGGTGTCGACCCTCCTGTCCTCGTCCTTCACGCTTCCTGCTGTGTGGGTAAGGACAGGTGGGCTCTCGGGTTAAACTCAATAATATGGAGAGAAAACAGATTCTCCCCTCGGCTCTTTACCTTTAACTCCCCTCTATCATTCGAAGCGTAATCAGCCCAAGGAGCCATGAATATTTGTTCATCCACTATCAGCCTGCTGTTCTGACCTTTGACCTCCTCTATTTAAAATGTTATTGAGCTATTTATTTCAGTCATTGACTGTGTAAAATATGGATGCAGCTTCAGAGTCTGAAAAGCGAAGCCGATGCTGAAGTGTCTTAGACCTGCATTCTCTGTAATAGCCAGCATGGGACTGGTTTTAAAAGTGACCCTACTTCTCACTTGATTTATTACCTCAGTAAACAGTTTCCTAATGCGTTTTATGGTCTTATTGTAAGGTCTAAGTCTTCTTCAATATAGCATGATGTTCATGTAGTAAATAAAACAGACAATAAAGCAGGGGATGATTTAAGGAATTTCTTCCTTGTGATTGACAAGTCGATACCATGGCCAAATAAAGTCACTTCTGGCTCCATAAAACCGAGATAATGACATCAATGATGCCAAACTCAACAACTGTAGTCCACAAACCAGTGGGTGACAGCACGGTGGCTACATTTATTTTCATCTTATACTTCACTACAAGTGAAAGTCCTGCATTTAAAATGTTACTAAAAACAATTGGTTGACATTTTGACATCTGTACTCTAGATATGAAGCTACAGCTAGCAGCTGGTTAGTGTAGCTTAGCAATAAAATCTGGAACACAGAAGGAAACAGCTCGCCTGGTTCCCCCCAAAGCTACCAATATGTCCCTACCAGCATCTCAACAGTTGTACAAAAACTGAACTGAATTTTGTTGTAAACCAAAGAAATGGACGTAACATTGTGACCTGATGATGGCGCTAGATTAAGAGTGAGAGGATCACCCAAGTTATTATTCATCCAGAGAGGATCATGAACGTCTAAACCGCATTTTATAATGATGTTTCAGTCTAAACTAAAATGGTGGACCAAAAACAATGACTAGAAAAAACAGCAAAAATAACAAAATTCATATTTGTTGCGTCTTAATTAACTGTGACTTTGTTCTCTAAAGAAAATATTTCTGTCGCCCATAGCCTTGTTCTACTGAGGAACACATTTTATAATTGAAGTGTTCTCAAATGTTTCATTTTTAAACACAGTAATATTATTATTTAGCATTTGGCATGCTTGTAATTGCGCTAACACGTCCCCGCAATGTATTAAAGAGGAGAATTTGATACCCAATTAACAGTGATTGCCTATGCTACAATATTTCTTATATAACAGAGTATGTAAGAGGGAGTGCTTGATGATGGAGAAACTATTCTGAGACTGTTCTGCATGTAAACAGCACATCAATGTAGCTACTGTTAAACATTACTTTTCACATTAGTGTAAACTCAGGAGGACGACTGTCAGGATCCTGTAGGACTGACGACTTTGTTTCATCTGTGATTTAATTGATCAGGAGGTCGGTCTGTTGACAAGTTGTGATATGATTCCCTGAAGTTAACAGACTGTTCAGAAAAAACACAACATACTCATACACAGACAGTGTGTCAGGTGTGTGCTCATGTAGGAGCTGCTGCATCATTAGCCATTAGTGCTTTATTTTAATGTGCTGATAGCTGCCCTGATGTCTGAAGGTGTCGCCCTCGACATTTGGCAAATTGACTGAGTGACCTTGGAATAATTACGGCACAAGATATGCTAATGTTGGACGTGAGTGACAGAATCTGTCTCACTTTTTAGCCTAACAATCATGTTTCCGGATGAATGTGGTAAGGATTCAATAATGCTAAACTCCTACATGCAGAACCTTTAAACTGGCTGAAAAAGATCATCCTCTACTTTTAAATGTCAATGTAAAGGTTAACTAGCAGCAGCAGTCTGATATGTTCATCATGACACTATCTGGTACTGTCAGGGTTTGTTTGGCAGAGCAATACAGTGGGTACAACTGTGGTATCATCATAATGAGTTTTGTTAAAAGAGGTGTACTCTGTTCTGCTCGACCAGCAATTCACTCCCACACGAGCGAAGTGGTCTTAAAATGAGGCAGAGTTTACAAAAATAAAAGCAAGTGGTGTGGAAAGTGAGCTGTGGCAGACGTTTCTGACAAAGCTGTCCATTTGGCGGAAATGAGACTAAGCTGCTATTAAAAGATTCTCATAAAGAAAAGGAAAAGTCAAAGTAGCAATAAATATGAAACTGGTTCATCCTCTGTGGAGATGGAACGTGATGAACACTGGATGAGGGATCAGTTTAATTGCAATCACCCTGTTATTATATATCTGATATCTTATTACAATAACATTTTCCTTTGAGGGTGGTGCCAGAGAAAAGGTTGAGTGTTGTCAAAAATCAAAAAGGTTATTCATCCTCTGGGGAACATGAATTTGCTTAGGAAAAAGGCAAAGGCATTTAATAAAATACGACACATGAACCAAATAATTGTCAGGGTAAAGATTTGATCTGATGGTTGAGCTATAAGGTCATGGGGTCATCAAAAATTGCTTTCTGACCTAAGGCTGGGGCCACGGGAGAGTCAGGAGGTTACCGAAACTGTTAGGATTCATCCTCTAGTGACCATGAATTCTGCGGTTTTTGATTAAAATGTGTCTATTAGTTTGAGATACTGATGGATGACATGGGCTAATATTTTTCTGGTGCAGAATAAAGATCAGAATGTATGTAAACATATTTGAAATCCTCCTCTGGGGATGAGAGAATGTATGTAAAATTTCACTCTGAACCCTAGTGTTGAAACAAACTGATCTTCAGGGCTGTTCTTAGTGCAACAACAACTGAAAAGGAATATAAATCATAAAAAACCCAAACAAACAAAAACCTGCGGAAACAAACTAAACCGTAACACTCACCACATGAGGTATTGATGGCGTCCCGCAGCTCAGCGTACTTCCACTTGCTCAGCTCGTACTTCTTGGCCCCGGCAGCAGCCTTGGAGGCCTGAACCTGTGGACCTCTGATACAGGAAACAGACAAGAGGGGCACAGCAAGTCAGCAACAAAGAGCCACAGCGGTGAACTGTAGGATACCAGCAGGGCGGGGGTATTCGCTTCGTCTGGGTCCAAAAGGATTTTCAAGTAATGTACTGTACTAACTGAAGAAGTAGATGGGTGGAGTTTACAGAGTGCGGGGTTTTCTGCACATTTTCTAAGCTAGCTAGGAGAGATAAAAGATTGACAGCTTCTGTGGCTAAGACTCATGGTATATGTTTGCTCATATATCCTAGAAAAATTACAACAGAAAACCCAAGAACAAAGCTAATTTAAAGAACAATTCTGATTCATTTCAAACTGGGCCTTATGTTACATTTTCCCACTCATTGTAAGTACAGATGATCAAAGTAATCAGGAACTGGGTCTGTAAACTGTGATGGATGTTTACAACTGTTTAGCTCTGCTGTAAGCTATTATAAATTGGAGCAAATTTATTAACAGTTTTTTTTTTGTGATGTCATCGTGTACCCAAATCTCAACTAATAACTTGGTGAGAAAATTGTTCTTTTTCCGATATATAGGATGATGAATCTAATCAATGTACTTGAAACATCATTATTAAACTCTTGTGGCATGGAGTAAGTGTGCAGGCGTCACTTTTTTCTGCGGCTAGAAGGTGTGGTAAAAATAACTAAAACAGAATTATATAAAAAAAGACAGAGCCACAGCTTCGTATGTGAAAGACCAGAAATTTAGGCTCAAAGGGCAGCTGTGGTGACAATTTTTGGACATCTGAGACGATTACTGCAGCTAAACTTTCAGAATGTCAATGAAAACTAACAGGTAGTTCACAAACTACTGGGATCACCTTTTAGTAAACTCCACCCACCTGACAGTCATCAAACAGGAAGAATCACAGATTTAATACAACAGATAAACTGGTTCATTGCAGGTGGAAGCGAGGGGGAAGAGGGAGTCAGATTAGCAGCATTGTTGTTAAAAGGAAAGAGAAAGATTACTAAAGCAGAACTATGGAGGGGTTGAGAATGATATCATTACAATGCATACTGTCTCAGTCGCCAGGAAGTCAGGCAGCTCCTCTGGTGTGACGGCGTGGAGCTGCTGTGGAGTGGCAGCTCGCTGTGTTAAATTATAAATAACTGTATAAAGTGTGCAGCTCCTCTCCAGCTGTGGGCCGTGCTGTTGGCATGCTGCTCGCTCCTCACAGCGCCGCTGACAGGCCTGATTAATCCGTGACCGGGATTTGCCCTTTTTAGAACACCGGGAAGTCGGAGGCGGGACTGCGCTGTGTTCTCTAATCCTATTGGGTGGCTCTTAGCGGGAGCTGGCCTCGCATTCCGGGCTGTTCCCAGAAGCACACGGTGGCTTTGGCAGCGAGCTAAGCGGCTGAACGCTGCAGTCAGTCACCTTCTGCTCCTACTTCCTGTCGTCGTGTGTTTGTGCCGTAGCGAGAGGCGGCCTGAGCCAATTAGCCTCAGACAAACGAGCAGAGGGACAGGAGGAGAGACTGGCATCGCTTCAACTGACATCACTCATTCACGCCTGCACTAATGCCAAGAGGGACGCACGTAGGAAAGACCTTTCATCTGCAGTAATCTGATGAGAAAGTGCTGCGTCACACACAGGTGCAGCGTCAAATTTACCTGCTGAGAGCATTAAAGGTCAGAAATGACTATTCGTCCTCACAGAACAACAGGAGCTGATTTCAATAGAATCATTTTTTACTTTAATTTCCTTTAAACTTTACTTTAATCTATAACTGCTCTAAAAATCTAAATTGTAATGGAAATGCTTTCAGCATTGAAAACCCAGGGCTGTGACCTGCTGTCAGTCCTGATTTTATCAACAGGTGTTTTGATACCTGAGGCTGTTCTGCTGCTGTTAAAAGGTTTGGAAAAGCCAATTTTCAACTAATTTCCATTTTTTTCAACTTCTTTTCACCTCCATCCTGAAAACACTATTTTAACCGTCCCAAAATCAAAAAGCTCTGACCAAACCAAACTGACCGTATGATTAAGGTCTGCGGTATGCTGCGGTAGTCATGTTGTTTTAGGAACGGTCGTTTATGACGTTTTGCTTTGAGGATGAGTTGAGCAGATCAGGTGATTTTTACTTTAAATCTGTCAGAACACAAACAGAACTTGTGTTTTCTTTGTCATGAAGGCAGGCCCCTCACTGTTGCAGCGAGAAAATACAAATAAATTGTTCAGAAGATGTCAAAGTCCTTAATAAATAAATAAATAAACGCAGAAAAAAAGCTTTTGTCTTGAAAATAGCACTTTTCATGCTCTATCAAGAAATATTGATCAGGCTTTTCAAGTGTCACCACTCGTGATGACAGTGGAAACACTGTTCGCTTCATCATTACAGTAAATAACAGACTTCTGTTCACATTACTTGTCGTGTTGATTGCATTTTTTTTCTGCATTCCAACAACAACAAAGTGAGAAAACATCAAAAGCGGCAACGCCAAATCATCCTTTCTGCTTTTTGAATTCATTAAAGTTCCAGATCGCAGCTGTGAAAGAATTAAATGACTTGAAACCAGGTGTTCTCTGAGTTTAGACCCAGAAGCAGCTAAAACATCTACACTGGAGGAGCCGAGTAAAAAAAACAACAGCTAAAATGTGATTTAACAAGCAGGTGCTTCACCTGCAAAGGTCATCAGGGCTGCAGCTCGACTGAGAGGATTCATGAGGAAAAGTGTGGAGCAGGAAAGGTTCAAGATAAACAAGAAAACAATCAGTAACCTTCAGTGGATCTTGAAATGTTATTGAGGGAATTAACCCTGTTTAATCAGAATTCGTGCATTAGATTTTGATCGTCCAAACAAAATCAACTCTTCAGGAGGATTTCCGCATCACAAATTCTTGTTTTAATCAGAAATTGGTCGATCTCGAGATTGATTGTGGAGATTTTCACTGAAGACGGGTCAGAACGGTTTCTACCCACCGAGCCAGAAGTTCAGTCATTTCCTTCGCCATTTCTTCCCTAAAAAGCATGACGGTTCCAATTTGAAAAAGTTAGTATCTTGTGGTGGTGTATTGTTTTTTTTTAACAACCAAATTTACACAGAAATAGCGACAGCAGATAAATAACACGGGGAACAAGGATGTAGACGTTTAAGGAAAAAGTAGAAGAGGACAGGGAGAACAAACAACAGAAATGGTAGGGATGGGCACTAGCAAAAATGCTATTCGACAGTCACCGGAACTATTGGACCATTATTCGTTTATTCTCAGATCTGCCTTAGCATATAGCGGCACAGGCTTAACCGGACCTAGGGCAGAGAAGACCATGCACACGCATTTTACCGGAGCCTGGTAATAACGCAATGCCATGTTGTATGCTATTATTTCCAGGCGCTGGTAAAAACACAGGAAAAAATGTATTCGTTTTTTTCTAGTTTAACGACTATTTGAATATTCAAAAATCATGACCCATCCCTGATATCTGGAGGAGAAGAGTGGCTAACAGGTAAAAAGGAAGATGAACAACTGTAGACAAGAAAACACTCTTAGAGACGTATACAAATTCATACTGTATATCACTTATTTTCAACAGAAAATAGATATTGAGTTCTCGTTCTTGGTGTGGACGGCCCTCAACTCTGGACCACAGGGCTGATATGACTGAACATGTTTAAATAGTTTAAATATTGTTATTTTGTCATATTCTGTCTATAAATAGTTTCATCTTGTTTGGAAATTCATTTGTACTTGGTCAAGAATAAAACTGAATATGCGTTCCCTTTGACAATGTTTTGCTTCCTGCCTCATGACCGCAGTTGTCTTTTCAGTCAGTTTGTCGAGAAAACATTCAAACGCTGCAGTGATATTTGTAATGACTCACTATCGAGTGAAGGAAAAAAAACATTTTACAGAAAAAGAGGACTGTAAAATTGGAACCACCTGGTGTATAAAGTACCACGATGCACCACTCCAGCGTCCTCAGAGTGTGTAACAGTGTAATGTGGACGCTACTACAGCTGACTCATGACGTGAAGCATCCATTTCAACTTTCAGAGTGACTTTGTATGTGGGTCGCTTCAGGCTAAGTGCAGGGAGAAGTGCGAGGGAGGCTGTCGGGCTGAGGCCTCTGAACTGATGAAAACTGAAGCCAGAAACCGAGCACGGAGTACTTTAACATCTCAGGATGCATCAGTGAACTGGTTCACACTCTCACTGCTCGTGTTCCCAAACAGATGGTGCAAAGCACGGCAGACTAACGCTGGAGTGCATCTGATTTATGCAGCCACTCTAAATATAAAAACAAATGTACAAGGCAGTGTGGTGAATGTGTTTGGTGTGTTAGTACTGAGAGGAAACCTACATGGTCAAGCTCTTGAGTTTTGTGGTTCCAGCAGTGCTGTGAAAAGAGGATTAGAGGATTATAAGACGCAGCAGCACTGAACAATATAACAAACCAATCATGAGGAGGAAAGGTGATTCCTTTCCCCCGCCACTCATCAGGAAGTGATTCTCCTTCCAAACTCTGATCAGAGGACATGGCACCAATTTATCAAACTGCTGAGAGTCACATTAATAAAATCTTTTATCGTCAGTCTTTTGATTTAAAAATTGTTTAAATCACTCAGGTTGATTAAAAGTCGTCTGTTAGGCTCCAGTACAGAGACCAGAATCTGAGACATCATATGTTGCATCAGTCATTAAGAACTAAGCACTGCTGTATAGAGTGCTGCAGGACCTGAGAATAAGTTGGCATTTTTGCATTTCCGGTTGCCTCGTCTTGTAGTCGATGGGTTTTTGGTAAGACGCTTGAAATAAAGCTGAAGAGATTTTTTTACAGTTTGATTCTATGACTTAAAAAACAGTAGGGTCCAACAGTCTGAGACAAGATATTCTATTTTTCATTTGCTTTGAATATAATACTATATTTTTTTCATTACAAATGATTATATATGATATAAATGTGTTTTGGTATTCGTCGTTTGCTTTAATGACTACAGCTGGCATGGACTACACAAGTTTGTGTTTAAACGTGTTTACATGAATTCAACTTTTAGGAAAACAATTGTTGTTGCATTGTTTATCTTTAAGGAATTATTTGGACAGACTCAATATTGTGCTTATAATTTACAGTGTGGCTCTACATTGATAAGTAACTCTGAGACTTATATCACTGAAGAGCCACACTGTAAATTATATTATATTATTTTACAGGTGACTCCTTGTTGTAAGAATTAATGGTTAAATAAATGTGTATTTTCACTATTAGCAAAGAACATTTTCACTCCTCAGTCGACTCTTTGGGAGAGGATTTTATGGTTTAATCATCAGCAGTTTGATAAAAACGAGCCCTGATCATGTTTCTGGTGGATGACAATCACGTTGGTGCCAGAATTAAAAACTGGTGCTATTTACTTTGGTCAAATGAGGAAAAACAAAAATTCTTCTGTTTAAAATAAATAAAACTAAAGAAACAAAAGTGTTTTCTATTGAACTCGTGCCACTGTTAGTTGCATTGAGGAACAGGGGTTTTGTGCTCGGCTGGCAGATTGTTACAGCATGCAGGGTTGGCAGGTTGGTTGGTGGGTTGGTTATGGTTTGAAAGGTCAAAGGCAGGAGGGACCGGGGAATAAATTAAAGGTTTAAGTCGCTGGGTCTTACGCTCTCTCTGGGGACGATGGAACTGAGGAGCCATTACTGGGAGGAAGAAAACAGAAAACAAAGAAGAAGAAGATGGTTAAACACAGGATTGAATGGAGATGATGGTTTCTCTCCAGTTCCATTTGGAGTCTGAGATGAATTTTAAAAACAGGAGCAAAGAGTTGGACAGAAACTTCACGTCTAAATGTCAAACTCTTTCCCGTGTTGACATATTGTGATGTATTATCAATAGTTTGTTTGGGCTTCAGGATCATGAAACATTCAGTGTTTTTCAATCAGGATGTGAACGCTGAAGCATCAAAGCTCCTTCTGAATGATTAGTTTGACTTTGTCCTGTCAAACCAAATACTTTGGTTGTTTCCTGACTTTATAATGAGGCTACTTTGGCTTCTCTCTAAACATCTTAAAACATAACAAACTTAAAGATGAGGCTACAGTGAAACGTGGCGGTAGTGTTGGTTACCTGCGCAGGCCCGAGTCGATCGTCACCTCCTCGGGGATGAGCTCGGACTCGCTCTGAGCGATCCTCAGCGCCAGCTCGCGGTCCCTCCTCTCCTGCTCCAGGACGGCCTGCCGAGACGCCTCCTCCTCCCGCTCCGCCTCCAGCTGCAGCTCCATCTCAATCTAAACACACATTTCATGAACAATTTCACATTTCCTTATGTACTGTTGTCCAGCTGCAGTGTCTGTGCTGCTGTTAACATATTTTTATGAGTAGAAGTGTTGAAGTTTACTGCTGCATTTGTTTTCTAATTACCATCTGCAGGTATAAAATATCTGTCAGATACCTTGAGCTGCATTCAAATGTAAGGCTCCAGGGTGGTAACTTTAAAGCATGTTTACCAATTCTGTTTTACAAGGCAGTGTTTTACAAATGTCAGATATCTGCAGCTGTAATGCACCACAAGTGGTTTCATTCCAATCAAAGTTAATCACCGGCTACATTTGCAAGCAATGTTCTGGGTTGTGTGTTTTGAGACACAAAGACCATATTCATATGGCAGCTCAGGGCACGGATCTAACAATTAAAATCTGGACACACTTTCGAAGGCAATGAAAACTGCTCAGTGGTGTGTGAAGCCAAAAAAGCTTGATTTCCCAGGTATAAAATTGTGGGGTATGTGCACTTCAGACTTTCGCTGAACGAGCCAGCTAACTCCCAGTTTAGCGCCTGGCTAACTTGATAAAATAATTTAATCTTGTGGCTCCTCTAGACTTTCCACATGTTATTAGACTGAATGGCTCACAGGCGTTGTGATGTCAACAAAAATGTAACCATTCTTTACACGCTTCTTTGGAAATGTAAGCTCATGGGAAAAACTCTTTTTGGGCCCCTGTGCATCATTAGCTAACGTTAGCATTCAACCACCTCCTAGATTACATGACAGTTTGATAGTGTGACATGATAGGAAAGGCTTAAATTAACTCAAACAATGCACATCTTGTAAACATTTAATTCAACATACCGGATGTAATGAAATGCTTATTATATTGTATGTATTTATGAAGCAAAGAACTCAAAGATTCTCTTCTTCCCTCCGTTTCAAATCTTCTGTTTTCTTCTGCTGATCCAACAAAAATAACATTTTGAAGATGTTACTTTGGGACATTTTTTTTTATCATTTTCTGACTTTAATTCAGTTTATTTGAAGTCCAATCAATAGATTGATTAATAATAAAATAATCAGATGAGGACACACTAACACTAGATTTCTGTTCAAGCACGTACACACATAATAATCAAAGCTAGCTGAGACGATGCAGCAGCAGTGGAAACAGTTACTTGTTTGTATTCATGAAAGCAGAAAACTCTGAATCGATGCGGCAACATGAACACACCATCGCCCTTCAACCCTCCTGCAAACAGAGCAGCCGGGGGGGATAACTTCATCTCCTCCGTCCTGCTCATTAAAGGCAGAGCGTGTGAAGGGCTGGGCTAACCTGGATGATTAATGCTCCTGTTTCCACCTTTCTTCATCAAACAACTTTTACATGTCCAACGGCTCCTTGACCGACTCAGGGAGGGCACGAGGAGCTGAAGGTTGTCACTTCATTACCTCAAGTTCATCTTTATTTGAAACAACGGAGAATGATACTGGATAATTTGTTGTTATAACTTGTTCTTAATCATACAGTTTCTGTTCTTAGTCCTTAACAGTGAACGATCAAGGTTGTTCAAGAGTGTCTACAAGTATCAGACACTTACATTTAATGCCTCTGAAGATTTCAAATAATTTTGGAACGTAATAGTAATATAATAGTTTAAACCAATGATGCTTTTTTTAATTCAAATATTAAGTAAGTATAAAGTTATGTAGTGTATACTGTATGAGGCCCTGCGCAGAGGGAGGTTTTATATAGCAAAATTGTTATTAGAATGTGTTAGCTAAGTACACAACTCATCAAAATACATGACAAAGGTCTCGTCGCTTTAAGACATTTTATTGCGGATATGTTTAATATTAACTCTAAGATATAATGTTTGTGACAATTAAAGATTCAACATGTAAGATTTTGCCATTCAAATATCTAAAAATGATGAAACCTGTGTTCTATATGTTGTTGAGTTGTGTTCTTACATTATCCATACATTAAATCAAATGTTTCCAACAATGTTCAAAGCACATAAATCCACTTGTTTACTTAAAGTAACGGTGCATTTCATTTGGTCACCTGTTGCTATAACTTCCAGTACAGAGTCAGAAAGTGAGGAAGGAAGTCGGAGAACGAGACTAAATGTAATGTGCCTGAGTCACATCAGATTGATTTTCATCTGCGATGGTGGTTGTTTAATGATGTGCTCACCATCAATGATCATAACTAGCTATTCTCCCTAAACAGCAAGATTACTTTACTGTACATTGGCTCTTCTTTTCCCCCTCTCCTCTCTGTAACGTTACATTCATGAAGTAAAGTACATTTCCCCTCCAGCTCCAGGCAGCAGTCAACATTACAGAACATAAACACCCGACAATGGAGGTCACCTCCGTGGATCACTGCTGCAGTCAGGTTGATAAACAGGGGTGAAGATAAATCCACTTTTTAATCCCAAAAGATAAAAACTAATCTCTGAGCTCTCCTCCCGTCGGTAAACAGCTCTGGATCAGAGCAGAACCTGAGGAGTCCGGCTCTGCCCCCCAGACAACACTCGGGCTACGTGTTGCACTCATAGGACTTTTGATGGTCACACCATCACCACAGAGCTATTGTTGCTTTTCTCTCTTGTAAAAACTTGGTGCCTTTATTACCCACAATGCAACTCAAACAGCAACAGTTCAGTCAGAACCTGCTATAGTGACATGGAGCAGCTACACTGACAGGTCTGGTCAGCTCACTTCTTTTTAACTCCACACCAACAGATTTGTATCAACGTTTTGTCTCAACCGACGCAGACTTGAGTGACATCATCTAAGGACATTTATCAGACTTCACACAGCTCCGGCTGGAGACACCAAAGGCTTTATACTACCATGTTCACATGTGCAGTAAAACCTGGGATTTGCAACATGAGATAATCTCCTTTCATGTTCACTTTGACACGTTTTAGTCATAAAACAAAATGTCCGACTCATGCCTGAGCATGTGAAGCCCCTGAATGATTCAAATGTATCTGCAATCAGAATGAAAATCATTTGGAAACAGGTTCCTGGACTGACAGTATTACCATCTTGGATCAGCAGTAGTCAGTAACCACGATGGATCGGCTGATTTAGCAGCAGAATCATGCCTTTGTTTCACTGAGAGCACTTGTAGCCCGATGCTTCAGAGTTCCCCGGTTCAAGTGCAATTGAAATAAAAACTCCTTTGTTCCCCGTGCAATAACCCTGCTTAATTTGCACATGTAATATAGTTTTTTAGAGATTTTTGTGTTGTCCTATTGTCTGTATATTCAATGAACGAGAAACATTTTTGTATTGTTTGCTTTTGTTCTTGAATTTGCGCGTTTTTTATCTTGTGCCCTTGACTGTAAATCAAGTTTATCATCTGGGATAATAAAATGACTGAACTGAAGTGAACTGGACTGATGCTTTACAATCAGTATCAATATGGATATGAACTCGGGCGATCATGTAGTAAATGTCACCTCCAAATGCTTCCCATCATATTTTGGATCATAACTATGACCGCATGGATAAGAGAGAAATAAAACTCTGACAGCTCACAGTGTCACCTCCTCTCCCTATATCCTGAGCCCTGTTAGATTCTGCAGAGAGACTCATGAATATTTAGAGCAGAGCGAACGTGCTGAGAAGCCCAACAGACTGTGAGCTGGTGGAAGTGAAGGAGATTTGCGGGGAACCCAGCCCGGGGCTTCAGGCCCCCGGCCAGCAGCTTTGATCTGAACGGCCGCCACTCGCCACTAAAATCTGCACTTGATCTGGGCCGGGTCGATGCTCGGGGGAACCACAGGAACCAGCCGCCACCGCAACAGATGGGCAGGACGGAGACGCGCTGGATGATAAACATAAAACTGAGTGGACTGTGAAGCTGCTATCTCTCCGTCACACACACAAGGGCACACACACACACACACACACACACACACACACACACACACACACACACACACACACACACACACACACACACACACACACACACACACACACACACACACACGAAGCAAGACATCGGCATTTGTAAACAGCAGGACTGATGCATCTGCTGCTGAACATTCCCAGCTGCATACATCCTGACACTTCTTTACATTAAAAACAACAACAGAATATTGATGAATCTGCTCACACAAACACAAACACACATCAACACAGCATTGTGTGAATGTTCTTAAAGGGACAGTTCACCCAATAATCAAAGCCTGTAGTGCTGTTTATACATTTTTTGGTGTGAGTTGCAGAGTTTTCCCTTCTCTCCAGTATAAATGAATTAGATGGCACCCAACTTCCAATACAATAGAAAAACTCAACAGCAATGTCTCTTTCCATAAATCAAGACCTCATTGCTCAAGATAATCCACAGACCTTGTTGAGAGCAGCTTTGTGTAGGATCAATTTTCTTTCCGAATCACTCCGCAGAAGGAAGAGTGCAGCTACTCAACTGAAGTGGCTGGGGACTAAAAAAACTCCATAAAGGTTTAATCCAAGTCTCTGAAAGCCCAGAGATCCCAAACTGATCTGAAAAGACGTTATTTAGTATTTATGTTATTTAGCTCATGCACCCACCTCAGACGGGATGTGGCTAACACTTAGCTTAGCAGCTACACTGACTGAATCTTCATTTATCCCGTCGACGATCAATACAAACAGTTTTGATAGTATTGAGATATCTGCCTCCAGCCCAAAACAACAGACATTTTAGAGACAGTGTCCCTGTTAACTTGGACTATCCACATAACACACTGGCTGTGTCTAAAACTACCTCTGTCTACATCCAGACCAAAAAACAACAAAGTCATGATCTTTACTTCATATGGTATAATATTTAAACCGGTCCTCACAAAAATAGAATAAGAAGCCACTCACACAGCCCAACAAAGACAGAGAGAGCCATTAGAGTGTGTGATGGGAAGAGATAAAGTTTGGCCATGTTCCTGCCTGAACAGCTAGACGTGGATTAGAGGCAAGCGGCACTGCACAGAAAGGATTTCAGGGCTTCGAGTCAAAGACAAATCTGTGGGGACGGGAACATGAACGAAGTAAAAACCAAAACACTTGTTCTGTTTTTACTCTCATCTCTTAATGCTCACAATGACCCAAAGTCCCACCGCTGACTTTTTGACTGACTGCTTAAACTGGAATAAGATTATCTGCAGTGGAGGAGGAAATATTCAGAGTTATTTCTACTTAAGTAAAAGGAAAAATACCTCAATTTGTACCTCAATTCTGTTAACAGCTAAAGTCATTGCAACCGTACTAAGGTAAAAGTATGCAGGTATGAACAGCAAAATGTACAAGTACTACAATAAAGCGTTATAACTATGACATTAAAGTACTCAATACACCAAAAAGAGCTCTTTCAGTGCCATATTTAGGTACTCTTGGATTTTTATTATTATTGACAAAGCATAATTTAGAGAGAGTCGGTGCAGATCCAGACCTTAAGGAGGAATAAACACCTGGAAGCACATCAGATTCTGCTCATCCAGTGTCGTTTCCCGACAGAAGGAGAGCGCAGAGATTATTTCTTAATTTTTGGGATTAAAAAGTCGATCCATCTTCAATCTTGTTAATCAACCTGACTGGAGCTGGAGGGAAAATGAACTTTACTTCATGAACGTAACATCACAGAGAGGAGAGGGAAAAAGAAGAGAAAGAGCCAGAGTTTCTGCTGAGTGCTGAGTTCAGTCAGAGGTTGACCTGAATTCAGTGCGTCCCGTTTGTACAGGAAAGGAATCTAATACACCATTAAACAACCACCATTGCTGATGAAAATCTTTGTGACTCAGGCACAAACGTTCACCGACGAGTTAATGTTTTAAAGTTTTATTCATGTTACGTCTAGTCTCACTCTCCGCTCCCTGAAGTTATAGCGACAGGTGAGAAATGAAACCGTTACCTTGAGTAAACTTGTGGATTTGTCTGATTTCAGCAGATTCTCTTTATACTGTTGAAGAACTGTGGACTCACTGATTATACAAAGTTTTCTTAAAGCACACAGAACTCAAGTTTCATCAAACCTGCTCTACAACTTTACACTTGGCCAGAAACTCCTTATTTTATTAAATTACTTAATATTTACTCAATATTGAATGATATGTACTTAATGTACTTTCTATTCTTCTGCTAACAGCTCATTTCTGTCTGTTTGACTGGTAAGAGAGATCCCTCTCTGTTCATTTTCTTGAGGTTTCTTCCTTTTATGCGCATTATAATGTGTTATGTGTTTAAGGAAATTGGATGTCGGATCTCACTCGTTAATACACAAACTCTGTAACAACTTGGAACACATCATTTTATGCATGAAGTGAAGCCTGAACTGCCCACATCAAGAGAGGAGAGGGCGATCAGAGAGACGGACGACCATCACAGGCACAGGGGGACGTCGGATTTGTAAATAGACCTATTTTCCATCTAATGTGCCCCGACACCAAGAGCTTTGCCCTGAGAGCTTTACATTTTGACATGATAATGACTTATTTTTTTGTTTGTAACATGCAAGTAAAATCTATTTCCCTGCTGGTCTGTAGACAGCGCAGGTATCCCAACAGTTTGACAAACATTTTTACTCAAAATTCACACTTCATCTGAGAGTCACAACTCAGTCTATACTGAACACACAGACATGATACACGTATTTTTAGATTCAGTGTGAATTCTGTTTAGAAATCAAAGAAAAAAGAGGCCAATTTTAAAAAAAAAATGCAGAACTTGCCTTGGATTTGTCACATTTTAAGTATCAAAGTAAGTCAGTATTAGCTGTCTTGACATTCATGTTTACGCTGCAAACAGGTGCTGCTAGTAACTTATTCTGCATTTTTTTAATGAAGCCATATTGCCAAACTGCAAACAAATATAGGCAAAAACCAGGGGTCAAGATGCAGCCACACAGCAAACTCACTGAACTCCATGGCAACTTACACTTCCTGTTTTTACCCTCCAAAGCTTTATGGGAACTTTAGTTTTAAGAATAATAACATTACTGACAAAATCCATTAATATTAAATTTTTTCATGTTGCTCTATAAACCAATATTTTTTGACTGTATTAAGGCAGGATGCAGGAATGTTGTCCGAGAAGTGGCCCATGGAGTCGGACTTTGAAAACCCCTGCTCTAGAGACTCTGACCTTTGACCTAAACATCCTCTTCCTTCACATTTTGTCACCTTTTTGGTATAAAATACATTTATAATTTTATCTGTATTTCTCCACATGATGGGACCGCTCACCTCAGCTACACAGCTACACAGTTCTGTCCGGTTTGTTACACACATTTGGTTTGATTGTCAAAAAAATGCGGATGGTACAAAAAACTGTTAATTAAAGAATCTAAATGTGTTTGTTTGTATTTTCCCAGCACTTTGAACACGTTGCAGTAAATGTAACTTAATACCAATCAAGCTCCAGTGTTCTGAACTCTGACTTCCTGTGATAACTTACACCAAACACAAAGAGAGAAGATCAAGAGTTAGTCTGCTTGTTATTTAACACCTTTGTACTAAGCCCAGTCTTGTAAATCCATCCGGTGAACCATCTACAAACAGCTGCTGGGTTAACAAAACAAAGGGCTGCTGTCTGCAGGACGCCTGCAGCGACAGACCCGACACCCACCTGAATCCTCCTCTCCTCCTCCTCCCTCCTCTTCCTCTCCTCCTCTTCCTGCCTCCTCTTCACCTCCATCTCTGCTTTCCTGATGGAGAAAAAAAGATACAGAGGATGAGAAAAGAGCAAAGTTGGAAAGATAAAGAGACAAAGAAATAAAGTAAAAAACATGATGAACGGGAAGGAAAGACAGAAAGAAAGATTGATTAAGAGGAAGAAAAGGGGTAAAGGAAAAGAAATGCAGACGTATGTTGGAGCAGTGAAGGAGAATAGATTAAGAAGGCTAAGAGACAGAAACACAGACAGATTTATACAGATAGAAAAGATAGAAAAGGAAAGAAAGATGGAGGTAGAGGACGGTAAGACTAGTTTCCTCATAGATGCTGACGTCAGGCCTCTTCTTCTTCTCGAACTGGAAAAGTGTTTGACTCAGCATTTCTCCATTGGCAAAATTTATTTGAGTACATAAATGTACAATAAATACATGCAAGTTTAAACTATAGTTTTAGAACTTCCACATTCAGCAGACACAGAGCAGGATGATCATGCTATTGAAGTCATGTTTTGTGTCACCTGATGAATCTCAGTCCATTCTTCTCTCTCTTTTTGCTCTGTTTTTGGTCTCCACCACCTCCCGATGGAAATATTTGTCTCTTTAGCTGCTAAATCATCCTCTAAGTTCCTGCTTGTCTCTAACTGTCTTGTCTGCTGTTTGCTGCTCAGCTGGTAGTGAACAGTGGATTTATCAGAGCTTGTCTGATGAAAGCAACAACAGTAAATGTGAGCTAAAACCAAAACTATGAGTTCAAAGAAGCTAAAAAGACCCATTGAGCAGCAGTCACACCTTTCACATCGCACACAGTCAGTAGATCTTTTGCTGATTAGAGCAGCTTTAATACTAACTAATTATAGTGCTATCTTAATAGTACTTTGATAAAGGGCTGCTCCTAATGGTTTTTCTCATTTCTGATAATTCAAGTAATTATTTTCCTGATTATTTGGCGAGTCGTCTGGTCTTTAATCCAAAGATCGGGGAAAAAAATGTCCATAACTACTCCCTTGAGTCTAAGGTGATGCCATTAAATAACTTTTTTTATTCACCAAGTAATCCCAAACTAAAAGATTTTCATTTAACTGTCACATAAGGCAAATAGACAAAGGGAAAAAAATAAAATAATATTTGGCACAAACGATGGATCTCTTTGCTAAATCACAAAAAGAAGAAATATACTCCTGCGCCCTTCAGCTGCTCTTAAACTGTTTTCATCTTCTCACTCTTTGCCTTTTTATTTTTGTCGTGCGCCACAGAAGAGCTCTACAGCTCTGACACTTGCTCTTCTTACTACCGTCTGCCTGCACTCTCTGGTCATTGAGGAATTGGCGGTTACTCTGCTGCTTCACACTCTGCAAACTGCTCTGAATAGAAACCTCAGCCAAATGTCGAACAGAAACAATAACATCATGCTCTGTAGGCACAATGTTTGAAGCATTTCAAGCGTCAGGAGAGGAGTCTGCTGGGAGAAATTTCCATCGATGGGCAGGCTCTAACAAGTCCTATTAAATAATGTTTGGATTAAACCTGCACTATATCTGACTATATCCTATAAAACATGGTCTTACAGGGTCAGTGACTTTATCAAGGTCTTCTAACATGGCTCAGAGTGCCAACACTCTCATGACCTTCAGTCTGTGACCTTCAGCTTCATCTTGGGACTTCATAACTTGCCTGTGGAGGAGACTAAAGGGAAGAGAAAGTGGGCCATAAAATTTGGGCTGTCGCCTCTAATGTCTTATATTAGCGGGTAGTGGTATGTGACGAACACAATGGCCCCCATCAGTCCTCCTAAAAGACTTTCCATATCATTGAAGGAAGGGAGAAGCGTGGGGGTCAAACATGAGTGAGGAATATGCCTGCCACAATCTGGGCAGGAAATGAAATCTTGAGTGTAACCGTGAGCAGAGCAGAGCTTCCTTACATGGTGTCATGTATGGAATAGAGAAAGGAGATGTCAAGGAGAGCTGGAGAGGGCTTATTGACTAAACAAAGACAGAACACAGATTTTCTTCACTCTTGTGTGGTTTGTGTTGCTGTTGAACTGTATTGCATTTTCCAAATTGTTTAAGCTAGGTGTATCTAATAAACTGGTCACTGACTGTATGTCAGAGGGATCAAGTTTTATTTTCAAAGATATTACGGTCAAAGAAAGCTACTTCTATTTAGAGGACCTTTGTTTGCTTTGTTTCTTACACGACAAGAGAGTATGAAACTATGGAAACACATTTCTGCCAAAAAAAGAAAACAGATCCTGTAAGTCCTTATTTCCTCAAAATAATACCTAAATATCCCAAAATAATGACTTAATATCTTAAAATAATGGCTTAGAATTTGACTTATCATCCCAAATAAAGACTTACTATCTCAAAAATGATGACTTAATCCCAAATACGATTTGTTAACCCAAAATAATGACTCAGAATCTCAATCTAGTAATAATGACTTAGATAATAGAAACTATATTCAACAACGATTTAGATCCCCAAAATAATGTCTTTGTAACTGGATATAACTTAAAATAATAACTTATAATGACTTGATCTCAAAATAATTGGTGTTTTGGAATAATGACTTCCTATTTCTGTCTCAAAATATTGACTCTGTGTTCCAAGATTATAACTTAGTAACTTAAGATGTTTTGGAGGAATTGCTTAATATCAAAATAAATGCCCTATGACAGTGTCACCCACTTACTTCTGTTGATTTAATGAATATAAAGAAATAACACTAAGGCCTACGCACATTTTTAAGACGTGTGTGTTATTTTGAGATACTGTGTCAGTATTTTAAGAAGGTTTCTCATCATAATGACCTGAAAGATCTTTTTTAATCACATGGTGGAAATGGGCTTCCATAAGCAACTGTGGACCTCTGCCTTCCTTGACAAAATAGTGAAGGACTGTAAACTGCTGAGTCCTGAATTAATTCTGTGTGAAGATTTAGGCTGTGTGGTCTCCATCAGACCATGAAACCAACTCCAGCAAATCCTGAATTAAATCAGTGAATAAAAGTCTTTCATACTGGCCATGCCAAAATTACATCATTTAAATGCGACCTCTTTAAATCAGAACGTTTCATCCATCCTCTACAAAGTACTGTTTGTTGAACTCTTTCTCATAACTCTGAGGCTTGTGACCCCTGACATCCTTGCTATTGTTCTGCTTTAATGATGGCTACTGGGGAACTGAAGCTTATTCTGCTGCTGTACTCGTTGTAAATCACCCAGGACAAGAGTGTCAGCTAAATACAGAAAACGTCAAAGCAACAACCCAGTCTGATAACACTTTATCGCTTACATAAAAATAAATCCTTTGGAGCAGCGATCTCATTATGTAAATCCCTGCTTCCATCTTTAAAAATGAGTGGACAGTGAGTGTATTTGTCCACTACGGCATTTTTTTACCGAAAAGTGGCTTTTTGCTGGGTCAAAACACGCCAACTTTGACGAGTGCCTCTTTATTTTTTGGCTACAGCACAACAAAAATATTTCACCTGAGCGTCAGTTAAGAGGCCGGAACTGTGAAAGTACTCCAACATGAACCCCCTCCCACTTACAGCTTTCTGTCCTCCTCGTCCTGTTTGCGGCGCTGCTCCTCCTCCTCCCTCCTCATCCTCTCCCTCTCCATCTCCTCCTGGATGCGTCGCAGCCGCTCGCGCTCCTCCTCCTCCTTCTTCTTGTTCTGCATGGCGGTCAGCAGCTGCTCCGACCGGGTCACCAGGGCCTTGTACTCGTGGTCGATGTCGATGCGGGTCATGTTGGTGCTCTGACAGACACAAAATCAGAACGAAACTATGATGATGTTTCTGGACTGTAGGGGCTCATTTGAATGGTTAAAGATGTGTTAAATCAGGGCGGCCTCTATGGATGAAGCAAGAGTCACATCAGGTGTTGAATTTTGTTCTAAATGATGTCAGGCTACTATACGTGGAACTCAACATGGTCTCAACAACTTCTACTTTAAAAGTCTTGCAGTTTTCCCTGAAGAGTTTTAGACATGTTCAGCTGTCACATACAGCTGCAATGTTCATGTGTTGGGCTCTTTATAGTGTCTATCATCAAAATAAAAGTCACCACACAACAACCACCTAGAAACCATCCGGATTCAGCAGCACTCTGGTGTGTCTGGGGCAGTCCCCATAAAAATCTTTTTATCTCCTGCTTCGAAGTAAAGCTGTCAGCATCTATAGTCGCTGCCTAAAATACAAGCCCCTCTGAGGATGTGCTTCCCTGTGATTATGAGACGTCAGAGCTGCCGACGGATACTGAGGCATCAGACTAGAACATCTCAGTTGGTCTCTACCGGAGCTTAAAACAATTCTCACAGTTCAGTGTCACTATACGCTCAGGCGTTGTGAGAGCGCGATGTGACGGCTAACAGGGCGGCAATATAAACCTGAGGAGGGGAGATGAATATTCATACTCATCTGCTGTCACTGCAACCTCTACTACAAAGCTGCAGGGTGAGATCTGACGTAGCAGCAGCGTCTCACCGCCGAGTTCCTCGACCAGCGTTTGTCCTTCTAATACCGACATTTACTGTGGCAAGCACCTGTCAGACTCACAGACTCCTCGACGGTAAAAAAGTGGGGGGCAGATAAAGAAGACACCAATGCTAAATTATGAAAATCAAAGGAAAGAGAATCTACTGAAGGATATTAAAGATTCATGACATTCATGGGCAAAATTATCTCAAAAGAAGGCAGAGAAAGCACACGATTTAATCCAGTTCAACAGCAAACACCATTATGATAATGAGAAGTCAAGAGTCTCAACTATCCATCAGTTTGGGTAAATATCTCTGAATCATACACACTCATGATGTCAAAAATCTTTTGCTTAAATCTACCGTCGCTTTATCTGCCCACATGAGAAGATATAAACTCTGTGTTCAAAATAGAAAAAACATCAAACCTGGACGATATTTAAAAATCCGAGGGATCCGTTCTGTTCTCATTTCTAAAACAGGGACTTGAGGCAGCACCTGTCTGTCAAACTGCAGCAGAACGTGGTCTAATTTCATGCTGTCCATCATTTATTGAGAGTAGGTGGCACTTTTGTCAGAACGGTGGAAATCCTATTTTTCAAGGAACACTCTTCATATGTACGTGCCTGTCAGAGCAGACAACATAACAAAGAGCTTCCACCAAAGGACTAAGAATTTAGACTTTTTATATAATCCATATTGGAACACAGCACATATGGAGCCAGATTAACGTAAATGTCAAACTTTCCATCTCACCCACCTTGATTTTAATCATCAGGGCGTCGATAGCGCCCTCCAGACCCTGGATCTGCTTACTCATCTCCTGTTTGCCCTCCTTTAGTCCGGCCACCACCTCGTTGAAGCGGTCCATCCTCGTCTTCAGGCTACGCACCTTCACTAACCCGTCGATCCTAAAACACACACATGACTGTTAGTTAAAACAGCTTTGAGGTTTTACATTTAAAGGGTGATGTTAAAGTCTTTTGAGGAATTAAGTTTTGTCTGTCTGTTTGGCATCTAAGGGTGACAATACCCATGAACCTCGGCCAAGGTGTTTTTGAGATATCGTGTTCAAGAGAATGTTAGGTACATATGGACGTACAGTAGACAACAGGAAAACATAATGTGGAGGCACAAAAATGGTGGCATGCCCCTTAAATCTCAATCTAAAATGATGGCGAGGAGACAGGACATACAGGAGGGAACATTATTCTGAATTCTAGTCGTGATCTCAAAGTTTCCAAAGACATGAAGATGTCAGGCTGACTTTTGGGTGAAATGTGCATAAATGATGAGCCACCGAGATTTTTTTTTACATGAATATAAAATAATCAGATAATGTCAAGTTGGATTTGAATGTCACTCACAGAGAGGATACTTTGAGTTCAGTAAAGGGTTTGAAACAAGTATATACGCAACATTCTGTAAATACTACTCTGTTTTGGAAAACAATCATTTTGTCTAACGTCTGTTTCTGTTTCTAAGTGCTGTATCGTAGGCAAAGCAGGACATGTTTCACGTTTCACCTCTCATCCAAGAGGCTCCTTCAGTCAAGCCTCTTGGATGAGAGGTGAAACGTCTTCATCAGCGTCTGGTTCTGCTGTTTGTCACTTTTCGTGTTTGTTTACTGAATCTCGTCTCTGATCAAACTCCGCCTCACTCATTAATACTCCAGCCCCCCCGTCTTCAGACACTCCACCTCATTAGCAGCACACTCAAACACAATCACACCGCCTGTTCGCACGGACCAGCAGGTTGCCAGATCAGACTAAAACCCCCTGCAGAGAAAAAAAACCCTTCTTCACCTGCATACTCCATCTTTCCTCCCACCTGCCTCCCCCCAGGGCTCTGTTATTTATTGCCGAATATCGGTGGTAATAAGCTGAGCTGTACGCGTCGCCAGGTGTGTGTGTGTGTGTGTGTGTGTGTGTTTGTGTGTCAGGCAGACTGACACTGCTGAGCTGTGAAAGTGGCAGATAATGAAGAAGGGGAGGAGAAAGATGAGGATGAGGGAGCGAGGGAGGAACTGGAGGAGGCTGGTGAGGGAGAGAGCAAGAAGAAGATGAATGTAATGAGGGGAAGGGAAGGAAGGATGAAAAGAGGGAAGGCAGAGAGGGAGGTGAGGGGGACAGAAACTGAGCAACGGAGCTGAGGGAGGTGAGGTTGAAAATTTAATTTGAAGGGAGAGGATGATGGGGAAGAAGACGGAGGACAGGAGGAAGGAAGGGTGGAGGAGAAACAAGCAATAGAAAGAGAGGAAAGATGGAGGAAGAAGGAGGAGAGCGACAGGACACCCACCTCGGCTTGTGCTTCTTCCTGCAGAGCCACATCCGGACCGTCTTCTGCATCATGATGCAGGCGCTGGCCCGGTACAGAATCTTGTACTTCACTGTGAGAGACAGAAAGAAAAGACTGTCAAGTTCCTGCAAACTTAACCTCTGAGGGTCGGGTCGGGTCATGCTCGGAAGAATTTGTACGGCATGTTGTGCGACCACGTCGGAAATCGAATGTGTTGGGATCTGTTTGGCCTCACTCGAGGGTCACAGAGTCATGGAGGCAGTTTGTTTAAATATGAGGATAACTGCAGTCTTTTCTGGAAGTCTTTCACACTGTTGCAAGTGACAGAAATAGTTGTGTAGCAAATGACAAAAGAAGCTAAAGAGGGAAGTTTAAAACCTGCCTACAGCACTGTTACACCTCCTCACTGCCGGCTAATCACGGAAAGAAGTGGGTGTCAACGTTGGAGTGACAGTTTCAGAGAGTTACACAGACTGTCAAAAGCAGTCACCCTGAATATAACATCAGACAGGTGAAGGGGGATCATCCACCATCCATTTTCTTTCACTTATCTCGATCGCGGTTACAGAAGATGTCCCTCTTTCCCACAGCCACGTCCTCAAACTGCTTCTGAAGTGCTACTTGGGCCGATCGGAAGAATAATCCCTTTTCTTACAAGAGTAAAGGACTGAGCCACTGGTCCATGAGAGTCTGGGGTACGAAATCATCTAGATTCTGTTTTCATGGATGAATGAATAGAACATTTAGTCTAGCATAAGCAATGTGACACACTGACACCTGCACCCCTTTCATACTGGTCAGAACACCTGCCAACACCAACAAACACCTGGCTTTTGTCTTTAATGTGAACGTGAACAATGAGCATTCACTCCCGTGTCAGATGACCGGAGTAGTCACAGTCGGCTGTGATGGAAACACGACACTCTCTCCATTCATGATGTTGTGATGTGTGTTGAAGTTAAAGCCACTGGTTTGTTGAAACGCTCCATCCGACTCGTGAGTTGTATTGTTTGCATTGTATTTCTATAATGTATAACCTGATCATAGGCTCTTTATTTGGAACAATTCATCTGAGTGCCGTAACTCCTACCCACTGATGGAGCTATAATTGTTCCCTTTTAAAATGCCCCTGCAGGAACACCAGTGGGTGTCGGAAACTCTCCTGTTATCGTTCAGTGTCACCAGCTATTGATAGTTTTTTTTATAATTGCTGCTACAGACACAAATTGGTCTCTACCATAAAAAGAACACTCAGTAACACTCAGTCAGACTAAAGCAGACCAGAACCAGCGGGTTTAGGCCTGAGCTGCCCCTCCAAGCCTGGCTTCAGTTTCTGCTTCCAAGTATAAAAAGACAATATCTCAGTTTAGTTTGCAAACTTTCTCCTTCTAAAAAATGTCCTGTCAACCCGCTCAATGTTTTGTATTCTTGATTTAATTTGTGGTGAAATGCTTTCATATGCAAATATGGCTAATGTTGTTATGTTTGCAGAATTTCTCGATTTGTTTGTTGTTTGCGATTCAATTTAAGCCATTTCTTTCTGTCTTTGGCAACATAGATTTTTCTTTTTCTGCTGTGCCAGTGAAGCGATTCTGAATTGAGGTGAGAAAATTAAAGAGTAAGGGAAAAACAGATGGAGAGCTGCAAGATAAATAGAGACAGAGATCGATAACGTCTCCACTCGCTGCCAGATTCATTTCATCGTGATGCAACTGCAGAATAACTTTACACAATAACAGAACTGATGAATAACTTTGCATCTACGGATCACAGGCTGGTTACACTCAGTATAATTTAATTTATTTTCTGGCTGCTGCCTTTAAAACTGGTGTCGCTGTGGCAAACGTATTAATCTTTTATGGGATAGGATGATGCTTCTGTTCAGTTCCTGCCAATAAAGCTCATTTTCTGTGTGATCAATAAAGAGAACAAAGAGTGGAGACAGAGATAAGGACTGATAAGAGAGATAGAATGACATGATGAGGAAGACGAGAGGAAAACTAGCTGAGATGAAGACAGATGGAGCCAGACACAAACAGAGAGAGGTGTTATGATAGCAGCCTGCAGTGACTGACATGAACTCTCCTCAGACTGCAGTGATAAACACAAGAAAGCAGACAGATACGCCACTCCTCCAGGAGCTCAACCCCACATTATTAACAGCAGTCTGTCTCTGCTGCAGATACACCGCCGCCCATGGTTTGTTCTGCTGTGGTACTCCACAGGGCCCGCGGGTATTTCTCTTACGAGCCGTCTGTGCATACTGATCCATCTCTTGTTTGCATGATCAGGTTTCCAACACAAAACTGAGAGCGGTAAGGAGGGAATGTACAGAAGGTGTGACGGGCAGAGGAACAAAAGTTAGTGTGCTGCTTGGCTGATGCGAGCCATCAACAGCACTGAGTTTGCATCACTGGCAACACTATTTGAATGGCTGTTCGTAAGACTGACATGACACCGTCTTCACCACTTGGTTTGTCAGCAGGATTACACAAAAACCACTGAACAGATATCCTCCGAACCTAGATGGAGGATGGATCTCAGCCTAGAGTATAGCCCATTAGCTTTTGGTGCATATCTGGATGAAGAGACGGATCCAGGGAATAAATCATGGATCTTGATGAAAATAATCATGTGTATTTCGATGGCTGGAATCAATGAGTGAGTACAATTTAAAGTGGATCCAAATAGAAATCCAGACCCAAATATTTTATCAGATATTGGATGAGGTTTGATTGAAGGTCTCATTTTTCACATCCCAGAACAATATGGTAAATAGAAAATTCACACCTGTAAACTGCTAAACTTCTTACATCGAGCCCCTTTAATGACACTAGTCGTATAAGACCCCCTTTATGTTCAGTGTCATGTTATGGTTATGATGGCATCATGTCAGTCTTATGAACAACCCTCCAAATAAAAAGTTTCCACTGAGATTTCTGGGAAACAGATACTGATGCCTGCTTTACTCACATATTAAAGTATCAACATCAATATTGTTTTTGGGGTTCTCTCCAGGAGACTGGTTAGAGGAAGTCTGATCCTGAGCTCTTCTTTAAAGTAACTCTGTATTGGATCATTGCTTCAAGCAACATAGAGCTTCTGATGCAAGTCCTACTGTTTAATATCTCATTTTAAACTAAATCTATGAAGGCTGTTGGGTAAAACGTGTTATGAACCTTACTGCAGGCTGCTGTCTCGCCTTCAGTCACAGGATTGTGACTGACTGAAATGTTTGTCTCACCTTTTACCAACTTGTAATAACTCAAAAGGTTTTTTTTCCCTTCCTCCAAAAAAGCTCTAAAAATGACTCTAATGTGAACGTATGATGGTCAATTAATCACACATCTCGATTCATTCATCACAAGAAGATGTTTCAAACCGGGCTGTCCAATGTGGGGCCCAGGTTCAATTTGGTCAATGCTCTAAACATGTCGGATTCTTAATTATTAACTATATTTCATTAAAAGTTGTGGCACTTCATAAAGGAAGTCAGTCAAGTTAGGGAACACCAGGTCCACCGTTAGTTTCAGATTTGGCCCTCCAAGGGCAAAAGTTTGGACTCTCGTGGTCAAAATAGCCAATCAACCCCTTTTCTTCTGCTGATCTGGGATCCAGTCGTGGTGGCAGCAGATTAAACAGGGTATTCCAGACGTCCTTCTCCCTCAGCAGCATCCTTTAGCTTCTCCTCAGGGATCCAGAGGCGTTCCCGGAGGAGATATATAAACCCTCCAGCAAGTTCTTCCTGTAGTCTGCCGCAGGTTCTCCTCTCATTTGGATGTGCCTGGAAAACCTCCAAAGGGGGGCCCCCAGGAGGATCCTGATCAGACGCCTCAGCCACCACAACTGGCTCCCTCAGATGTCTGAGCTCCTCAACCTCTAAAACTGATCCAAGACACCCTACAGAGGAAAATCATTGCAGCTGCTTCTATCAACAAATAAATTCTTTCGGTCATGACCCACAGCTCATGACCAAAGGTGAGGGAAAAACAGTAAATTGCAAGCTTTGCCGTCTGGCTCAGGTCCCTCTTCATCACTGCTGTCCCAATCTGCCTGTTGATCTCACGCCCCATCTTACCTTGACTTGCAAACAAGACCCCAAGATCAGCTTAAACTCCTTCACTTGGGGGAAACTCAACCCCGAACTGAGGAGAGCAATCCATCATTTTCCAGCAAAGAACCACGACCTTGGACTCTAAACATTCTGTTCAGTTCTGAAATACTTTGTCTTTGCTGTGGGCATTAGCATCTTTTCCTTGAAGCTTCATATATTTCATAAAAGCATGTTAATTTCTTCAGTCACACTTGAGGATAATTACTAAAATATTCATCTCTTTCCTTTAAAACTTCCCCCTGTACCAGGACCATGACTTTTCTGCATAACAGTTGTTGTTGGAAGTTTTACAGGGCAAAAAACACAAAATCTTACCCAGTATATTTGTCTAATTCCAGTCGAAATAGCTCCTCACACTTAGTATAAGACACAATCACCTGCAAAGTTTTGTTTTTAGACAATTTTCACTTATTCCATTGGCAATTTTTTGTTTTACTGTTTACAAGCAAGAAATGCCCAGTATTAATAGCTTTGGCAGTTTTTCCTGAGTATTATTTCTGATAGCAGATGGTGTTTTTGGCTACTCATGGATCCACACAGACGCTGGACACCAGTTATCCACATCCCATTCATTCAGTAAAATATTCTGTTGGCTTCTTTATTTATGGAAACAAGGGCACTCAGTCTCAGCCGAACCAGACTGCATCTAAACAGCTTTAACTGAATAAAACCACAGCCAACAGCTATAAAAATAAATATTTTTAAAAATATAATCTAACATCTTTAATTAGAAAATCAGGCACACGTGACTAAATGGTGACTAAAATTAAACAAATGTCAGGAGGTAAAACTATAAACTTTTCTCTGTCACAGTCTGGAGCTACAATACTTTTTTTTAATAAAAGTTTTTCAGCTTTTTTCAACTAAACTTTTCATTATCTGCCGATGTGGACGGACATATCTTGTTCCGATGATAACACTGTGGTAATGTGCGGACCGGAGCAGAAGCTGCTTACGTTTGATGACGGACAGCGCGCACCACTGGACCTTCTTCCAGCGGCTGTGGATGAGCCACTTGTTCACCTTCTTCACCAGCTCTGCCAGGTGGTCCGGATCCGACTTCATGATCTGGTCAAATTCTGCAAACTGAACACGATGAGAGGAACATGATCAGAGCGGAGATCAGCAGCAGAGTCAGCAGTAGAGGAACAAGACTTTAGGAACCTGTTTGTCTTCTACAACCTGAGAAACACTTAATGAGTTGTCTTTACATGTGTGTTTGTTAACAGAAGCACATTTAAGCCAACACAGAATAACTAGCACGGTTTCCCCAACCATTGTAAGACCAGTGTGTGGTTTTACTTTATTTATGTTTTATGTAATTAGGATATTCAAATATTTTTTCACATTCCAGTTCCAGTTTCTGAATATGAAGAATTAAAAGTGCAGTGCTCTTTCAAAGGTTGTACTTGCATTATTATGCTATTATATCTTAAAATGACATTATCGTTTATGGCAATTATTTCTGGAACAATATATTGTGCAACACAAAGTGGTTATCGTGAAAGTCCCAATGAAGACCATCTTTTTGTTTCCACAACTTACTGTAGCTGCACTTCAGGTACTAAAATGTCATGTGTAATTCTGTGTCACGTAGAGCTGCAATGAGTGGTTGATCAGAAATAAATGATATGCAACTCTTTTGATAAATCGATTAAAGTTGCTGTAAGTATTATTTTTGAAGTGGTCAAAAAGCTCCATCAATTGTAGAAAACAGAAAAACTTTATTTGACTGACACATTTTGGCTTGATGACCCTGATGAAGGCTACAAGCCGACCCATTTAGATCAAATCATTTTTTTTTATTAAAAAAGTGCAAACAGTCTCCTGTTCCAACTTGTTTTTCTATGTCTGACTCTTTTCTGAAAAACTGTTAACATGCCTTAACAAATAAAAATCAAGTAAACTCAGTTTTTAAATTCTGTTTTTTATCGACATTTTACCACGTGTCACAACCGTTTTGAAATCAGGATTCCAATATAATACAACTGAATACTGTCTATCAACAGGACAGACACATCTGTGGTAACAGTAATACAAAATACCTGGGGGTTCACACATTTTTATAACCTTTATTGTTACATTGTCAAGCCCTGCTGCTAATTTCCTGATACTACTGTCAGTAATATGGTGTTATGTCTACAGTCTGTGAAAAGTTGTATTAAAGCATGGTCAGACGCATTGAAAATACAGTGAATACCTATTTAGCGACAGTGAATTCAGTTTTCTCTTCTCCATATAACAAAGTCAAAGATCAAACTGCTGCTGCTGAATGCTTTCTCACACTTCCTACACCTGATTTGAAAGTCTGTGAGCTGTGATAGTGCAGCTGATTTGTTGTGCTGTTATAATGTCCTCTGGAAACCTCTGACTTCCAAACCTTGATCGTCTGCCGCTGCTGAATATTATTTTCTCAATGCCGTGCCTCCTTATGGGGAGGTCGATTCCTGACAATGTGCCGTGTTAATGCAGCGCTGTCGGGCCACTGACCCTTAAGGTGTCCGATAGCTTCACATTAACAGCTAGAAAGCCTCTGAGCAGCCTGTGCTAATTTATCATGACCATGAAAACAATCACTGTGGATTTTAGAGCTAAAGCCTGAAACGCGTTTGTCCGCCATGTAAAGTTTGCTGAAGGCTTAAACAATTATTTACAAGCAACATGTGATGTAACGTCTATCTTGGAGGGCATCGGAGCAAACATCCGATCCCTGGAGCTTCCACAGGGACGTGAGGAGTAATAGAAGCATCCGATTCAGCCAACAAAGGACAGAAGTGTTTATTTATTCCTCCGAGCTGAATCTACAGTGTCAGATTCACAGTTTGTCCAGCACAGCATGTACCAAGATTCTCGGCAACGAACCTATGCGCTCTCACAAAGCCCCACTGGAAAACCACATGTCTAACCCAAATATGATGAATTATTCATCTGGAGGGGAAATACAAAAATCCCATTTGTTGGCTCTGGTTTGTTCGGAAAAAAACTCAACTCACCTCACCTCAGTCGCCAAAATGACTAATGTGCTTTCCCTCTGAATGTATTGTCTTTCTTTACGGGAACAATACCTATATTATCTGGTGCGAGGGGGGAATAAAGCAGCAATTCAAAAGATCTCACCTTCCCGGGCCTGAAAAACACTCTGGTCAGCCCAAACTTGTAGTCCATCTCATTCAGTCCCAGAGCTTTGAACAAAGCCTGCGACACAAAAAGGAAGTACACTGATAAGCATTAAGAAGGTGTCACAATAAAAATAAAAGCTTGGATCAGGGCCGGCGCTGAGGCCTGGAGGACTGACCTTGCAGAAGAGGCGGGGGTCGAGGCGGGTGAGTTTTGGAGGCATGTACTTCTGGTACATGTTGTAGAGCTCGTGGAAGGCGGCTCTGGACGGGAAGCCGCCCTGCATCAGGTCCAGCACCGACACCATACCTACAGAGGCAGGGAAGAGACACAGAACAGTTGATTGGACAGGAAGTTGAAGTTCGTTCAGTTGTCAGACTGTTATTTCCATGTGAGGCAGCTGGATTTGCGAGATCACATGATCGCAGCATCATTTGCCAGTCTACTGTTAATGTACATTCAACTTTGTCACTTTCTCTTTCCGTCTGCGCCGTCTGTCTGTGTTTATGTTGTCACGACTTCCCAGGCTCTTCTCCTTGACCTACCAAACCATTTTTGCTGATATCGACCCTCTGTAAACACAGACGAGTTGGCCTCTTTGAAACATCATCTTTCATCTCATTCTGCTTTGAAAGCCTCAATCAAAGGGCTAATTTTCAGAGCTCTTTCATAGCAGACAGATGTTACCAATTGCCAATAGATGCAGCAGAGTTTGTAACTGCCATTAAGTTACGACAGAGCTCGTTTAACATCAAGTGTTTTTATGTCGTGATGTCACTCCCTGCACACCATTGAGTGCGGTTTCAAAGCATTATACAACCATTAAAGTCACAGGGTATAAAGATGAGGCACAGGACACAGTCCTAAATACAGCTGCTGTATCTTGTGTTAACGTCCACATCGGAGGGTGGAGGAGTTTCCAACTACAAGGCTGCCAAACGTGTGATTGCAGTTCAAGTCTGCATTGCGGCATTTGTAAGCATGACACCACGGGATATTTTTAAGGCAGCTCGGGACAGTTTAAGTCGTGTTTATGGTGAACAAAGCCAGATATCTTTCACAGGAAGTCGGCCATCACCAGTCGCGTTTGTTGGGACAGAAGCTGGTGTTCTGAAGGAGACCTCGGGACGTTTCCAGTCATGTTTGTGGAGACCAAAACTGTATATTTTTCACAGGAAGTGAGGCCATCCTCAGTGATACAGCGTTTTGTAGGAGACCTTGGGACATTTCCAGACGTGATTGTGTGTGACCAAAACGGATATTTTTAAACAAACCATGATGTTTTCCTAAGCCTGACCTAGTGGACCAACAGAGCAACACAAACTCACAGCCCAACATCCACACAGCCACTTTGGTCTCCAGGCTAAAAAAATTCTGTATGTGATTTCAATTCTGTGGAGAGAAAAGTGGAAAACATTTCATTCCACTGAACATTACAACTTTCTCTTGTAATATAACTTTCCCATTGTGAAAGCAGATAAAATTGAAATCCTGTTTGTAGCCCCAAAGCTGCACATGACTCACATCAGACCTGCAACTGTAATTGCTTTACAGTTTCCCAAAGGACACGTAAAAAAAAAGCTTTATGTCACCCCTGCTCGCGATATCTTCCTCAACAAATACCAATTACATCAAGGCAATTTTCCAAAGTGTGCATGTTCACCTCAGAGCCCTTTTCGGGAGCCGACACTCAAACCAGATCCATAAAAACTTCACTGCAAGAAAAATTCAGCTTCTTCAAGCCGAGTGAGTCATGAACATTTTATCCCTGTGTTAGTCTCCCTCCACTGGTACCCTGTGAAATCACTCACTGGTTATTAAGTCCTACTTCTAACTTACAAGGTATTACACAGCTTCAATATGCCACTGATTTACTTAAGCCCTCTAAGCCTGTCTGTGCTTTCTGCTCAAAAGAACAAGCTCAATGAAGCCCCGGTCAAAGAATCCAGTCCGGTCTGACTCACGATTAAATCTACATCTCATTTTCAAGCTCCAAACTTCTTTTTGTGTGCTTTTTCTTATACTTGGTTTGTTCAGGTTTCCAGAACATCTCAGAATAAGTGTTAAAACTTTATTTGAATTAGAAATACTGCAGAATCCTGGATCTTATTAGAATTTTTTTGGGCCATTAATCAATATCGATGCTGAGATATAAAGACTAGGACTGGGAACTGTTCAATTTTGGTGCAGAGATGAGACCTGAGTTTGGTCCAGCATGACTCAACAGTTGTTGATGTACTTAATAACACAAAATCCTTTGTAAAATCATAAGTAAAGTCTTTTTTTTCCTATTATTTGATCCTGGTTATGGTTTATGGTGTTCAACTGTAGTTTTTTCTACCATTTTCCAACGAGAAACATGTAATACTGCTGTGGAGACCACAAAACAACAGGACTATGAGTCTACAGACATGCTAATGCTAAAAGAGCTAACATCAGCATGCTAACATGCAAATAGTGACTAATATGTTGATATTAAGAAGGAGGGGTGTAACATTACATGAACTTGTCAGGGACAGTGTGTTGGCGTCGGTACTGCCAGGCGGGAAATGTTGAACTATCGTACCAGAGGCTTAAAATGATCATGTTTTTCCTCAAACTATAATTGTACCAATGAAATCTGTAACTGTTGCATCCCTATACAAAATTGAGAATGTTTGGGCTTTAAAAAAATGACCATTTAAGATTTCAAGCCCCAGTCAGTGTTCTGCTGATATCTTCTTGGTGCATTTACGCTCCACTAAGCTACAGAACCTTTTGTACAGTGATTTCCAATTTAATGCTCACTTGAGCCACTAATCATCAATCAGACAGGAGGTGCGCAGTATAAAGCCTTTTCCAAAGTGAATTAAAGTTATTTCACCCTCACGGCTCTGAGGTGATCTCCTGAATCTGAAAATGGCCACGTCATATGGAGAAAGAAGCTTTTATTGAGTTTATCACTCAAATATTTCATAAAAACAAACGTCAAACATGTTTTTATTTTGTCAACCAACACCTGAGACTACCTACTACTACCCCTTTACCATAATTGGTTTTCATGTTGTAAGTCACGGCCTGTTCGGCTGCTGAACATCTATTTTGGAGCTAACCGTGTCATATTGGTACACAGAGGCCTCCCCCGTCTAATCCAAACTATCAACGCTTCGATTCCCAGTCCAATAAAACTGATAAAGAGCTTGCCGTGCTGCTGTATCAGAACAGGCCATCGCCGAGTTTGTGTGGATGAAAGCAAAAATCGGACTCTCTGAGGATATTAAAGCCGAGCTCATAACTTCTTTTCTTCCAGACCTGAGGGGAGGGAGCGGAGTATCTCTGGCCTTTTTGGGTTTGGGGAATAGGAAAAGTTTAAGGGAACGGTTCTTAAGTCAAAAAGTAAGATTACAAGACAGGACACGGGAAATAAAGGCTGCCAAGTCATTTGGAAGAGAACAAACATGTTATCTGCACGTTTCTAAAGGGAATTCAAGTCAAATTTAGGCAAAGCATAAAGGAACAGTTCACACAAAAATTAATATTCAGTCATTATCAAAACATCTTTTCAAATCAGCCTGACTTGGATTACAGCAGACGAGCTGTATGGAGCCATTTGATGTTTTTGGGTTGTCTTTTAAGTTCTAAAACAAGTCTCCTGCTACTTCAGTTGTTTAGGAAAAATGCTGCCGTGCTGTTTTGCTGTGAAGCTCCAGAAATGTTTTGTGGACTATGAAACTTCACCTGACTTTCCATCAGGGTGGAGATAATGAATTAATTTTCACTTCTGGGTGAATTGTTCCTTTAATACCTCATAGAATGTGTTTTAATACCTTTTTCACGATCATATCCTCCAAAATATTAAAGTATGATGGACTTTCACAAAAAAAAAAAAAACTAAAAAAATGTAGGCAGACTGGCAGACCAGCTCCATTGCGGAGTTCAAATGTTTAATTAAATCAGAACGGTATGGACCGGGATAATCATCAGAAAATGGAAGGATTAGCTAGTTAATGAAATTTAAAGTGGATTACGTTTTTGGACGCGCTGGTTTGAGCCCCAACTCTCACACATGGAAGTATTAAATGTTCATGGGAGCGTTCTCTAGTGTGCAGACCTATTTTTGTATTTTTCACTTATTCTTCTATTCAGCACTGAGTGTTTAACATGCTTGAATGTGCATGCTGTACTTTTTGAAAAGTGTCACTTGCCCATTGTGAGATAATGAGCTTCTTAGCTGCTGTGGCTGCAGGTCTGATGGATCTCACTGAAACTCCACAAAGAGCCTCCTGCAGCACAATCTACTGTCACAACAGTCCAGCTTTAATGTTACTGCAGCTGTGTGACGTCTTCCAACAGAAGAAACAGAACATATTTCACTGGTTGAATTTAAAATGTTGAGTGATTCTTTATATTTATGGCATGAGTAGGTACAGCAGTGGGTGTTTTAACTCTAGATTTAATTTAAAATATGAAACAGTATAAGCACTGTTTTATTAAATAAAATCCATAAAGCAATATAATCATTTTTAATTTGATGGAGATGTAATGTGTCTCCGCATTTCTGAACACGACAGAATCTCTACCTTTCTTATTAAATATCAAAGAAACTGCAGCTCAAAGCCTTTTTATGTCAACTCTGAGTGCACACAAAGAGAGTGGCTTTAACAATGTTTTATGGATTGTTTTTTCTACAAACAGTATTTTCTTTAGGACTTTTCGTTTTATCAATGTGATCTGTAAACTGTGACCCGTCGATATATTCAAAATGATTAAAAAGACAGTTCTGCTTTTAAATCTGCTGCATCACCTCTGTCCGTCATGACTGTGACACAGAAGAAAGCTCCAGGGCCAGTTGACCTTCAGGTGAGAGTGTGAAGTTAACAAATCTGAACTTTGGATACTTTTTTCTTGAATCACTGTGTTGAACTTTGGTTCTATTTTTCCTGGAGGTACGTTTTAGAAACAACATCTTTGTTCGTTTTAGATGGCAAGTCACCGCCGATGTGCTCTGTCCCTGTTTGTCCTTGGTTCTTTATCTTTCTGTTTCTTAAAGATGTTTCTTGCCATCTTCTATTTATTCGCAGCTTTACATTCACCAGTGAAGACACCGCACACAAAACTTGTATTTTACTAAATAACAGCTCATTAAATTGGAAGAGACATAGAAAAACGATGTACTGATGGAAGATCTGTTAAACAAGCTGAACTGAAAGATTATAAACCAGGGACGATGAGATCACAGCAGCTGCCAACATGTTCTCCATCCAACCTAGGACTACTGTACTCTACTGTAATTGTAAGGTAAATTACAGGCTAATAATTGCAGT
This sequence comes from Pagrus pagrus, assembly GCF_965226575.1. NCBI lineage: Eukaryota > Metazoa > Chordata > Actinopteri > Spariformes > Sparidae > Pagrus > Pagrus pagrus. The sequence goes on along the minus strand of NC_140200.1, from coordinate 23,024,682 downwards.
ACATTTACAGCAGTATACTGTAATTATTTTACAGTAATATAGATGGAAATCCCTGAAATACATTGTGTTTCTACAGTGACACAATTTTACTGTGAAGATACAGTATTTTGATGTAAAATGAGAGAAAATAGAGGTCAACCAATAGTGGAATTGGTAGAAGGGGTGTCGATCGATTATCGGCCTGGCCAATTATAACATTCTATTTTCTCTGATTATTCTTATCAGTGTTTTTATTATCTGATTGTTGAATAAATGAATTAATTTAAACATGCACTCATTAGGCTTTGTCGCAGCATTTAACCTGAAAAGTGACTTGTAACTAAAGTTATTAAATTGATGTACAGTAGCGGGGAAAATTAAAGAATTTGCCTCCAAAATGTAGCAGAGTGAAAGTATAAAGTACCTCAAAATTGTACCTATGCACTGTACAGTACTTGAGTAAATGTACTTACTAGCTATATTCCATAAATATAAATATAATTTCTTGGAGAAAGGCCTGAAACTGTAGGAGAGATGAACATCCCTGATTCAGGTAAAACAAAGTCTCATGTAGAAAGTGCCACTGACCGGAGCACTGCAGCTGAGACAGAATCTGAGCTCCTTCAAACTGGTGGCTGACCATCTTTAGGTTCGGCTTAATGCAGCGGATGAAGCTGGAGCCCTGCAGGAGAGAAGGAGGGAAACATGGAGAGACAGAAGAGGCAGAAACAAAAATCATTATAATAACAGCAGGAAACACAGACCCAATCACAAATCCATCACATTCATGACTCAGGACATGATGTTCTGTTCCTCTCAGGGGTAACAGAAACTGTAGGTGTCTCTTATGAGATGTAAGGAGCTGTATCATTACTGCAGCTGTGACATGAAATCAGCACATTGTAAAGAGAGAAGAAGAAGGAACACTGACCGTGCTGCGGAGCTTTTCCAGAAGAATATTCAGCTGCATCTAAAGAAATAGAGAGAGACAAAGTGTGATCAAAAGAATGTAGATCGGACTTTAAGCTTCTGTAAACCTCAACGTGCTGAGCTCCTGTACCAACTGAAATCTGGTTCATCTACGTTAGTTTTTATTTAGTCATGTCAAACATCCTCCACAGGACTACAAGACACAGCTGTCCATCAAACATAGAATAAACAAAATGTGCATTTTCCACTTACAATATGGAAAAATCCAAATAATTTGTGCACCAAAAAAGAAAAGAAAAAAGTAACGTAACACCGCTACAGTTTATCCTGATGAAGGGGTTCTTTCCCCATTTTGCAAAACCTTCTTGACGTACTTGGCTAACATAAAGGTGCTCTCACACTATTCCACTGATCAACAGGTGGAGGTAACACACCAGGAAACACAGTAAAGCACCAACAAAGGCAGTAAAGAAGACGACTTTTAACAAGTAAACATAGATGTAAACCAGTTGCTGTTAACCTTTTTGAGTCATGACCACCCAGAGAAATCAGTTTGGCTGCTGCTACTACCTACCTACCTACCTACCTACCTACCTACCTACCTATCTATCTACCTATCTACCTACCTACCTCTGTTATAGGCAAGGTGGCTGTTTTTGTTGGTGTTTGCAGTTGAAGGTACTTGGGAAACGTGGTTTGGTATATCGTGGTGAAAAGTTTGGGAACCTCTGATGTAGACAATACAGGATTTAAAATACTTTTTCTCTGTAAAAGGTTTTAAATGAGGAAAAACTTTTAAAATGTTGATCCCATTCTTTGACATTTTAAAAGTTTACTTTCTTTTTAGTTATAAATAACTTAATTGGTCATGGGGGTGTCTGGAGGCCAGCAGCCTAACTAGCCATTTCCCATTGATAAATATATGTTACTATGGCTGATTTCAATTTTTAGTGTAATCTGCTCTAATTATTGCAAAAAAAGCCACTCTAATCACTGATGGTCTCATTCACTAATGTGGGAATTCTGAATAAAATCAATGCGTAATATAAATACCAAAAGTATTTTTATCATTTATGCTGTTGTTTCTATTTGTAGTGGCTCTAAACAGTCCCTGTTGTGAACACAACAGGGAAACTCTCAACTAGATATGATCTAATTTCCTCAGATATAAAGTCAGAGACATGCATGATTAAGAGTCGAGGTCGAAATCTCCTGATCTGTAATGATGTATAACTTCTCTGGATCCAAAAGCCGAGCACACTCTGGCAACAGTCCACCTGCTGTGGCAGTGCCAGACTTTAAATGTGTTATTGTATTACTGTCTGGAACAAGAGGCAACAATTAATCTGAGACTGTTGAGCTTCACAGTAGCTGAAGATGTTGCTGAGGTGGACAAATGAAGGATGAGAGGGAGAGAAGAGTTTGTCCCTGATAAGCTTTCGTAAAGAGAAGTGTTTCAGTTTGGTATGCATTAGCAAGAATCCTCCTCCTCTGCAGGCAGTCGCAGGTCAAGACGGATTAATTCTTCACATTTGATGGGACTCACTTGGAATAGCAGCAGGGCAGAGTGTCTGATAAGCAAACTTTCAAAAATTTGCACCATCAACATCTTTGCTCAATGGCTGAACAGCCAAAGAGTTTTCATTTAAAGCGTTTTGTTTTTTCCAGCTCAGAGGCCCAGCCGGGTGGAGTTTCTGATAAGTTTTTGTCTTTGTACATTTTCCAGAATATGCATTTTAATTTCACCACCATCACAAAAACGTGCTTCTTTCATCAAACTTGTATATTATTGATGAATCATCAATATTCCAACAGAAGTGGACAAATCATCATTATTCACCCCATGACTTCCTCTCATTATCGGCAAATTATGGTGTTGTTGTTGCATTATTTAAGCTCCTTCTAGCAAATTATTTCAAGCAAATGTGGACCTGAAGAGCATCTGTGTTATGCAAATGTAAATACATGTAAATGTAAAGAAAATGTATATAAATTAGGGAGGATAATGGAGGAGCGTGCAGTGAAGTAACACAGTGATTAAAGTGACAGATAATAGGGAGGAAACACAGTGGCTGCGATTAGCATAACAACAGTGTGCTCGTTTGCCCCGGCTAATCTGACTATATAATCATATCTGTGTCCCGTGGCTGAAGTTCTAACCATAGAAGAAGAAATCTGATATGTTTCTCATATTTCTCAGTGACCTGTTAAGTTCAAACTCCCAGGAAACAGCTCTGGGCTGTGAGGTGGTTTTTGCGTGATGCACACTAGCCCAAAAAGACTTTTTCATTTGGAGTCAATAGGAAAGGAGGAGCCATTAAACTATGAATACGTCTTTCTGAGCATCAAAAAACACCCAGAAATTTGATTCAAGGCTAGAAAGCTGCATCATTTTATCATTTCACCCCCGTTCATGTGCCAACAGGAGGTCTACTGGAATGATCTATGGGCTTAAAAGCATGGAAGCCTAAGGAGATTTTTTCCACTAATGCATCCAGTGTGCAAGTTTAATGATAATAAATGAGCCGCCATCTTTAGACGTGGTATGCAGTTTTTCTATATACAGCCATTATTAAGGTACGTAGCCTTTGGAAGACCAGCTGACCAAACCTTCCACTCTAATCTCACAGGGATAAGACTGAAGGTGCATTCAGGCCTCGTTTTTACTGTTGTAATATGAAATATTACTTTGGTAAAAGTGAAGTCAGCCATAAGAATAGCAATATAGTAGGGCTTAGAATATTATCGCTGTATTTTTAGGCCATATCACAATATACGATATATACCTTGATATTTTAAAATCCTCTCAAAAGCACTTCATTAATGTAGGACTGGGCCAAAAAAATGAAATATCACAATACTTTTGACTAAATAGACATAGACAGATTTTGTAACAATACTGTGGGGATGGTACTTTCAAAAAATATGAACACAATGAGATTTTTATGATCAATAATCATCAGTAATCTAAGATGATATATAGTTTCATATCAGGATAATGACAAGGCCAGCCCTACACTATAGTAAAAGTCTTAAAATATCTGATATTAAATGTAGTTAAATATCAAAAGTTGAAGTAAAACTGAACTGTGCATACATTTACATGCATGTTTATACTGTACATACTAACTATGGGTTGCCTGACTATAATCTTCCTTCCATATTCAGCATTTTTTAATTATTTTTTTGATTAGTTGGAATTAGCGTTTTTAAAAAAGACTGACGATTAAATAAAGTAGTTTAAAAATGCTCTACCTTGGCTTTTATGCAGTACACAATGTTCCAACTAGCTGGTAACTTAAGTTATCAAATAAATGCAGTGGAGTTAAAAGGACAATAATTGCCTCCAAAATGTAGTGTAGCAGAAAATGGAGATATTCAAGTACAGTACGAGAACCTCACAATTGTACTTAGTTACATTCCATTACTGCTCTTTGTTGGGACTGTACTACTCATACAGTCCCAAAAATCCCATGTTTACCATCAGGAGGTTGCCCTCAATCTGCTGAAAGAATTGCTAACAGCTGTGGTCAAATCTGGCAAGACTGACTATGTTTTACGTTGTACAACAGACCCCACTGAGCAATGACATTAATGGTAAATATGTTCATTTATACCTTAGTAACAGCTGTATTCTAAAAATGGTGTAAGAGGATAAGTCAGAGGGTTCAAACAACGGTTACAACGTGATTTGAAATCTGGTTCTAGTGCGGCCTAATCTGGTGGAAAAGGGCACAAAGTTACAAACCAGCGAAGGCAGTGAAGAAGATGCTGCTAAAGTTTTAATGTCTGTAAAAAACTACTGTGTGAAGCTGCCTTGTGTATATATGAATGAACTTTGGTTTAAAAGCACAATGCAACATCTGGTGCTGGGTGTCTCTCTATTAAAATAACACATCAATTATACACAAATCTGTAGTTCATCTCTGATTAACTTGATTAAAACTTTAAGTACAAACATGTGGGGTGATATCTGATGATCCAACATGATGCAGCAAATCTTGGGTTGTTCAGCTGTATAGGACACACTGGTTTTGTCTTTCACTTTCAGGCTAAATAGCGTTGACTTATCAGCCGTGTCTGGATGGGTTCTGTAATACGACACCCTGTTATGATGCATTCGCTCCCTGGATTGGGACAAAGTTACGCTGTCTGGTTCTAATGAAAACCTACAGGCCCTCCACGGCTCGCGATTCCCCTCCGTCAGTGCAGCCAGAAGGCAGCGTCGCCCATCACCTCGACTGACTCAGATTTATCACCGCTCATTTTCACCGTCCCCCTCTCCTCCACGCCCAAAGCTCTGTTCTTGTCTGCCTATTTGGATCCTCCTCAACACCTTTTGAACTTTAATCATAGCTCGGATAGAGAGATAGGAGACCCAGGGCAGAGGAGACAGAGGAGGATGGGGAGGCTTTCGCCAGACACGGCAGGTAACAGAGCTCACAGGTCATAAGAGCTCATTCTATGTCCAAATCCACCCTGAGACAAACTCTGTGCTTCAATATCCTCTCACATAACTGCTGAACCTTTTCCGGTTTCATGACAGACAATATTTTAGCTGATGCGATTTGTGTGTGATACGTTAGTTTGTTGTTTTGTTCTGTTTCCGTCTGTTTGTAAATTAACTCTTGGAATTGTTATGATCAAACGTGAGAACTTGGATGATTTCATTGTGTAAAAAAACTGTCACAGTCATATGTTGTGTTATATTTGCTGAGTTTATAAGAAGTCCATTTCCAGAGGAACCTTCATTTCAGAAATTTCACATTAATTTGACAACAAAAGCGTCAGAACTTTGGAGCAACACTATCTTTCTCGAATCCAGTGGCCTGCACAACAAATATTGATGAAGTGGGCGTCAGGCACCATTAATACTGCCCTGTCCCTCTGTGCTCTTGATTGCAGGAGTCAAATTGGGTCAAATTCACTTGTTTTCTTGCCTTGTAATGACCCAATAACCACTGCTGAGTTATCATAGGAAGAACTTTGTTTGCATACGTTTGAGAGCTGCTCCCTGACACACGGACTGAAATGTGCACTTTGCTGTTTTTATTCCCCTCACATAGATCTACAAAAAAAACATTTCTATCTGTATACATTTTAAAGTAGCTGTTGAAGGTTTTAGAGAATGTTTTTTTTATGTGTCTAGGACAAAACTTCAAGAGCTTTTGAAGAAGTTTGGAGATTTTTTGTGTTTATATTGCCAACGGAATTGCAGACCCCAGGTGGTTTAACCCTCAAAGACCCAGAACAATATTTGGGGCCCCTGACACTCCTGTATTTTTTATCCGCTCCCCTATTCTAGTAGTCAGCATCAAGTGTCACACATCATTTGATTCAGGAGAAGCTGAAGTTTCAGTCTGGCACATTTAAAGTCCAATTTTTACATTTGCTTTTTCTGAGAATGGATGAATTTACCAGATTTGTTAAAAAACAGCAGTCAAAATCAGGTTCTTCACCCAGGTTCTTCGAATGCGAACCCTTTTTGTCTACATCTGACCTTTCCTAAGCAAGTTCCAGCCATTTATTATAATGCATGGCATGTAACAGCAATGACCCTCTACACTATTATTCTTTCTCCACATGTTTCCTGTGTGTCTCTCTGACATCCAGTTACATAAATGTAAAAATTAAAGCCCCCTAACGACAAACAAAAATGTTCAGAAAAACTATCCTTATAAATAAAGACAGACACAAAGCAGTGTTTTCATGAATGGAAGAACTTCTGCAGCAGCGATCTAACACTGATCGACAGTGTCCGTACACTCTCAGCTAGGATCTGCGATGTATCACGCGCATATAAATCATGTCTCTGTACGTAGGAAGGATCAAATGTTCGGACATCAAATACACCAGCGTTTCTGTGCATTCCATCAAATATTTCCCCACTGCCTGAGCTGTACTGTACACCTTCACTCCCTCGGGTCATGTGCTTTTTTGACTTCGCTCTGGTATTTGGCTCACCTTGCCTTTGGTTAGGTGACGCATATCAAGGTGAGATGCTGAGCTGGATGAGTCACAGTGGAGGAGAGTAAAAATCCCTCACTGACAACAAAGAAGCTGAACTCTCTGTTTTCCGAATGTACTCGGTGAGATTTTACAGAAGAGTGCTTTTTCTGTTCTGACAGAATATTTTTTATACACGTCTTTGTGTTCCCATGAGTCGGAATATCAGCCGACTGGGTGCTGGGTTTGTGAGGCCAAAACTTACGCCAATATTCAAGAGTTTAACGTTGTTGATTTTTTAACAGAAACCAACATTTCAAAAGAATCCCTTGAATGTGGTTAGATTTTTAGACCGCTTTTTCTTCAGATGCACGGCACTCTAGGTGAACCTGAGCGCCGACAGCTTAATTCTGACCAAAAGTCTGTCAGATCCTGTGCTGGCCAACAGCAGACGTGCTTGTTAAAGACGCTGCGTGTGGCGTTTCTAAGCCTCCGTAAATCATTGTCACATTACCTGTGATACCTTGACAAGGTGGTGTCATCAGTACAGATTTTGGCGAGAGTAGTTAAAGCAGATCTGGTATGACTTTGCAGAATGCAGATTTTGTGTCCTGCAGTGTATTTTTGGTCCCTTGTGTTCTGCTAGAATAGAAACATAGAACTACAGTTGTGTACCAAATGTATATTTTTCACAGAACATACATAAAACGGGTCCCTGTACCTGGTTGGTACTTTGTGATTTGTCATTACAGTATTAATCTGATTTTGTAAATTTTGTTAGTGAACTTGAGGCTCAAAGAGCTGCCAGAACAGAAAAGGCAATGAAAGCAGATCTGAAGGGAAGAGGACTGTGTGATTGTGGATAGCATGCCAGCAATCTGGAAGCAAAAGAGGCATGACTTGTAACACAAAAGTGTCACTGTGATGTTTTACAGAAGTGTCGGGCAGCGCTTTCTAAAATAAAATCCATAACATGGCAATAACTACTGCTTTAATACTTAAAAGCTACACCCATATAAACATCTGAAAGCAACTGAAAAACGTGTGGAAATGCAGCATGATATCCAGAGTTTCAGGTGGACACATTATTAATTCCGCCTGAAACTCACCTGCTGGTTTGTTTTTTACTCACCTTGAACTTGTTGCCGACACTGATGAAGCTGAGTTTTCCCGCCTTTTGCTTGACGTCTTTACTGTTGTTGGAGTTCTCAAAGAGCTCGCGAACAAAGCGGTCCTTGGACTCGCTGACCAGACACTCCAGAGACATGTGCAGGGCGTCATTGTTCTTCTCCACAAACTTGGTCTGAGAGACATTTTCAAACAGAATCAGAAACATGATGTCAGACCCACGGGTTTGCTGCAGTGCTTGGTTGCTGACCCTGAAGGCCATCTTACCAAACAATTTCAAGTTTAAAATCCTATTTCTGTTTAAAATGTTCTTTTTTTTTAGGCTGTCCTTCCTGACTCATCCTTCCCCCGTTACCTCTGCACACTGCACAGGTGAAGAATAATAAACAAGACAGCAAATACCAGAAAAAATAAGATCTATAAAACATGCAGAAACAGATTTGAATTTAAAATGCTCTCTGAGCTATCTTGGGTCTATTTCTCTGAATATAATCACATTTGAACGGTCACTTTCTTTCATGTTAAAAAGCTCTAGTTCATAGTGTTTCTTCAGTCCAGTGATCAAAGACAAAGAAATAAATAATTTAATGTGATATTATTTTAAAGATGGCTCCAGGAAAGCAGAGTGAAGACGCACCGTCTCGTAGCACACGGCTCCTGCAAAGTGTCTGATAATGAATCCTTCATCATCCCTCACGTTCCTGTGGACGGCCAGCTTAGACTTCCTGGGTACCTGAGGGACACACACACGCAGTTAATCGCACGTGCGCACACACACAATAAAACACTTATACTCAGCAGAGTTCCTGAATATTTTCCATTTAAAATGACATGCTAATTCCCGGTCTTGTCAATCACTCCGGGCTGAAAATGAAGATTAAGAGTCGCTGTTCAGTAATTTAACTGTCAGCTACACCACATCACTCTGAGGCTCAATGTTATTCTTCACTGAAACTTATTGTATTGGTCCTAATATGAGACAACCCTGATTATAAGACTTAAAAACCTTTTGCCTCATTTGTTTATGGATTATAAATATTGAAAAAAAAAACAAGGACAGAAATATTGACAAGTAGGATAGGTGTTACTTTTGTATTATTGTAACATTCAGTGATAGTAATAGTCCTAATTAATTCAATTAAATTAAATCAAGAAAAACAATTTCATTTCATGTTTAGAGTTATATACCAGTAAATGTGCCAATGTATTGGCTCGATGCCCTTTCATTTTACTGGACATTAGCTAAACATCAGGGATGTGATGGTGCATTTCAAACTTGAGAGGTTTATTAGGAACAAGGGGATCTGCCAAAAGATTTGCTAGGTATATGGCAGCCATTTTTGGACAACTATGACTTGGAATTCCTTGCTAAAGACACTAAAATGTAGGACTACAATTTAATTTAATGATAATCTCTGAATAGTGAAACAACCTATAATTTTGGGGGGTTTTTTTGTATCATTGTTGTTTCTATTTTTCTATATATATATCTTGTCGATGTTGTTTGTGGTCTTGTAAATAGTAAGTGGTGCTTGAAATACACTTTTTTCTTTCTGTTATCAAGACATGCAGAGACTCTCGATTTTGTTCATGATGTTGGTGTTATCCAACTGTAACCATCCTAATAAAATGAAAGTAAACAACCAGGGGTAACCAGACCCTGGAACAAACAGTTCTTGTGAACTTGAAAGGAACAACATTCTTCTCATGTCTCAGCGTCACTCACAGTGAGACGGAAGTGGTTCTTGTGTTTGTTGTGAACAGTGTCGGTAAAGTGCTGGTCGCTGGGTTGAGGTAGTCGGTTCTCTTCGTCCAGGATGTCTAGGATGCCGACCAGCTTCGCCTCCACCAGGTCTGCAAGGAAAGCATGGCAAAAGCTGCACCGTTAATGAAACTGCTTTGGATTACCTGAGGCCACTGAGCAGCAAGACCAATTAAATCAAGGAGGGGCGATGGAGATGATTAAAAAGCTACATTAAAGTTCAAAGGCGTGAAGGTCACGATGATTTCTCATTCACCTGATCTGACTCTGAAGCTGATGGGCGAGCGGGGATAATGTTACCTAAAGGCGATTATTATTATACATCAGTACAGTAAAGAAGTTTATTTTATCATTATGATTTCGAGAAAAAATATTTCAAAGTCCAGCATCCGTGGTGTCAATACCTTTTAAGAAACTATATCAAGAAAAATGAAAATATGAGTATCTATAGAAGCCTATTCTGAGCAGAAAAAAGAAAAAGCAGTTCATTCTGCAGATTAATAGTAAACTTAATCGAGCAGCTCAATTTAAGGACATAATGAGCCTCCAACTGCTGTTTGGTGGAGCCCAATACAGCCGAGAAATTACTGTGTTTTGCCTTTGTCACTGGATTTCACTTCAGGAGTCGTCTTTTCATTTACCATACAAAGTGCTTTGAAATATACTTACATATACATTGACTGAAGTATTACAAACACCAGTAAGTAGTAAAAAGGTCATTGCCACAGCGACCTGATATGATGCTAGTGAGGAACCAGCTAGAAACTGTGTCTGAGACTTACTATAAAAGAGCAGCCCCGACAGGAAGGAGAAGATGATTCACTCGAGTCTTTCTGAGTAATATTTCCTGACGAGCTCAGAGAGGCTGTTCGACTCCCCCTCACAAACTCCCACTAACAAGGCCAGAGGAGCCCTGAGCACAGTGGATTCAGCTCTGACCAGCAGCCACATTAACTACTGAAAACCACCGGAAACAACCTGTCATCCCTTCATCTATCCCTTCATCCCTCCATCTACCCCCTCCACCAGCTCCCAGTTACAGGAAACAACACGTACACAGACAGGAACACAACTGATTCAACAGACTGTGATCTATATTTATGAGCAAGACTCTATAAGCTCAGAGAAATGTGGATGGTGAATGAACAGATGAATACATTTGATAAACAATGCTTTATAAACTAAATCACTGAATTAATACATAATATGTAAGCTGAAGTGTTCGCTGAATGAGTGTGTGAATGAATTCAAACTGATTTACTCTGTAAGCTGTAAACTGACTGACTGAATGAATACATGAATCAAATTTAATCAAAATGCCTTTCATTAAAAACACCTTACACACTGATTGAAATTAAAAGTAAGGATGAATGAATGAATGAATGAATGAATGAATGCACATTTGATGAACAATACTCCATCACTATCAGTCATTCTGTTATACATGAACAATATTTGTTAAACAAAACTAATCTAGCTATGAATGAATGAATGAATGAATGAATGAATGAGTGAGTGAGTGAGTGAGTGAGTGAGTGAATGAATGAATGAATGCACATTTGATGAACAATATTCTATCAGTCATTCCGATTATACCTGAAACAAATTTGTGGAATGAAACATGAACGAATGAATGACAATTAAAATTGCCTTCTTGGAGTTTGACAAAGGTGATTTGGGGACTTTCATTTGTGGAATGTTCCATTACTTGCTAACTTTTGCTTTCATTTCTACTTTGTCTTGCATGCAGTCATGTCTCTACGATCAGTACAAATCTCATTTTCTGCTACATCAGTTGTAATTTTAATGTTCTGTTTTTTGTGTGGACAGAGTAGTAGCTGCTTTCACCACACACAACAGAAACCCAAACAAATACATTTTAGTAATCTACAGTTTCAAGCCAATGAACAGAGCTCATTGTAAACAGCCCGTGTTGGGCCGACAGCTGCCTCTCTCCAGCTGACTCTGCTGTTAGCATCTAATATTGATGCTTTTTCACTGAGCTGGACATCAGCAAAAAGCATAATTAACCTCCCTCACCTCCAGTCACCTCACATCCATCTGCCTCCGTGTTTATGGAGTAATGAAGACACATTTCAGTATGGACAGGAGTTCACATGCTCTGGGGCTTCATCACTTTACACTTTATTTTGTCTGTCCATGAAACAGCGCAGAGGCTCCGGGGTCAAACTGTGGAGAGGCAGTTCTCGCAGAACTGAGGGCTTGGAGCCAGCAGCACATTAAGGCCAATAATGAGTAGCATGCTGCCGCTCATGGCTCATCATAAACTCAACCGCTTTCTCGTGTAGCCCAAGAAGGACCCCTGAAAATTGCAAATATGAATAATACAAAGCTCAACCAGCAGCAGCAGCTGTGAAAAACCTCAGGCAGAGACTTAGGAGTCATTCATGTGAAAGAGTATTAAAGCTGATACATACAGATATCTAACCGATCCATATTGCAATGCAGAAACAGTAATATAATGTTGAAAGTAAATCTAAAGTGTTGGCTATGAAGTTCAAGTCCAAAGTCAATATCTACAAGTTCAACGTCAAGACTAAAAAGTACTAGAACAACACAGGAATATTGCAAGTCACATCTGAATATATGACAAGTCACACATCAAGTCTTGAAAGCCCCAAGACTGAAAAGTTGATGATCAATTTCCAAGGTAACATCCTCAAGAGAGAAATGACGAGATAGGACAGTCAGTGAGTCAAGTCTCAAGTCAAGGCCGGAGGATCCTTTCTGAACTTTAAGTCCCACAACAAGACAGAAAACTCGCAAGTCGAGACCAACAAGTCCTAATTAAAGACAGGAAAGCCTCAAATCTCATCCCAGGTTAAGAAATAAGAAGAAGGGCCCAAAACAGGACAGAGAAGTTTCAAGTAAAGTCAAAGTCAAGATCTACAAATACCAGGTCAAGACCGAAAATTCAAGACACTCACGAGTCTCAAGTCAATTTTCAAATCAAGATCTGTAAAGCCCAAGTCAAGTCCCAAGTTGAGTCCAAAAAGCCTCACATTTGACGTTAGGACCTACAAGTCCCAAGTCAAGACTAGAACAGTTGAAAGTCAAAACCAGCAAGCCTAAAGTCAGGACTGGGAAGTCATAAGTCAAGACCTACAAGTCCCATGTCAGGTCCCACGTCAAAACCATAATGTCAACACAGGGAAATCGCGAGTCACATCAGAAGATAGGACCTAAAAGTCCTACATCAAGAAAGGACAGCCCCAAGTCAGTTCCAAAGTTAAGACAGAACAGATGGAAGTCATGTTCCAAGGTAAGACTTTAAAGTCCCACATCAAGCCCTCAGTCATGTCCGAAGTCAAGAGGAGAAAGTCAAAAGTCAAGTTCCACGTTCAGATCTTCAAGTCCCACAGCAAGACAGGAAAGTCACAAGTCAAGACCCACAACTCCAACATCAAGTCCCAAACCAAAGTGAACAAGTCCCATGTCAAGGTATGACCTACAAGCCCTATGTTATGACAGAGAAGTCCAAGTCAAGACCCAAGCTAGAACTACAAGTCTCCCAAAACTAGAAAGTCACATCTAGACAGGATAGACACAAGTCAGGTCCAACAACAAGACAGAAAAGTGCTTTCTAAGAAAGTACCGTCATCCACTCTGAAATGTTGATATCAGGAAGCAACTCATAATTTAGTCAGGCCACCCCCAGGAGTGGCTCGAGCAAATGGATTTACATCTATCTTCAATGATTCTTGGATGCCTTTACACTTAACTGTCACTGCATGAAATACTGCCCGTATAAATGGGGTCTTCTTCCCTCCCAAAATGCAAGATCCTCCATTTTGTCTCCAAAATCTCAACAGGTAATTTATTACTCTGAGAATTCTTGTATTTGCATAGCACTTTCCAGAAGGACACACATTTCTCCTTTTTATTCTGTGCATGTCGCCACACATTCTGATAGCTACAGGTAGAAAGGTTTTATGATGCATCGTGTCTGGCACTGCAGGTGCTAAATTCAGACTCCAGCCAAGAAAAATAGCCCTGTATAAATGTGATGTCTAACCAGTTAGTTTAGAGTAGGTGTATTTCCATCAACTTGAGATGATGAATTCAATATTCTGAAATATGTTGAATGCTTCTAAACATTCAAGCACCATCTGGATATTTGAAATGGAATGTGAACTATTGACACCACCAGTTTTACCTAAAATATCTGAACTTCCACATTTGAATATGAATCTGTTAAGTTAGGGATGAGTACACCCAGCTTTATGTGTTTCCTTCCATTGGGTCTTGTTATGTACATTATGCTCTCCACATGGGATCAAAATATTAATATAAAAAATATTAAACACCTTTGCAGAGGAACACTCAACATAATAAATATAGAGGACGAGCAACGGGAGCTGCTCTGAATGCACCATCACGAGCGCAGAGTGATGAGTGGCTTCTTCATACCTATGCAGTCCTGATTGTCGACATAGTGAACCTCGTTGACTCCGAGCCCCTCCTTCTGGTACAGCTCTTGCTCCTGGAATGCAAACGAGATATTTCTAATGAGAATCCATAACGATATTCGCAGCATGTATGGCATTCGCCTACTGAGGACAGGGACAACACTGTGGTTCAGCCTGGAGGGCATTATAGCCCTCTCGCAAATGGCACTTAGACCGAGCTTTCTGCTATTACACTTTCATGCAAAATGAGTATCTTAAGGTTAAGGCTCTTATGCTGGATGTTGCTAACAGATGTTTGGGTGCCAACACCTCCGTCTGTAAATGAGGAGTTTTAAGGTCAAATGAGACATCTAACATTTCTTACAAAATGGTAGTCTAACAAGATCCAAAATATCCTTTAAGATGCCCTTTCTTTTCTGAGGTAGTTAACAATGCTTTTGTTCTAAGAAGTCTTTCAACAATGTTCAAGCAGATTTGGCTTTAATTCTGCAGACAGATTGTCTGATTATATTTTGTTATCGATCCAAAACCTTCGTTCAAGCTACTGAAGAGCAATTACACAAATTTTCAACAGTGACATTGCAGACCTAAAGGTCACCAGCTGCACAGCATTTCTTTCACAATGTATTTTGTCTGAAGCACTCCAAACAACAATCAAACATTATGGAGGCTGCAGCTCGACAAGGTCGCAGACTGTTGAGCGTTGGCGGAGGTTTAAGCACTCAAGTGCTTTCGAGTTCATTATGTGAAGACCCCGACTTACAAAAAATTATATATCGAGCAGCATCATTATTTTCCCAAACAGAAATGTTGTGTTTTTTGAACATTGTAGACTTGGCCGGCATTAGTTTTCATCTCGACTGTCACTAATGGTTGTTTGGGTGCTGAAGAGGTCTCTGCTGGTGTTACAAAGTTTACTGAAAGCAACGGAAAACTTTCTACATCATGTTTCTGCAGCTGTTTCTTTTCTAAAAGGTGTTTTTAAGAGAAACACATTCTCAGGTCATAACCACCCAGGTGTTTTTACTTTTTATTTACATTTTTTCTGGACATAAACAGTAATCATCACAAAGCATATTTCAAAAATGAAAAATCATGTTTTTGATTGAAAGCTTAGATTTTATGTTTTGATGTGTTTGGGCTTTCAGAAATCCATACTTCATCTTAAAAATGAGACACCCGCAATTTGAAAATATGACACTTGCTCTTAGAAAATAAGTGTTTATAATGAGAAAAGCACTCTCAGTATAAATAAAAGTCCCGAGTCATTCCAAGATGTTGGCTTTGATTTGCAGGTGTTTGTAAGTGCTGCCTAATGGAACTGAGGATGTTGACTAAGGTCCCCCCACCTCCCTAAATGGTGACAGAGCTTCGATTTTTAGAATGAAACGACTCTCACCTCCTTCAGGATGCGCTCATTGAAGAACTGCTGCAGCTTCTCATTACAGTAGTTGATACAGAACTGCTCGAAGCTGTTGTGTTCAAAGTACTCTGCAGAACAAAAACAAGGAAACAGTTAAGGATGCTCCGTCACAATCAAAGAGAATCTGACAAGTTACGCTCTCTTGATGTCGAGACAAAATGAGTAAAACTGTAAAGACTGCGAGGCTCTGAGACAAACTCACAAACATCTTTAGTACTCGAAACTAGTTGAAGCAATGCCAATCCAGGCAACATTTCATCTTATTATGTTTTTTTTTTTATGAGTCATGTTATATTTACGGTGTATTTTCTGCCAAAACACCTTTAAATTGAGAAAAAATCTACATATGCAACTGTAAAACATCAAACGTGGATAGGACAAGAAATTTTTTATCATTATGAACTTATGCTTAAAGAAGTATTTCACTGCTGGAAAGATGGCCCCAGGTGCTACAAGACCAGAGAAATCAGAGAAAAAGGACTGTGGTATTGACTTTCGCTTAAAAAGGTAGAAAACCTACAACAACCAAAATGCACTGCATTGCATCGGACCAATAAACACTCCCGCTGATGGGTACCGTGTTCTGGTGAGAGGCCCCTCACTCGATCCGAGAGACAGAGAGGCCTCAAAGTTCCAGTTTAAAGATTCTTTGGAAACAAAACTTTTTTTATTGTGAACAAACATTTAATCAACAGCTGTGAGACTTTCTGAAGGGGTGAAAGCATTTGCAGCTGAAGATGTTTTGTAGCAGCTGAGACAAAGACAAAGAAGCAACCTTATAATATTTCACATCCACATATTCTAATTTTCACTCTTGTACACAGTGAATTTCTGCAGTATAGTTCAGTAAAGGAAGTACCAGATTTGAGAGTTTTTGAGGGATACTAACCAAAGCCAGCGATGTCCAGGACACCGATGAAGTTGGCGGAGGAGTCGAAGGGGAAGCACTGGTTGACCCTGGTCACCACGTGGTCGAACAGCCGGCTGTACACAGCCTTTGCCAGGGCGTCCCGAGCGTTGTTAGCCTGCTCCACTTTGAGCGGCACTCTGAAAAAGAGAAAACGTAAAACGTTCAAGTAACGTATAATGAGAAGATTCAGAGTGTTTCTGTTGGGTTTTCGAGCGTGTAATGCATTTTCTTTGTGTCTAATATGTGTATATTTCAAAGAACAGTAGCTATTGTCTGTTATGCCTTAAAGTGTTCATCTTTTATTAAACTATAATCACACTTAACACGGTTCGTTGGTGAGACATAAAGTTTGATTTACTATGAGAAAACTTCTCAGTTGAAGCTGAACCACTTGACTGAGTTGAAGGGTCGATTAAAGTCAACGCACTTGTACTGTAGGAGGTAAAGAGTCTCTTGAAAGACAGAGAAGTGTCAGCTGAAGTATATGCAAATGAAAATGTCAACAAAAAGGTCACGTTATCACCTTTTAGGAGCTTTCAGCTGCAAGAGACGCTGATGGGAGTAACAGCTGAAAGCTACAAAAAGCTAGTAAGTGGACCATTGATCTTAGACTCCATTTTGAGAGGAGAGGAGAGGAGAGGAGAGGAGAGGAGAGGAGAGGAGAGGAGAGGAGAGGAGAGGAGAGGAATGTTTTCATGCACAAAAGTTGGAAATGCCAGTAAAACAGACTAAGCATCGTTTGACTGATAATGGGATCTTATATTCAGCATGGAGGTACTCAAGTAAAGTACAACTACCTTAAAATTGTACTTAGTTTTACAGTAGATATGAAAATGTTAGTGTTAGAAGAGAGGAAGAGAGAGAGGGTGACATGCAGCAAAGGGCCACAGGTCGGATTCAAACCCTGAGCTGCTGTGGCGAGGACACAGCCTCTGTACAGGCACTAAGCTACCGGGGTGCCTGAGAATCATTTCTCTAAGTTGATGTTTTCTTTTTATCCGTGAGTACAGCCAAAACATTTTTACCACCTGTTTTCAGAAATGAAAATAAAATTAACCTAAAAGATGGTCTTTGCAAAACTTCACCTGTTTCACAGAAAAAAAAAGTTAAAGGGCTTGAAACAAACTTTTTTCACCTCTCCTGTTGGTTTTCATGCAAACTGGGTATCTTTGGGTTTTGGACAGCTCTTCACAACAAGTCATTTAAATGCATCTTCTTGTTCTGTAAGGAATCGACATTTTTTGAAAAAGTGGTCTAAGAAAACTGCAAGTAGCTACAGAAACAATTTGGTTCGTCAACATCTCGCCCCGTCAACCCTCTGCAAGCCTTGTCAACCTGGGTAATGAACCTCTGCCCTCAGCACTCCCTCGAATTGTTTTTTGCTAAATGTTGGAAACTTAACAAAATCTATGTCCAAACACACTGAGCTAATTGCCTAAAATATGGACTGTAAACATAAATCTGTCTCCGAGGGTGAAGTGAATTTACCTGCAGACTAACATACAGTTTAAACAAACAGCCTGACTTTCCAAGCAGATAATTGTATTATTGACAGTTGGAGAAAGAGAGATGGGGTGCGGCCATAAAAAGGTGACAGAAACCATAACCGGCAGCGAGCTCTGTGGAGGTATCGTAATTGCTTCAGACTGTGTGTGAGTGCACGGTTCAATAGCGGCAGACTAAATGAGTGACCCGATCGCAGGGGCCAGATAAGATGTAACGCATTAATCTGCTGCGGGGTTGAACTTTCTGCACACGCTTTACCTCCAGACTTTACTTCAGCACGACCGTGGTGCACTTAAGGACACATCAGGAAATAACTACACACGAGAGGCACTCAGAGGCTCCCAAAGCTCCAAATAACAACTTCCAAAATCCACCTCCCTCCCTGTCTGGTCCACAAATGATCTCCTCTGTACAATCCTCTTTGAGCCACATGCAACATCACGGGGAGCACGGGGTGCCTCGGTGGGAATCTTCACATTATGCTTTGATAGGACAACGTGCTGGGGGAAGAAGGGCAGACCTCCTGAAGCTGCAAATCTGCAATTTACGTCTAAATCTTCACTCTTCTACAATCTTCACATCAGAATTTACTAGTTTTATACAGTATCTACACATGGTTGCAGAATCTGTAGGCAAGAGACAAGATTGTTGTAGTCTAAGTCCTGTTGACCAATCTGGTTTGAGATGAGACTTCAGTTTTTCATCACCATTTTCTCCCCGTTTCCTCCCGGGGTCACAATCCCCCCCCATCGCTCCCAATTTATGACAATTTCACACACTTTTTTCACTTTTAGTTAGCGTAACCCAGTTCTGCCGCTGTTCAGAACATACTGTAGTCTGCTGTAGTGTTGAGCCGCGTCCTCCTCAATTAGTGAGAAAAGTGCGAAAAGTTTTAAAGGTCATGTGATGAATATTCAACCCAATCGCCAGAAAATATGTAATTGAAAGTTTCTTTATATTGCAACTTTTCCGTTTGTTTAGGCTGAATTTTCTATTTCTCTCCTGTCACTGTGTTTATGCTCTGGTTAGGTCAAGGCACAAAAACCAGTTGGTTAGGGTTACGGAAATATCGGTTTGGCTTAAAATACCTGTCTTGGTTGCCACGATCACTGATGGAGATGGTCTGACTTCCTGTGAAAAATAGCCGGTTTTGATGCCACAAAAAAACGTCTGGAAATGTCTCCAGGTGTCCTTTAAAATATCCAGCGGTGTGACTCGTTCATTGAGCTCTGTAATAACGCTACCTTACCCTCCACCTCCTGATGTGAAAGTCGGCTAATAGGCATATAATGTGAACGTGATATGCCACATTTGATACAAATGTCAACCTTGGACGTGTTTGCAGAAATGGTACCTGCTAACATTATATCCTGGAGACTGGGCTGAAATATTAGTTTGAGCCAGAGATTTACACAAGTTGACGCTGCGTTGTTTTCTGATAATTAAAAGTAAAATTTAAAATGATTTGAACATGAGATGTCTGTTGTGTTTTACTTATTATTTTGTTATTTACATTTTTTAAATGTCACCAGAACGCAGGAAGCCAGAACCCCCAGAGCCATACTTTGGTTTAGAAGTTCCCTAATTTTGACATCTCAACGCAGGCGAGTATGGCAGGCAAACAGTCCTCGGGGAGAGCAAAAGAGATGGAACATATCAGCCAAAATGCAGCGTCAGAACCCATCTGCCGCTGTCTGATGGTGATTTAGTTTTTTCTGAGCTTATTAAAATGTATCCGCACGCATAACACAAATGTCCGGATGTCCGTTACATACAAGAAACACTGAAATATTGGGTGTTATCATCATCAGATGACAGCTGACGTGCTGTGAGATTAAGTGTGGACAGTCGGTCAACTTTCAACCAGTAAATGATCTGTAAATGTCTGAATGAATGAGATGTGTCTCAGTGCTCTGTGATGAGGTAGAGCAGAACACAATTTGGACACAAATGTCTCAATTATATATCAGAACATCCCTCTGATGGCTGAAAAGTTCATTTTTAAAACCTTTTTTTTCCCCCATATGTCGTGTTTGAACACGGAGCCGGGGAGCAGCTGCAGACCAGCAGGCATCTTCAGAACATTTCTGCACAAAGCGACGCCAGTGATTACACAGAGAGAGAGGAAAACATCCACGGTGCAGAGGCTCATGGGGAATACATATTAGACTACTTGTACGATTAGTGTTCTGACATTATGCTGCCCTGGCATTTAGACCTCTTGGTTTTTAAATGAGAGGGCCTCACCGCAGTATTAAAACCCCTGGCTGCTGCACCGCAGCTCCGAGGAGCCGGCGGCATGAATTAAACATGGCAGGTGGTGGAGAGAGGGCAGGGGTGAAGGTGAGGAGCCGTGGGAGTTTTGATAGGTGATATGTCAGGTTGTAAGGTCCGCGCTGTGGATGTAACTTTTTGTTTCTCAGTTTTGTTACAGAACTCCGGGATTCAACTTTTTGGACATCATGAATATAATGAACCAAAAAGTAAAATATGAAAGACTTCATTTATACTGTGTTTGACCAAATAACTCAGCACGTTAGGGGCTAGGGTCACCGTTTTGATCTAAATAGAGTCAGTATTTAGCATTGCTACCCACATGACTCAACATCTCCAGCCAGCAGAATTTGGGGCCTTAAGTGGTTGTGATGAGCGTTAGCTTGATTCTGATTGGTGTTTGCATGTGCATCTGGGTTTTCATTAAAGTTTTACAGTGGAAACTGTTAAATTTTAAAGAAAAGTCATGAGTCGTTTTCAGTGGAAGATTTCACACTGTGCGCATGCTCACTGGAGAAGCTGTAAGGACAGAAGAGGGGCCGCATCTCCCCTGAACTGGTTACCTATCAAACTTAATTTTCACTTTTGGGTGGAACGTTCCTTTAAAGAGAAAACAAAGAGGGACTTGTTCTTTAAGGGCAAACACATTTTAAGTTTTCAGAGTGTGAAGCACAGATGGATTGACAGGCTCATCATTGTCACTACAGCTAGAGAGCACATGTTCAACTAAAGATTGATTTTTTTCCTTGTTAGAGGTCTATACCATTAATTAACTCAGATCCCTCAGATTCATCTTGCCAACACTTGAAGGGGTCCGTGCTCGCCGGATTAGAATACAATTAGTCTGACAATGATAGATCGACGTTCAGAAAAGGTACAAGTCAGAGCTTAAAGGTAGAAACGTGAACTAATTGAGGTTAGAGAAGTACTGGGTGAAATTTAGATGGATGTGGAGGCTCCAGATGAATCTGCAGGTTGGTTTGATGGCACATCGGGCTGCCAGGTTGACGGACTAATCCCCCCTCGACTCTCGCAAGCTGTTAACTGACGACCTCATCGGGCAGGGTCACCGTGATTGGCATCTGCCATTTTCTCCTCGCCCTCCCACTCGTTCCTTCCCTCCGTGGCTCGCTGTGTTGAAATTACACTCACGTTAGATGTTGCCTGTTCTGAGTTTAAGTGCTGTACAACCCTGCCTGTCTGGATTTATAATCTCCCTCCTGTCACTCTTTTCCCATCGTTTTGTCGCTTATCCTTCACATTATCTGATGCTCAATCTTTCCTCTCGTCATCTCACTCTTCCTCTTCATTTTCATTTTCGAGTTAATCCTCTCATTTTACTCTCTTGTCAGCTTCCAGAAATGGCTCTGGAGACGTTGTCGGTGTGTTCCTTCAATCTTTCACCACCACACACTGTATGACTTTATCTACCGACTGTCAACACTGGAGTGAAATCAGTCGGATCAGCTGTGACCCGTGACACCAAAACTATAATTGGTCAAACAGTTGGAATGTGTGAAGCAGCAGGTTCTCCAAATGTTAGTTATTAGTTGTCATTAAACTCGTGGATGCTGCCACGACCCGACGGCACAAGTTCAAGTTAGTCTGCTGTTAATAAAAGACAAACTGTGCCACTTTGAAGGAAAATATAATGTATGTTGACTGAAGTGTCGTCTAACTTCTTCACAGCAGAGACTCATTTATCCTTAAAGGGTCCTGAAAGGCGCCGGTGGTGCTGAGTCACTTTGTTGACTCGTAATGAAGCGACTCAGGTTTAAGTGCTTCATCGGTTGTTTGTTTGGATTAATCAGAACTGTGAGATCTTAGTTATGTTCTTTTAGTCTGAGTCATGATGACCTGACGTGACTGTTCAGACACTTTCCATTCATTTAGAAACCTTCTGAATAATGAGCACATTTTTATATGCGAGACAGTCTGTACATGAAGATCAGCAATAGACCAAAGTGAGTTAGTCTGCAGATTTTAATGGCAGCCATGATGAGCTAAACAGAACAAGTTGGCAAAACTTCCTAAATCAATTTAATTAATGACTTACTTGTGCTTCCATTCAATTTTTCCGTATTTTTGCGCAATAAATGGTGTTGAGGTTCAGTCAGATAAGAAATGAGTTTAAGACTCTCTTAGGATGTCAGGAATTGCCTATTTGAGGGCTTTTACAAATAAAAGAAGTGTCCTAAGAGAGAAAAGATATTGAATTAGTATGTAAGAAATAACTATTAATTTCACAAGCATTTTAATTAGTAGCCTCTGGCCAGGACTTTGAACTGCACTGTGTTATCTCAGCCCAGTCTCCAGGATATTATGTTAGCACTTAACTTTCTGCAAACCACAGATACATCCAAGCTTGACATTTGCACCAAACGTATCACATCACGTTCACATTATATGCTTATTAGCTGATGTTCACAGCAGGAGGCGGAGGGGAATGTAGTGGCGTTATTACATCCAATGAGGCGGCCAAACGGCTCACAGTTCAAGTCATCAGTTGGTATTTTCAAGGATAACCGCAGACATTTCCGGCGTTTTTGGGTCGACCAAAACCAGCTACTTTTCATGTGAAGTAGGACCATCTACATCTGTGATTTAGGAGACCAGAACAGGTTTCTGAAGCCAAACCATGTCTTTCTCACCCTAACCAAGTGGTTTCTGTGCCTACACACAACCAGAGCATAATCACAGCGTTCTGATGAGAGAGACAGAAAATTCAACATGAAGAAACATCCAGTTTGAACTTATCTGTAGTTTTGCAAAAATGTACTGAGCTAACATTTATTCTGGTGCTTGGGTTGGTTATTTTTATCCCTGAACTTGGTCTTGTTCATCCTACCACACCACGGAGAACTGCCAACAAGCAATGGTTAGTTTTAGTTCTAAGACAATAAGAAATATAAGAAAAAGAACGAAAAACACATTTTGATAACTCTTCAGAAAAGTTTACTGGAAGTTACAAAAAGAGCAGTGTGAAGAAAAGCACTGCCTTCAAAGACAAATTCCTTTTCACCAAAGTTACAAGGATGCCTGTTCATGGAGAAGAATGTTTGATATCTTTTAACTCAATCATTCAATATTTGTGTCTACATTTCTTCAATTTTAACATTTGCAGGCAGACAAGTGCCACTTTCCACTGTCTAGGTCTCACTAGAACATACAGGGATCTTTCATTCAATTCCCAAGATTGTTTATGGCCTTACCATCATTGTATTTTGTTATATTCTCAATTTTTTTGCATTTACATATAACTAAAGGTCAGGTTAGGTCTGCGCAATGTGTAAAATATCTACATTGACGATATCAAGTTTGATCATGGAAGCAAAAATGGTATTTTTAGCCAAGATGAGCAGAATATAAAGTTTATAATAGCTGCTGACTTGTGAAATTCAAGAATAAATCATCATTATTTCTTTAAGTTTTGAATAAATGATCAAATCTGGAGATCAGTGCATTAACCAGCTCTCCATCTGTTTCCCCATGAAGTCTGTCTCCTCTCCTCTTCCTTCGCCTCCATTCTCCTTC
This sequence comes from Pagrus pagrus, assembly GCF_965226575.1. Taxonomy (NCBI): domain Eukaryota; kingdom Metazoa; phylum Chordata; class Actinopteri; order Spariformes; family Sparidae; genus Pagrus; species Pagrus pagrus. The sequence goes on along the minus strand of NC_140200.1, from coordinate 23,000,860 downwards.
AATAAAGGGTGTTTACAGGCACACAAAGAAACTGGGTTACTTTGCGAAATCAGGTTACACAATTATATCACACAACATGTTTACTTGCACGGAAACACTCTCACTCAGAGTTTCAATTTGCTTCACTGTCATGGCACATAATTTGATTTCTGTTAAGTATACAGAGCAGAAAATAATTTTTAAAATTAAAGGAAACAAAAACACAAATATCATATTTTAATTTTCTCTCCCAATCTGATCTCCCTCCCACGCTCGCTCTCTTTATTCCACCGCTCTCTCTTGCTGTCTCTCGGCCTTTCTCAGCCCGACACACAGAGCCGTCTGCACTCTCGCTTACATAACCCAGACGAGTAAATAACCGGCTCGGGTGATGCAGCCAGCTGGCAGAGGTCCAACCAGCAGCATCTCTTTAAGTCACCTACTGGTCTCATTTTTATCCACTTTTCTCAGAGTAATAATGAAATCTTCATGTAAATAAAAACTGTACGGATGCGACTGTGTCACCACTTGCTTCTTGCTTTAACACAACACTGACTCAACCTTTATCCACTTTAGAGAAGCTTTAACATCTGCTGCTCTGGATGCTGCTGGTCTGGTGGCGTTTGCGGGGGAGAATTTCACTCAGGAAATACTGTGTTTTTAATTTGTAGTCAGTCTGGGATACAAGGATGCCCTCTATAGAAGAAGAAACAAAAAAAAGAGGGAGGCTACGAACACTTCAGGCACTGGAGGTCATTGGAGTCATTATATACGTTAAATCTCAGATATCTATAGCGTAATAACAAGGCTTGCCATCAAAAGGGCAGAAACACTCGTAAATGCAACATAATCAGCTTGAGCTCTTTTCAACACATTCTCACTCCCAAATACAGCAGCTTGGTCAGTGGCGCTCTACCTCCACTCTTAGAGTCAGTTTTTGACATGAAGCACTCTGTGGTCAAATAAGCAATAATACTTAACATGCGGTTACAGAATGAACACAGATCCTGTGCATGTGCAAGGTGACACATCACGCTTTACGTTTGGCGCCCGTGTCAAAGCGGCCGTGCTCAGCGCGGCTCACACACGTGTAAAGCGAGGCTGCAGCGGCGTGTCCTTTAGGGTTTTTGAGTTCCGCCTATTTTTTCAGGAACCCTCTAGATAGATGGATAGATACTTTAATGATCCAGAGGGACATTTCAAAATCCAGTAGCTTACATGACACATACAAAACACAAAAGCAAACATACTGTATAGTAAAAGAGTATGACAAAGTATTTAAGAGAATGAACAGAATATAATGACAAAAAACACCTACAGTAATGATGTGATAGTCTAGCCACCAGTGTGCAAACTGAGGTAGTTTAACTGTACAGGGCTCAACAGTGCATGTACTGCCGATTAAAGTGATTCAAGTTCAATAGTGCAAATGAGATAAACTAAATGCAAATTGGGAGATAACAGATGTTGTGAAACAAAGTTGAGAAAAGAGCAAAAAAACACCCGACACAGACAGAGCTGCTGGAGAGGCTGCCACTCTCATCAGCGCCATGTTGCAGTTTCTCTGCAACATTAGACCTGACAACGACTTTTAGACAGTCGTGTCGACATCATATCAGTGTTTCACTACTGTTCACTACAGTATTTTTCCAGTGCTCTCTTTTTCTTTCTTTCTCTCCCTCCCACTCCCTTTCTTTCAACAAAGGCAAAGGGAAATCAGGTCATCATTTATTTGGTTATTATCAGACGCACATGCATGAGGCGCCACAGTTGAGCAGCACAGCTGTCACGCACTGCACACGCAGGATATGTGCTCCAACCCTTCACATATCATGACTGTTGGACTGTCATTGGCCTTAACAAACGGCTGCGCTTTGGTTCGGTTAAGGCATCAAAAGTACTTGGTTAGGTTTAGGAAAAGATCATACTTTAGGTTAAAAACTACATTTAGTCTCTTACTTACGGAACAGAAGTGACGTAGGTGAAGGCGATGATATCGAATTAATCAGAGCGCCTCTATGACTGCAGTAGCAAACAAACAGGGTGTCCATGGAGAAATGTGTGCCGTTTTACATACTGCACAGAACAAATGTCATAAACATGCCGATGCCAGCGAACATGTTCAGCTAGAGCTTCTTCAAAATGGTCAGCTGTTGTTGTTTGAGCAGAGGTGAACCCAAACAGAAGGCGAACGCTTTCTCTTGTCATTTCATGCTACAGCGCCCGCAGGCATCAACACTCTGCAGCTCACCCTTGCATTGCGTTGCGATTTTTTAGGTGAAACACTCAAGAACGCAACAATGCTTGAAATCAATCATAGCTCTGGCATTAGCATTTGCCTTCTTTACCTTCTTAAAATAGTGTGTGAATGCTCCCAAGTTAGCTTATGCTAAGCTAGGCTAACTTCATCTAGCTTCATACTTAAAAGGTCCAGTGTGTAGGATTTAGTGATATCTAGCAGTGAGGGTGCAGACTGTAACCAACTGAAGACCCCTCATCATCATTACAGTGGCCACAACAAACATGGCGGACTCTAAGTACAAGGATTCTTAGTTCCAGGTGATAATACACTAATGAAAACATATCATGAACATTATATTCCATTTCTGCCAATAGATCATCCTAAAACCCAGTAGATCCTGCACACTGGACCAACAGTAGCATAACTTTTTAGTCAGTATTTTCCAATTTTCAGCTTCCTCGGTCTTAAACTGTATTAGATTATAGCGTCAGTTCTCAGAGAGTTAGCGGTGCAAAGCCAGCCAATGATTTTCACTTCCCTCACTGTGTTTTAAAGAGGATCATTTGTCTGCCACAGACATCGTTTAAAAGAAGCCCGTCCAACAGATGATTGATAGCTGTCTCCGTTATTCAGACATCAGCGTGAACCCTTATTGCAGCTGAATGGATGAGCTCATCACTCACTGGGCTCTCAGTAGTCTTCTCTTCAGTCTGGAAACACGCTGTCGTCAAACTTGGAAATCAATCCAACAACATTGAATTTCGAGACAAATTTTAGTCGTGAATCAAATTCTGTCTGTTCAGAAGATTCAGGAGGCAGTAAGTTACATGTTCATCTAAATATTCCTTCAAATCTTACTTGAACCTAATCAGACAGTTATTGTTTCAGACCTTATGTTCTTTCTATCGACAGTAGAAAAGTGACTGATTTGAACAAATTCACACCACAACAAGCACAACTGATTGTACAACTCTTTTTTCTGTATATTAAAACTTCATTTCCCATTAAACTGGTTTTATTGTGCTGCTTCCCATCAGTCCTCCTCCTCCCTGAAGGGGATGAACATGTTGGAAACCATTTTTTGTCCATCCCCCCCAACCATCTGCTGTCACCAGAAAGTCTGCCGCCTCCTTGTGCAAAGAGGATCTTTTGCTTTCTCAGTCTAAAGGTTTTCCTTTTGGCTTTAATGGAGAGAATAAACATGTTGGAAGTGAAAAAAAAACACTTCTTTTATATCTTGGCTTCTATTTACGGCGTGGAAGCTGAAACAGTCCTCTGTGTGATGGTTTTGTTTGTTTTCAGCAATTATACCAAATTGTGGTGGTGATGTGCAGGTGTTAAACATTTAATCTGGGAGAAGAAGCTGAATAAATGCATTAAGCCGAGGGATAAAGTGTCACCGGGAGCTGTCAGACACATGTCCATTTGTGGAGAGTGTAACTGACAGGCAGGGCAGCGTCGACTGACACTCAGAGACACAGACAAAGACAGGAAGCAGCTTTTAATTCATCTGGCCGGCTCCTCTCTGCACAGATAAAGGAGGAGAAATAAACATTAGCGTGGGAGGTTTGAAATTGAAGCGAGTGGCTTGGCATTCAGATGGTGTGTGTGCGCTGGGGCCGAGCTGCCAGCTAAACAATCACAGGCTTCAGAGCGACTGGGTTCAGGCTAAATGCAGACAGGGACTTAGCTCGAGGGGGCTGTCACTCTGTCTGTCTGTACATGTCTATATCAACTGTTTGTCTTTGGTGTTTCCTTGAAAACATGTTCAATATACTATAGGTTGATACTTGTTTGTCTTGATCTCCAACAAGACAAGGAAAGTTTATTAACATAACATACTAAAGGATGTGTAAAGATCGTCTACCTGTCGAAAGTTACTTACAAGTACTGTAGGGGGTCCCGATCACAGAGAGACTCGTCTCTGTAGGAGCTGCCTTGTTAAAGCGTGCTTTTGATAAAACAGCATGGCGCACGAGCTAAAAGTTAAAAATATTTCAACATATTTCAACATATTTCAACAGGATCACAGGTCAGGTGAGGCATACTGTCGTTTTGCTGGCAACGTGCTTTATATTTTAACCGACTTCAGCTATTGATCAGCCATATTTGTACCAAAGTCCTGTACCAAAAGAGACCCATCTTGTGGGTCAAACTAAACTCAGTTAACAGCCTCCTGGGTAGTCGGGATACGAGCGTCGTATCACTTTCTCATCACTGGCTCCTGGTATGCGGTTGTGTCTCATCTTCCTCATGGCTCAGAGGATTAACTCAGTAGCTGCACTGAACCTCCATGAAAGAGCAGCGTGGTCTGACAGGGTGGTTTGTTTAGGTATCTGTTCTCTCCAGCTCTGAGCCAGAGGTGCCTTCTAAAACCTGAAGCTCCCCTTTGGCGTCGAGCACTGAGCCATTAAAATGGTATAATACTCAGCCCGACTCCTCCTCCTCCTCTTCCTCCGTAACGCTCCACAGGTTCACATTTATCTTGTTAAGCCGGAGCCAATTGGTAAAGCTGTGAATGGCCCGGGCTGCCTGTCTGGTTGTAGAAGCTTCACTTCTTGCCCTTAAGATCGTTCAGGTCTTTATCTGTCATCAAGTCACACGTTAATCCATTCACAGAAGTCATCGCTTTTCACTTTGACATTTTATTCATGACCCTTCAGTTACAGTCACTCAGCTAAATGGTGGAAAATGTTTAAATCATCATTTCCACAAGAGGCTACAGCCATGATAGCAGCTCTAAGAGGTTAAATACTAACCTGCTGATGTTTAGCAGGTGTAATGTCTCCCAAGTTTACCATCTGGGGGTAAGCATGTTAACATTTGCCAATTAGCACTCCATACAAAGTGTGTTTGAGGTTGATAGGAATGTGATTAGATGTGCAGATGCTCCGTTAGGATCTAACTTAAAGTTATTACAATTCATTCCAAGGGAAATATGAATTCTCTGAACAGTGTTCATGGAAATGTTGATAGATATTTTACTAAAAAAACAAACATTTCAACCTGATGAGGGCACCAGAGTAAACGGTCACCAAAGACAGAAGGAAACATTATCGAGGCATCATGAATGTTTTCATTACTGTCAATTCATGCAATAATTTTTTGAGATATTTAAGTTTGGACCAAAGTGATCAACACTGTGATTGTGGTCCGAGTTCGAAATGATCAGTTTTCAGGAAAATAAAGGGTGACAGAAAGGTGTCGCTATATCTGTTCACATCATCATTAAGTGATTTTAAAGGCAGAGCAAAACGCCTGCTGCCAATAGAGATGAAGAAAACACTATTAATAGAGGCTCATGCTTGAGACAGGGCAGGACGCAAACATTAATGAAATTAAACAGTTCTCGGCTGAAGTGCGACCACAGAAGAAGAGAGGAAGAAGTTTTACAAAATACAGAACTGTTTGAGGAGAGCTTAAGTGAGTTGGTGAGAAGTTTCACACATCTGTATGATGATACTTCCCTCGAGCAGAGACAGTTACTACAGAACAGCTGGAAAGAGAGTGGACAGTGGCAAAGGAAAAGGGGAGGTCCTTGCCAAACCGATTTGTCTCTGAGCGGCGCCCTCTAGTGGTTGTATTGCCTTAGTGAAGAATGCAGGGAAGTATGTGGGAAGTGATGGTCATATTATTTAAAAGTGACCTCTCTATTTCTTGACGTGAAGGGAGCATAAACCAGCCTTTAGATGATCTGACAGGCACTCACTTCAAAGCACACTGACTGCTTTACTTTTCGCCTCTAGATGGCGCACATCTGCCTGTAAATGGTGTACACTGGACCAGAAACTGCGGGTCTGTTACTGCTGCAACATGCAATCTACCGACAAACCTAAATGCATCAATCAATCAAGTTAAACACCTGAAATAATTTCCAAGTACTCATTCAAAAAAAACTCAAAACATAGCAGGATGTGAGGTAAAGGACGCTCTTGAACTCAACCCAAGCGTGAAAAAATTAAATCCAAAGACAATCTCCTTCACACAAACACATGACAACTTCTGCAGCAGCAGGAGAAGAGCGCCATATGTGCTCCAACATGCTAACTGTCACTTTTAATTCAGCACAGTGCATGCAAATTAGGCCTCTCACAGTTTAGCATGTGGCGCTATCAGTAACTGGAGAGCATTTCAATGTACGAACACGAGCTTTAGAGAAAGCAGATTGTGCCCTTAGTTCAAACCTTCCTGGACATCTAAGGTGCATAAAAACACACTAATACTTCTTTAAAGGTGACTGCTTTGAGGAGGCATCCCATCCTAAATGCAGTGGACGTATATGAATAGATAAAGAACATACTTCATACTTAAACATATCTTGAAAGTACATATCTTTAGACATAGCTGATATTCAGGAAGCAGCCAACATGAGACAAACCACCATGTTTACTGCGCCTCGCTTCCTCCTGCCTGAATAAATCTTGCTTTTATTCACCCTTCTATTCTAAATAGGAGCCATTAATAATGTTAGAGGAGGTTATTGTCTATCAGCATATTTTGTGACCCGTTTCAAGCTGCAACAAACCATAAAGGTCACCCTCAGTAAAGAGTCTGTAAATAGGAATTCCCTTGTTTTCAGAGGCACTGAGGGGGGAGAAAACAGCTAAAATGACCTAAAGATAGTTGTAATGTTTTGGCAGAACACTGCCAAGATCACAGGGATATGTGAAGTGATATGGACGTTCATAGTGAAATAAAGGGAGATAATGCAAAAGAATGATTACTTTTCTTTTCCACTGGATTCAGAGTATGAAGTCTATCCTGCAGCTCTGTTTGAAACAGGAACATGTGAGGAACTTTGTATTTCAGGAGTCATTTTGTTGTTTGGTAGTGTTATGGTTTTGCTTATTTCCCCGGACGACAACATGGTGTCACATTAAGACATTTCCAGTAGTTTGGAGTTGAAGTATCGCAGAATCATAACATGTTTAAAACACCTTTTTGAAAATGTTCTGCACAGACGTGGCAGCCATTCAATGATATTAAACCGTTTCTCACAGGCTATTCAACGTCTGCATGGAGGGATGTGAGATTCGGTGCTTGTTGCTGGTAAAAGGACAGTCGACATCATCTTGAGAATTCTTTTTTTTTTTTTTTTGCCATTTCTTCCATTAAAGCTTCTTGTTATCTTTGCATGTTTTATGCATTTATATGTTTCAAAACATCTCACCAAACGACTGCAGTTAAAAATTAGTGAGCTTGCAAACAGTCGCACATTGCTAGAAATGTTGATTAATGTGTGATGTCCTGTAAAATTACATTAAATGACGGCGCAGCCTAGTGAGGAATGTAGAAAATTAGTGAAAAAGAGGTTCAACCAGAAGTACACATTCAAAAGTTTTGCTCAAAATGAACACCAAAGCTCATCACAAATACGGCACATGAGTGTCAAAATTGTGACCAGATCCACAAAACCATTTCCTCTAAACTAAAGACTTGCAAACCAACTAGCATAACCGGAAATCCCCTCTGAATCAAGAAAGCCTGAGAACCGGTCTGACAAGCAACAAATTGCCATTTTAGGTATTTTCCTCACTGCGTAGTCCCTCATCTGTCGAACCACAATTCTTTTAAATGTCAACCCAACTTAAATGTACAGCAAGGAACTATTTCATTTAATACTGATGCCTCTATATGACCTTCACAAGAAAACAGACCATCAGATCAGTATGAATATTAAATGTCCATCAGTTGTAATGCTGGATGTGATACAGACACAGGGAGGACAGAAACCTCCTGTGGAGCAGAAAGGCTTGAGCTCTCTTTATCTTGATGTTTGGTATGAATTCAGACAATGAGAGCGAGGCCTCATAATCTTTCTGAGGTTTTGAGTTTTAAGCAGGATGTGTCAGAAAAGTTACCATGGTGATAACCGGCTTGTGGCGGTCAAGTGTTCAAAGCGATGTCACTCATTTGATTTTGGCTCTTTCTGTCATTGTGAGGCCGAATTCACCAAGCGATTCTTCACCCATTAATGGGGAGCGTGAGCCGTGTTTAGGCCGTCATGGAACAAGTTAGCTTAATTGCACATGACAAAGTCACGCCACCTGCACCACGATTGTCACAAAGCCTTCTGGGAAATGTAGGAAATGACTTTACTCATGCAGAAATAGTTGCACCAACACTATACAGTATACAGTATGTGAGCAGAAACCTTCCAGCAGCACTCAGCGCCCTTTGTGAACTTTTCAAAATCAAACTAATTCCAGCATCCAGACGCTTCACTGAAAGGCCAGATGGTCGACCACTTTATTCATAATAACTCTTGGCAAAAACATTGGAACCTGATCCGGTTGTTTATGTCTGACTGGACAATAAGACGAGGAGGCGAGCAGGCCAGCTGTTGGAGCTCCGTCAGACTGCTAACCAGCTCTGCAGCCGCTCCTCTGAGCCTCGTTTAGCTTTCCTGTATATTCTGATGTCAGCTGGAGGGAGAGAGCCTCTCTCTGGACGGTGATAACAAGATAGGCAATACATCCACCATCTGCTCTACCGCTCGTGCTAATAACTCAATGTATTTGTGTGCCGTTAGACTGCATTGACACAGCCAGAGGGTCAGGGCTCCTCCAGAGTTTGAGGGGTCGTGAGATATTTTACAGGAGAGAAAAAATTCAATTATTTGTTTTACATTTCTCAAACCCTGTCTTTTTTTCTGCTTGAGTACAGCTAGTGATAGACAAACCGTTGCTGTGACAGGGTCCATTTAGCAGTCCATTCTGGAGTTTTTAAATCGTATCACACAGACTTTCTCAGAACATTGAGTTTTCCCAGTTGGCATAGAACTGCAATGTCCAATATGTAAGAATTTTAGTTTAAAACATTAAAAGGAGTTGTGTCAGAGACGTGTATGAATTGCAAAGATAATTACTGAAGTAAGTATGCTAACCAGCTAAAGCGGCCACATCCTGTCTCTTAATACCACTAACTGCACTGCTTACTGAGCTAATAGCCAATGGAACAGTTAGTTCTCTGAGCAAGTTACTCTCACTATATGCTGTTCCCCATTTGTTTGGAGTATGAATTTGAGAGGTGGCCAATTCTTACATATTGCACATATATTATAATGTCTTTATGTCTATACTACGCTTAAAATGTTAAGTTATTGATTTATGAAGAGGGTAAAAATATGATGTTTCTGGGGAATTATTTTCGGTTTTATTTATTCCCTTATCAATTCATGCCTTGATATGCCTCTACAGCATGTTATGGTATTAACAGTGGTTACTTGTTGATGTTCACCTGCAGATCATGTCGAAATTACATAAAAAATTGGTCACAACAAAATTAACTGTTTCATCCATAAAAGGGCAAATCTGAAATGGTCTGAACAACAGTCCAATAATCCAAAGGGATTTGGTTTATGAGGGTTTTTTATAAGGTATTTTAATCAGTTACTAAATTGATTTATTGGTCTTTGGCACCATTAGTGTGTTTCAGTTTGTTATTTATGTATAAGTGTGTGATGACATATATTTTTACTGTAATTTATTTGACATTATTGGAACTAGGTCCCTGAATCACACACATCTAAAAATGTGGAAAAAATAAATCATTTCCCATCAGCCACAAAAGACCTTCTCTTAAAAATTGAGGCGGTTGCTATCAAAATCTTTATGTGTCCCTGTATGTGTGTACCTGTATGTGTGTGTGTGTGTGTGTGTGTGTGTGTGTGTGTGTGTGTGTGTGTGTGTGCAGGCCTCTTACTTGATGACTGTTCCTTTGACGCCCCCTGCTGACGTGAGCATGACTCTGGTGGTGAGGCTGACCCTCAGGTCCTCCTCCTCCAGGCCCAGCAGCTCGGCACAGTGCTCCAGCGTCTGACTCGACTGGTTCTTGATGGTGCAGCCACCTGGAAGACAAGAAGGAGGGCAAACATCAGGCTCAGGAAAACAGGATGCAGAGGCAAGGTGAGGTTGGGGCGAAGAACCTCCCTCCTTAAAGGAAGGGCCGGGAGATCCAAGAAGTGATTAAAGAGCCGCATTTTTTACAAATATCATCAGTCACCTTTCTATAAAGTAGTTCAAAGTAGTGGCGGGGTCCGCTATTCTCGCGCTGGACTGAAGTTCCCTGCAGCTTGTAATCTAGCTTCACTGAAGGAAGGGCTGATTGATAGGATCAACACTCACTTATTTTTGACTTCATTACTTCAATATAAACATGAGGTTCACTTCAGCTAGAACACTCAGATAAGCCCAAAAACTCTCAAGAAACTGTTATGATAATCTTTGTTTCAGTACCCCTTTGAGTGAAAGCTGAGACTTTATGGGTAATCTAGGAAAGTAAAGTTTAAGTTCTTTATTTGTCATAACAATAATAATATTAAAGCAAAATTGGAAATTCTTGTTCTCTGACTCCTCTCAACAATGTTCATACAATATGTATAAATAAAGGAATAAACTATATAAAATAAAATATGACATATAACACTGTGGCAGACTGCTATACAGCTGTCATAACTACACTAACCTAAGAAGCAGAAGAGAAATAAACTTTTTATTTAGCCAAGAACTAACAATCACAAAAACATTCACTTTTTTTTCTTTTAATTTATAGTAAAATTGAAAAAAAATCTAATAAAATGTCTGGACTCATGTCTCAATTTTATCTTGATATTATATGGATGAAAATGCATCGCCTGGCTCCAAGTATTAATAATAATAACTAATGATAACTTTATTTAAGCAGCCCATTTAAAAAGAGTTTACAAAGTTTTTTGACAGACAAAGAAAAAGTAAGTAAAGTTCTTTAAGTGCTGCATCTTTCACAGAACAAGGTCACAATGTGTGTCAAGTCAACAGAGCAAAAGTTTCTAAAAATAAGACCATAAAAACAGTCAAAAAGGAAAAAAATATAAAAGATAAAAGCAGCAACAGCTTTAAAAAAAACTCACAGAAAAACAAACACCAGACGACATGAAGTGAGACAAAGGGATTCTTCACCTGAAGGTGTCTCAGTCAGTCAAAGCCATAAAGCACAACTTTAAACAGTGATGGAGTCAAAAGGCAGCAAGAAAACTTACCTTAAACATCCTCCTTAAATAAATTACACAGAAAACTCTATCACAACTGTTTGTTTTAAACTAAAAGGTACAAGAAAGTTTAAAGTTAGCCACAACTTCTAAACTCCTGACGTGGAGAGATGGATGGAAAGTTTTTACAGCTGAATCCACACGTACAAACTGAACGTCATATTTGTCAAAGATAAAGTAGAAGCAGTGTGACTGAAGCGTCTGTCAGCCTCTCCAGTGAAGGTCGTATATAACTTTCAGAAACTCAAATGATATCTTTGCTGGAAGATCTGACGTTTTCAAAAATGTCCCCAAAAGTAGTGACTCCATCATCCATATCAACCGCAGCTTTGGAACGTAATCATAAACGCTAATAAACAGCAGTGCTAGTGCCATGTTGACCCTGTATAATTCATTGATGTTGATCATCAACTATCAGCATTCATAAAGAGTAACGTTTTTAACGAAGTCGTCAAATGTCTTCTGGGATTTGGTGCAAATGAGCTGATGTCATCTGATGTTTAGTTCACACTGAGGTCTTTGACTTTCATTCTTGCCCTTTAATGGTGGAGTTGATATTCTCATCACAGTTTCCTTCAACATACATGTACCATGAACATATATGTCAAGTAGGTCGCAGAGTGCTCCACAGTTCGCTGCATGAAGTGGCTGACCTCACCAGCTCGTCTCTCTCTGTTCTACGCTGGAGCCGGCCTCGTCTCTCGACTTGCTGAAGGATTAAGTGGGTGTAAAATATGAATGAAGTAATCTTTTAAAATCCCCCGCATTCCTGCAACAACGTGCACTTCCATGATGACAAATTGACAAGCCGGGCCTACGTGCGCCCTACTTGAAGGTGAGGGCAATACACAGCGCTCATTATGTATGGAGAGAGTGAGAGTAACACCCACGAGCTGTGAACTGTGCAGGTCCGGGGAGGAATGAACAAAGGCCAGAAGAAACTGGGTGGGCTGAGAGTGGAAGAGAGAGGAGCTGACACACAGGGAACTCTGTTCAAACAGTGAAGGGAAAGAGAGGGTTTTTCTAATGGAGGGTCGACATGTCATCAGGAGGGCTGCAGCAGCTGATGAGGGGAGTTAAAGGTGATAAGACCTGACACCACAAATGTGAAAGCTCATTAAACACACAATCAAGAGCTTGTTAACCATGTCCTTGGGCTGCAATCAAGGGTGAACCCTACATGACGTCACTCATTGGTTTGCAGACAACCGTTTTAAAAGCCTCGAGTTTGGAGTTATGGCCGTCGCCATCTTGGGTTTGTTGCAGTCAGAAGTGACCATATCTGGACAAGATTGGAGCTGGGGAGGATATCCCGATTGGATCTGACTGAGAACATGCCATTTGGGCAATTGGTTGATCTCAAGGTAGCCACGCCCTAAATCAGCCTTTTCCAAACTTCTAATAAATCTACACCACAGCCTGACATGCATCGCCTAAGAAATGTAACTGCAGGTCACAGCGACGCGGACCGCAAAGACTGGGATTGGTCTGCTTGGTAGGATCTCACTTTCAGGCTTCTCCTCCAGTGCTAAGAGAGATTGACATCAAAAAACCCTCTGCTACTTTTCAAACTAATGATTTGTTGTGCTCATAATCAGCAGTTGATAAATGTAGATATTATGGCAATTTATGTAGTTTTTTTCTGTTCTCTTTTGGACAGTCTGACATGTTTTTTTATAAATTATAACCCACTTTTTGTCAATTTTACTAAATGAGACCATAATTTACAAAACGAGGTCATAAATCAAGTGAGAAGTAGGGTCATTTTCTCATACGATTACATAAAATTGGATGTCTTTTTGAAACCAGTGGAGTCGCCCCCTGCTGGCTATTAGACAGAATGCACGTTTAAGGCACTTAGTCTTTGGATTCACTTTTTAGTTGCAGAAGCTTCTAAAAAGCTTGATTTTAAATTTGGGCCAAATGTGGCTCAAAGTAAGTAATGATAACTATGTATTCACAAACACTATCAGAGTGTATCTGTGAAGTTTGGATCAATAGGTACATGGACAGCCTGTAAACCCATGTGCTGGTGGGGTGACAACACTTCACAGCACTGGAGGTACTTCTCTGATCAATGAGAACAATCAATAAGTCCTGAAAGCTAAGTGAGCTAATATTAAATCAATGTCTGAGGAAGACCCTGAAGGAAATGCTCAGGGTACATATTAGATCAGAGCCAAGGACTCAAACCTAACTCCTGGTTAATTAAGCTTCATTATTTGCAGCCTCTTCTGATAGATTTCCCTGTTTATTCTGAAATAAGTCGAGTCCTGAGCAGAATTGAGTTCCGACTGTCAGACTCTCCTCCAGGCGCCAAAGGTCCAGTGATTTATGGGCCGAACTTGGCCGAGTGCATTCAGGCCAGTTTCACCTCTGCAGCCCCGACTTTGCTGAGTGGATGGTCACATTTTTATAATATCCAAAACGGTGCAATGCATAGATCGCAATGCAGAGATCAAACTGCCAATTAATCTGTTCAAAACGTTGGCAAAAGAACCGAGTTGTCAGAAAATATTCTGCTGAGCCAGACAACGCCTCCGGGACAAGATCTGGGGGCAGAGAGTGTTCTCCAAAAGTGAGATTCTTTTTTATAAAATCCTTTCACACCTGCCAGAGCCATCAGTAAACATGCTGTGCAGAAAAGCTTCACTCAAACACACTGAGCAGTGTAGAAATTCCTGTCAGAGCCTGAAGCTTACGGAGATACCAAACAAAGTACGTGAGGCTGAATGTGTATAAGCTGATGCGGATACCCAGAATATTTCTGTTTGATACGATTGTGCAGACAAAAAAACATGATGACTTTGGCTTGATCACTCGCTCAACAGCAGTTTAAGAGCTACAAATTTGAGTTGGATCAAGTTGATACACACAGTGATGTACTACATGCAGCTCAGAGGTCACATCTGGCTTTCAAATAAAACATTTTGCCCAGGGCTGTTCAATTATGAATTCATTTGGCCAAGATTTTAAAACCAAAATGTGCCAGCCATTTGATAGCAGCCGGTTAAAAAGCTTAAGTTTTGGTAATGACAAACACAAATGAATGCAGTGAAAAACAGCAAATTTAAAATTCTATTTCTCAGTGTGGTTCCTCTGAATATCGTATTCTATACCACAACACACTCACTGCAAAAAAACACATACTCAGATGTTGCTTCTGGGCCAGATGTGGCCTGCGGGTTGCCAACTGAATAGGCCACATTTAGCTATTTAGCATAAGTTTGCATTTTTGTAGTTTATATCAAAACTCTTATGACCATATGAGGGTTTGAACAGGTTAAAGGACTGGTTAATCAAATCAATCAAATCCCTCTTCACCATGACGGTCCGACGCCTGCGGTACCCCTGACGCTGCAACAAACCGCCTGTTCATCTCACGCTCCATTTTCTCAACACCCGTGAACAAGACCCTGAGATACTTAAACTCCTTCGCTCCGGGCAGGAGCTCACCCCCCAACAGGAGGGGGCAATTCACTGTCTTCCAGGAGTAAATCCCGACAAATACAAACTCATAGCATCCAATTTCATCTGGCTTCATTCATTTTCAATATCATTTAATTTAATGTTATTTTACGTCATGCTTAAGGGAAATATCCAGGCTCTAAAAGGTAGCGTCTCTCTTCAGGACTTAAAATAATTCAAATCAAAACACGAAAAGAGGCGAGAAGCAGAGGAAGTGTAATATTAAAGACAAAACTCGAATAGCCTCACACCTTCAGATGACAGGCACTCGGCAGGAAGATCCCAAAACCCCTACTCGCACAAAAGGTTACACTTGGAGACCCATAAAACAACTACATAAAATAAAGAAAAACATCTGATAAACCGAAATACGAAGTGTGAAACAAGTCATTTAAGTCCTCCTGGAGCCCTAAACGACTCTCTGCAGTCGTGGGAAATCTTTGCAGGCTTCTCTTTCTGGTATCTGATGTGTAGATATTTCTTTATCTTCCCCCTCGTGTTTCTCTCCCTGTGGGTTCCACATTGTGAGCCGTCTGGATCTCCATCTTCTCTTTCTGATCACGTCTTCTCCTGGGCACTGATTGATTCTCTGCCACAGGTCAGTGTTTCTGATGAGTCCAGCCATCAGATCTGTATTCTTGGAAGGCAGCTATTTATAAAGGTCTGTATTTTCTGGATGATTGTCATTCCCCAAGTTTCTGCTCTGTGTAATTGGAATTAAGCGGGCCTATATTCGTCTGCCTTTTAGAGGATTTTCCAAACTAAGAAAAGCTCCTTTGGCCTCCCCAAATACAAATAAATATTCTGTAAGAGCTCCCTTAAATCGACCCCTCAGGAGACCTCTATCCTGAGTGCAAACTGTAAGCCGAGCCGGTCTCGAAAACTGGATGATTACCTCCCGACTCCTCACTCGCTGTAAAACACGCACCATGAAAGCCACCCGCTGTGCAAACCAGTCAATTTAATAGACGCCCAGCTGTGCTTCTCCGACTTCCCCACGCAGGGAGAAAATGACGGGGGAGGGACCGAGTGCTGAGGAGCTTCACTGCCGAAGTTCAAAAGGATCAGTTGATTTTCACGCGAACTGAGCCTCCCTGGAGGGTTTGATTCGGAACGGCGGTGAAAAATGAGGCGTGAGATGGGGTGGAGCAACTGAGACAACTGTGCAGTAATGTGCCTCTTGAAATGTAGAGAATACAATACTTGAAAAGATTGACTGAATGATTATTTTATGACTTTTTACGAATGATCTAATTAGCTCATTTCCCTTGAGTGAAAGAAAGATCATTTAACAAATGTACATCATAAGTTTCCTGTCAGGAAACACAAGCGCTGACACAATGGGTCACCCTCACATATATCACAACACCATTCATCTTTGACCACAATGAGACTGAAGAGAGAAGACAGGAGATGGAGGCTGAATATTACAGCGATCAATCAGAGTGCAGAGACTTGAGGGATGAGATCAAAATGGCATCTGCCTCTTAGGAACCAAACTGGTGCCGTTTAGGAGTCGAGGAGCCGGCAAGACGGATGGTTTCTGATGTAATCACAGAGCGCTGTGGGCTGAAGTCTGAAAACTCATCAGTTAGAGATGATGACGAACTATCGTCCCCACCGTACCTGTGGTCTCTGAGCCCAAATCATACAGGGAGTAAAGGCAGTACTGAGACACCTTACTGAGGTAAAAGTATTAGGAAAATGTATTTAAAATATCGAAAGTAAAAGTACTCTACACAGAAATATGGGGCCTGTGAGCGTATACAGAATATTGTACTACACACAGTATATCACGAGAAAACATAAACCCGTTTGTTCTTTGTGACAAAAAACTAACACAATGTAAAATGCACATTCTGACAAGAACCTTAAAGGCATCATTAGTTTGGTTTTAGTTAGAGAACATTCAGAAGTTCAGAGGTGAAGAGGTCACATGCTAATCTGCTGCGACATGTTCGTCATCACATTCATGAAACTCTTTTAATGATGAAATTCTCCCCCTCCTCCTCCTCCTGCGAACCAGAAACTTCCCCAAAATTCAGTGATTTTTAGGGTTAAAGGCGATGCTCATAAATAGCTTTTTGTTTTTAACAACATCCCCAAAGCCAGAGCTTCACGTTTAATCCACAGTGACTGGAATCAGACCCTCAGCTGGCAGGATGGAAGTTTACGGAGAATCATCATCAAAATAATTCGGAGTCCTTGAGGGATTCGTTTGTCACGCTGACATTTGCGATCACATGTATTGTAGTTGACTGGAGGTTTAACTTCACTGACGGCATTATTTAGATGCAAGCATGTAGCAATAATGACGGTTAAAAAAAGAGAAAAGAGAATGTTGTTCACTGTACAGATTGTGAAGCCCACAGAGGCAACACGATTGTGATGTTGGGCTTGACTTGAAGTGTCGTTATGTCAGGGATGTGAGTTTTCATGTGTTTTACAGATGTCTCACTGCAGCTCACCTGACGTGCTTCCAGCCTCCTCGAAGTCGATGTTGCCGAGGTGCAGCACGCCGGCCACCACCCTGAACAGGTCCAGCTTCTCCGTGTCGTCCAGGCCGATCTTCTTCATGGCCACGCACATCCTGTTGAAGTCGCCCTGGTCGTCCAGCAGCGGGTCCTTCAGAGGGCCCGCCTTCAAGTGCTGAGAGACGAGACAGAGCACAGACAGTTAGACACTTTCTAGCTTTACAACCTTATTTACCCTTGTATTTCTTTTTCCCTTTTCATCCTTTCAACCCATTTTTGCATTCATTCTGGCCTTCTGACTTCAATTTTATCCTCCATGTCTTCACCTTCTACCAACTGACCTCCTTTGATTTGTCCTTCTAAACAATTCTGCTCACATGTTCTCTCCTTTGTGTGCTTCCTGTGCTGCAGCAGCCAGGTCAATGAAAAGTGTTTGTAGTGTTATTTAAAGTAAAAGTCTGGCTTTGTCAAACAAAAACTAAGGCCTACCTTAAGCCTCCAATCATCCTTCAGAATCATTTTATTTTATTTTGTTTTCAAGTTCCAAGATGAGAGAATCTTTAACTTCTTTGTTGTTATACAGTAACTGCAAGTGCTGGGCACATCTATCTCTATCATTCCTTGAATACAGTGAACAGAAGAACTCCAAAAAGCAGAGTAAGCAGTGCATAAATATATCTCAATGTGCAGCAGAGAGAAAGCAAAGATACTGAAGTGGGAAACACACACATACACCTGAATAACACACTCAAGAGTGTCACAGTGTGATGATATCCGCAGGCTAAACAACCACTCCGTGTCCCCTGTGACAGAATTAAGTAGAAAATGAATTCTACTGCTTAGTCGGTTCCACTATTTAATCAGCTCCTTATTGGATTTTCATTTGGCTTCTTCACTCAGGCTCATGAAGTCGAATAAAGTAAATCAACAGTCGCTGCAAAGCCGGTCTCCGAGGAATCTTACAACCACTTTGGAAGATAAAAAACATTATTTATGTATGCATTAGGAGCAGGTGAAATACTTTTTGGAGCGATTTCTACATCTGGTAAGAAAAATGCCATTCAAACTCAAATAAGAGCCGATAAAATGAACTGAGACACCTGAAGAACAAAATAAAATGTGTGTGTCTTTGTTTAAGGACGGGAACATTCATCAGACGAGCACGGATCAACAAAGAGCAAACATTTATGGGTAAATGGGGAGAGCCGGCAGTGCCTGATACCTTTAACAAGACAGTCTGGACTGATGCACAAAGAACATCAGGCAGGTTTTGTCCAACATGTTCTGTTTAGTTTCTTTCCTGCATCATTACCTCAGTTAACAAGGTTGTCATTTTGTTTGTTTGTCTGAAATCTGGGAGGAAAATCAGAAAAAAATGTTTTTTGGTGATCCAGTAACTGTTTAAAGTTTCTTAAACCAGGGTTAGGCAATATATCTATATTATATAGTTATTGTGATATGAAATCTATGGTTATATGGTGATATGACATAAATGTTGTCTTTTCCTGGTTTGAAAGGCTCATTACATTAAAGAGATGTCATTCTCTGAACTCACCAGACTGTTGTTCTTGTTTTGATACTTGTCTTTATCCATTCAGTAATTATATCCACATTACTGATGATTATTGATCAAGAATCTCATTGTGTAGTCATCACTACAATAACGATATCCAAGGATTTACTCAAAAATATTGTGATATTTAATCATGTCCTCAGTTCTAGCATTTACTAAATGTTTTTGAGGAAAATACTGAGACGTAATGTATCATGATATAGCCAAAAAGAATATCACAACATTATTTTAAGGTCCATATTGCCCAGCCCCATCTTAAACCTGCATAAATCAATATTGGGCTTGTTCTGGTGTTCTTCTGCCCCCTAGTGGCCAAAGATTTAGTTAGGCAACTTTAATAATGCAAGATGGGGTATCTTTAAAAATGTTCACTTGTTGCTTTGGAAATACTGCACTTAAATGGAGAAAATTTGACATTGGTGTTTCATTCTTGTCTATTAAAAAGTGATAACTAAGATTTCTCAAAAATGTTTACTCTTATAACAACATATTGAAAGAAGGATACTTGGCTGTTGAGTAGTGAGACGTCAGTGGGATTTTTCTGTAATCAGCTGGATTTACAGGAAAATTCCACATCAAAGATCCCATGAAGTCAAAATCGATGTGCAACTGTTTTTCTCACATATGTCTCATTATATATCTCAACTTTGCGGCAGCATCAGACCCAACAATAGTAAAAAAAAAGTCATTTTCCCAGTGTTGGGTAAATGGAGCATGAGATGGACAGGCAGTTTGGTGCAGAGTCAGTAGTACTGCAGGTATTTTTCATGGCATTTTAGAGTTTGCAACTTAATGGAAAACCATTAAGAAACCGCAGTCAGGGACATATATTAATTTACTTCAAATAAGTGCCCTCCTTATATTTTTGACGATGCCATGGATGTATAAAAAGAAAGACGTGCCAAGGCCTGGGCCTCCGTGATGACAGATTTGGGGGAAACTGGATCATTTTATATGGAGTATCTTCTGCTGTCCTCTCAATTTTTTATAAAGAAGATTTCTTTGTTTCTTTGGGAATAAATATCAATAAACCAAAATGAACAACAACAATGACAAATAAACATCAGTACTGGCCCATAATTTCAAAGTTAGTGCTTCTCTATTTAAGCCTTTTGGAGCTCATGGACCTCAGGGGGGGTTGTGATCAGCAAAATGAATAACAATCTTCATGAATTAAAAACTGCCTCCTGGATACTGTTGTTCTGCAAAAGCATTGATCTGTTGTGGCTGCCGGTCAATACTGCAGACTTACCAATACACTGATTTTAAGCTAATAAACATTATGTCTAACATTTGGATTCATAAACTGTTTTCAAATCAGCATTTTCTTTTCTGCTGTGCTTTTGAAACTGGTCTGCCAGGTTATAACAAAACAGGAAGCGGACACAATCAGTTTGGGGAGACGTATGTTTACATATTACCACTGCACTGTGACATTCTCAGATACACAAAAGCATCCTGATTGAAACGCTCCACAGGTTCTACACAGCAGAGGAAAAGTAGGAAACCATACAAAGCACTGGAGAGGTGAAAGAAAGATTAAATAAATCAGCATGCATTAACACCCGGACACTCAGAGAAGATGTGAAGCCAGCGCTCCCAACATTCACATCAAGATCAAGATGTAAAAGCACCAAATCACCTTGTCATCCTGTGAGATACGAGACGGAGCAGTGAGGAGACATACAGTACATCATGTATCAGTGAGTACAGCACAGAGCACCTGCGACTACAGCGGGCCTCAAACAGCATTTATGTTAATGAATGAGGCTGAAGCACCTGACGAGAGAGGTGTGACTCCCTCCTGCTGAGAGTCGAGCTAAAGCACAAAGCTGAGGATTGTTTGCAGATGTTATTTTGCCAAGTCTTGACAGGCTCGTTTTCCTTAAGTAGTGAAATAAAGCAAACTTTTCTGAGGCCGTTTCTCAGGGGAATACTCGTCCTTTCAGCTGATACAAAACATTCAACACTGTGAGGTGACTGTGACGCACAGGCCTGCAGTGATTACACAGGATGTGGGGCTCAGTTTGCTGTTGCTGTCGCCTTTCTGAATGTCTCCACAGTTTCTTCAATTTCACCTATCATATTGTCCTAATTGTTTTCTTTTTCATTGAAACTTTGTATTTACTCCTGACTGTTTACTTTCCAAGAAAAAAATCATTACATGTGTTTCTTCTGAGGACCAATATCTGATTCATCTGTCTGTTGTTGGAAACAGAGTGTTTGCATTATTTGAATTTCATTTTAAGATGTTTTGTCAAATACAAAAAAATCCAAGACGGATCTTTGAACCAATCATACAGGATGTTTTTAATTTATCTATCTCCGCAGGTCACTGTGAGAAGTCAGAATAAAGGGAGTTTGTTTTTTATAAACAAGGACTATTTTCCGAGTGAGCATAAGTGAACACATTCGGGAGTCGTAGAAAGGATTAATAGAGTTTTAAAAAAATGATTTTTGCTGTTGAGAACATCAGATGAATCTGACAAATTAGATAAAATATTCACAAATTATTGTAATTCAAAACATCTAAATGCCTATGACGCAGACAGGTTAGTATCAAATGCAGCAGAGAACTTCTTTCATTCTAGTTTCTACAAATGACACAGAGGGAAACAAAATGTGCAGAATGGTACCAGGCAGCTTTAAAGTTTATGTCCCCAGTACATCACTTACACTCAGAGCTAACTGGCCTGTGGAGAGGCCACTAAACTGATCTCAGACTCCCATTTCAATCTCCTGAACCATCAGGGTGAAATCTGCCCCTTAAACTTTATAGTTACGACCTCAATTAAAAGCATATTTCTGCTGTTTGAACTGAAGGGTAACTTCAGTGCTAAAGCTCAGTGAGAAGCTGCAGAACTGTGGTGAAGTTTCTCACAGCTGTTGATGAAGCTTTGATATGATACGTCATGAATGACTAGTTTGTGAGGAAACAAATATTTTACGTTATGTTACATGTTAGCTGTAGCTACTGTCAATTTTAATTTTATGTATTATATATGTGTAATGTATGTTCTGTTTTTTGTATGCTACTGGACACTCAAATTTCCCTCGGTATAAATAAAGTATCTATCTATCTATCTATCTATCTATCTATCTATCTATCTATCTATCTATCTATCTATGTTCAACTGCATTTGAATGGCAAATAATGTAGACAGATGTGTTACATTATGTTGCATTTCACAGCACATTACAGCACGTTAAGGCACACTATGTCAGGGGAAGTTATGTTATGCTACGCTACATTATGAAAACAAGTAAGTAAACAACTGGCTTACGTTGTGTTATGTGCTTAACTGTGTTGGACTGGCAAGTAATGTAGACAAACATCTGTTACGTCACGTTATTTGTTTGTTTATTTAAGGGAACCTATTAGCTGATGCGATGGCAGCTAATCTTCCTGGGGTCCAATACGTCCATTATGTTAAGTTGCATTACGTTACAATCCACTACATTATGTCATCATCTGTAGGGTAAAGTATGTTAATTTGAAGCAGCTACAAGGAACTTTCATGTTGTTGATTCTGCTGCCCCCTGTTGACACAAGTGGTTTGAACACCACCTCCTCCTGACGTAAAGAGCTTGATCTGGCTTGTGCGTGCTTTTGTTTTGGAAGCAAATGAAAGAGATACTTTTTTTGTAATACTATTTTTCTTCTTTAATCACAGCTTTTTGCGAGATGCATGGCAATGAGGTAATGTTTTGTGGCTCTGTAAGAGATCCTTTATTGATTCGTTTGGGAAGAGGGTTCACTCTGGACAGATTTAAGAAACCAAACTTTGGAACAAAGGTGAATTTCTATCTTTTTTTGTTTGTTTACAAATCCAGAGGTGATAAAGTCTACAAATGGCATGGCTGTCAGTGCTGAACATAAAATGAATCGAATCGTGAGCTTGAATCAAAAGTCAAATTGAATCGCGACACCGCTAAGGTAACTGTGTTTTAGTGCCGTTCATACACCAAGGCTACGTGTTACCCAGAAGCAGTTGCTTGGTAATAGCAATTTTGTTGTTATCAACATTCCCTAGAAAAGTTATGTCGTCATAATAATCAACTAACAGCAAAATAAAGCTCAGCAGCAAAGCTAACATGAAATATTATGTTATGAGCCAGTTGTTCTGCAGCCAGTACAGAAGTATCTGCTGCCGTACCTCCAGACAACAGAGCAGCTTCTTTTCTCAGTTCATCCTCAACACTCCACAATAAAAAAAAGAAATGGTTTTAATTTTCAGAATCCGACCCAGTGACAGACATTAAGAATGACTACAATAACTGTCTAGAAACAGCCAGTGTTCTCGCTAATGGTCTCCTGTGTTTATGTAGGTCATTTAGAGGCATTAATATTAAACGGAGAGCATTTAAAAACGAGACATCACTTGCATTACATTACATCAGTTCTTATGCAACTACCTTGATTCAAGAATTGCTCCTTGTGCTCTCTGCTTATTCGTGTTGTTTTTAAACTGCAACTGCATTAAAGTTCATCATTGTCAAGGTCTTGTCTATTGATGTATTTTTTATTTCAAGAGAGAAGAAGTTTTGTCTGTGCTGGTTTGATACACCAGAAGAGATCCTGCAGTCACAGTCGGCTCTGTTCCTTTCGTAGCTTATGTGGATATATAATAAATAGTTATAGATAGGGGTATGCATTTAATAAAACAGATGATGATACATTATTTGGGGTTTGAGAAAATGCAAAGACTTACAGAATAATTCTTCTGTTTGAGAGGAAGTGATGAATTTAATTAGGAGTCTATAGGATTGGTTTTATGAGTCTCAGCAGAATACTCTTATCCACCATCTTCAGCAGGACACACAGCACAAATCTCTTCTGCGTGCTCCTCTTAATGGCGATAATAATTAATAATGCTGTACTGTGGGGAAATGCCACATAGAGCCGCAGTAATGGAATACTTGTGCATAATTAATCAAAGGCTGAAGGCAAAGGCGCTCATCTCACATGACGAGGTTTTCTTATTAGACGTCTTTGTGTTGCGCTGAGCCTCTCAGCCAGGCTGCTAATTAAAATGTTTGCTGGTTGAACATAAGCATCTCAACTTATTCAGGAAATTATTAGATTATATAAGCAGAGCTGGTTTGCAGGCCACAAACAGAACAACACCAATGAAAAATCTGAGAGGCTCTTAGTTATTAAGGTTCATGTCTTAAAAGTGGTTGTAGTGGAGCAGCCTTCATAATTACACACATATATTCAAACGGAGCTCCGCAGAGGCATTCTCTGCTCCACTGTCTGGGTTTATGCCTGAGGTGAGAGAACAAGTTTTCATTGCATCTGCAAACAAATTTCTGCAAATCAAGCTGTGAACAAGTTCTACTGAAAACAAACCGCAAGCAGATAGAGACATTCATCAGTGACTGCAAGGTAAAGTTATCTGCTGCAGTAAGGAAAGAAATCTGAAAAGCTCACACCGTGAAATCAAAACATTCATTCTTAAGAAACTGCAAGGTTTTCTTGAGAGTGCACAAAATCTGTTGCGTTACAAGGTCAACAGTTTTTGACTGAGTCTACGAGCTCTTGACATTTGACACATAACTTTTAGAAAAGAAGACACTGACACATTCTTTGTCTTAAAACTGAAAAGTTGAAGTCAAACGAAATAAAACACCTCCTCCATGTCTGTGTCGGAGTGGGACACTCGCGGTGCATTCAGGTGCACATCATAAACTCTTAAATCTACTACACTTTGTTCAGCAAGGACATCATGGTGCATTTAAGTGCACCGCCTAAACTCATAAATCTATACTTGAATGGCCGTGAAGGTTGTTTTAACAGGAATGTTTAGATTTTTTTTCTCATTTCATCTGTTTTAACATACAGCAACATCTGTTATTACTTTATTGTTCTTTCACTACAGCACTTTTATAATAAGATGCTAACATATTGACAATATCCCATTCATTTCTACATAGGAAGATGTTTAAAATCCAAAATAAAAAATCTTCAGTGTTCAGTTCACCCAACCAGATTCTTCAACCCCAGTAGCCTATATCTGACTCATCTGATATCATTCTCTTCCTGATCGTAGCAGTGACACAACTGTGCCATGCACTTTGTATTTACAAACAGTTGTTTGCACAGTTGATCTTGGGACCTAAAGCTGCTTTGAAAGGCTCCAAGTGACTTTCCCGACATGCTCAAATCAATAATGTGCTCTTTCAGATCAATGCTGAGCTCCTTAGACTTTCCCATAATAGTGTTTGTGTCTGAGTCTAATGGCTGTATCAGACAAGCCCCATTAAAATGGGCCCAGAAAGTCAGCAGCTGTTATCAATCCGAATCACTCAGAAGAAGTTAAGAGGCCATGCTACACAGAACATTTGATTCACACAACTTTCTATTATCACCTGAATTGATTGTTCAAGTTACTGTAAGTATATTTTTGATCCAGCAGATTTGGTAGAAATCAGAAATACAAGTAAATATCTATATAAATAATTCCCTGTTGCAGTGAGCAGTCTGGTAAGAGGATTTGCTTCTGCCATTTCCACGTACAAGTGATTACATCCAGTTACTGAGGCTAATACAGAAACAAGTGATCAGAATCAGACCTGATGAATCTGTTCTGCAGAGGAGATACTCAACAAACAGCACGAGGATGTGAAAGAGACAGACAAGCAGTATGAGATGGATGAACAGACAAGTGAACAGCGCGACAGCAGAGGAGGTGACGAGGTGTGAATCAAAGGTGCAAACTGTCCCGCTCACTGAGAGGAAACCTGTGAGGAGGAAACGGGAGCAGCAGGCACTCCATCTAAATTGAATCTAAAGTGTTGCTGAGTCAGGTTTAAGGAGGCACTAATGGAGGCAGCAGAGTGACTGTTTCCTTTGTTACGACCCGCTGGGCGACGAGAGGCTTCGCTTGTTGTACTTTTAGTTTGCATGAGCTTGTAAGTAAGCTTGAGAATAAAGCACTGGGGACGCAAACACACTGCAGCTGAAATACTAATACAATAAAATTCTCAGTGGAGGGGAACAAAAAACCCTTTAAAGTTCATGAACTGAGGAAAGAATTAGCATTTTACCACCTGCAGTGGTGGAAAGTACATTTACTCAAGTACACCGACACTAGGGAGGTAAGGTGGAGCGTCATAGTTTGGAGCTGGAGGTTGCTGACCAAGCTGCTGGATTTGACAAGTTGGGAGTGAGAACATGTTGGCTCAAGTCAGTACACTCAGGAGGTTTGCTGCTACAGCCATACATGATCCAGTATGATCAGTAGCTTATGGTTAGCTAGTGTTAGCAACCTTTAGATATACAGTATATTATTGCAGATGGCCGCCCACTATTGAGTCCGGTTCTGCTCGTTAAAAATCAGTTTTTACCCGCCACTGTCGCCAAGTGCTTGCTCATGGGGGAAATGTTTGTTCTCTGGGAATGAATGAATCGAGGAGAATGGTTTAGACCTGCTCAGTCTGGAAAGTGTCATGAGATGACTTTTATTTTGAATTGCCGCTATTCAAATAAAGATTTTGTTTCTTTATTATTTTTATTTTGTACAGCAAAATAGCCACACACCGCAGTAGTAGTTAGCTAATGCATTTTCTTCTGCTTTTTCCATGTTATGGCAGGTGGCAACCAGCGTCTAGGTGCACTTAAGACAACAAATTCGGCTCTAGAAATGTTTGACAGGCATTTTTCTTTATCTAGAGATATTTAAAATATATTGTTATGATCAATTCATCAAAAAAACTTAATCAAAGGGAACTATTGGCTGAAACCCTTAACTAATATATTGAATTGGTGACCTTCAGTGTATTGATTTATTGCTTTAACTGAGCAAAGAAATTAACTATTGTGATCTTAAGAAACGTGCGCTTTGGCAGCCATTACGGAGCTCCTCAGTTTTCAACAACAACATCTCTGAACAACAAACAACCATGTTATTAACGAATGAATACGCACTCTACAGCGTCACCATCATCATCGTCATGCTGCCACTGATGTGTCTGTATCTGCTCAGCTAATTATCTTGTTAGTCTAAATCTTATTTCTACGACAGCTAGCGTAACTTAGCCTGCAGCTACCTTGAGTAAAGGTCTTTTACTTATTATTTCTCGTTACTGGAGCTCCAGATTTCACACGTCAGGATTTGTTTAGAAACTACAGCTGAAGACACGACACAATAAACTAAATAATATCTTGTATTGTTTTTCTATCTTTCCCTCTCTGTGCACTCGTGTTTTCTTGCTCTTCTTGTTCTTGTTACATGAACATCTTTTAGGAATAACAACTAAACTTAGATTTAATGTCTTTGAAAGTACCATACTGTATTGCTCCATAATATTACTGAAAAAAGAAGAAAACAATACAAACTACACCCATTCCATCAGCACCATTTTGTACGCTCTCTATTGCTGAATGTGGTTCTGTACCGATTGAGTTAAATGGAGTCGGGCTGCAGAGTACTTTACCTCCGGGCTCTTGCGGTTCTGCAGGATCTGTTTGTCCGTGTCTTTGGAGGCGAAGTAGCGAGTGCATCCTCTGTTCAGGTACTGAAACACACAAAGAGACAGATTGAGCAAATCTTCAGATATTCACACTCGTTTCAAATGAGACGTGAAACATATCTAAATTATTTGGGACATCGTGTTTTGTTTACAATCATCCTGGCACGTTTCATTTTTATTTGTTCAATCATGCTAAAGCACTGTTCCGGAAAAAATAAATTAAAAAGGCAATTTACAATCGAAGCGCAACTTTGCATAATGAACCAATGGAGGACGCATTTTATGTACAGTCAGTAAAATCACCTCACTCAGCATTTTAATCCCCCTTCACCCTTCAGACAACATGAGTCCACTCCGGTTTAACTTTGAGTTTATTCGGGGTTCAGAGCAGGACTGACCAAGGCTGTAAAAACCCAATAAAATCACAGTTACCATGAAGTGCTTTGCACAAAACATGAGGGAAAAGGCAGTCAGTGTGCTGCTGCTGCAATCCGGGATGACAGAAGCAAGAGTTGTGAGGCGTTTTGATTTTCACAGATGCAACATTTCACGTCTGTACGAGCGTTGTGCACTGACTGGAATACAATTGAACACCTGTGGGACAATCGGGATTGTCAAGTACTCCCGGTGTTGGATTTTTGATTTAAAAGCTATGTTTTAAGCACTGACGAGTCTTCCATTGTTCGACTATCACATCTGGGTATGTAAAGATGAACAGATCACTGGTTTTATGTCCGAACAGCTGACATTAACAATAACAACAACAACTTGACTTTATCCAGTTGGCTTTCTGCAGGTTAGAGATAGACAAGATAAAATAATTTAATTAAGTTCAGAGTTCAACTAAAAGTACCAGCCTTCAGTGATCCAATTAACAAAGGATAGACACGACAGTGGTGGCCTTAAGGTGAAAGAATCGAGCTTGTGACCGGACCAGCAGGATAAAATCCATCCAGAGTAAACCCTCTTCTAAAACAAATCAATAGAGGATAAAAGGAAAGAAAAGAGTTTCATCCAGTTCCAGTCAGCTGATCTTCAGTGTCTGGAAGTGCAGCTGCAGGCTGACGCTAAGCTAGAAGTGTTTTTGTTTTCTCCTAGCGCACTCAGGTAGGAGAGAAAAATATACTTGGAGTCACCGATACTGGTTTTGGTTTCAAATCAAAATTGTGACAGCCCTAATGTATAAACCGTTGTCCCACTGCCAACAACAGCATTGGAAGAGTGAGATCAGACTCAAGTTGGTGAAATCAACACTCTTGTTACGGTCATGGTCTGTCGGATGTAAACACTAACGGATGCTGACAGAGAGCCTACAAGATGCTGATTGGGTTCATTACTTTGTTTTTGTTCATTCATTTGTTTCATTTTGTTTGTTGAGAAACAATAACCCGGTGTAAATCTACGCAATGTAAGAAATAAATGTGCCAAAAACGACTTAAAAAATGCCTTTAAGTGTAGTCTGTAGGACACGCCTGCTGTCACAGAGAGGAACGAGACGTAACATGACAGCACTTTCAGACATTCTCTGCTTGAAAGTATTCACAGTCACACAAACGAAAACCAACAAACGAAAACTGATAGATGTATTCGTGTGAATTCATGAAAAATGAGAGCTAGAGAGACTCGGCATACTTTCACGTTTGTCAGACTGTCGGTTTGTGGAACGTGACAAACAAACGCAGCGTTCCCGTCGAGACGCCGTTAAACAATGGAACATCTTGGAAGCGTACAGCTCGAGAGAGATGTGAAATATTCTGATCCCAAAACGTGTTTCTCTGAGTGACAGTCTGCACATCTTTTTCCTTGTTGCATGAAGCATCAATCTGCTTTTCCGTTGGTTGCAATTGTTCAGTTTTCCTCTGAAAATTAAATTTGCATCCGCACAAAAGCGATCCCGCCGCTCTGGTAATTGACTCTGTCCCAGTTTTAATGGCTCTCCACCAGCTGTCCTCCCCTGTTATGTGCAGAGAATGGAGGTAATGACGACAACCTTCCCCGGTGTGTTTGGACAGGAGCGAAGCGAGAGATTCCTGTTGGACAGGTGAGTCCTTTCGGTGCAGCAGATGGACATAAACAAAAAGTTTCATTACAAGGCTAGCCGAGGGGAAGCCTTCAGCCTCATTCAGCCATCCGTCTCGTCAACACACTGCAGATGGGACACACTCAGTTTTTTGTTCTTCTTGTTTTTCTCCTCTTCAAATGCTTGTTCAATCGAACTCGTACAAAACAGCCCGGTGTCGCCTCAAGGCTCCGTCTGCTCCGAACACAGAGGAGGAGCGACTGTTTACTCCTCGACACAGAAATACTGGACCTTAACTCCACTGTTAGTCACATTTAATGTCAGATAAGATACTAATGTACCACTATATATATATATATATATATATATTCATTGTATCCTCCTGTCTTTCCATTTCTTATAATTCATCCTTCACTCCCTTTACTTTACTTTCCTTCCTTCATGCCTCATCCAATTTCTTCCTTCTATCTCTCCTCCTCTTCCTGTTTATTTCCCTCATTCCTTTGTTCTCTCAGTCTTCAGCTTTTTCAAATACTGGATCACTTCTTTCTTTCTGTACTTCTTTCCCATCCTCTTTGCTTCTTTTTCTTTGCTTTCTACATTTCTTTTCTCTCCTCACTTCCCTTTTCTTCCCACTCGTCTTCTTTTTTTTAATCTCTTCATTCCCTAATGTTTTCTTTATTTCTTTCCTTCTTTCAGTACTTGTTTCTTTATATCCTGCCTCCTTTCCTTCATTCTTTCTTTATTTCTTTCCTCCTTTAAGCAATCATTTCTTTTCCTTCCTCATGCCCTCTTTTTGTCTTTCCTTCTATCTTTTTATGCTGTTCCGTTAATGTTCTGACTTCTTACTTTCTTTATTTCCTTTGTTTCTCAGTCTTTATTTCTCTCTTTCCATTGTACATTCTTTCTGTATTTGTTTGCATGTCTTTCCCCCCATCTTTCCATATCCGTCTCGTGAATGTCCTGGCTTCTTCGTGTTTTGTTCCTCACTCATTTCTATCCTTATTTCTCTCTTTCTGTCCCTAATGCATTCTTTTCATCCCTCTATCCTTCTTTTGTTTACTTTTGTAAACGTGTTTCCTTCTTGCTTTCCATCTTCTTCTTTCCTTGTGTCCTTCCTGCTTTGCTTCAACCTCCTTTCCTTTAACTCTGATTACTCTTCCACTGCAGTATCTAATACTTTTACTCCGGTGAAGGATCTGAGTTCTTTTCCTGACACTGCAGATACACAAACTACTCTACACAGGAGTTCATCACGGCCGCTGAGCTCGGTCCTTGACTGCTATAATCACTGAATCTTTTTTTACTTTCCCCACCAGCAGGGAAAACTGTAGATATATGAAGCCATTAGAAGCTGCTGAACGGACTGCAGGAGGTGTAATAAGCTGCGGGGGGACGCTGACGGAGAGTGCAGGGCACTTTAAGGCCAGAGAATGACGCAGGTGAGAATAGACGATTGAATTGAGGAGCTGCCTTTAAAAGGGATGACTCTGTGGAAAAGACTCAAAAACGTTTTGTTTTCTCCTCCAACAGAGGAGGAGGAGGTGAGCATGAATCAGCACTTTTCAGAGTCAGATGAGGTGATTTCAGCCTGAGGTCAAAAAAACAAAGACGCACTCCAGTGCATCGGTTTGTTTCTATTTATGCTGCATATTGTTGCCTTATAATCATATTTTATTTGACTTTTTCTTTTGTCTCTAGTTCACTTATGGCATTAATATAAAGTATACATTATCATGTCGAGATTCTTGAATGTAGTTAAAGCTACACCAATCAATATCTCTATATGAACAATAGATGAAACAAATATGTAAAGCATGCAGCTGTTTTCATCAGACAAGCATTGGATGCTTGACCAACACAGGCTACTCCCTCCTACAGCCACACACAC
Source organism: Pagrus pagrus (assembly GCF_965226575.1). Classification (NCBI taxonomy): domain Eukaryota; kingdom Metazoa; phylum Chordata; class Actinopteri; order Spariformes; family Sparidae; genus Pagrus; species Pagrus pagrus. Next base: position 22,969,710 of record NC_140200.1, on the reverse strand, counting down.
ACTTCCTGATTGCACCCCTGGGTCGTCTGCTCCTCGGTTTGAAACCTGACCAGCATGGCGGCTTGTTTGGAAACTTCCTTTTATATAACAAAAATATTTCAACACCGAAATGTGTTTCTGAAGCATTTGAGGCCAGAAATAAGACACGCAGTTGCAGAATCTGTCTTCATTTCAGTGAGCTTTTATAGTTTTACAGGACTTTCCAGAGGCATGAGTCACACCGGACACACCGCATTTCCATAAAGTAGCCGACACCTCGCTCAGCTTGTGTTGCATTCTGAGAAATGGGGCACCACGCTGCCTGCTCCTCATTTGAATAAAGTTGAGTTTTAGGCTTCTCTATGCATGTCAGGGCCATCCAGCATGACTCAGCACACAAGTGAGATATGGCTCTGATCACAGAGAAACTTCTAAAACAGTTATTTCAGATAGTGTTTAGTTAGTCATGTTCATAAGCAATGGATGAATTTCAGAGATTTTTTCAGGGTTTGAAGACATTTTAGGCAAGAAATATGACATGACAGTTGCTGAGTCTGTTTTCATTTCAGATCGAGAAAAGCTTTTTTATATATATAGTTCTTCGGGAGTTTCCAGAGGCAGAGAGTTGCGCTGAACGCACCCGATTTGCAAAAGGTAGCCTAGACCTCAACTTGCGTTGTGTTTTAAGAGGTGGGCCGTCATATTACGCGTAGGCCTCTCAACGCAAGAAACCAAATTACACAACTGTTCCACGTATTCCGTTACTCCCTCAGCCGGGTAACAACATACAAGTACAGACATTTCAAAACAGAATTCTCAGATTCAAAACAGCTATCATGTCCTGGTGTGATATTAGGAAGTCCCCATCAGAAATACAGCACGTTAAAGGAGCACTCTCCTTTATGAAATGTTAATGAGAAGAGAAAGAAGATAAACTGAATAAACAAAGTGACCTTAAAGGACAACACAATTTCATACTGTTTTACTTTGTTGATATGTGGTGGACCCTGCCACCTTTCTAGCTTCAGACAGTGTTCTGGGATCTTATTTTCCTCTGAGAACAGCTTGTTTTTTTTGGTTACGGAAAACATTTATATTTCTGAGTTTGTATTATTACTTCATTAATACTGTAAATATTAAAATTCTGAGTTTTAATTTCTACTAACTACATAGTGCACCTTTAAGGAACCGATTTTATCAGCTGATATCGGCCTTCTGCAGATACATCGTCATATACAATAAGGTTTACTGTTGAACTGTAACACATCCTGCCTCTGTTACGTAATTTTGTAACGAATTGTCTGTTTAATAACCACAAATTTAGGTATGAATATGAATATCGGCTAGACATATCCAAATTTTGTACTCCCTAACATCGGAATCGGCCCCAAAAAATCCAGTATCAGTGGGGTTTTTAATACCTCGATGTGTCATTTGGTGCACGTCAACGTATATGACCCGCACAGCACACAGGGAACACTGCACACAGACAGTTTTTCATCTAACTGTGTGTTCAGATTTAACACATTTATGAGTCTTACTTTTTGCCGGTTTTAAAGAAAAACTTTGAACAATCCGGCTTTTGGATTTGTTTTGTTTGTTTATCACAGTTGTAGGGATCACTTATCATTTTGCATTGATTGACAGATTTACTGGCATCACTGTGCCTGGGGTATCTAGTAAAAGATTTGACAGTTTGTTATCCGTTCATCTGCTCTAAAGAGAAAAAAGGTTTCCTTGTAAAGAACTTGGAAGCCATCTAGTTTCTATACATTAAGTCTAAACTGTTCTGATTTCTCAGAGTGTTTCTACTGATTACAACTTTAGAGCTGTGACAGCACCGATCAATACCAGCAGCTGAAATGTAACAGCCATTATCGGAGCATTACCCAGCTTCACTGCAGCCATTACTGTAAATATCTCTGTTTGTAACTGGAGCGGAACAGTTTATGTTTAATAGGAAACAAACCTGATGGTAAACTCGGCCGTTTGATCCCACACAGTACAGAGCGAGTAGAGCAGCCAGATGGGCTGCAGCTTTAATGAAGACATGCTGCCAGAGACAGCTGGGCTCCCTGACGGCTCAGTGCTGCCCTCTGCTGTCTGTTACGGACACATCGGCCTGAGCAGGAGACGTTCAAAATGTGTGTGTGCTTCTATTGCTTTGTTTAACATGTGCAAATAGGCACAACAACAGAGATTTAGAGGTCTTCGCTAATCCTCCTGGTTTGTGGTAGACTTGAAACAGGACCTGAGGTGGGTAATGTCCTACATCTGTGTGTCATTATGTCGAACATCTGAGTGGCTCTAAGTGGACTGAGCTCTGATCATCTGTGGCATCATCATCATCATCATCATCATCATCATCATCATCATCACAGGAGAAAATGTAGTGTAGACAACCAAATCACGAGAATAAATGTTGGCATTATACATTTCTGCAAATCACAGATAAGTTGGACACTTAAGATTTCTTTAGGGTTTAGTTTGTTGTGACAATACTGTGTTTAGGCACAAAAAACACATGAAAAGATCATGTTTTGGCTTGTGACAGCAACCTGCTGCTGTCGCTGCAAACACAACTGGCTATGTCTCATTAAAATGACCCAGTTTTCTTGCCACAAAATTGTCTGGAAAATCAAGGAGATGTGAAATGTTGTCTTTGATGTCATAAATAATTTTAAAAAGCATACAGGGTGACATGCTGAATTTAAAGAGAAAGATCAATAGCTCACAGGTCGGAAGAACTTGCAAGAGTATGTCCATACGAAAGCTCCAATGACGTTTGTTACATTTTAAAACAAATCCCCAGCTACTTCAGACGTTTAGGAGAATGCTGCAACACTGTTTTGCTGTGAAGCTCCAGAAACGTTCTGTGAAACTTCACCTGACTTTCCATCAGCATGGAGGAAGGAGATGATAGATGAAATGACACTTTTGGGTGAACTTTTCCTTTAAGAATGTATGGCCATGGTTTAAGTCAAACAAACATGTACCAGGCTTCCCTCTAAGCTCTGACAGAGTAAAAGCTTACTCTCCGACATCAGCATGAAATTACTCTTAGATGATAATTAAGCCAGATGAGCGTAGTGACATCACATCTAGATCATATACAGACACAACCAGCTCCTCCAGATGTTGTTGAACTTCTGTTCTCCATCACTCAGACGAAACAACACAGACAAATCCTCTACAAAATATGTTTCTCTGAAGATACAAACATCACTTAAATTAAATAACTGAAGATGGTTATTCACACTTAGAGATGGAATCATTCTCTCCACCACCTGCTGCTTCTCTCAGATGGTTTATTCATATTTATATTTATACACAGTGTACTCAGTGACTCATGCAGCTCTTACTGTGCTTCTGATTCTTTCTGAAAAGATTCTTCTTATAACCGATGTGTATTTAACAGCCACATGGACTTCAGAGTGTATTTACAGGAGTGACAGTGAGGATTCTTGCTATTAAATAGACAATACAATGTTATTTTTGCGGTATTTAACATCTTTAATTAGATGTACTTAATATTGAAGCTGTTTGTTGTGGCAGGTAATAACACAGAGGGGAATCAGTACATAACTTTAAGCCTCCAGGCCAACATTTAATAAATCTACTGACATTTCTCAAAACTAATTACGCACCAGCATTTTACATTTCTGGACACTTGCGTATTGTTGAATATCGCTCAGTTAATGATTCTGGAGAGAGTTTAACTCATTTGCTGCTCTAACAAGTCATGAGAGGAGACAAACACGTGCAGCTGCTGAGGAGAAACACTACTGAATAGTGAAAGAAATGTTCAGCATGAAACTTCCCCAGTTGATTTCTTACTTTTGGACAAACATTTTTACTTTTTATTATTAAGTTTATGAAATTCTATGTTTAAACATGCAAATGACGCTATCTAGTTAAATATGCAAAAATCTTGCCGCTGGTCTGAAAGACGAAGTCTAATGGGAAGGAAAACAGCCTGAAATCTCAGAACTGACCAGCATGAAAATATCAGTGAGTAAAGTGTCTCCCTGCAGGTTCAAATAGAAAGCTGCTGAAGTTTCTGCCACAAGCTGACCTCTACACAGACCAGCAAGTGTCTGCGGAGCATTTTTATATGATAATAAATGCACACTTTTAGTAGTTCATGTTTCACATTATTCATTTGTACCAGCAAATTAATGATTCCTGAACAAGATCCATGCCTCCAAGTGCTGAATGTGCAGTCGACTGTATTCAGGCTGCTGGTTTAAAGTGGAAACCGACGACTTTTCCATCTAGCATTTCCAACTGGTATTCATTTTTGTGCCGCTGTCAAAAAGACAACCAAATGGAAACATGACAGCAGCAACACATGCTCATACCTAAACCACTGAATAGGTTGATTGTCAGTGTCTTCCAAAGCGTCATGACTGCTGCTGCATAACAGTGAAACAAATACCCAACCTTTACAGTAAGGTTGCAGTTTGGTTAGGTTTAGGACGACATTGTGGTTTGGGGTTCAGATCACTTCATTACGTCTGTAACTTCTTTTACAAACATACCTGGACACTAACAGCGGTCTCGTGAATGAAAGTCCTGTTTTGTTTAATCCATCCACCATTCCTTTACAAGGTTCTTGCTCTTACTTACATACTACTTCGCGCTAATTTCCTCCTCTTCAGCTGTAATAACTACTTTAGCTGCTCAAGGTTGCTGCCTAACAACAAACCTAACTATCGTTCATCATGAGGAGCTTAATTTTTCGACCTTTAAAGAGGAAGGCTGCTCTCAGAAAGGCTCAAAAGTGGATAGAAATGGCGCTATCGCAAAACCAACATTTACTGGATGAGACGTTGAAGCAGAAAACCTGTCTGTTGAGGGCTTTAAGCGCTGACTGGCATGCAGTCAGTAAAACAACAGATGATGTCTGTTTGGCGATGAGATCAAACTAAAGGAGATTAAAGAGAAACTGTGATGTATCCTTACCCTGAAAGTGTCCGGGGAGCTGAGGTGGAACTTCTGCCTGATGTCCTCGGTGGCACCGGCACACAGTCGGTAGAAGATGTGGTAATTTCTCTCCTCGGAGCTTTGTCTGCAGATCCTCGACTTCTCCAGCAGGTAGTGCGACACGAAGCCGCCCACGACCGCATTCTGACCACACGATCACAGACAGGAAACAAGTGTTAATACCACAAACATTCAACATCAACACATCTGGAGATACCAGGAGTATCACATCAGTAAACATGGAAGAAATCCAGTTTATAAAGTAGAAAATCAGGACACATGAAGGATGATACAAGCAAAACTAACAACAATATGTCAGGTCACAATGTGTTTATGAAACTATATGGAGATATGCTGATTCACAGCACATCCACAGCTGTAACAGACACAGTGACAATTATCCTACTAGCAGAGTCTGCCCCCTCATTACTGTTTGTTTTCTGCCGTGTAAGCGTCTGAGATGATTCAGGGAATATTGTGTTTATTCATGGATGCAAACGCGTTCATAAATATTCATAATTGAAGATCAATCTAAACTGTTTATGCTAAATAACCATAGCTATTAGGCGTCATATTTAATTCATAACTTTCATTGTTTGTAAAGCACTGTTTAAAGTGCGACTCCTCTGCAGAGAGCTCAGGAGACAAACTCTCCTGCTGGAAGTTCTTATTATAACACAGAACACTGAACCTTCTCATTGAAGTGGATCTCCACAAACTTCCCGAAGCGACTGCTGTTGTTGTTGCGGACGGTTTTTGCGTTTCCAAAAGCCTCCAGTAACGGGTTTGCTGCAGGATTAGAGACATAAAACACACATTCATTCAGAGGAAACGTCCACTTTGACTGCGATGAAGAGCAGAAGTGAATCTTACCTTCCACTATTCTTTCATCGATGTCCTGACCCGTTCCGTACGAGGTCGTCAGGTATCTGTCAGGAGAAACATGCTCAGTTATAGCAGGTTACATAAAAATCAGCATTAATTATATTTAATACAACAAAACAGTGTGACAGTTGATTCAGCTTCAAAGTTTTCTGAAACTTTATCAACCTTATTTATATCAATAAGACTTAATATTAGAAACAATCAGAAACAATCATCAAACAGTGAAGATAGTTGTGTATATTTGACAGATCTTTGACATTTTAAAGTAAAACAAAATAGAGTAGTGACTTTTACCCTCACGCAACTAATTACATTTAAAAAAAATTACTCAGACCACATGTCAAAAACTGCCATAAAAATACTATATAATAAATATATGCACAGTGGCATCATATAAACAAACTGGTATTCAAAGGGTTAAAATCCTGAATATGAATCAATATTTGGTCGTTATTATCAGGACTGATATTAGCTAAAAATGTGTAACCCAGTGAAAGTTGAAAATAATATTAATATATAGTATTATTTGACTATATATTTTTTTGTACTAAATGTCTTGTTTTTATCAGTTGCACGAGGGTCAAGTTTTATTATGATGCAAATCCCCCTTCAGGACACAAGGGAAATTGCATGTATTTGGGCCAACATACACGTAAACTGTATGTCTCACTATCTAGTGAAAAATTACAAAAACTCATCCAGGACCACTGAATGAATAACTGATAACACAGGATGCATGATTTTATGCTAAAAATAAAAAAGTAGTTTTTGAATGGTTTCTAATATGTACAACAGTTGTATCTGTCTGTAATATACACAGTGTATTATAGACATATTTTATGAGCTGAGGTTAAAATCTAAAAGAAAATAACAAACAAATACCTTTGCCAACATGTATGCAATATGCAATAATACATGAAAATAATCCAAAAATGGAATTAAAAAAACATCAAATGTATCAACAGTTGCATGGGGGTTAAGATTTATACCAACAACATGCTTCATAAGCTGACATTACATGTAAAACAAATGCAATGAAAAATGAATCCAATTTCAATTCAACAAAATTAAATTGGGTAAAAGAAATCACTACACACATGGACTGATGAAGCTTGTTATTATGTGCAGTGATTAGCTACAATGAATCCAGAAATTTAAAAAGATATATTTTTAAAAAATGACCAAAAATGTCTGCAGAGTATAAAAGCGCCTCGTCATCCTCACCTGAGCACAAACTTGGTGTTTTCGGTCTTCCCGGCCCCGGACTCCCCTGAGACGATGATGGACTGGCTCATCTTCAGGACCTTCATGTCCCTGTACGCCTTATCAGCTGGACGAGGAAACACAGACGGAGGGAACTGTTAGATTAGACTCTGCTCTGCCTCAAGGACACAGAGCTGACCCCACATACTCACCTTTTATTTTATTTACTGCAATGTAGAGGCGATAAGTCAGTCTGAGTGATGATAGAAAAGTTCAGGGGACTGTGGGAAATCTGAGTGCTGACTGCCACCTGGTGGCAAGATTGCAAACTACAACAGGGGATCATACTGATTTTTTTTAGAAAAATGTTGTATTTTTTGTAGTTTAATGTACAAAACAAATTGGTATAAATTTAGTTTACAAAAAGAGATTATTTAGTTACAATGCTCCAATAACGTCTACTTTATGTTAAAGATAATGATGATAAAGTTGACCAGAAACATCACAGAGAGAGTTGGTTTGCCCATTTTTGATGATACAATTTAATTAAACTAAACTTAAAACATTATTATTAAGTTTGCTTATTGTTTTATTTACATGTCATTTTCTTCTTGATCGCATTGTAATTTTAGTGTTTGGCTTTATAGCTGAGCAACACATACAGCTTTCATCTTTATTTAAGTTATTTTCTCAAGGGGAGAGACTAAAGGCGAGAGGGGAGCAAAATTACAAGTTCTTTTTGTATAATTCTATGTATAAATATTCAAATCCCTTTATGCGAGTACTGGACGAAGACACAATTCTTGTTTCATGCTCTTGACACATAAGAGTCAAAGATTTTTACAAAGAGAATCTTGGAAATTTTATCACCCCATAAATCAGAACACACTGTCAACAGTCCCCCAAAAATTCCATTTCACCATGTTTTTATTTGTAAAAACCTTCAGAATATAAACAGAAATAAAACAGGAGGGTTTGTGTACATGTAAGTGCTGCTGAAGTGAAGAGCCTTTATTTTAATTCATCATTTAATTAATTGCAATTCTCTCTTGCTTCTGGTGTAATTATGTTAATTCTTATATACTTTTTTTGTATATAACAAAAACTACAACTACACTACTGCAATTATCCTGTGCAATTGTCCATCTTGGTCATAAAGGTGAATAGAGGGTAAATAGTCTTTATTTTTATAAGCAATTTTATTTTATTTTACTTTCCTATTATTCTGTTTTGCATTTCTATTTAGCCTTTCTTCATTTTTTAATCTATCACTCAATCACTGCTGTAACAAGTGATTTTCCTTGGTGAGGGATCAATAAAGTCTTATCTTATACATACATGTTATTAAAAATATTTAACACTACACATGAATGGGGTAAACATAGATATTACAATGAAACTTCCCCAGTTGATTATTTACATTAAGACAATTATTTTAAGTAATTGCAATTAATTGCAAGTGTTCTGAAATTTCACATTTGAATATGCAAATAAGGCAATCTAATTAAATATGCACCAATTCACATTAATGCCAAGAACAGAAATTTGATCTATGAACAGTTCCTACACGTGTGTTTTGGACATTTTCTTCCCACTGGTCTGAAAGAAGACGCTATGAAAGCAAAATAGCCCAAAATCCATTCATTTCATTGCCATGCAACTGTATTTTCTTTACACAAACCAAGCACCCTGTTGTGTCCCAAATTAAATGTGTAATGGACCTCTTTGAGGGGGGTACTGATGGCCTAATTAGGCCTTATAAAATCTAAAGCCAAACTCTATTTAAAAACAACAGACAAAACTCAGTAGCAAATAACAAAATCAAGAAGCATCGTCATTTTATCAGAGTACAAGTACAAGTACAACCTCATCTATAAATAAAGGATGAATCACTGAGTCATCAGCCAGCACTTTAACAGCAAAGAGATCAGCAGTTGATATAAATTATAATAATAAAACGCAACATCTGACCAAACTGTTACCTAACCTGTTCACATTAGTCACTGTGTCCTCCAACAAAGGACAAACTCTGCTTCACTCTGCTGAACACAAGCCTGAAATATATATAACAGAACCAGGAGGACATTTACTGAACCCACACACTGAAAAGAAAACAACACGACCAACCTTTTATTTAATGTCAGCACATCGTGTATTTTAAAGAAATGACAGCGAGTGTGTTTCGCGTCTGCTCACCGATGGCGTAGACGTGCGGCGGCAGTGTGCCCAGGGACCGGCCCCGGTACTGCTTGATGGTCTCAGGCGAGTAAAGCTTTGGGAGGTCATAGTACGGGTTGACTGCGATCAAGATGTTGGCTACAAACGTCTGGAAGGAGAAGGAGAAGGAGGAGAAGAAGGATTACAAATTATATAAATAATATTTATTGCAAAAATATAAAATATAAAGATAAAGCCAAAATGAGGAGCCTTTGCCCAACATAGTTTCTGCTGCAGTTACATTTCTACGGGAATATGTTAAATACGTTAACTATGTGAGAGAGTGAGACCAAATAAAGTGTCAATAAATCTGACTTTAAAAAGTTGAGAAGTCCTCTCTTAGACTTTGGATCAGTTCCTTCTTCTGCCACTAGATGTCAGTGTGAGTCTGATTCACAGCCAACAGCAGCTGAATCACAGCAGAGAGAACACACCTGTGCTCACCTGAGCCCCGTGTTTATGTGTGTGTGCTCTTCTGTCTTTGTGAGGACCAGTTTGATGGGGTTGAGAATGGTTTTGGAAAGTCAGAATATTTTGTACAGCAACAACACTTTCAGACAGCCAGGACACTTGTGGAAAATTTTGGATATTTTTAGAAAAGTAGGCTATTGTTAGAGAGTGAGGTCAGTTTTAAAAACAAGGAGTTCTTTAGAAACTGAGGACAACATGTTCAGTCCTCACTGGAGCTGGCTTTAAATGAAGTAGGCATCTATTAAAAAAACTGAACTGTACAGCTCTGTCATTTAAATAATGGTCATATTCTACATATTTTTTAAATTGTTTTTATAATATTTCCGACATGTTATTGACCACTTTATATCTATATTCATGCTTTTTAAGTTGTGAAAACCTACTTTGAAATAAATCAGATTCTGACTCTGACTCTGATGAAGGTCAGGACATTAACAGTGTCAACGATGGTCGTGCCAAGAACAGCAGGAAAAATGTGTGTGTGTGTGTGTGTGTGTGTGTGTGTGTGTGTATGTGTGTGTGTGTGTGTGTGTGTGAGATACAGAGCATGATGAAGCTCAAGGCTGAGCTTAAATTAAGGTTAAGCAGCTCCGGGTGGTTTAAAATTCAATGATACACGGCTGTTAAGTTTTATAATGGATTCAGCTTGATTGAATTAAACAGGACTTTATCTCACTCCAGTTTGTCGAAGTTTTCAAACTGTATATTATTAACGTGTATTTGTTTTAACTTTTGGTTTAACTTATTCATTGTTTCTGTTGAGGTACATCACTTTGTATTGAAAGTCATGTTCAAGTTATAATTAGATCACTATCATTACCATCAGTATGTGGAGGAGTGAGACGTGTGTCTGCACGTGAAAGTGAAAAAGCAAGTGTGCAGTCAAGTGTGTACCTGTGTGTGTGTGCTCCACCCTAAGGTGCTCCAGCAGGCAGGTTAAAACAAATATTAGCAGATATTCTGTCTGATAGTGCAGCAGGTTCAGAAGGAGGTGACGAGTCTGTGTGTCATATCACAGATGTTCACTGCGTCCAGCTTAAGCTGCTAATACTTCTCATGTAATCACTGTTTTTTGTGTTGCTGATTATATTCAGAGAGTACGCAGAGGACTGGAGGAGTTCTGATCTAGTGATCATCTGGAAATGTCAAAAATCTCTGCAACAAATCTTTCATGCATCTCCTCCTTTTATTCTGTCGTCATTGTAATAATGACACAAGACGTTTGGGTCTGAGACCTGTTATCAGCTCAAGTTTCAGAGGAAATAATAATATTGTGGAGGAAGAACAAACAATAAATCAAGTGTTTTAGCAGCTTTAACATGTGTCATTTCCTCCTGACTGTCGGTACTTACATAAATCTTGTCTTTGCTGTATCTCACACGAATGTTGTTGAGCAGAGTCGCTTCATTCAGGTACATCAAAGAACCTGAGAGACAAAAAAAAAAGGTTACCCTACAACTACTACTACTACTACTACACATGGACATTAGGTAAGGTAGGTCAACAACAGACTTTGAAATGCGTTTTTAAATAAAGAAACTAATGTGTTTTTAGTATACTGTGTTTTTAAAGTGGAGGTTAAAAGACAATAACATTTGATGTTTTGTCCTGACAAATTGATTTTCAATCTTTTACTCACTGGTGGGTTAAGGTCAACGGTTTTATTGGCTAGAGAATATCCTGAAAGTGGGTTGTAACAAAGTCTGTTCTGAATTTTTGATCACTTATATTTCTCCACTGAGACTGAGTGTGGTTTTATTGTAAAGAAACAGCCTCAGACATCATCTTGATAAAGGCAACACAGCTGGAAACTTTTCTAGAAAACAGCTTCATATTTGGCCTGAGAGACGTCACTACAGGACAGTACATCAGTTAGAACAGTATTTCATATTTAAAAAAAATGGTTGTCAGATGGAGACAACTCTACATAACAGAAGGGAAAATGAGGTAACAAGAAGAAACTTACAGTTATCCTCCACTTGTTTGTTGACATCCTCCTCTGCAGGGAACACCTGGTTGATAGCAGCCAAAAATGTCTGCAAAAAAGAGAAATGTTTCAAACATTAAGTCAAGAAATCTCACGCCAGTACAACCAAAAACATGGCATGGCATCAAGTTCTGCTTAAACTACATATCCTCCTTTTCAGTGATTTACTGCCATCACTTATCTTGTTGGACGGCTGTCGTCAACCATTAAAATCCATCTTGAAAAAAATAAATCACTGAAAGGTTTTTATTCTCATTTCTTTTCTTTTTTTGGAAATCTATTTCTTTCTGTCCTTTCTGTTACTTTAAACTTTAAATAATACATGGACCCAGACATAAATATACCAGCTGCTGGTCCAGCTGAAGGCCTGATGAATTATTTGCAGGCAGCAGGTAACAGGATCACAGCGAGAGGAGGCTGGAAGGAGCGACCGGTCAACACCTCCACGGCACAGACACAACTCTGCATTATTAACGGCTTTATAAACAGATCATTAAAGATTTCACAAGAAGAATCATGTCACATCATGACATGAGAGAAGAGAGCTAATACTAAGTTAGGAAACAGTCTTGATGTTTTAGAAACTCCACTTCAGTTTGGTTTTACATCTCGTCTAATCTCTTTATCATCAGGTCAAGGTCACAGATGTACATTGACTGAAGTACTGTAAAAAAGTATGAGGTCTCCATTTGATGCTACTTTGCACCTATAAATATTCAGAGGGAAGCACTGTACTTTATCACATTTATTCGAAGATGGAGTTACTTTTCAAATCGAGATATAAACTCATAAAAAATGCATTGTTAGAGATTAAACCAGTGTTTTCCAACCTTTGTGGTTTGTGAACACTTCAGGAAAACCCCTCCAGGTAAAGCTGTGCTCCGCTTTGTTTGGCATGTTTACATGCACAAAATATTGTTTTTTACCAGTACTCCCAAAAACACAATATTCTCACTGAACTGTTTACACGGCTAATGAAAATTAATATTTGACTAATATTCCTGTTAACATGCAGCCGTGCACACTCGGGTAGACGAAGACAGCCTCCCTCTTTCATCCATTCAGGAACCTTTTTGAAAACGTCAGTTCTGTGATATTTGTGCGGATCCAAAAACCTGCTGGGGTCCAAGTCTTTAATAATCTTAAAAAATAGGTGTGTTTCTCCATCCGTCTCTGACATCTGTCTCTGACCCAGCCTAACAAACATTTGGTGAGGCAACACACAAAGCTGACGGTAGAGTAGCAAGAGGCTTTGTGTTGACTGAACCTGACAAAATCAAAACAAAAAAAATTACTAAAATAAATGAATATGCCACGAAAGATAATGTTAAAAAAAAAGGCTTTACTTGATTAATAAAATGTGACATAAATTAATATTTATTTGTAATAAATGGGAACGTTATTGTATTTATTCACCTTTGTATAAGTTCTCCATTTGTTCACATTCCCATTTATTTTTCCATTTTACTTACTGTACCTATTTATGACACTCAGTAGCATAATGAAGTCGAAACGCATTAAGAAATGTAAAAAGAAAATACATAGAGAAACAACTTTGGGAAAATAAATAGGGGTAAAACGCAAAGCCAATATAACTGGCCTTAGAAATGAATACACAAACAAATAAATACATTTAAAAATGAATAAATAACAGGGATAACTTAACGGGAAAGTAAACACGAAGGTACAAAACTACAAAAGCAAACAGCAATTTATGTAAACTGATTAAGGCCTGGATTTATTTCCAACATATTTTTGGTGCATTTAATGTCATTAATTTATTAATCGAGTCATTCATGTGTTTATTTATTTTTGATTTGGGTGATTGGGATCCTCTATAGAAAACTAATAAAAACCCCATCTGAGACATATTCTGCATCATAATATATTACGGAACACAGTACAATGCACTGTACACATGAATGCTCTGATGATGTTTTATCCCTCATGCTTCATTTCTAATATCTAAACAAACTATGGGGTTAACATTCAGGCTAAAATCATATTAGTGTCGCATGTCAATGTAGTCGTTGCTCCACCTGAGGTTTATTTTTACTCCTCGGCTCAGATGCTTTCACTGTCCACGCATTTCAAACCAAACAAACCTGAAGTAATACCCGAGCGTAGGTGGGGACATGTGATCTCAGTGTTTTGGAGAGGGGGGTGCTGGGTGTTGTATTTCTGTGCTCTGCAGGCCGGTCACTGCCAGCTCCTGTAGGCTCCAGCAGCTCTCTCTGCAGGCCTGAGCCATTTAATCTGCCCTGAAGAATGAGGTGCTGCAGCGGGCCTTCAGAACAGAGGCTGCAGTGCCAAGGTGACGTACAGGCGATTCATTCTCTCTAGTGGTGGCATGTTCCACATTCTCAGCCCAAACTGGACGGATTCCACAACACTGCACCACGTGAGGAGAAAATAGTGGAGAGAGAGGAGGTGGAGGCGGAGGTGACGCAAGGCCAATAATCTGAGAGAAAAAGAAGCTGAACACCGTTCATCACAACCAAGGTGGAGAGAAACAGCAGCTGAGCGCAGAGAACGACCCAGGTTTGATCCGAGCTAATAGCACTAGCACTAGCATCACTGATCACTACCTTATCCTAGCTGCCACACTACAAAACAAGTTATCAATAAACATCTGAGTCCCTATGACAGCTACAGCAAGCTTTATATACAGCAGACAGGAAACCCACAATCAGACTGTGTCTCAGAGAACCAGGGTTACAAAAAGTTACTTCAAGATTTTAAATCTCACATTTAGTCTGTTTGTCTCAAATACTTTATAATGTTTTATCATTTAAAGTCTATAAAGATGTAATAGCCTCCTCTCCTTCCCTTAACTTTTTTTCTCTCTCTCCATCACCAACACTGAGGCAGATCAAACTGTGGACACCATCTGGGACACACAGACACTGAAGGACAAAGACCGATAGTATGACGGGGTATCATGCTCCCTGTCCTCCTCCTGACGTCCATCACAGGAGGTCTGCCAGTGAGTGAACACGTCGTCAGACACTGGCACAAACTGGCTGCAGCAGGACAGACTGGACATTGTTCTGACTGTTACAGGCCTCTGCTGCAGCCCGGAAACTCGCTCTGAGAACAGATCTGAGGAGAACGAGTTTTTCATGTTTCCAAAGCAATGATTAGTGAATAAAAATACTGCTTTTACACAGACTTTACCCCGAAGTGAACCTCTCAGGAAACACTGCAATGCAGGCTCAACAAACCTATAGAATATTTAAGGTCAAAGACAGCTGAAGTTTGGTTTGATTCTGTCACTTCCTGAGAGACAAAACAAAGGGCAAAGGGTTCTGATCATGAGACCAACAAAAGGCACAGAGATCATGTTTTAAACCACGTGGCTCTAAGGTGTAAAACCAGATATGAGTGACTTTAAGTCTAATACGTAGACAGATATTACACTTGATCAGACTGAATATCAATGTGCCAAGCACACGGCAGAACCCACAACTTCTCCTTGTTGCAACTGCATCTATATAAGTCAGCCACAAGTAGTAAATACAGAACTGGCAACAAAACGCAGAGTGTATTGAGGCATATTTGGCATAAATGAGTTTGTTCCACACTGATCACACAGCAGGAGACTGGAGAGGTGGATTATGTTGCAACATTTTGCTTTGCTGTGAAAAATTGCAGTTATGCATTTATCAAAATCTGTAAGATTGTAAGAAGAGCTGCAACCATGAATCCATTCCCTGTCAACTATCATATCAAACACAAACTGATTTGATCATCAATTATTCCGTTTAATATTTTAAAGGAATAAGAGTTAGACTTCTGATTCAGCTTGTTAAATGTGAATGTGTTCGGGTTTCTTTCCTCTTCTATGACAGTAAACTGAACATCTTTGGGTTTTGAACAAAGCAAGACACTCGCATGCAGAGTCGGCGCAGCAGGATGTCTTGTGACGCGCACACAGATGGAAAAACCTCAACTTTTACAAATGCAGCTAATATTGGTTTACCCCAAGCACCTAGCTAACAGTCCAACAGAGTGTGCTAGCATGCACAGTATTTATTAGCAGCTTAGCCTACTCTTCACAACACAGCAGGCTTTTAGAGAGCATGATGGCTAACACTGCTGTTAGCACAAAAGATCTTGTGTGCACAAGATGACTTTTGTGCAATCATTCAGGCAAAGACAGTTTGTGCGCACATGTATTGTATATACATCTTCATGTTTTGGGTCTTTGTAGCAGCGTTAAGTCTACTGTAACTGTTGTGAAGTACCTCCATCATGAAACAAAAGATGCCTGTCTCAAATAGTCAGTTAGTTAAAAAACTGAGTTTTAGTGTTTTTAATTAATAAATTATAAGATTAAAGGTCATAATTCAACTAAGAAACTAAAACGTGAACTTTCACACACATGAAGGACACCACACAGTGCAAACACTTTCAGCCCTGAGAGCAGTGTTCACATTAACCACTGACAGTCCGGTGTTTTATGGGCCGACGGTACACAGAATTAGTGAGGAGGCTCTTTGAAAGTAAGCACTCAGTCACAGAGGCCTTCTGGGAGGAAGATTACCGAGACGGACACCAAGCTTTAGGGGTTACCACAGCGACGGGCTCTCAGGGACATTAAAAGCTTTGCCGAGGGCAATATGGCATCTCATCCAGCAGAAAAGTGAATTAACGTTGAGCGAGAAAAGCCCGTTTGTCTTTGCAGTGAGCCACTTGACTTCAGATAGCGCTGATTAATTCTGTGCTGGAGCGCATTAGAGCTGCAGGCTGTAAACTGTCTGCAGGTGAATCATAGAGTGAATGATTCTTTATTGCTCTCAGGACTGTGGCCTCTTCCGCATCCGATTAAGTGACACATTAAATCATTAACAAACTGCAGGTGAACGCATATCGGAAAAGGTTCGTCAGGCAGAGAGATCCAGGAAGCACCTGAGCAGGAGTATGGATTGTGAGACTTTCCAGTGGCGTTCAACCTTTAATGCACCTTTATCACTTCTGAAACAAAGATCTATGATAAGAATATTAAGATTTAATCCAGAGTCATGACTCATGAGGTCAGTACACACTACATTACCCACAATGCCACCCTGCCATAAGAATTCCACAGTAGAACTGTAAACTCTCTTCTTCAGTCTGCTCTCCTGTCATGCCTGAATGTACATGAGACCTCCTGTATCCATGACAACAGCTGTCTCGCTTCACTTGTCAAAGGCCAGCTAGCTTGTTATGCCAAACAAGGAAATGCAGCCTTTAATTTAATTTAACAGGCTAACATCAGTGCTAGCTTCTCTAACAGGCTAACTTTTTCTTCAACATCCGTGTTAGCTTCTCCAACAGTTTTTCACACACGATAACATCAATGTTAGCTTCTGTAACAGGTTAACATCAATGCCAGCCTCCCCAACATCAGTGTTAGCTTCTCCCTCAGTTTAACATCAGTGTAAGCTTCTCTGACTGGCTACAGAGTTAGCCACTCTAGCTGGCTAAAATCAATGTTAGCCTCAACAGGCTAACATCTCTGTAAGCTTCCCCAACAGGAGGCTTGACTTCACCAATGTCGTGTGTTAGCTACTTCAACAGTATACCATCAGTGTTAGCTTGTTCAACAGTATACCATCAGTGTTAGCTTCTTCAAGAGTTTACCAGCAGTGTTAGCTACTTCAACAGTATACCATCAGTGTTAGCTTGTTCAACAGTATACCATCAGTGTTAGCTTCTTCAAGAGTTCACCAGCAGTGTTAGCTTCTTCAACATTGATGGATTCTCAAACAGGCTAACGACAGTGTTGGCTTCTCAAACAGGCTAACGCTGCCTTTCAGCCATACTATTTCAGTGTTCATGTAGTTCCCCTATTCTAAGATTTAAAAAAAAAACAAATACAGTCATGAAAACTGTTTCTGTAATACCAAAATGTCTTCCTAAACTGAGATTAGATGGATTTTGGACCTGGACGTTTCTGTAACGAGGCCCGTGTTGTAGAGGTTGAGAGCTGTCTCACCTTTCCCTTCTGTTTGAGAGGTTCGATGGTGAGGCTGTCGGCTCCGATGTCCACTATAGTTCCCAGCTGGAACCCGTCCGATGGGTGGGGCGCCCACACCGGCTTCCCATCCTCCATCGCACCGCTCTGAGGGCTCTGGAAAACATGACATATGTAACAGTCAGAGGTTTAACATATAACGTTTTCTTTATTTGACAGCCAAGTTCACATATAAAGTTTGAAAGGTGGAATTTTTACAGCACATGTGAGCCTGAAACCTGGTGGAGCCTTAAAAAAATACATGAGAGCCAACTGCTAGCATATACAGTATGTCTGCCAAGTGACTCAAAACAAGTTTTCT
Source organism: Pagrus pagrus (assembly GCF_965226575.1). Classification (NCBI taxonomy): domain Eukaryota; kingdom Metazoa; phylum Chordata; class Actinopteri; order Spariformes; family Sparidae; genus Pagrus; species Pagrus pagrus. Next base: position 22,951,662 of record NC_140200.1, on the reverse strand, counting down.
CTGTCAAACTGATTTGACATAAATGGCTAAAAAAGATGAAATAAATGCTACAGATTCAAATCTGTGTGATTGAAGGATGAAATTCTGCATAACAGCAGGAAAGATGGTTCAAAACATCTATTGTAAGGTCATTTTTTTTTACCCTAATTTATTAAATCTTTGTTCCAAATGGACTAAATCCTTACCAACACGTTTTAAAAGGCCAGGACACAATTTAAACCACATTTTCTCACTTTCCGAACATTTTGTTAACGTTGGAAAACCGTCTGAATGATTGAAATTGTAAAACAGAAGCGATCCTCAAACTGTGGACGACACACTTCGACCCACATGTGTCTGAGCTCTCTGCCAACAAACCAATTACAGCGTTATTGAGTCAAACCGCCCGCTGATCGTATTACTGTGGTGGTGTTGTAACAGAATGAGGTTGTTTCCCTCTGGGACGACCTCTGATACTCACCACCTCGCCTGATGTAAAGAAACAAGAGAGAAAACTGGTAGTTCAGGTCATTTACTGCAGCTTTGTACCTGTCATCTCAACTCAGCGTTAAAAACGTCACAGTAAGTGCTGGAAAAGCTCCAGACTCCCTTACAAAAAGTGTGATTTTAAAAGTTGTTATGTGAGGAGAAACTTCAAAAAAAACTTTGTGAAACAGCTACGACAAATTCTACATCGTTGGTGCCTTCTTGTAAATCCTGCATTAAATACAAAACATTATGATGTTTCTTTCCTTGCAAAGAGAGTCAGTTTGTCACATCATCTCTCTACCATCTCTGCTACCTCCTAGCAGCTGTTTGAATGCACTGTTTCAACTGACTTTACCATTTACAACAAATGTTTTAAAGACTACAACATACTGACGGTAAACATCGCAAATTTTACAAATACAGTAAACAGCAACTAACATAGGCTACTTATTTGTCATCTGTGAAGAAAGCTCCCCAGACTCCCTTAAAAAAACAACAATTTTGAGACTTGTTGCATCAGGAGAAACTGTATGAACATTGTGAAACACCGTCTACAACACATTCTTAACTATTTGGGCCTTCTTGTTGATTCGGCAAACATTATACATGAAGATGTTTCTTTCTTTGTGTAAAAAAAATGTTTTATCGGTCTGTTCCAGTGATGTAGGTGCACACTGACGGGCTTGCAACTGTCTACTTGCGATCGCATCACTCAGGACGGATGGTAAAACCAAACATAAACAGCGTTAATTAATGCAAATGCTAAATGTGAAAATAACTGGCAGTATAATAATGAAACTAATTGCCCGAGTTCCCACTTTTATTGTCTCCCTGAACAAGGCAGCAGGAGGGCCATCCGACCACAAACTACCACCATGTGTGAGAAAACAGGAAAAACAAACCAAACTGTGTTTACATGCAAACTTTGTCCCCTTCTTTATCAAGATGAACTGTTAAGCCTTCAAATGATGCTCTCCTAAAGGTCAAGGCTTCAAATAATAATCAGAAACCCCAGGACACACAAATACTGCAGATATTATGTAGTTAGAGGGTTAGATGAGTCTCTAATTCAATCTGTGGTTACAGAGATTGTCCAGCAACCACAAACAGAGATTAACACTGTAACTCATTCAGCTTTAAGCATCAATCCAAAGCTGAAGAAGCCAGTTTACTGCCAGCTGAGAGCATCCTGACTGCTAACATGAATGAGTCGGCATCACTGAGCAGCGACTCGGCTGCCAATAAGATCTGAGATTCTGAGCCAAGTCGTGTCTCACACGGTTTCCATCCACACAGCGTTCAGCCGCTCGCTCTTCACACCGTGGCTTCCTGCCAAACTGCAAACTTAATAACAGCATCAAGTCTTCGATGGGAAGTTAAAATAATTACCTCAGAGTGCAGCTCTGACTGAGTGCCACACAAAGATAATATCAGATTCAATTAGAGATGTTAAACCATTACTGTCTGAGTACAGTTGTGTCTTCTGTTAGTGAAGTCTGATACCTGGAGGAGGGCAGCTTTGATTCCTTCAGGTCTATACCTGACAGTGAGCAAGAGTCTGAATCATATCTCATTTGTATTCATGGTACAAATGGTTGTACTGTGTAGAAGGTATTGTGCAGAGGTCAGAGACTCTGCCCTGCAGCTCAAGAGGTCACAGGTTCAAACACGCAACAACAACAAAAACTGTGTTCATCCTGTTTTGTACTACAGACTGAGCCACCTTCGGACATGTGTTTAGTCACGAAAGATCGTCAACAAATCCATGAAAAGACCCAAAAACAAGCATTGTGTGTTTATCACAGCCTGATATAACTCCTTCATCTGTTCCATAGAGCCCCTATTGTCCAAAAACTATTCAAAACAATTTAAATTAAACTATTACAACACTCACTAGAGAACAAAATGTGGATTAATCTGCCGCTGAAAATAGTCTCCAACAAATGCACCATTTCCCTCCAGCTGTGTTAAGAAATTAATTCTAAGTGCCGTATCGTAGGCAACTGAAACACGTCCAGTTTCCTACAATACAGCACTGAGGATTACTGGGCCTGGATGACTGAGAACCTTCATCAACATTAAGAAATTGATAAGACTTTTTTTTCATGAAACAAGTTTAAACCCTTTGGTAGGAACCAATGTGGTTGAAGCTGAGAGGCACAGACAGGAAGTTAGAAAGCACTGAGAGATGACGAACACATTCAGGACACATTTTCAAGTGAAAATGTCAAACATCTGCTGGTTCGAGCTTCTCTTTGTGAGGATTTGCTGCTTTTCTTCTCATTTAAAACAGTAAATAAAGAGTCTTTGGGTTTTGGATTGTTGGTCAGACAAAAGAATCAATCTGAGGACGTCACTTTGGGCTCTGGGACACTGTGAAGCATTTTTTCACATTTTAAAGAACAAATGATTAACCAGTTAATCTTTACAGTACACTGCAGGTTCATGGATAATGAAAATAATCATTAGTTGCAGGCCTACACATGAGTGTGCTGGAGACTCTCACCTGGCCTCCTTCCTGAATAAGTCAGTATAAAAGGGCCTGAACACTGAGTGGCTTCAGCCTGATTCTCCTGAAAGGAGGACGACTAAATGTAGCTCAAAGGTTGCTGGTAACTCATTGGCAGAGCTGTAAAAACCACCCGGCGAACAAAGAGGCAGGCTGCATTTCTCTGTGATATAAAAAGGGCCATTTAGGAAGAAGAGCTTTGTACGGCTGAATCAATCCTCTGAGTGCTAACAGAGTGAGGCAGCAGGTCAAATACTGCTGCAACAGCAATATGTCAAACATCTATGTGTGCATTCATGCAACAGATTCATAAATGCTTGTCATGAGTTATATTTAAAGCACCAGGCCTGAATTATATTAAATCAAAGGATATTTCAGATATAAAAATATAAAACAAATAAAGCTGCGTATGCAAGGATTTTCTTTAGGTTGTTTAGAGGTCGTCTATTTAAGTCTACTGCACTAATTCTATATCTGACAGTGTGGTGCAGCAGGTTAACAAGAATATTTAATACTTCCATACGATTCATTATTCAGATTGTCTGCAGTGCTGCTGCCTCTGCTGCAGGGCACTGTGGCTTCATGTGTCAGCCGAACAGCTTCAACATCAGCCTCCGATCAAAACAATCATTTGACATCAGGAACTACTACAACAGTATATGATGCGTTTCTGTAAAGTTACAGTCACATAAAGAGAGTTTAATAAAGTCCGACTGCAGCGCTGGGAGCTGTGAAACAACAGGATCCAACCTGCTCCAGTTCAGCCCACACACCATCACCGACACACCGAACATCTTCTACCAGCACACAGGAAGTGATTTCATCACCTCCTGAGCAACACCAATAAAAACTATTGGCTGACAGATGAGAGTAACACTGAGGTTATAATGAGAGGTTATTCCACTTATTGATATTCTGCTGAATGATGCTGCGTTCCTGTGACCTGGGAAATAAGAGTGTAATCCGTCTTCATGGAGCGATGCAGTGAAACGGTGAAAGCTGCAAATCAGAAGTAGGATGATACTCCAGGTGATGAGGCGTTCACATCAACATGGTGGGCAACACACCACTCTGAATATGTGATGACCTCACATCATCTGCTCACTGGTTTGTAAACAAACACAGCTGGCCTGCAGTAATGAATATTTATATTTACATCAGCACATTGTTTTGGTTTTACAGCCACAGAATGATTGTTTTGGTTCAGTCTGAGCGCTCTCATCAATTTACTTCCAGCTGTCTTCATCGAACAAGCTCCGTTAACCAAACTTAACTCCACCAACGAACAGGCAGTGATGAAAGGAGGATGTAGCCAGAAGCTCAAAAGCTCCAAACTTTTAGCTTTAAACAGTCAGAAATCAATGTGTTGATTAGCTTTTCCCATTAAATGTACAGAGTGGTGTAGTCTGTAGTCCTAAAACCCAAGAATTTGTTAGCATTTTTGCACATCCGTTTCCCTCATCTCAGAGTTTTTTTGAAATCACTTTCAGCTAAATGTGTGAAATAAGGTGTGTGGTTACAACAGGCTGAAGATATTTACACATTTTGTTCTACGACAGTTCTGTTAAACTTCTTTTGTAGAAGGGCCTGATCCGGGCCGTACTTTTACATTCACTAGATTTGCCCTTTAAAGCTTGTAATTTAAATCTGTTAAAACAATACACTTCCTCAGTTTTCACAATAGAAAAATAAAGTACCGAAACAATGCACCTTTTAAATCTTAGACGTAGGGTGTCAGGTTGATTCTCATACATATTCCCTCTGCTTAAACAGTCGGTAAAAAATTTTTGGCTTAGCAACAGACAAAACAAATGAATGGGCTAATCAGCTGACTAACAAAATGATTAAAGGGCCGGAACAAGGTTATAAAAGGGCCACATTTGGTACGGAGGGTGCGGAGGTTGTCGGGGACATTAAACGCTTCACAGCTTACTCTGACTTTACAACTTGTACATTGATCAGTTTATAGAAAATGTGTATAGTAATTGTGCAGTAAGATGCTTAGTGGTGGTGACGTTAAAGTCATGTGACCGTGATGTCGTCTGTTTATAGCCTAACATTAGCTTTTTACTTCTATAGATTTTATGTAATTTATGCTTCAAAAATCATAAAAGTGGTGTTCATCTGTGAAGATCATGTTGCTGTACAAAACGTGTAAGTATCATAAACTTGTGTTTGCCACATCAGCCAATCAGCATCCCAAAATCCACATAGAGTACAGCCACATCTGTTCCATCTGCATACAAATAACATGATTTACATATTTATACTGTATTAGTATAAGTATTAACACACTGCATGTATCTTGGCTTGGTGTGCCGGTGGACTGTTTACTTTTCCACGCCATAAAAATGCTAAACGTACAAATATCACTTTTGTTTGGCAACATGCAAATATTCAGGACAGGTTTTTTTTAAAGGATTCACAGAGGACAAAGTGTGCGAGACAAGGCTAAGGAACAAATGTACAGAAGAAAAAGAGCCTGAGGGTGAAAACCTGACTTCTAATTTACATTTTCTGACATTAAACTTAAAAAAAACCTCCACTCTGGGATTAACAGCAGACTCACAGAGCAGCTAAATTTATCAACCATGTCTCATCCTGTAATTTCTGGTTTTACCTCCAACTGTGGAGACAGCTGATCCTCCTGGTCTGCAGCAGAAACCACAAAGTACCAACAACAGTCAGCTAATAGCAGAGCTGAGCCACTCAGGATCACATTAATGTCTTTTACTAAAGCCTGAAACTGAAAGGGTGCAGTCTATTTGCAGCCACTGGCCTAAATATTAAAATCCTGCGAACAAAGGCTCCACACGTATCGAGCTGTCAGCGTCCTCCTCAACATTATTCCCATTAACATCCTCAGTCAGGTGAAAAATTAAAGATACAAACAGAGCTGAGTGAAGATCTGCTGATCATTCCCACGGCAGCCATCCGGGAGTGAGTCAGAGTTACTGGTCCAGCACACACACAAGCATTATGCTAATGCTGAGTGTCACTAAATTGGTTTTAAGATTTTGCACAGGAGGAACAGTGAGTGAACACATTAATTAGAGGGAGAAAATGCAAATAAACTGGCTGAATAAGTTCTTCATCCTTCAGTGAAACAGTCAAGCGCTTTAAAAACAACAACTTAAGAGGGTTAGAAGAGTCGTTTGCCACTTTTACTTCAGCCCAGAGCCACTTCTTCATCGTTTCTGTACAAACCCTGGGTTTACGAACATCAGCTTCTCACAACTTCAACTTATGCCATTTTAATGACATAAATCTTGCACATAAGGTATCTTCAAGTGTCTTTTTTGTCTGATCAACAAAGACCCCAAAAATATCAATATACTATCATGTAAAACAAAGGAAAAACGGCGAATCGTCATAACTGAGAAGGTGGAACTGGGGAATGTTTGTTATTTCGGCTTGAGAAATGACAATCAAATTATGTCTTAAATCAATTCACTAATCATTACAGCTATAAGCTAATAAATATTCAAGATTATTGCCATTTTTTTTTACTACAATTATGAGACATATATCATCCACGGCTGCAAAAAGACACAGCTAATAACAAGGCTAACAGCTCTATGAGCCTGTACTTGCTAGCACTAGCATGCTAACATGCTCACAAAGACCGTGCTAACATGCTAATGTTTAGCAGGTATAATGTTTACTAGGGGTGAGCCATCTGAGCAATAAATAAAGCCCGTCCTCATCAGAAAAATGTCCAAGCAGCTTATTACGACCCATATTGATGTTTCTTTTCAGGCGGCGACCTCTAGTGGTTTTAGTAATTACTAGAACAGCAAAGGAGGAAGTCAGGTAAAGCAGTACAACGGCCCAGACACACAAAACTGACAAAGAGCTGCACTTAAACACACCGTAAAGACTACAGCTGACAGCCCACTAGCAAATAAGTCTCCATACCACCAGGGGGCGGTAGTCTGTATTTGTAATTCAAAAAGGGGAACTGAAACACTCGGGACTACTAATATACAAACCGCTGTTATGATAAAAGCAGCATTTTTTCAACACTATGTCCGCCAATATAGCCGTTTCTAATCGAGAATATGTCTGGTTAGAAAGGTTTAAATGTCACTGGTGAAGAGACAGAGGTGAGAAATAAGGAGAAACTGCACTAAATGGGTGAAATCATGAATTTTACAGTTACAGGCTCCCCAGCTCCTTTCTTTATCTGTTACTGTCGACTGAATTGCTTCACTTAACGATCTAAAATTATCATATTATTCATCCTTAATGTTCACCATGTTCAACATCTTAGTTTAGCAAGCAATCATTTGGTAATTAGCATGACACTCCACTGATGATTTGAATCAACGTTCAGCAGGCATCCCACGTTAAAAAGCTCCAAAAAAGCAAGAAAGTGGACAAGGAATTAAGATTATTTTGTCAAACTGTGCATGAAATCTTAATTTCCATAATTTTCAATTCCAACATGAACCGCTCTGACCACACCTGATATGTAAACAAACTGCATCCACCTTCAGACTTGTGACCACTTTAACAATGGAAGAGTTTCTCTTCTGTCCTTTCTTTCTTTCTTTCTTTCTTTTTCTACATAAAAAGAGTGGGACACACCTGTCCTTCAAAGTGCTTTGACCTCCACAACAAAGAGGTCCACTATTTGGTTACAAGCTCAAAGTCTCTCACAGTTTACATATTCAAACATAGGTAAAACAATAATAGGGTCAAATAACTGTTGGCTGTTTGCTCTGCTGTGACGCCTGAGGTGAATACGACATAAAAACATAAAAACATGCAATGACAGACAGAATCACCATCGTATGACAGGTTTTTATAGTTTGCACTGTACTATTTCTGCAACTTCACCTCAGAATCAATCCTCAGATCAACTTATTTCGAAAAATGATTTATACTGTGACAATAATTCATATAAGAGGTGCTAAAAATGTCTGACCGGAGGGACTTTGATAGTGAGGGTATCTGAGGCACTGGTGCATAAAGACAAGTTGTCAAAACTCATCTCTCCACTCTGCAGCTGCCTGAATGCACTCAAGCCCAATGTGTGGACGTGAGCATGATGAGCATCAGTTCATGTAAATTTTCCCACGACACGAACAATGTTTGATTCATCCTCTCAGCAGAGCGAGTTGACTGCCTGTTATTAGACCTGAGTCAAACTGTGGGGGATTATTTTGGGATTTAGTGGCACTGGAAGTCTGTTTTCTTTGCCACTCTGTGGTGTGGTTTTGCTTCTGGTTGATTTTACCTCAAACTGACACATAAACACCAAATCTGTTCAACATCCATTACTGAACATTTATATCTGTACTGGGGAGCACTGAGGCCAAGATGAGGATCAAGTTCTGACAGGGTGACCTGATGGCCTCACAGTTCAAAGTGGCAGCTGGGCAAGAATGCTGTTTTTTTTCCCTAATCCTAACAGGTGGGTTTTGTGCCTTAACCTAACCAGCTGGTAAGCACAGTGTTGTCACAACATCAAATTGAATATTGAACATAAAGAAACATAAAATTTAAACACATCTGTCAGAGCTCCACACTAACCTTTTTCACCATCCCAGTGAACAGAAACCGTCCCCGACACAAATTGTTGCGTCTTTACTTTCTTATTATCATCGATACTTGTTAGTTAAAAGTATGAGCATTTTCACATCTAAACTGTTCTACGCATAAGCACTTCAGTACTAGTCATCTATTGTGTCCATCCTGTATTTGTCATGGCCGGAGAGCCAGGTTATGACAATTTAAACAACAAACAGGAGATACAGCAGAGCACAGCAGCGCTTCTTCTCTGGGTGCAGCCGGTACAGGGCAAAAATAATAATATTCCAGTGCACACCAGAATGGATTGACACTATTTCATTATAAGTTACATAAAAACAAGCGTTTGCAGAAATGTACGGTGCCAACATTTATTCTGGGGGTGGGGTCCAGTACCTCAAAACTGTACTTAACAGTTTGTGAGTAAAGGTCCTTAGTTAATTAACATCGCCGTAAAATGTCCCCTCTGTTTGTTTTGGAAACATCAAACTGCACTGGGGCCAGTGGAAATATAGACACCATGTTGTAAACTAGTCAAATTGTCACTAAACAAACTGAGAACTCAGCTCCATCAGTTTACAGCGGTCTGTCAGAGTGGATGCTCCACGCAACGGAAAATCCTTTAAAAACGGAGGATGTGGTCGAGATCAGAACATAAAGAGCACTAATGAAGACAAACTGTGTTCAGTTTGGACGGCCGAGTCGCAGCAGCTGTTACTTTGTGTGGTTGAGAGGCCGACAGCAGAGGAAGCGTCGGCTGAATCGGCCTGCAGTTATGTGTGTTCGACCCACTCCTCCGCTGACAAACAGCTGATTGTTGGATGTGTGTCGTCGCTCACTGAGGGCTCACTGTCATGACCGATCAGTCAGGTCCCATGATCAACAGAGAGCCTGTGATGTGTTCAGGGACAAAAACCCAGAGGGCAGATTGACAATAACGGAGACACAGAGACACTAAAAGCCTAAAAAGCCCCAAAAGCTCTGTCCTAACATTAAACTGCACTGGTTACAGTTTTTTTCTGATGTTTCTGAAACATGTGACTCCAGTGGAACCATACTGTAGAAATAGTGGAGTGACGAGGGATTAGTTAATCAATTAGTTGACTGACGAAAAAAATCTATGATTGTCAGTTCATCCCTGAAGTCATTTTTAAGTAAAAATGTCAAAAATCATCTTGTTGCAGCTTCTCTATATTGTAGATCTACTGCTTTTCTTTGTCTTCTGCAATAAAAAACTAATATGTTGGCATGTTTTAGAGTGTTGCTCGGACAGAACAAGGCATTTTGTTACATTTCAAATGATTAATCAAGATAATAATATGCCAGTAAATCAATATTTGAGTATAACACATTGTGATGATATATTGGAGATATTTGTATTGTACTTCGATTGTTTCTGGTTGTGGTTTGGCGATAAATTCTACATACATATGAAATGACTTTAATAATAAATAAATATGTAACAGGGTTAAAATATTAAAATGTAATGAAAGTATTATTGTTTTTATATTAGGATTAATATATTATGAAATTTTACTGTATTAATATAAAACTATTCTTTTGTTTTCAGTTTTTACTTTTAACATAAAGCTTCTCCGCACACAAAAGGCTAATTTCTCACACAATCTGAGCACAAATGTGTTCAAATCTGTTATTGAGCACGTCTCCTGTGCCAAGATAATCCATCAAGTAAGATGCTGATTAAACAGGAACAGGAATTAAACACATTTGTGAACACAATTTGAAACAAATGAGCCTTTTTTGTGGATAGAAAAAGTGATGCAAACGCAGAAGTGTTGCTTTTATATTTTTGTTCAGTGTACATTATGATGAAGTCAATCACACTTTTTGTACTGCTACTGTTTTTGCATAACCAGGAAGACCAAGATAGCTTTATTTGAGCGGTTTATTATCTAAAGAGGATTTGCTTGTTTGGAGGAGAAAAAATAGAAAAAGATTAAACAACATCGATGACAAGTAACATCAGCTTGTTCATATATCGGTCAGGAGCACCACACATCTTTTAGTCTCTCTGTAATGAGGTGTCATTACTTCAGATCAGATATTTTTTGGCTTGTGTTCTATTATCTGACTCACTGGTGGATAATTAACAACATCATGCAGCTCGGTTTTATCATTTATTCCCTAATTAGCAAGAAAATGAGGATGATCTCGTTCTTCCTTCTGCTGAGGCTGCTGAACTTTGTACAGCTGGTGGCCTCCATGTTGGTTATCTTTACACGAGCTGTAATGATTCTGTTTTCTGTTAACAAGCCTCGTGTTTCCTCCTCCTCCTCCTACACGACTGCATCGTGACATTTCAGGAAATGGCACAGTGGGTGTAGAGACCAGTAAACTCCGAATGTGTAGTGGAGTCTGAAATGTATCCCTCAGCTTACATCATCAAATATTCACTTAAAGAAACTGTGCTGGCAGGAAGCAGGACTGCCGGGCCTGGAGCTTTTGAGTTCAGAAGATTCTGCAGGTTGGCAGAAGATGCTCATATTAAAAAGACTCTCCGTTGTCTTTTCTTTATGTAACTGTTAAACTATACCAAGATGAACACATGATTGGTTTTATGTCCTGACAACTGTCATTTTCATTTTCAAATTCTGCTGTCTTTTTGCACGTTAGGGTCAAACAAGTTCAAATAATATTTACCAGAAATAAAGATTCCAGAGTTCAACAACAAATACCAGGCTACACTGATTCAACAATAAAACAAAAGATAGAAATTTAGTTTGTTACAAAGTTAGGTTTCTTAAATTTGTCCGGAGTGAACCCTCTTCCCAAACAAATCAATAATGGATCTTTGGGAATGTTATCATTGGAGTTTAGTTCTTCCCGCAGGAGTAAATTAAAGGATCTCTGAAACACGGTGTTCATGCATAGTGTCTGGCTTAGTGTCTGGAAGTGTAGCTGCAGGCTAACACTATGCTAGCTTCATCATATTTGAAGTGTTTTTTGGTTATCAAAAACAAATCCTCATCAAATCCATTTTATAACTAGAAAAAATAAGACCACTGGAAGTTTCACCTGAGAGTTCAGAATTCAGTCGTGATTGATTTGGTGGTAACAGCAAGTGTGATTTATTACAACAGCAAACACTCATTCAAAAGAAGAGCAGCAGCCAAAGCAAATGCCTCTGCGATAGAATTTCATGCTGCACGCAGCACAAGTACTTTTCCACACAAGGACAAATTCATGTTTTAGCTTGCTGTGGAGTTTGAGGTGTGCCTACAATCTTCATGTGACAGCTCACTGAAGCTTCTTCTTTCATGACTCTCTGACAGATTTCAAACTGATCTTCTGACAAAAAAATCTGTTTTTGAGACAGATTTTGGATGAACTATCAGTGTCAGTGCTGAGCTCATTGACAAATATTTGTTGTTCCCTGTGACTGCTTCATAAGAAAAGCCATCCTGTCTTTTGTTGATTAGTGACTTTAATGTGAAGCAGCAGTAGCAGGAAATGTTATGCGATAACCATGACATCACCCATTGGTTTGTGGACTAATTTAATTTGGATTACAGCCATCACCATCTTGGTTTTTTGGAGCCAGATCTAACTATGTCTGGGCGTGAGGATATCCTGATTGGCTCTGACTGAGGACAAGGTAGTGACTTGTCAATCACACGGTAGCCACGCCCTAAATCATACTCTGCTTTATCATCTACTTAACACTAATGTGCCCTTAATTTACAAAATGAGCATCAAGCTGTGTTGAAGAAGACTTGAAACTGGAGATTTAGACCATAAACTCATCAGGAAACTGTTCACTGAGGTAATAAATCAATTGAGAAGAAGGGTCTTTTTCTCATAAGCCGACACAGAATCAGACTTTTTTTTGAAACCAGTGGAGTCGCCCTCTGCTGGACATGGCAGTCAACAAACAAAGCTTTTGGCTTATGATCAAACAGATGATGTGTTGAACTTCTGAGCGTCTCTGGTTTCCTTAGAAAACCTCTGTGTTATGTCAGATCACTGATCACGGTTGTTACCCAGCATTCTTTGAGGTGATTAACCAGCTACTGCCACACCCATTACACAGACGCACCACAGCAGGGTGTGTTCAAGGATCAGAAGTCAAGCAGGTGATTCCTTTCACTGAAGCAGGACTGAATCTGACCCTCCCAACACACACGGAAGCAAACGCACACAAAATCAAGATTAACTATTAAAACCAATTAAAGTCCAAATGTGACTGCACCCAAAGAACGTTTAAAATGCTTTTGTTGATTTTGAGTTATGATGATTTAATTTTCAGTGAAGTTAACTGTTCAAAATGTACATAATTGATGGTAAACTTGGCTGTTTCCACTGTGTGATCATCTCCAGAATAAAACCTGAGGCGGTTCTTGGAAACATGCTGCAATACTTCTTGTTTAAAAAAGAAATATCAGCCTTTTTTTACTCTAAATATCAATCTCAGCCTCAACGATCACACGTCTCAAGCTGCATTTTGATGAGTTCAGCAAAGTCGTGGAATTTGTGAAGTGCTGATCTTTTACAAACTGGCTATAATACAGTTTAAAGATTGACAGGAGTCATCCTCCTCGAGGCGAAGTCTAACACCAATAAACTGTGTCATAAGCAGCTAAAAAGTTGTACATTACACAAAGAGCGTTAAATCCTCTTCCTCGGCAGCGTATTAAGGACTCAGTCTGAATACTGAGAGTAGTGGGGAGGGGGGAGGTGTTGAGTCGCTTCACGGCTTCCTCCTTCAGATAATCCCTGAAGGATGACGGGTAACGTGGAGGTCAAGTTGTAACACGAAGGTCACCTTTCAAATCCGACAATTGACCATTAAATCTAAGTCAATAATGAAAAAGACTTCTGTTACTGCTGTTTAAACCCTTCAGTGGTCTTTAGCAGACAACTGTGGTCTTACTGGGTGTCTGCCAGGTGTAACTGGTAAGAGAAATCAGGTTGACCTTGACAAGATGGAAGTCAAAAACAAAAATGGATAGTTCAGTCGTGGAAAAAAGTAATCGCTTTCTTGCTTTCTCAAGTAAAAGTAGTAAAACCACAGTTAAAAATATTGCAAACAAGGAAGTAGTCTGATTTGTCTATGTCACTGCAAGACCTCTTTGACCTTGTTCACTTTTGTCTTTCCGTTGTTTTTCCTTGTGTCACATTCGTCATCACAAACGCGGCAGAAAAACAGGGACCAGTAGAAACTAGTCGATCATATACTTCAGACTACATCCAGAAGACATTTATAAAAAGTCTGAATCAGTAACATTCTGAACTAGAAACATCGGTCAGTAACAAGCATAGCTCCGCCAAGGCCCAACAGTCCCCTTTGATTCAATCAAGCCTAATCCAATATCAAATAAAACGTAATCGAATCTGCTAGATCCAGATTTGTATCCACATCAAACGGTACTCACTAATAGATAACAGCCACTTTATTATGCCAGATTTGTTTTCATTGAGATTCATGCATTATTCCAAGAGAAGTTGACCAAAATGTCAAAAAAATGAAAGTTATTGAGGTCTATTCTGAGCTGAGACCCATCCTCCATCCAAGTCTCATGGAAATCTGTTCAGTAGCTTCTGTGTTTTCCTGCTGACAAACCAACAAACAGACAAACGGGCACGGGTGGAAAAAATAACCTGCTCGTTGAGGTAATTAGACAAATGTTTTTTTTTTCCCAGAGCTGATAATGGAGGTAGCCAAGGAGTGAGACATCGCTTCTTTCTCATTTCTGTTGAGAGTTGCACATGCACAGTACTGATCAGGTAGTGACAGGGGAGCTGCTGACAGTGTTATAGTGATCAGTTTTAGTACCTTACTTTCAAACCCAGCACTGACTTAACAATGTTGTTCTTTTACAGTAGGTATGAGGACGTGTCCAGCCTCATCTGTGGCTGATAAGTTTGAGTCATCATGGAAGTCTTTGCTGTTTTGAGTTTTTTGTGTCTCCCAGAAATAAAGGTTTGTTTCTTGTCCTGACAGTGACACTGAAAATCTCCCCTGACTGTCTTGTTTTCTCTTGGTAATCTGTCCTCTATGTGGTCACTTCCTCACAGCAGATTATCAAACAGGCCTGACAGACAGGGACATTATACAGCTACTAAAAAGAAAGAGAGGAAGTGTCCGGCCTGGCGTCGTCTCCACTGAGACACTGAGACGGACAGACATCGTGCACAACGAGGATCAAAAGACCAGAAACACACACACAGAAACTCCATCTGAAAACTTGTTTCGTGTCCAGTGTGAAAGACCTGCGGTTGCGTAACAGATCTCATAGCAACTGAGTGTGAAGGTCCAGTGGAGGACTGGCTGTGCACCAGTCACTGCTAAATATAACCAGCAGGAAATAAAAGATAAAGACTGCTGTGATGTGATGAGACGCTGCTCATATTAGAAATGTTCTGAGGAATTCAAAAGAGAAAATCTGGACACAAATCCTCTATGAACACTCAGTTCTGATGAAAAAAAAAAAAAAACAGCTTTTCACATCCACTCCTGCCAACAGACTCCCAATATGGACACCAAAAGAGCCGACTCATCACCAAAACATCACCATCTTACAAAGTGTGTCAGGTACACAACTTTATAGATGTCACCTTGAGCAAGTCTGCAACCATTACTCACTGAAAGAGGAGTTAAACTGACTCAAACATCGATCTGATCATAGATCATGGACAGAAAGCTGACTGTGAAATGACTTTGTAAGCTAAGAGATTAATTGGTAACGACTGAAGTGCGGAGGAAGCCGGTGAAAGCACCATAAACTATCAAGCTGTTGGGAGAATTTCTTTTTTTAAGTGGCTGTGCTGCTCTGCTAACCACGAGGCCATGGTGGTACTAAGCTATGGCTAGCCCTGCTGGCTTAGCTGCAACAAAGGTGTAATAGCTTTGAGGCAGCTAAGCTAGCAGGTGCTCATATACACTATGGGTACATCCTATTTTCCTTATTTGACATTCCCTCGCTCCTCTCTTGAACCGGATGTTGTTCTGGCATCCCAAAGCTCTTATATGTGCTCGGAGGAGGGATCTCTGAGGAGCGATGAGCGAGGAAACACAAGAGCAGCCTTCACTGATGTCTTTTTACCTGCCGCCACGCCCGCTCATTGGATATCAGTTACTGATTGGACGCTGCAGTGGATCACACTGATCTGATACTTCTCATCATCACCGGAGTTACATACCGAAGTGACGACCGCTAACAGATTAGACTCTCTCTCAAGCTTTTGATTTTGTTTGCTTTCTGATTTCTAGACTGACCAACAACTTTATTTATAAGAAACAGTTTTCCTTTACAAGGTCTGTTTTCCACATGTGAACCGGATTATTCCTAAAGATTGGTTCTGATATCATTTCTATTAAACTTTTGCTGGAAAAAACAGTTTCCAGTGTTCAAAGGACTCCATAATCACATGCCAGGTTATTAAATGATGGTTTCACAATCAGAATATCAATGAATACAGATGTTATTAATGAATAAATAATATAAAGGCATTCTGACAGCTGAAATGGTTCCTGTGCCACTTGTTAAAAAACAATGAGCAGTTGCAGCTACAGTGTGTTCCCCACATTTACATTTAAAGGCTTTTATCCAAAATAGCCGCACTTTGAAGATGAATCTCAAACTCTCCAAAATCAGCGACATTACAAGAAAGTAGCAGCGAGAAGTTGGAGGTTCAGAGCTACAGGCCCAACACACAAGTCCTCCTGTGTCATATGCATATTCAAGAGAAGGGAGCCGGATTAACTGGGGTCAAAGTCCTCTTGGAGTAAAGCCACGGAAACTAATGAGCAATGTGACAAACCAGCGCAGGGAAACACCACTTCAGAGGAAGAAACACTTTACTCATTATATTCTAAAAGCTCCAAAATTCAACGGAAATAATCCGTCTTCGTGTTTGAGTCGACAGCATTAAACTCTCTGGACTCATAGCTAAAGGAGGATCTGTCTCATCGTCTTCTTTTTAATCTAAAACATATTCAGATCCACAAAAACAAGAGAACAGCTGTCGACTTAAAAGCCTAAATCAGGCCTCCTCCTAAATATTACCCACAATTCAACATGTGGGACACCAGGGCAGCATGCGAGTACAGTGCAGGCCTCGGTCTGTATCAGGAGGAGGTTTCAAAGGTCATCAGCACGTGATCCTGCGCCCTCTGTGGCTGCGGTTCACCACCTGAATGATGGGTTGGGTTCATTTGCATGTTGACATGAGATGACACAGTGCTTCAGTCACACATGAGCCAAACACACTGGAGGGAAAGTGAGTGAGAAAGTCTGCCGTTCAGGGTAGAAACTAGTGATTAAGGCAGCTGAGATGACAGGCGGGCGCGTCTGCTGCTAAAAATAGACGTCATGTCTGCAAACATGAAGATTAAAAATAGTTTCAGAGGAGCTTTAAGGTGTTTAAACAGACTCTTTGTTAGGATATGAGTATGGAAACAGGAATATTTACTACTCTGACTGATAAATTGGAGTTTTTGGACAGTGAAGTTGAATATCTCTATTTTAATTTTAGGTTTCTGTGGAACTGGAAGTCTGAATCTTTCTGTCTTTGTGGCTCTTGTGGGGGAACAGCAAACAAAGGGTTTTAAGTCACTGACTGGTTGACAGAGGTCCAAAAACAGCCTCTGAAACTTACAAAGGAGACTGTCAACGTATAACATAAAAACTTATTAGTTAATGTTAAGATTTCAAAGCACAGAGGTGACCCAGAGGTAAACGTTCAGCCTCATTAAAGGTGTACAGTGTGTCCTGATTAGGTGTCACTCAGCAGGACACAGATACCCTAAACACTCACTCGCTGTGGAGGACTGACGGCTAAATGCCTCAAATATAAACAGACTGTAAGTTGAAAGAGGAATATCTTGGGGGGGAAAAAGTAACACTGCTAAGTTGCAGCTAGCAGCGCCACTTTCAGTGTCATCAGTTTCAGTGCCGCACAATAAAAGAATATCACATAAACAGCTCAACAGACACGGATATCATTTCTGCCTGGTAGATTTGGGGATATGGGAGGGCCCGATGATGGGGCATTTATATAATCGGCTGATAATTAAATTATAGCTCATGAATCATGCGATAATACAAAGCCAAACTGCTTTTATTGACTCAACAAGCACAGCGTCTACACACCCTGAAGTTGGCTGTTTGCACCTTAAGAGTTGGTTTGCGATCCACCAAGAAGACGAAGAAGAAGACGAAGAAGGAGAGATGAAGAAGAAGAAGATGGAGAAGAAGACAAACATGTCCTCGTCTGTGGAGAAGGTTTTTACTGTTTCATAGGAGACAACATGATTGAAATTTGCTAAACATGCTCCACGAGGGTTTAGAGAGGAAAAAAAAATATATATACACACACACACACACACACACACGAGTCCTAACACAACAAATCTCAATAAGGCTGTGGGATATTAAATCATCAATCATCACTCACTACATCTGGGCCTGGGCGGTTATCTTATTGGTATTTGCCAAGAGAAGAAGGGAATTATCTGTATCAGCTGAACAAAATCATGCATCCCTACTGTGGATGTAGGTAATCACCTTTTTAATGAACCTGTCTGATGTCCACGCTGTACATTAAAATTAAATCCAAGTAGTGTTTACCTGTTCTTCTGATATGTATTAATCACTTAAATATGACTTTGCAGCCTGCAACCGTTTTACCTTGTATGTACAAAGCAACAACCAAACAACATGAAACAAATAAAGATGATTTGTGATTACTTCACAAAGAGTGAACTAATCTTTTTGAAAGTCCAACCAGTGAGTGTCTTCCCTTGAGAAACTGATTGATTATAGATATGACAATTAGTTAATTTGAACTGAGTATAGTTTGGTTTATTTGGAGGGAGAAGTTAGTCTGATCCAACCACAGGAAACGGCTCCTAAAATGCATAAAATGCAGGGCTTTATGGGTACAAAGAGACAGATGTTGACATCTGATATCCAGCGGTTCCTCAGAGTGTTACACAGCAGACGGAGAGAACATGTGGAGTTCAGATGAAGTGATCTGAAGTGTCGTACAGGCTGAGGAGCAGATTTAAAATGATAGTAAAGTTTAAGTTACAGAGGCTCCATTTAGAATGAAAACTGCTCTACATGCGTGTCCACGTGACTTCTGTTTACAAGCGCCGGTTCACTTGTAATCCAGCAGCGTGTGTGCGTGTGCGTGTGTGTGAACCACAACACAACAACAAAGTCAACTCCTTCACTTCCAGGACGTTTCAGAAACCACGAAACCCCCCCGGAGCTGAGAGAGGAGGCCGGGCTCGCAGACGGACTGTAAGTCGACACTCTTCATCACCATCAACAAGAGTCTGTGGCCTGCTCAGTGTGGTGTGACTAATTCAGCTCACATTCCACTAATTACAAAGACTGACGGAGGGGGGGCGTCCCAAACCCCTCCATAACCTCCTCCATTAATATACGTCCATCAGAAACAAGATATGTATGAACCTTCAGCTCCGTCATCACCGGGGAGGAGAAAGTAGAGGTTGCAGGGAGGTTAGCTTAGCATTAGCACACATCTCAGTTCAAACAGGTCTCTCAGAGATGATTTCTGGAGAAATAACGGAGCCAATCAGGAGCTTTGAGAAGTGTCGGTCACACTGGGACGTGTTAAACATAGTTACAGCTTAATACAGTTTAATCTGCGCTCCGAGGGCCTGCAGGCGAGTTTATATAAGCAACTTTATGACTGCAATCAGTTATCTATCCCTTTAATTACACATCAACTGTACACATAATGAAGATAAAATTGAATTTCCCGTTTGGGAGTTAATAAAGTGATTCTCCTTTATTTCAGCCTGAAAGCCTGTCTGACCTGCAGGCCAGTGAGTCAGCTGTTAGCTCGTTAGCTACAGAAGTTTTCCGGAAGACAAACACATTAATTCAGGTGTACTGCTCTCTGGTGTGAGCGCTATTTAAATGCACTGACATTTGATGAAACAGAGACAGAAATTTTCAAAAATGGAAGCTGATCGCAGACACATTTGATTGCTAGCTCGTTTTTTGCTTTTGTAATTTCTATACAAATCGCAGACCTAACCAGTGTTGAATCAATCGCATTTCAATCTTTTGCATACTAATTAAGTACAGCTAACATGTTGTGGCCCTGCATTAAAGCCTAACCACACCTTCAGCTGACTCTGACCAAGTATAAAATGTTTCACTAAAGAGATACAGAATGGTGTGTAATCATTTGGCAAGATTTCAATCGCTAAAATTAGAAATCTAGCAGCTCCTCCTTTAGATAGCCAGAGAGCGGAGGAGGTTATGGTGCACCTGAAGCAGGAAGAGCTGAGACACATGACCCAGGGCTTGGTTAACAAAGTAAGATGACCACAACCAGAAGATGACTGTATGGAAACATCCAAAAACTGCAGTGTCATTTTGACTTTATAACATGTATTTGAATGTATTCAGTTACTTTGTAAAGTCTAAAATATCAATATCAGCATCAAATATCTAGTATCAGTCAGAAAAATACATTAAATACATCTCTTAAATACAGTGCTATCTTTTTGTTAGCAACCAAGCTAACAACACCTATACAACAGATCCCTGATGTACTTCAACTTCCATAAAGAAACAATCCTATTCCCCAGCTCCAACATCCTGGACACACTTCCAGGATATTCCAGGGATTCCTTGACTAGCTTTCCTGACAGTTTCCCCTTTTCCCCTCATCAACCTCCAGCTGCTTCCTCCTCAGTCTCACTCTGAGAGGATATCACAACACAGCTGTTTACAGACAGAAAACAGACACCTAACATGAACATTTTGATCAGAATATGATTCGGATTCCCCTGCAGTTGTCTAATTTTCTGATTCCTCGGCTTCCTCGTGTCTCCGAGGATATCTTAAGTGGATGAAGATGCATATAAACAGCTTATCCTGAATAAGACACTCTGGACATGAGCCACTACTCAGGATGCCAAGTGCATTTCATTGGTGACATCTCTGCAGCGAAACCCAAGCAGACTTTACTTTTATACTGTGATATGCATACCACTGAGGCAACAAAGAAAACTCAGTGTCATCCAGCTAATCCAATAATCAAGCAGTCATTCAGGATCATTTCCTGAAGAGGACTTTGATCCCTGAAGTTAGTGAACTCAGGAAGGCCAGTGTGGTTACAGTAAGTCCTGTTGTGTCACTACATAATATATAAGTCAATACAGCCATAAAAGAAGGATGTGGTGAGGAGGGAGCAAAAGTCAAAGTCCCTTCAGAAATCAGGAGGTTGTAGGAGAGGCCTCCACCCAGGTAAAACTATAACATTCACAGCTCAATGGGAACACTGAATACCACGGGCGTTAAATATGGTGGCCCTGAGGGTCAAAACACAACAACAACACCATTTCAGAAAAACAGCACAAGGATATTTCGGAAGACGACACAACAATATTTGCAAAAAATAGAACAATATGTTGGCAAACACTACAACAATATTTCTAAAAGTAAAACAACAACATTTCGGAAAAACTATATTTCAGAAGACACCACGACATCTCGGAATAACACCACAACAACATTTGGAAAACACAAAATTTCACAAAACACAACTGCAGCAAAATTTATTTTCGCATGTTCAGAAATGTTAGTGTTTTCTAAAACAGTTATTGTGTTTTCTGAAATGTTGTATTTTGACACTCTGTAAGGGTCCAATATGTAAGAATTGGCCACCTGTTGAATTCATACTAAAAACAAAAAGGCGGGAGCATGTTACTAGAGTAGCTGCTAACTGCTACAGCTGCCTTTTGCTAGTTAGCTCAGTTAGCCATGCAGCTAGTGGTCCAGAGGAGCACCGAGGACATATAGATGTTAATTCTTCATATTCAGTGTATAATTTTGGTTTGATTTCTGATGTTTTCTCTTAAATCCTTACATACTGTACCTTTAAAAATACCACAAACATGTGAAGAAATGTTACAGTGACACCAGTAGGAGATCATAAAAGCACAACATAATGAGCTTTTTGATTCATTCAGATTCATTCATGGCTTTGGGAGAATAAAACGACCATAACAGTTTTATAAAGCAGCTTCAGCACAAGAACCAGCTCAGGACAAACACAATAAGCACTGAGAGCTCTTATATAATCATGCAACACACATTAAATCACAGGACTGGCTCAGCTTGTTCCCTGTATCCACTCTTCTGAGGATGCCACACTATCTTTTTTCATCGCTCGGGCAATCATATCACAATGGCCAAACCCACCACCCTCAGCTTTGTTTCTTATGCAAAGCATGTCCATTGATTCTTGTTCCCAGGCTCGGTGTGGGTGTGTGTCTGTGTGTCTGTGTGTGTGCAGGCCGCAGCCGGGCTCACATTGTGAGATCTGACATATTGGTGGTGGTGCTGCTGCTGTACAACAACACAGCCTCTCATGTCATGTACGCATCACCGATTTCTGTCAAGCTCTGTCCCTTTTCTACTGCCTCTAATGTAATGAGGCTCTGTGCTAAATGTTCGGTCCGCTCTCTAGCCTGGATCTCAAGCCGAGCAGAACTTCATTTAAAAAACCTGAGAATGTGGCGTCGCGTTGCTTTATCAGGCACACACATAGGCTATGAACAATGAATCATCACTTTTTCTGATTCGGGAGACACTTCTCTTCAAGTCGGCATGCATATCATCCACGAAGCATCAACATGTTCAAATAATCTAACTTTTAAATATTGTTTGATGATGATGTTCTTTCACCAGAATACACCCTTTAGTGGTGATAGCAGCGTCGTTGGGTGTGCTAAAAAGTTGAAGCCTGACTGAAATAAAGGAGTGCACAGTGAGTTCTTCATATGCCGAATTTTAAAGCGTCCCCTATTTCTTCAAATTTTGTATTATAGGATGTATTCTTACATAAATGCATCACAGATCATCAGAAAACTTTAAATTCACAGGTGTTTAAAGGAAGTCTGGCACCGTCTCGTCTCAACAAAGCTAGACGAATCCAAGCCCGACTCTTGTTGTTAAAAACATCAGATTTCACACCGCTGAGTGCAGGAATGATTTAAATCTGATGGGCATCACCGTCTGGTGTAAAGTGCTGTTTAATTAAAGATGTGTGCCACAGCTCTCAGCTGTGTGTTGACGGTTTTCCTCCCGGGAAAGCGACGACGTGTACTGACAGCCTCCCTGTACTGCTCGCTGCTCGCTGCTAGCACCGGGACGCTTCTGTGTGTCGTAGCCCGTCAGCTAGCTAACATCCCCGTGTTGTTGCGATAAATTCTCCCCGGTGCATGCAGACGGCTGCCGGTGTGTAGCCTACCTCGTTGGTGCGTAAACTCCCGGGACTCCGCGGCTCGTTTTGAAGGAAATTGTGTTTTTAAAAAAAGGAAATCCCAGAAAGGAAGCGCACGTCCCAAACACAGCCGTGCCGGCCGGGTGTCTCTCCAGATGATGGATGTCCGCTCCGGCAGCCTGGGCCACACTCTCCCCGCCCTGCAGCCTCCGACTCCCGCAGCAATCCTGGGAAACTGGCCCCGTGACGTCACGGGCTGGATAAATACCCCCGTGCAGCGTGAGTGTCCCTGCAGGGGGCGCTGTTTGATTCATGCTCTGCTGAGCGTCAGGCCATCCAAGGTAGGACAGCCTCAGGACCATGTGCAGGTGCAGATGATGGTCTCCAAAAATAGATCCCAGCTGCAGTGGAGGAAGTATTCAGTATTCATCCTTTACTTCAGTAAAAGTACTGATACTACTCTGTAAAAACCAGTGGTGGAATGTAACTGAGTACATTTAGAGTCAAGATGTTTGTCACTCCAAGTACAAGTACACCAAGTACTAGGGATGCACGATGTGTATATATATATTTATATATATATATATATTATCGGCACAATAATGGAAAATTGACAATATCGGTTATCAGCAGATAAGAAATTATAGCTGATAAATCTAGCCGATAATACAAAGCCAAATTGCTTTTGTTGACTTAACAAATGCAGCACCAACACACCGTAGGTGGTGGTATGCACCTTTAAAGTTGTTTTGTGAGCAGCCAATAAACACAGAGAAGAACAACAACAAACACACTGATGTCACACTCATAACGCCAAACTGCTGCACCTGTGTAGAGCCACACAATGTAGACAGGAGCCAAACATGTCGTCACTGGTGTGGACTTTTTACAAGAACATACGTGAATGTTCCACAGAGGAGGGAAAAGTCTTCAAGTTTAACCAAAAAATCTTATCACAGCTATGGAATATCAAATAAACCGTCTTTATCAGCCATGAGAGTCAGGTAATTATCGACTGAAAAACATCCATGTCATGCATCCATTTAAATACATTATTCAAGATTCAGGATGTTTACTGTCACACTGGTTGTACACTTGTGTGCATAGAGACTCCACTACAGAAATGCTAAATAACATGTATGTAATAAAATGCTAAATGCCCTAATGTAAATGTAAATGTAAATGTAAAATGATATGATGATAAATAATAATAGTAATAATAATAATACAATAATAAAGAAAGAAAAACAAAAACAGAGTAAACAGAATAAAAATATGGACAACTGGGACATATCTTCTTATGGATGTGTGTACATGAGGCTGTGCAAAGACAGTAAGTTTAAACATAATATAAATAGCAATAAAGCAAAAGGTATAAAAACAGCAACAAAAGTGATCAAATTGTACTGATTGGTTGATTTACTCAATTACTGTACTGAGGTACTTGTAATTAACTTGAGTATTCAATTTTGCATCTTTATACTTCCAATGTACCACATTTTGTAGGCAGATATTGTACATTTACTGTA
The DNA here is from genome assembly GCF_965226575.1 of Pagrus pagrus. Classification (NCBI taxonomy): domain Eukaryota; kingdom Metazoa; phylum Chordata; class Actinopteri; order Spariformes; family Sparidae; genus Pagrus; species Pagrus pagrus. The sequence continues at coordinate 22,927,386 of NC_140200.1, read as the reverse complement.
ACTCCACTTCATTTATTTGATAGCTTTATTCTAAGTTTTATTTTGTAGGCAACTGGACATGTTTTAGTTTCCAGTCGACCATGACCATGGCCTGGATGACTGAGGACCTTCATCAACACTTGATGCAGATTACGTGCTGCATCACAGCCAAAAAGAGCACATTTTTTACTTCTGTATATGTGAATAAAAGTAGTATCAATTCTTTTGTGGCTGCATTTAAAAAAAAAACTTTATTCAAACAGATATACAGCAGATAAGCAACACTTCTATATATCACCTGAGTCTGCAATCACAAACACACCTGGTCGGACCAAAGGTTGCAGAAATCAAAATAAAAAATAAAAAGGATTCAAATAAATATCTTGTAAAGCTTACAAAGGTCACATGTTTTAACAGCTTCTTTGTGAATAAATTTGGATGTAGAAAAAATGTATTGTTTGATATACGCAGCCAGCTCCAAAAAGCAGATATATTTTGTAAAAAACAAAAGCAAAACAAACAAATTGATTTTCTGTCAACAGTGGTTCAACAATGACATTTTATTGTTAAGTCAGTTATTTAACTAGCAAGGCCAACTTAATAATTGTGTTATTAGGTATCCCTGCATCACCAAAGGACTTACTGTATCCTTGGGTGTCATTTAACTTTTCAAAGGTCTTAAGGGAAGTGGCAATCACCCTATACCACTGTAGGTAACAGAAACAACTATTGGTTGTTCTTCATGGCAAACTAAGAACAAGAATGAAGCAATCCATCATTTTTTTCAACAAGACATCACACTGGTCCACATTTGTTGCAGCGACTTGTTTGGGAAAAAATTGGCTAATGCCACACACGTTTTTTTTAACTAACAAAATAAAAGAGACATCCTTTAAAACAATTCACAGGTTTCATCCAACTAAGTATTATTTGCAGAAACTGAAGACAGATATTGATATAGGTTGTACATTTTTGGAGAGTTGAAAGAAACGCTGGTGCAATTATTTTAGTCTTGCCCAAACACTGTTACAGTTGTGGAGTAAACACATATTCACCCTCCCTTTTCACTGATTTTCAAATTGTTTGTATTGACTGAATATGAGAGATATCTGTGTTCACAGTTCTCTGTGATCGATTATCTTATTATTTTGACCAAATTTTATATTCCCAAATCTAAACTCATAAACAAAAAACCAGAGGAAGCTGCATGTTATCTTATAAGTTGCCTCCAGTGATATCGATCAGTAACTAAGTTGCATTGTGGGTAATGTAGGCACCAGCTTACGGTTAGAAAGAAGAATGTGTGGGATAAAAAAGGTGATATCTCTGGTTCATTTGTTTTTAAACTGACCATACTGAGTGGAACAGTGTTCCACCAGCAGAACCTGTTGCTCTGTTGATGTTTCTCTTGTGAAGCAGCTCTCCAGTGAAGTTATTATCTCCACGGCTTCACAAACTCTGTGCGCATATGTGACATTGAGCAGTAATACCTTCAGGGAGGTTGGGGATTAACAGGGATAATGTCAAAGACGACAACAATGGTGCTAATCTCTGTCTGCTGCTGCTGCGCTCACGGCCCGTCACTGCAGACTACTGAAATAATCACATTAATCTCTAAATTAATGATTTATTCATTTTCATGTCAAAAACCAATAATAGTACAAGGGTCAAACAAGAGTTTTGTTTGGTATGATAATCCACCACGGTGTATTATTGGACACATAACTCTTGTTCATACCCTCATTTAGGCTCAATTAAAGTGCCTTCATCCATGTTTTACTTTAATTTGTCTGGGATCATTTTAAACATCATTCGTTTAAGGGTATTTGTAAATCCTTCATACACAGAACTTTTTTTTACTAGTGTCAAAGCTGCACATTGGCATGTTTGAGGAATTTGCTTTCCTCATCCTTAAACTGGAGTCCACTCTGAGCAGAAGGACAAATGAAAATGTTAGTTTCAGCATGAAAATGGATGATAATGGACGGCCTGTTGGTGGGTTGGTTATCCACTCTGGACTGAAATATCTCCACAAGGAACAGATGGACTGTCATTTATATTTTTGTAAGAAACTCATGGATGGATCCCAATGATCAGACTTTCTCTCTACTGCAAATATGACATTTTATTTGTGGTTTCAACTGAAATGTCTCACTGGATTCATTAAAAGTCCAGCCCAACAATATAACCTTATTGTGCAGTTAAAGATAATATGTAGAAATTCTGCATTAAAATATCTCAAAATGAATACACATTTGTTACATATTTTGTTGAGTTGTGTTCTTACATGATCCCAGATGTTTCCAACAATGTTCAAACCAGAGCCAGAAGGTGCATTTCATTTAGTGGCCTGTCGCTACTTCCAGAATAGTGCAAGAGACTAAACTTAATATGAATAAAACCTTGAAAGATGACCTCGTCTGTGAACATTTGTGACTGAGCCCCTTCAGATAGTTTTTCATCAGCAGTGAAGGTTGTTTAATGATGTGTTCACCACCAGTGAAGCGAGTTCGACAGGAGGAACACTTGTGTTTATTTGCGTTACTCATGCAGTGTTTATCTGCGCCAAACAGCCAGTTTGCTTTACTGTACACTAGCTGTAGGCTAAGGTAAGCGAGCAAAGGCACACACCGAGATGTGTTTAAATTCAGGACAACTCTGACTGAACTCAGCACTCACCAGAGTCTGGTTCTCTCCAGCTCCAGTTGGAGGTCAACATTAACGTAACAGAACATAAACACCTGAAAATGGAGAAGATAAATCCACTTTTTAATCGGAAAAGTTAAAAAGTCATCTCTTGGCTCTCCTCCCGTCTGTATCCAGATTCTCTAGCCAGCTCGAAGCAGCTGAGCAGCTTTGTTTTGTTTTCACAGAGAGCCCCCTAGTGGCAGAAGTTGCATATTGTAGGTTTAACACTTGTAATTGTAGAAAAGTATGTATCTTTGATTTTGGGGTGAATTTTTCCTTTAAGGACATCTATTTCATGGTGGCTTAAATATTGAGATTAAAAATTCTTTCTTGAGTTTGGATTTGGCAGGCGACAAAACAATCTCACCGCAAGATCCATTTAGTGGCCGTTCTGGAGCTTTTGTTCATATCACATAATCCTCCTCAGCAGATGGGGTTTGCCTCAGATTAATCACCATTTCATTGTGGTTAAAAATATCTTCATTGAGTCTAAACTAACTCCATCCAGTGTGTGGACCTTGAGTTCATGTTATTTTGTCAGACTGAATCACTGTTGGACATAAACATGTCACCGATCATTACTCCCAGCAACTCATTTATATTTTATTCATACTCTAATATCAGACTCTTAATGAGTTTGTAAGTGGGCTGACAAAATACGATTCAAGACTCATGAATGTTTTAGTGTCTAGTAACATAACACCGGGTAAGTCCTGTCTGTCTGCAGGATAATACACTGAACACCAGACTGAAAGCTGAGAGCAGCATTTCATCATAAACCACCTGAGAGAGCAGGAGACAAGTCTTCTACTTGAAAACACCGCCTGTGATGTGAGATATTAATGTTCAACGTACAGAGAGTGGCTCAAATCCAAACTTTTTTTGATTTTTAGGGACACATTCCAAATCTATATATTCTAGATTTTTCTTTTTGTCAACAAAGACCAAAGCCAACAGTGTGTCAGTCCATCTCTTCATACTTTCTGACCATTGGTTCCTGCTTGATCTTTAAAAAACACCTTACAAACAAGGTTCAGTCATTTCCTGAAACAGCAGCTCACTGTAATTTTTATCAGTGATGGAATGTAACTAAATACATTTACGCAAGTACTACGCCCATGAACAGTTTTCAGTATCTTTAATTGATTATTTCCTGATACTTCATTCTTCTGCTCCGCCACATTTAAAATAAAAAAAAATTTAAAAAAATGTGAGCTGTAGAATTGACCTTCAATATGTCTTGAAGTGTGTTTGCAGAACCTTTAGTGACAGTTAGGTCATTTCGACAGGAGAAAGTCGCCACAGGTTCAGTTTAAACTGCAGCTTCTGAGCTCACAGCAACAAGATGGTTTGTTACAGACACATTACAGTGTGTGGCTCCAGAGGGAGCAGCATGCAATCTGATAAATTGCCTCCAGTGATGTCACTCAGTGGCTACATTTCATTGTGGGTAATGTAGGCACCAGGTTTTGAAAGAGAAAAATAATGTATGGTATCATAAAGGTGATATCTCTGCTTGTGCTGGAACGATTTTGATCATTCTTTTAATAAGTCCAACTGTGTTATAGGAGTGCAATGAGAGACTAATACCCACAATGCAACTTAGTCACTGAGTGACATCTCTGGAGGCAATTTATCAGATAACACACAGCTTCCTCTGGAGCCACAAAGAGGCTTTATACTACTTTGTTCACATACATGTATGCAGTAGTACTCCCCAAGACCTAGAAACAGACGTTAATGTTAAAATTGGTGGAGTTACCCTTTAAACCTTTAGCTGCACCTAAGTTAATGACGAGCACCAGGCCCCAGTGAATGAAATTGTGTGAAACTACACAGTGTATGTGATTTGTGAAGCATGTCCTTTTTTTAAAAAAAAAAAAATCATTCATGGAAATTAGTTTTCCATCCTTCAGGACACGTGAGAATTTTAGCTGACAAGTCAAAATTAATTAAAATTAACCACAGATTGTGCATAAATTGACATTATCATGTCTATGTACTGTGTTGCAGAGATACCTACTAAGGCATGCTAACTAGCTATCCCCGGCCCGTCATGGTCCAAAGCTCCTGTGCTAGCGGTCTGAACATCAAAACTCCCAGTCTGAACCACTAGCAGCTACAGTTAGCAGCAGTAAGCAATTACTCTGGGGATATACTGCTACCTATTGGTTTGGAGTATGAACTTGACAGGTAGCCAATTCTTACATATTTCACCTTGTCCATTCATATTGCACGCTTGTCCATCTCAGGACCTTGAAGGCATTCAAGACTCACAGTCCTATTCCTGTTGAAAATTTTCTGATGGCACACAGAACAAATAAAGAGTTACGGCAAAGGAAGTGCTCTTGCATCTGAATCGTTTTAATGCTGAAAATTCATCCACTCCACATCGAAGAGACACAACAAGCACTGAACTATGTGACTCGTGAACTGGAAGTCAACTTTCAGAAAACAGGTCTTTTTTGTGGATCGTTAACAAATAACAGCAACTTCCTCTAAGTTTTTTATATCTTCTGTCTTCTTCTACACAACTAGAAAGCATAAAAAATAATGATGCAAGAGCGCAACAGTATCTTCTGCACAGATCCTCCTGGAGAGGAGAACATCTATGAAAACATAACTTAACGGGCCACTTTATGACTGAGTCATAAAACAGTAAATTACAAAGGCAGCGGAGAAACTCCAGCATATTTACAGGTCATGTTTTATTTCATACAAATTTAAAGGTGTGTCTGATGTCTGTGGTTAATGGAGGGAGTTCAGGGTCGTTTCAGACATGTTGAAGTGAAACCAGCAGCGTACAATCAGGCTCGGCCCCCCCCCGCTGGGCCTGGGAGTGACGGCGAGGAGGAGGAGGAGGAGGAGGAGGAGGAGGGTGGGGTTGTTTCAGGGGCTGATGGGAAGGTTTGGCGGCCGGTCTGTCGACCCAGAAGTCTCTTCGATCTCGGGCTCTTCAGGAGAGCCAGGCGGAGCCTCGACCTGGTCAGGCTCCTTCTTTTCCAGTTCTTGGTACTCCTGGATCTTCAGGATGAGCTCCTTGATCTCCTCACGCTTCGTCTTCATTCGCTGCTGAGGGAACCATTCGGACAGGTTGACCGGCAGGTGGAAACTGGGAATCGGATTCTGTTTGAAGAGAAATTTATTGTGAATAAAACAGATCTTGGAGTTTTAGAGACGGTCGATGTTTAAGCAACACGAGAACGACGAGTTTAAAGTCGGTCGTCTTACCTCGAAGAAGCTCTCCACATACTGCAGGATGTAAACTCCACAGTCGCTGAAGTTATCCTGCTGAGGCACACGTGGGCTGGAGCCCTTCATCACATCCTTCCCGAAACTCCTCTGAGTCCCTTTACGCACCTCCCACTCCACCTCCAGGTACCTAAAACAAACGCACACTCCGTCTCAGTTACCACTTACCATTTAAAATTAACTTGTCATATGGGTTTAACTCCCATTTCAAGAGTCAAATAATCCATCAAAAACTAAAAGCCAGAAATTTCGAGAGGGCTTTGAACTAAACTGACATTTTGTTGTTGATTTATGCTAATCATTTTTAAAGAAACTGTTTGGGAGGGGCGACACAATGACTTTGCTTTGTTTTATGGGGAGAAATCAAAAGGGTTGGGAAGCACTGCTCCATCAAATCAGAAGAAAATGTACAAAAAAAACCTCCAATATCTTCTGTACAGTACTTCTGTATTTGTAAATCTATCAGGTGCAGCAGCAGACACTCACTCTCTCAGAGTTTTCACCACAGTCGACCGGGCGGGACCTCGCAGGGAGTCCATGATGAGGATACAAGGCCTGAAGCAGAAGAAGAAAAAAAACCCTGTGAGTACAGCAGCGGTGCCACCTGCAGGTGAAGAGGCAGAAGCGCATCGACTTACTGTCTGCAGAGGTTTTGTTTGGAGGCCAAAGCGGAGGCCTCAGACGTGAGCGTGTCATCAGCCAGAGTGCCGTCCTCACTGCAGTCATCCTGCAGAAGAAACAGTCACTAACTTTAATCACTATTATTTCTTACTTATGACGAACAACTCATTAATGGACAGATGAGAGACACTAAATGAGTTGGAGCAAACAAGACAAGGGTCGAGTACCTGACCGGAGCTTTGGTCATCAGAGAAGGTGAACGTGTCCTCGTCTCCTTTTCCTGAACCGTAGCAAACACTGATTCTGTGCAATTCACCTGAAAATCAAACAAAAACATCAACAATCTGTTTCATAAAATGTTTTTATCAGTGCTTATCTGCATGTCTAAAAGTAAATGTGATATTTTTAAACATTTTAATGCTTCTTGGAATTGGATTTGAGTCCAAAATCAGTTATTGGGTGGAGGACAGAACACTGACTCTCCTGAGATGAGCAGTGAAGGGAAAAGACTGAAAAAACTCATTTGCTAGTCGAGTCGAAATAAGGGAACATTTTGGATTTAAATTAGGATTTGTCTGATCTCACAGTAACAAAGCGGGATGATAAATCAGACCAGACAACTGTTGTCAGCTTTTAGAAATTGGTAATTTTGATACTAAATGCTACAGACACTTAGTTGGTTCTCTAATCCGCTGGTTCCCAACCAGACCCTCACTAGGGGTCTCCAAAGCTTCCTGTGTGATAGCAAGCCCTTCTTGATTTTAAGGAGTGCAGAAAACCTTCTTAAAAAAAAACATAAAGTAGGCTTTTATCTCAGCATTTTATTTATCACTGTAAAGAACACTACATGAAATTGTTATTGTCAAAGTTTAGATTTTAATATAAGATATACACCTCTATAAACCTATAAATCTCAGAAGATGAGGGAACTGTGAAACCTGAAAATAAGCTATATTCACAGAGCCTTCACTCTGCTAAACAGCCTTTACAAAAAGGTACACAGTTAAAACAATCAAAGATCCAACAGACCAAACATCAGGGAGAAGAAAACACTGAATTAGGCAAAAGAGAATCTTAATAGGTATGTATGATTGTTAAAAATTAAATAAAAAAACAAAATACAGACAGAACTGTATAAAAAAAAGTTTCTAGCTCATCTCTGATGCAATATTTACAGGAAAAATATGCTCAAAACAACTAAATCACTTGTTTCCTGCAAACATCCTGCAATTATCGTGTCACAATCTGGGTTGCAGCTTCAGTTGTTCCATGCTGTTGTTGTTATGCACTGAACATAATATGAATATATCAACTGGTCCAAACTGTAAAAGTTAAAAGGTCTCAGTACACTAAACCTCAGTGACTCACTTGTATACTGTGGCTCTCCTTCAGCGTGCCCGTTGCCCGACACCGCAGAGGTGTTGGAAGGCTCTTGCCCCGCCTCTGTGAAGGCTGCGTTCTCCTTGGCGAGGTCACCGTTGGTCTGTCCCTCTGTGAAGGCCTCAGGCACGCCGGGGGATGGGTCGTCCGAGGAGCTGTCCAGCCCGTCCCTGTCCGGAGACAGAGGACGACAGTGGTCGGGGATGCTCTCTGACGGGGGATCTGCAGCCGAGGTGGAGGCTGGAAGCCGGCACAGCGGGTTCTGCTCGTACACCGGACCTTTAAGACCCGGGAAGCAGATGACGGCCAAGTACCAGTGAGCTCTGACAAGACGAGAGTTCAAACCAGTTACAGAACTGAAGTGAAAGAACAAAAATCAAGTTCAGCGATCTGTAAAAAATTTAATCTGGAGACTCACGACTCGTTAATGGGAACAAAAATGAAGTCCTTCTGGAAGAGATCCACGTGCCGAGTCCACGTCTTCACCCTGTTGTGCTTCCTTTTCTGGATTCTGGAGATTCAAAACCAAAGATTAAAGCTCTTAGTATCAAAGTCATCTGAAGATAATATGATGTAACAACATCCTGTTGAGACTCACGGCAGGTTCGTTGTGTCTGGGACGTTCCTGCGCTCTCTCTGGTTTAGCCTCTTGTAGAAGAACGAGCTGAACACGTGGATTCTTTGTGCATCTTCTTTTTTCAATTTCTCTAAAACTAAATATCTGATATAGAAAGACAATGAAAGGTCTCATTTAAGTATGAAGACTGAATCAGAGAGAATAAAAATCTTTGTCATGTGATGAAACCATTGAGAAATTATGGAAATACTAACTTTAAATAAAAATCTATGATAACGTCGTTTAGAAATTCTCCATCGTTAAGGCAGTGGAGGTCTTCATTAGTGACTGATATGCCACCTTTGGCTGGAGGAGGAGGGTACACCATTAATCTGGAAGACAAACACCGACAACACCGTTACACTGAGTCTGTAACATCAATATCATTACCGCTAATGTCCACTAGATGGGGTGGCATGTTTTATCTTGGTTGCAGCTGCCGGAGACGATTCTGTGGAAGCCCAGCCAAAGTGATTTTATTTTTTTAATGCCATGATCGCAAAAACAAGATTTAATTATTTTGTTAATGAACTCTTGTTAATTAACAAAATGAGTGTCTGGTTCATTTGATCACACCTGATTTAAGCCTGTTGGAGGATTCAAAACTGAAAAGTACAGTAACTCCATTGTGAAGTTTCTGTGGAGGATATGTTTGTTCATTGGTGTCCAAACAGACAATTAAAAGGAATTAAATTACAAAGATTAAACTTAAAAAGGAAAAAAAAAATTGTAAAATGATAATTTGAAAATCAGGCAAAACCTAAAATGAAACTAAGCTTAAATTGTAAAGATGAAATAGAAAATTGAAACAGAAATACAAAAAGGGAAACATCAATATGAAACAGAAAAAATACTATACTACTAAGCTAAAATACTATAATCTTTGGCAATTGACATTTCACATTTTCACATTTTGTCTTTTGTCATTTTTCATTTTGCATATTCCATTTGGCTTTTTAAGCTATATATGAGGAGGCATGACTCAAAGGCTGGATGGAGGGTTTTAAACAGCTATGGCTCAAAGGTTCCTCATGGACAGCAGTTTAATTTGAATTTTTACCAAAAATATCCTCCATAAAGTAACAAGAAGGAATGACCATTTGTTTTCTCCTGATAACAGGTGACCGTCACAATATCTCAAGACAACAAAAATAAATTTGCAAGCTTGGCTTCCATACAATCCACCATTTCAGATGACCTTTAACACTTCACACATTAAGCTACTTCTTGTTAAAGAAAAATCCAACATATTACATAAAAACATGACAAAAATTAAAAGTAAAGCAAAATTACATGTAAAAGTTTAATTTTCCCAGGTGACAGAAGAGTCACTCACTTGATGATTGGTCCCGAGAACGTGGGCTGGAGGTCGGTCATGTCCTCGTCGTCATCTTCAAAGTAGGTGCTGGTCTGCTGCCGGGTCGCCATCCGTGTGCGTACGGGCATGGTGACCGGGGTGACCTGTGTTACCTTGGTGACAGGGGAGACGTGGGTGATTTTTGGAGGGGTTTGTATGGGCTTCCCCTGCAGAGAGGGACAGGTGTTGGTGAGGAGGAAGGAAATTGTTATGGACAGATCAGGGATTCCCCAAGGTCCTGATGTGAACAGGGATTTCTCAAGATCTAGGTCACAGGTCATCAGAAGCTATTGGGTGCATCTGTGATGTTCTCCCTCAGCTGGCTGCAATAAGTCAGCTGGGAGACTATATAAGTTGCACTTTGGTGCAACTATGGCAACAAGAGCTTTCTTTCCCTGAAGCATGTCCTCTCAGATATCACCATTACCCCAACAAAGCTCCCTAGATTGCACAGTATGATAGTACCAGTACGAAGCTTTTCTTACAGACTCTAGACTATCATAAGAATTCTCAAACTCTGTATTTTTGCACTTTTTGGAACTTTTATTAAGACCTATGATTATCAACATGTATTTGTAATGGTAACAGTTTTAACAGTTTATTTTTTTGTTTTACACTATGACTTGCAATTTTGTTAAAATAAATAATGTAGCCGATGAAAATTCAGCGATTTTTGGCTTCAGTTTTCCCCAAAAATCTTTTGATCTTACTGCTAAATGAGTATTAGCAGTGTAATCACACACAAGTGACAATAGCAAATCATTTGAAAAAAACCTGTCGATGAATTAACTGACAGAATATTAAAAACTGTTGAAGACTGTTATGATCAACTGATTATTCAAGTCATTTCTCAAGCAGAATTAAAAAACACTGTCTGGATCCAGACAGTTTCGGAATATTTTTGAGTTTTAGACTATTCGATAACCAAACATGACATTTGAAGACATCATCTTGGGCTCTCAGAAATTGTGATACTGAGACACTAAACAGTTAATTGAAAAATATTTTTTAGATTAATCGAATCATTGGTTCCAGACCTCATGATGTGCGTTTCCAGGCTCACCTTGTCCTCCTTCTGTTTGGAAGCCTTATTGTAGTTGACCAGTCGGATGTTGGCCTCTTCGAAAGGCAGCTTGGCGGGGAAGTTGCTGAGGTTGTTGTTCCTGCCGATCTCACCCAGGATGTCCTCCAGGATCATCTGCTCCTTCATCGCCAGGCCGTTCTCGAAGATCAGAACGATGTACTTCTCGTCCGACTCTGACGGCACAAATTGTTTTTAGTTAGACTCATTCAGTTGGACACACGTTTTATTGTGTTACAGCTTTAAACTAAAATGCATTAAGTGCACTTTTTTGGCAATAAATTCTTAATATAACAACACGTAAAGCACAGATACATTTTTTACAAATTTATCAAAAAAGCAAGCACAGGAATCTCTCATTTTTATTGATATTCAAACTCTTTGTTGTGACACTCCAGTGGAATTGAGTTTGCCTGCATTTCCTTGCCATATCTCTAATCTCTCTACATACATATTGTATCGTATTTTATTCAACCATTTTCAGAAAACGTTTCTGCTTGGATGTACTGCAGCTAATTAGGACTGTGAACTGCAGTTGGCAGAAAATGAACAACGAGAGCAGGACATTAACCACACAGGACATCAAGTCCAGTTTATGTTCAGTCAGGCAGAAGGGATGAATATATTTAACTAACTCAGCTTTGAATGAATCAACTGAGAATAATGTGAGCAGCACAAAAACAGAACATAAAACGTAGTAAGTTTAGGTTAGTACACTGTTTTACTGCATTTAAGATCTTACATCTTGCATTTAAGAGCATTCCATAATTTATTTTGAGACTATTTTACAAGCTTCCACGATTGTTCTAGGATCAGAAAATATTGAGAAGGATCAAGAAAATTGTGAGTATTGATAGTTGAGGCTATGTTTCTATATGACACAATTACATGTAGCTTTTATTAATTAATACACTTACAAAAGACACAACTGTCTGATAGGGATGGGTACAAAAAAAAGGGCTCCGGGGCTAAACTTAGGGAGAACGTGGCATCAGTGAGCACCGACATTATCTGTTCTGCTAACGGTATTGAGAAAATTAAGGCATTCGTCTACGATTAATTTTCACTATTCCTGGTCCTGAACAGAGATCTGTGAGGGAGCCTGTCCAGTGCAGGCACAAACAAGAGCTGACATGAAATGCAGCGCGTCCCACTATATGAAAATATATGGGCTGCACTGACATCATTAGAACTTTTTTATGCAAAGAAAAAAAATCTTCATGTGTAACCTGATGAACAAAGAAGTAGGTCCAAATAATTAAGAATGTGTTGTAGACAGGGTTTCAAAACCCTTATACAGTTTCTCCTAACGCAACAAGTTTCTAAATTGAGTGTTTTTTAAAGGGAGTCCGGCGAAGAAGTAACAGGCTTTTACAGCGATGCCGCGAAGAAACTGACACTTTTTACAGGGAAAGAAAAATCTTAATGTATTGTACTTAATGCCAAATTTACAAGAAAGTTCAAATTTGCCGTTTAGCCCACTTCCTGCAACATTTGTGTAAAGTAGATCACAACAACAGTTAATTCATTCAAATAAAAAAAAAGTATGACAGTGCACACCCCAGAGAGAATTACAATTGATACCCATCCCTACTGTCTGATAGTATCAGGATGTAAAGGGTTCAGTTCCCATTAGCACTAATCAAGAAGGAAACATGATACTTGCTGCAGGTGTACAGAGGGATGGATATGTAGTTTTGTACTTACGATCCCCGGAGCAGTCGTACCACTGGCCTCCCTCCTCCTTCGACATGTTAAGCTGTGTGCGCAGGCGGACGCACTCCTCCAGAGTCGTCTGGAAGAACAAGACCGGAAGTTTGCGGACGCTGCACCACTCGCAGCTGATCAGCTCCGACGACTGAAGACAAACCTTCTCGATGGTGTTTCGCTCCGACCCTGAGGACAAACATTTTACAGAAGAAATTCAGAAAAGATTCAAAAGAAACCTCCACCAGATCGAACACAGACCCTGACAGAACTTGATTTCAACATATTACGCTTTATTTTCTCCCTGCGAGTGAAAATGTTTTCATTCTATTTAAGTGTGAGCATATTTGTGAAAGCTATGTGATGCCAAGTATGTGATTTCAATTTTCCAGCAATGAAGTGTAACAGAAACCCCAAAATGTCTTGTTGCTGCGGTGTTCTTTCAGACTTCCGCATGGATCAGTTTGGTTTGCCGCTCCTTCTACCGATTCATTTTTCTCTCTGGTATTTCGGTGCATTTTTTAAATGCTGCCACAGGTGTGACTGAACTAATCTCTGCCAGCCAGCCCGAATACTATGCAGACGGTGACACTGATGTCTGATCCAGCAGCTCTGCACACACTCTGTTCTATTTTTCTGAATTCATTCCTGCTGGTTCATACCTTCAGTCTCCAGCTGGATGTGGTCGATGGAAAACTGAAAAACAGAAACAAAGAGTAATTTATCATTCCCGTTCCAAATCCTTTTTCAAAGACCTAGATGAACTGGATTTTGAAGATTTTAGCTGGTTTTCTGCCCTTTCCATGACTCGTTTCCCCCCATTTACTCTGTCCATTTGGATTAGGGCTATTTTTGCTGTCAATAAAATTCTAAACTTATAAAAGGTCAGGAAGACGAGTCTGGACAAAGATAGTTGATTGCTGAGTGTCATTCTCAGATTGTGGAATGCCGATGCTTTGGATTAGAATAGTGTTGCTAGTTAACGACCTGGGAGGGGGTCTCAACAATTAACTGACTTTCTCCAGAATCACCCTTCCTGTCTTTAAACCAGTTTCAAAATAAAAGCCTCTGGCAGTTCAGGGAACGTAATCCCACCACTTCCTTAAAATGCTTTAATTTTGAGACATCTGAAGGAAGTGTTGTCATGAACAGCAGGGGAGCTGAGTATTTTTTATTCCTAATTTGTTTTTCTTCTCTGTGGGCATCAGTACTACACTCAAAGTTTATATTATGTTGAAGTAACCAAATCAGTCATTATCATGTAAGCATCATTACCGATGCAGGATATATATTGGCCCGATACCGGGAAATTTACATTATCGGCTTTTATTGGTATCTGTGAAATTCAAGCCGATAAATAGAGCCGATAATATGAAATCAAATTGTTTTAATTGACCTAGCACGAGGAGCATTCATAAACCCTGTAGGCAGCTGTTTGCACCTTGACATTTGGTTGTTGATCCACCAACAAACACATAGAAGAAGAAGAGGAAGAAGCAGAAGGAGACAGAGAAGGAGGGAACATCTTTATAAAATTATAAAATGTTAAATTATTGATTATGTTACCGGTATCAGCCACGAACAGGGAGTTTGTTAGTGCATCCCTTAGTATAATATAGCAGAGAACTTACAGTAAACAAAACATGTAATTGCATATGCATACAAAACTGAGAACTGGATACTTTCCACACTTTTCTAAACACTTTCAGAGACACAAAAATTGTGCAAGATTTGAAAACGACCCAATTTATTTTCCATAACTTGCTCAGGACTCTGCAGGAGTTATATTGTGTTATCGGTCCCATGAGGTTCAAAGTGCTGGAACAAAGTGTAGTGGCCATATTTAAATCAGAAACAAATGAAGTACTTACGACGACGGGCTTGGTCACCATCCTGCGCAGAGTCCCTACTCTTACACTCCGACACTCCAATATAATGCTGTCACACTTGCTGGGCATGAATTTGGGCTTCTTTGTCCTCGGTGAAAACTGCTCTGGAGGCTGATTTCCAAACTACAATTTAAAGAAAAGAAAAATATGTTTGTGTCTTGTTCATTTAGAGCTTGTGGTTCTGATCCTGTCGGCTGAGTCTCACCTGATCTTTCATCCGGGCTCTCCGTGGTATCGTGATCTTCATGTTGACATCTTCAAAGAATTCCGTGTTCGGCTCCTCCTGCTCTGCTACGCTCTTCACCGCAGCCTCCACTCGGCCTCCGGATGGCGCCGGCGAGGAGTGAGCAGAGTCTGCGGGTCGAGGAGAGACGCTGTCCAGTCTGTTGGCACTTCCTGTGCTGGCGTTGTCGGCCTCCTCCTCGTCGTCACTGGACAGGACGACTGGGGAGGAAACACAGAACGGTTTGTAGTGAGTGGTTGTAGGTTTGGGACTTCTTGTCTGACCCATTTTGTTTTTTTTGCTTTTGTTCTGCTGGTTCAAAGAGGCCGTTTTTGGTTTTACCATCCAGCCTAAGTGATCCAATCACAAGTCAACAGCTTCAAGCCCGTCAATTCACACCTGGCTTAAAAATGTGTACATAACTGAAACAAACAGATACGTTTTATACACAAAGAAAGAAATATCTTCATGTATAATGTTTGCCGAATTTAAAAGTAGGCCCAAATAGTTACACATTTGTAGGTTCATACAGTTTCTCCTTATGTTTGTTTTTTTTAAAGGGAGTCTGGTGACTTTCTCCAACGGCAACAAAGAAGTAGCCTACATTGGTCACATTCTACTGTACTTGTAAAATTTGACATGTTTATGGTCAATATGTTGTATTCTTTAAAAAAATTTGGCGTAAATTGGTGTAGACAATGTTTTTGTTCCCACTCTCCTCTCAGGATTCCTGTAGTTTTCTCCCTCTTTTCTCTACCCAGCTTCTATTTTCATCCTCATAATATCCTCATACATACTTTTATCCTCAAAGTTATCCGCTAATGTTCTGTTCCCAAGCACAAACTGTTGGCACTCACTGTGCAGCCTTTAAAGACGGAGTGTCTCTTCTAGAAGAACTTTGTTGCTACAGATGTTACAGACAGCTTTAACCTGAGACTTGTCAGCCGGTCACTTAGTTCTAATGATAGTGATGGTCTTATTTTTCCGAGCTGCTGGCTCAGTGTGATTGTGAGAGCGGCGTTCTGTCTGGGGTCGCTGTGACCTGTTGAGAGTGGACAGCCTTCACCCTACTAAAGGTTTCCACTATTTTATCCTGGATCATAGATGGTGTTAACAGGGAGGACTCTGGTGATCACAGGTCGGCTTCGTTAAAGAACGTTTTCTCCTCTGGGCAACAAATAACATCAACATTATATTCCCTTCGTTATCATCTCTTCTTTTTTACTCATTGGGGATAAAATGGCTACAGTTTTACAACAGAGCGCAGAAAAATCCCAATGGTTAGTTTTACCGTTTCAAATTTCAGTACCATCAGTGTTTGATTACTGTGCTTTGAAAAACTCACAGTAAATATTGTTCAGCATCAACAAAAGTCTCCCAGAGGCAGCCAGCAGGCACAGCGCTTTTTCAGCCTTCTCAGAGGACAAAGTCTGAAGTGTGCTCATATTTTGGTTATTGGTTGTGAGAGTGTAAGAGAGGGAAACTTGATTAAAGCTGGTCACCCTGTCTGCATAACACGTAGAAAGAAAATCGCTGCAAAAGGAGGCAACACTTCAAATCTTGCGAGTCCTCTTAATGACCATCAGCTGCTATTTATAGTGCAAAGTAGGTTAACTTTAAAGAAACAGTTCACCCACAAATGAAAACTCAGTCATTATCTCCTCCCCCCATGCTGATGGAAAGTCAGGTGAAGTTTCGTAGTCCATAAAACATTTCTGGAGCTTCACGGCAAAACAGCGTTGCAGCATTCTCCTAAACAACTGAAGTAGCTGGAGACTTGTTTTACAACGTCAAAAACAACCAATAAAACATCAAATGGCTCCATACAGCTTGTCCGGTGAAGTCTCCAGAAGCTTTGAGATCCAAATTTATGTCAAAAGACGTTATCTACACCCTTGACGTGTGGTCAAGCCCGCGTGCACCCACTTTAGACGGAGTGCGTGCTGTAGTGCAGTTACAGGGAAAGATTTCAGCATTAAAAGGGTGTAAATAACAATTTCAGGGCCCCTGGTCACTTAGACACATTACACCGGACGAGCTGCACAGGACCATTTTATGTTTATATAGATAATGACTTATTTTTCATTTTTAGATGAACTTCAAGCTCAATTCATAATGATGACAATTGGGATTGGAATTGGGAAAAAAGCTCCTGGTTTGTCTGTAACCAGCTAATAGCTTGTCAATAATGCAAACTTACTCTTACTATTTGCACAGGATAATATGTTACATAAATTGATTCCAGCGTGTGCATCTGCTTTATGAACGTTTTTAGACAATCAACTGATAACACTGATGACCGTGTTTATTTTGGTCACTATAATCATGACATGAAATCTTGACACTCCGTTCTTGTAACTCACTGGGGTCGTTGAGCTCGTGCTGCTGGGCTGTCGTCCTCTTCCCTTTAGGTGGGTTTCTGGCTCCGCAGCAGCTCGACGTCCCGGCTAACAGAGGGGCTCTGCCGTTGTTCAGAGGCAGCAGGGTTCCCCTGGTGCTCGAGATCCGTATGGGCACGGTCTCCCCACGCGGCGCCCTCATGGTCGTGACCGGTTTGTAGAAGTTCTGTTGCAGGCTGTTTGGTCCGGGGGAGGGCTGGGATCTGATGGGGGGTCTGGGGGTCGGGGACGACAGCGAGGCCTGCTGACAGGGCAGCAGAGCCGGACCGTTCCCACAGCTCTGACACTTGTTGCTGTCCTCGCTCGGCTTCTTGCACTTCCCACACACTGACTGGTAGATGGGCGGCCGGAGAGGCTGCCAATGAAAAACACTTGTGTGATTAATTTATTCAACAGGCTGAAACAAAGAAACTTCTGACATATTATTGTTAGGGCTGCACAATTAATTTAACCTGTGTGACAAACTGCATCATAATGAAGTACTGTAGAGCTGTAGGGATGTCCTGGTCTACAGAGCTTGTTCTCCAGGTGTAAGACAACATGTTTGATACAGACCCAACAAATGTCACATCACAGGGTTTTAATTTGTTTTTTTTTAAATAAAAATAAAAATTGGGATGCAAAAATTATCATTTCCACTTATCGAGAGTTATGTCAAAATAACTGCTGGAACACTTTTTTTTTTTTTTTTTAAACAACATTGTGTATCCCTAATAATCGTCTTATAAATGTGTAATGGCTGACATTTTAGGCTCACAGACAAGACTTCTGTCTAAATGCCAGATGTTGACTAACTGAAAACATCTCTGCTGCTGATAGAAACACAGCAGGTGCTGAACAAAACAGAAAATGTGCTGGAAAACCAAAACTTTGTGCTACAAGAGGCTGAAGTTATGGTGATAAATAATCTATTGGTTCTATCATTCGTATTATTATTGTTATTACTATTCCTGTTCACAAGATCGACTCATGCACACACGAAATAAACACGTTTATTTCATTTTTTTATTTTTATTGCAAATGTTGGCTCATGTTTAAGTTAAATTCATACAACTTCAAAAAGAAAGATGTTAAATCTGCTTTTTCACGTAGTCGAAAACACACTTCACATTTTATGAATTGTTAATTAAGGGCTAATATACTTTTTCTTTCCTCTTTCTTTCCCATAAAAATGTTTTGCTTCAGGAAAACTACTTCTGAATGCCTTTGAATACGCTAATCAGTACACAAGTGACACCGCAGAACACCATGAGAGGAGGAATTCGAGAGGAAGAGGAATTCGATCCATATACAAATATTGAGTAATTGAGCTTAAATGCCAAATTATTTGAATGTAAAGCAGAGCAGATCAAGCCAATCTTTAAACTCTGACAGAAGTAGGAAAACGTACTGACAGATTGCCAACATGATCGTGTCCATAACTAAGTTGTCACGTTGCACTTTTGTTCTTTTACTTCAAGCATTCATTTGTATTTCAGAATAAAAACATGGAGGTAATTTGCCTGTTGATAACATGCACAATGGCGTCTACATTTGGACGTCAGCTCTTTACATTCATTTCACTGTGAGACAATCTACCATAACAATCTCCATTTGAACAATGACGCTTTTCAGTCACAGTGGCAGTGTGTCTCTAAAGGTCAGAGGCTGATCACGGCATGTTCCGTCTCTGAGAACAGCTGAATATGAAGCATTACAGGCTCTGGATTAAAGCTCAGTGCTGTGAGGTGTTAGTGGAGAGTGAGGACAGACAGACAGACAGACAGAGAGCTCGTAGAGCAGCAGAGGACATGTCGTGTGTAACGATGGAGACACAGATGAATATTTTCTCTTACCTCTGCTGCTTTGACCTGTGAAGGAAAACTACAGCAGTCCTCCAACGGTCTCCTCTTCTGCTGAGCCCGACGCTTAATGTTCAGGGTCTCCTCTTCTGAAAGAAAAACAACAAAACAATCAAGAACAAAATCACTTAATCATTGATTTATTTCATCTTTAATAGATTACTCTTATGACTGATTGACACAGTCCAACCAACATCACAGAAAACTAGCAGCAAGGTTTCACAATCCTCTAAATCTGTTATTTAAATAGATGTTTAGAATAATTATTGTGCATTTGAATCGAATGAGGATAACAAGCAAACAAGCTAAATATTGGTATATAAAGTCATGTGCATGTACCAGATTATTTCCATTCAAGTCAGCGATTCAACAGAAAAACCCCTCGCGTATCGCCTGTGATTGATGCAGATTAATGTTGTCAAAAGTATAAATTTAATTAACACATAGACTCTGAATATCTGAAACTGTTTCAATACTCGTTTTATGCATTATCAATATACCGGTACAAGTTGTGCTCTCTCACTCTCTTCTCTCCGTCAGGGAGTTGCCAAACATTATTAAAAAAAGGCCTGAGCAAAAGAGAAACAACTAATGTTTCTCAAAAAGTGAAATACTTAATAGTGACGACAGTTATTCTGCTGATCTCTCCTGCCAGCCACTAAAAGGTTGACCGACTGGTGGTTAGGACTGTAAACATCTCTGTGCATTGTCTATAATAGCGTTTAATAATAGTTATTTTGAGCACCAGACGACACTCCTGGTTTAACCTCTGTGAGGCACTACAGTCTCCTTTTACCCACATTTTTCTCTTCTAAAATAAAAAGTAAACACGGTGAGTGAACAGGCGGATGACAAAAACTGCTCTGGGAGCAGTTTCCCTCAGAGGTCACCTTTATATTCCAATTTTTTCTGCAAACACGTCAGTATTCGGGGGAGTTGTTTCGTTTAGAGAGCCTTTATTAGCCGAGCGAGTGATTCTGAAGCTCTCCTCCCTCGACCGGGAGCTTTGAGGATTAACGTGGGAGGCCTGAGATCTCCTCCTCTGCTGGCAGGAGCAGGGAGGAGGTTCAGCCCAGATCTGCAGCTCTGCAGATGCTGCTGGCTGTCACACACAAATCCTCACACACACACACTTTTATCACAGATGCACACACACACACGAGCGAGTCATTTCCTCCCAGCAGGAGGAACACAGTGTGCCCATCGACATCCAACACCCCCAGCAGTCTCTTCTCTCTAAAGCCGGCCTGAGAGTGACTTTAAAACATCCTGTGTGATGTGTTAGCTGAGCTGTGAACTCTACCTGGGTCCTCTGGACAGGTGAGGACGATGCTGTCCACTTCTACAGCCTGCTGCGTGGTGGAGAAGTCGTTTCTGCAGGAGAATAAAAAGACAAAGTGGTCAGTGAAGTCACTGCAAGAAACATGTTTTTATATATAGATCCAACAGCAACTGGAACCTGGTTTTTAACCACACTGCCAGGCGATGCTAAAAGTGTAAATACAAGTGGTTCCCAATGACTTTTAAGGTTTTATTTTATGTGAATTGTCTCCCTCGGACAAACTGTTTGTTGCACATCAACAAATCTTCAAGGACTTTCAAGGCCCATACAAACTGTGCAGGTCTGAAACAGTTTCCCCAGACATGAAAACATTTTTTTCCCCCTAACCTTGCAAGTTAAATGGACAAATGTATACAAAATCTCTGTCCTACAAAGCCAAAATGCACTTATCAAAATGTAGTAAAGACCAAACCTGACTTGTTGACATTTATTTTGCCATATATGATTTTATAGGTCATAGAAATGTACACTTACAAAGAAAACAGCAGGTTAAATGTGCAGTTTGGTTTAAACCAAACCCAACAGTCTGCTACACAGCTAGCTAAAGCAAGACAGCCAAATCCTGCCAAAGCTAGCTATAGACTGCTTGTCTGAAGCAATACCGTTTAACAAATTGATAAATATGTACATTTTGGTGGAGTAAAGTCTTGGTTTGTTAGTTTGTTATCGCACATAAATAAGGCAGAAGCTAAATCCAGCCGCAGAGAATAAAAACAGCAAAAATAGGCCAGCTAAAAAGATAACCAGCTTAACGTTAGCTTAGCAGAGTAGCAGAACTGCCAGATCAGTTCATGGATTACAGAAAAATATAAAACTTCACCAGACTTAAACTTTAACATCCTGACAAAAGGATCAATAACACATATGCACACAGCTAATGAATCTCAGTGCAGCATTTCAGTGTTAACCTACTCAACAGATCTGGATCAAAGGTCACTGGACAGGCGTAAAGTGACAGAACACAGGCAGGGAGCTTCAGACGTTTCACCACAACACGATAAAACCAGAGCTGAGACCAGCTAATCATCAGCCAGACTGCAGAGATAAATAACACGACATCTCACTGTTTTCACTCTAAAGTGTTTTTCTACTGATGACAAAGAAGAACGAGAACCTCTGTGTACAATACAAAATGTTCTTTTAAACCTTTTAATGAAGCTTGAATAATAAAGAGTGACCCAACTGAGGCTGGAACAGATATGAATCAGTTATGAGGCGCTTCAGTGTTTTTCAACTGAGCGTGACAACCTGCAGTCAGTGTGAAAACAACCTGAGTGGAGAGGCTTTTCATGTTTCACTAGTTTTCTTTGACCATTTTCATTTTGTCTGGTCTTATCCTCATCCAAGACGTAGCAAAAGGAAATAATGAAAAAGTTTTTTTCTTTTTTGTTACATTATGACTTGGCATAACCTCAGATAGCCTTTTGTTAAAGCCGTTTCATTTCCAACAGGTCTCCTCTGTTTTATTATTTTTTTAATCTTGTATTATTGTTGGCTATTTTATTCCATTTTATTTTTGTACTATATCTAAATCCTCTGATTTTATTCATGGTCATGATTAAAGCCCGGCCGAAATATCAGTTGACTTCTGTCATTCATAAGCTGCATTTTACACCAACAACATATCATATATCACTGACGGAAACCACACACTGACATGAAGAATCACAGTAAACAGAGACGCTGCTGACACACAAAAAAATTGCAGACGTTCGATGTTCCGAGGACGTGAATGAAGCATGAAATGAGATCCAGTCTGTTAAGATTCACTCTGAGTGAAGCAGCCGGAAGTCTTACCTTTCCTTCAAATCAAGGCTGCTTGAAGATAAAAATCAAAGAGAGAAACATCTCACTAATGCAATCAACTCATCGGCCATAATTAATTTTTTACAGCCTGCATTTCACTTTAAGTGATTTTCTTTACACCAACCAGACTCTGATGACTGTAATGAGCCAGAGAACATCTTGAGATTTAAACTACTTTCATCTACATTAAAGAAGATCTTGTCCAATTCAAGAAAATACTTTGTTTTTACTTGTTTAACCTCCGCTGAGAGGAAAACAATCTGACTGAGTGAGGATATACAAACTAAAAAGGTCTCATCCTATCCTACATTTCTGCCGCCTGAAGCAGATGTTTTCAAACTGTAAGGCAACGATACTGTGCGTGGTGAAGGGAACAGGTGCATGCTGGTAATCTGAGAACAACAGGAAGTTTCTTATTGTGGCTTATTTTGGCCCCTCAACAACAAGTCAGCAGACACACAGCTCACAGGAGCGATTAAGGTACAACAACCCGATTCCTGGAGTCATGATCACAAACACAGAGACATGTGTTTTCCGATTCAGTGCGACTCACGCTTTCCAGAAAATATCAACATCACCCGTGTCTATTTGACAGGAACATCCGTAAATCCACCGAGGAAAACATTGGCAAGAAGATGCTCCTTTTAATTCCAGAACTTGCTTGAGAATCTTGACGTTTTTAAGATTTCCTCAGTATCACAGTAGTACAATTAAAAGCACCTCCTGCTTACAATGTACCCACGGATAAAGAGGCAGCTAATAGCTAATTCTGCTTACTTTTAATAGGGCCAGTTTGCCAAAATGTAAACAAAAGTCCACAACGTAACTCAGTGAATCCAATACATCAGTATCATATTGTTATATCATGATGTGACATAAGTGTTGTCCTTTCCCGGTTTTAAAGGCCTCATTACAGTAAAGTGATCCTCTGAACTTACCGGACTGTTCTATTTGTTCTAATACTTGTTCTAACCCAGTTAGTCATGCTTAAGAGGTCATTTCAGGCTGTATCATACAGCCCTACTTGCCGTTTACATCCTCCCATTATGGTAAGAGTAGTACCAAAACTTGAATAATTATCCCCCAAACACAAGTACGTTGGGTCCAGGAAAATCAGACAAAAGGAGAGAGCAGCACAGAGAAGTCAGTCTTACCTTTGGACTGGTTTCCTTATTGCGGAGGGCATCTGTGCGTGCTGAAAGTGTCGCCCCTGTAAAACGATTCCTTGTGAAGATGCAGGATTGATGATGAAATAGTTGGTTCTGTTGGGGATGGGGGACGACGATGCTACTGAGAGAGGGACCTCGCTGCAGGACACGGAGACAAAGTCTAACAGTCAGTCACATCTTCAGACTGATGTACACAAAAACCTGTTTACAGACGCATCATGAGAGCCCTTTACGATGTACAAAAATGTGAGTTAAACATTAACTGAGCACATTATAAAGCTTTAATCATCTCATATGGTGATCAAGCTTTGAAAACAAACATCCCTCTGTAAACCTTCTCTTAATTATTTTTGTAAAATCAAGTCTGATTACCATCTCAATATTTTATTCTATTTATTAATTATCCATTCACTTATTAAATCACTTTCTACTTTATTACCCAATCGATTCTTTGTTATTTGTTGACTTTAGACTTAAGATGGCCTGTGAAGTCAGAGTACAAAGTGTTATACAAATTAAGTTAGTATTGTATTTATTTGTCTGTTTATTATTATATTTTATTCATTTTTATTGCTTGTATTTATCTTTTTTCTTTATCTTTTATTACTTTAATTACACAGATTTGATTGCTGTTGGTGTCCAAAAGAAGAAAACCACTGATGTAAACAGTTATTTTATTATTCAAATTACTACTGAAATAAACAACAAAACAACAATAAAAAAACAATCATGTTTTCCCACAAAGATCAAATAGCAGTCTTACATGTAAGACTTGAATCAAGTGATGGATTGTAACCGAGTACATTTACTCAAGAACATACTTCAGTGCAATTGTGAGGTACTTCATTTTTCATTACTTTCATTTTCTGCTACTTTATACTTCCACTTCACTACATAGAGGCAAATACTGTACTTTTCACTACATTTATTTGATAACTTCAGTAACAAGTTAACTTTGCAGATCACATGCTGCATCAGAGCCGATGAAGTACATCTTAAAATTGATTTATTTTATCAGCAACCCAATAAATACCCCTCAATAATCAAAAAATAGTGAATATCAGTAGAGCCGCTTATCAGTCAGCCCACCGTGCACAGTATAAACATATAGGGAAAGATATGTGTAATTTACCTTGACTTGTGATACTCAAGTATATTTAATATCAGATACTGAAAGACTACTACTCGAGTACTATTTGTATGAGTGACTTTCACTTTCAGCAAAGAAATATTTTCACATGATAGCTTTAACTTTCACTCAAGTTCGACTTTTAGGGACTTGTAACAACACTGCTTGGATCTGTTGGCAATTATTATTTATCATGTGGTGAAAACTGTTGGAAGACAAGTGAAGTGAAACATGATTTGCTCACAAAAATATGAATTTGCGAACTAAAGGCAGCACTGCAGTCACTTTTTCCAGTGTTTTTCATTCCAAACCACCTGAAAATAATCATATCCCAGACTGTCAGAGCTGTGAAGCAACCCCGCACTTAAAAACCAAACATCAGAAAGCACCAGCCGAGTTTACAGAAACAGGATATACCGTACCGTACCTGATCCTTTTGGGCAGCAGCTTGCTCAGAGGCCTCATGTGATTATTTGGCCGGTTTTCATACGTTCTCAACGGATCCGAGGAAGTGAAGTGCCTTAGAGATGGAGACTGTGGAGAGGACACACGCATTAATACAAGAAGGTCATCAGTGAGAGGAATTAAGACTCAGCTCTAACAATCCTACTGATGCCAGAAATCACGTCTGCTGAAACATTTGGTATTAAGAGGTATGAGTTAATTTTAGCAAGTATGGTTGTTAGCGTATTAGCATGAGCATTGTTAATGTGTACAGTTTGGATTTCAAGATGCTAACACTTTGCATGTATTGTTTAATATGGCAGCACATTTTTTTCATATTAAACTTAACTGAACGTGTTTTAACATTTAGCATGCTACGTTAGCATCGATCTCGAGGTACTGTGGAGCTAAGGCTGACAAGAGTTTGGTATTGGGACCGACATTGAGCGTTTTTCTGATTAAGATAAAATAACTAATTTAAAAATGTGCTCTGACGCAACATCCTCTCAAACAACACGATCTGATTCACTATCCCAAATAATAGCCTATAAACATTAAAATGAACATGAATCTGAAAAGTAACAACTTACTAAATTTATCAAATAAATGTAGTGAAGAGGAAGTATAAAGTAGCAGTAAATGGAAATACTCAAGTAAAGTACCTCAAAATTGTACTTTTGAACAGTACTAGAGTAACAGTACTGGAGTAAATTATACTATATATGGTTGTTCTAATTTTGACACTGATATTTTCATATTTACTGCAAATGAATATCTGTTCCAAATATAATTTTTCAGTGTCTGTGATTTCTAATACGTAGTATTGGCCTCGAAAAAGCCAGATAGTTCCACCCCCAATTCAGGCTTAAGATTTAGAGGAATTATGTGACGGACTGAAGTGCTGGACAAGTAAAAACTTGACCTCTAATCGTTAAAGTCAACAGGATTCACATTCTGGACGAATGTCAGTGTTTTTATTAAATGTCGCAGAAATTCACTCAATACTTGTTGAAATACTTTTCACTTGTCATAGCAAAAAAACCACAGATGAAAATAATCTGATTGAGAATTAAGTTTATAGTTTCATCTATTTTTTCTGACATATATCCAATCGAGTGGGAATAATATCCTTTACAAAACATTAAAAGGCCAACACCTAACGCCCACTCACAATCCCCCTCATCAACAACAACAACAACATCAACATCAACAGCAGCAGCCCTCGAGGCGTCCCTTAGCGTCCCATCAATGTTAGCTCATGGACTGCCTTCGGTCCTTCGGGTGCCATTGTTCTGCAGCCAGGCGCCAGCCAGGCCATGGCACCGTCTGCAGGGGTGATCGGAGAGCCGTGCAGCCCGCTGGGAGCCACCAGCACCGGGGTGAGAGAGAAGATGAGAGGAGAGAGGAGAGTTCAGGGAGAATGTTTTACCTTTTTCTCCTCAGGGGAGGTCGGCTGCTGCCGGTCCATCTCCTCCACGCTCACCACGCTCGTACTGAGAGGAAAAAAAACAAAGATATTATGGTCAGAGTCTTTATGTTAACAGAGTTCTACTCAGCACATTTCATACTGTTTAATAGTTCTCTGTGTATCAGTGTCTGTAGAAAATGACACATCTGCACAATAAAGCGACAAAGTGGATTCTAGGGTTTGACCGATATGAGATTTACACTACTGCTAATGTTTGTTTTCACGGTTTTAAAACTGAATGTGCAAACAGCTGATATTTGTCTTAAAGTTTCATCACTTTTAACATCAAATGATCTACTACAGAGCACTGACCGTCATGAGAAACTACAACTCTCACATGAAATAAGTGATTTAATACAGCTGCAACAATTTGGAGATAAATCGATTAGTCGACAAAGAAATTTAGTCGCCGACAATTTTGACAATCCATCAATCATTTACATTTTTAAGCAAAAATGTCACACACCGTCTGGTTGCAGCTTCTTAAATGTGACGATTTGCTGCTTTTCTTTGCATTTTATGAAGGTAAATAAAGAGTTTTTGGGTTTTGGACCGTTGGTTGGACAGAAGAAATCGGAATATGTCTTTTTGCACAACAGGAAACCTATGAGCATGTTTTACCATTTTTTGACAGTTTATAAATAATTACTCATGAAAATAATAATACTGTGCTGCTGTTAGCTAGTTAGCTCAATCAAATGTATAACAGAAAAATTAAAAAGATGCAAAAAAGCTGCATTTCACAGCAGGTTTAAACTACAGGAGGAACCTCTTTTGTTTCGATGATCAATATTTACTGTCAGCCAACATATCGGTCCAACCCTAGGAGATCTGTAGAACGCAAAGTAGAGGATTTACATGCAGAGCGCACAGATCTGTACTAAAAAAGACCAGTGAGTATATCATCGGAGACGGGAATAGCCTGCTCATCAGCAGAGGTGTCACTGGGGTCTCTTCCTGAATGTGTGGTGAAAAAAAGTGATGCAGTGCTGAAAACGAGGGCGGGAGAAGTGCTTACTCGTGTATCCTTTCCTCTTCACTGTCACCAGAGTGAGAAAAGCTCCAGTTGTGCTTGTACCCTCCATCTCGCCTGGTCTCTGACCTACCCAGGGCTTGGATGGAATAATAAACCAGACTCACATCAGTGCAGGGATACAGAACCAACACACAGCCATCAGCTGAAATGACCATTTACATCAAGTCACATTTCAGGGCTGATCATTTCAACGAGATGATATGAAACACTGGTAACAATTAGCAAAGGAGAACCTTGGGCTCCTTGCTAATTTTGCTTCAAAAGCTTAATTCCATAAATAACAAAAATACACTCATGTCACTACAGTAAAGCATTTCATTTTTTTGCAGACTTCATTACTTAACTCATTCTTTTAGTGGACGATTATATTGGTTGGATAATACCAATATCCCTCTGTCAATTTAGATTATTATTCCAACATCAAATACTATAACTTGTGACATGAGTGTAGGTATAAAAGTATTCAGCACTTTTACCCACAATTTCCTTAACTTCATAACAACTGGAAAATCCGTTTAAGTTACTGTCAATATAGGGATTTTGGGCTGAGTGCCAATATAGAGATTTGGGGCTGAGTGCCAATGTAAAGACTTTGGTTTCAGGTAAACATGTTTGTCCATGTATTCACCTCCCAGCAGAGTGTTTGTAATGTGTTTCACTGAGACATGTATTAATGAATAGTGTGAGTGTGTTGCACAAAAAGATCCAGAAAAATCCAAAAAGTTTTGATGCTGAGCTGTTAAACATCATATAAATAGCAAACTACAACAACTAATAAATAATAATAATGTCATTAATTACAAGGTTTACATAAAGTCCATGTCCCCAACTATGATGGGGCCTGCAGGGTTCGATACACAGTTGAAAATATAGAGGAATTTAGAGGGAGAAAGTGAGATTAATTTGGTAATCTGTCCTGGGGGTGAAAGTCACAAGATTACATGTTCACTGACAATAAAAAACACGTCATTCCTCTTTCTCATCTCTGCAATGTGAAAGCGTGCACTGCCCCAATACTGACCTCAGTAAAGGCGTATTTAGATGCATGGACGGAGCACTCCGTCTGTACTCAAGCTGATACTTCAAGCAAAATGAAAAAAACCCACAATGTTTAAAGACTGGTAAACATCTGAAAGTACTGGACACGACGTTCCTTGACAATTTCTCTCATTGGTTACTCATTTATTTTAAATTGCTTAAGCCTGTCACCATGACTGAAGGCTCTGCTTCACATTGTATCAATACAAAAATAAAATCAGATGTGTTAGGGATTCCAAAGTAAAACATGACAGAGAGATGAAGTTACCACCATTTATTTATTCATCTTTAATCTGTGCAGGAAGACCTTCTGATTTATGAGATTCCTTGATTGTTTTTCACTAAAAAAGATGTTTGTCCTCTCTGTGACGCAATAACATTTCTTGTTTACTGACAAATGTACAGTTAAATTGATTCCAGCATGTTTTAGTGCAATTTGAGTTTTTATTTTAAAGTTTTAAAAATATTTTGATGATTATCATATTGTTGATTGCAATTATGTTGGACAGAATAATCATGACACGAAATGTTCATAATGTCCCATGCCTACATGTATGTTGGCAGTTATTGGTATATTGTGTGAGATGGACATCTATTTTCGTACATAAAGGAGGACAAAGCAGTTTTGTCCAACGATGACCTGATTAAACTCACTGTCCTGCTTTAAGTTAGGTTCATTCAGTCTTGACAAACTCTCATAGCAAACTATGGAGCTGTTTTGTCTTATATGTGAGTCACTTCCACACTATGAGGCAGCTTCAGATTTCAAATTTAGGAAATAGAATAATATTGTCACATCAGTACGAGTTTCGGTATCAAGATGTGTATCAGGGGAGAAGAAGTTGGTGCATCTCTAGACCCACATCTGTCAGATTAAGACATTATTGTGCCGTCTGATGACGACATGAAACGACCTTGACAACTTCACCCGCAGGCAGAGCTGGTGAAGAGGTGAAAAGAAAGTCAAGAGCTCTTCACAGCCAGCAAAAACACATCAGTTTGAGGTGAATTTGGTTTGATTTGGATGTCTTCCTCGTCACGTGGAAGACATCAACACTGGCAGGGCTCTGATCCACGAGTACTCAGAGTCACAGAGCTGTGTGATAATAATGTATTTTACTATCTTTACGAGTTACACTTTGACTTTGTCACTTTGTCTGATATGCTGAGAAGCATAAAGTTTCTTACATATAGAAATACACATGTAAGGTTGATACCATAATGAGATTCTCACATCTTTCTTTATAATTTCTCCTCGACAGTCTGCATAAAGCCTGCTGGGTTACTTTATTCAGTCTCCTTTCTTACATGTGCAACTATGTCCTCATGCCTCAAAACAAGTCAGAAGAAAAGTTGATAATTCTACAACACAGACACACAAACTCTAACATAAAACTGATGATGTTGTTGACACACAAATCTTTAACGTCTGTAGGATGTGGAGTTTTCCCATGACGCCCTCGCTTCCTATTTTCTACCAAAATCAACTGAAATTTGTGACGTGGATCTCACAACAAACAGCCAATAAATAAAACACAAAGAAAAGGACCAAAACGCAGAATAGTCTCCGTCTTATACTAAGGAAACATAACCTAACTAGCTCATAAATATTTTTTATTTTGGATGTTGTCTCTCAGTCCTGCTGTCGTAAACACAGTGAGACAGACTACGCCTTCATAATCATGTTAATGCATATCATCCATCAGGCTGCAGGCCCAGCAGTTAAATATAACATAAATCCCGCTTGTACGGGAATCAGTGACTGTTATTTCATTGGTACATGTGGCTTAAATGGAGGCCTTAAGAGCTGCGTCTTTTTCTGTCCCTCAAACCAAATTCGCAGCGTCTAGGCCTCAAACATAATGCTCCTGCCCTCGCTGTGCAGCTGCAGGAGTGGATTATCATACACTGAGGAGATGAGACCAGTGACAGAACAACTGCTGTCTGTTTTTAGCGAATTATCCACTTCCGGGGCTTTTTAGATGACAAGAAAAATCTTAAAAAATCATATATTAGATTGTGATCCAAGAGCTTTTCTCCGATCTCTTCCAGCTAATAAACAGAGTCAACCCCAAAGGCTGTGAGATTCATGTTGTGCTCCATTTTCCAGCTTCATAAATCACAACAAACTCCCTGATAATGTTTGTGAGGGGACATTTAGGTTCCTTCTGTGCCTCAGCACACTCATTTATTTTGTCTGTGGACGCTGTAACAGGACAAATCCATGACAGTGGATCTATGATGACACAAAGACAATTTATCCAAACAGACTGAAGCGAGAGGCGCTGGTGCAGCTGAAAGAGAGCTTTGACTGTCACATAATGCTCAAATGCAAACAGCTGGTTGTTGCTCAGAGGAAATGTAACTCATCCGTACATTAAACATGCATTTAAACCACATGATTCCTAATGCAGCCCCGGGGCCTGTTTCACCTCATCTGCACCATGAGATCATTTCCTCTCCTGTTCATTCTGACATTCTTTGGGAACACTAACAACCAGAATAGTACTCATTAGGGTTTATACATCCACCAAGGTCCAACAGACCTTTTCTGTACTCATTCACAGATACCAGCCACCTGAATACACCTGATTTTTTTCATCAAGATCCATGGATTAGTGCCTGAGAAATTAACGAAAATGTGGAAAAAATCTTTATCATGCAATGTTAATAAAACATTTTAAAAAAGTATGGATCCCTCTCTCCAACCAACCGACACGGATGAAAACATAACCTCCTTGTTGGAAGTTTCTTCTACAGATTGGAAGTTTTGAACTGCAATCTGTATACAATGGTGTCATCCGCATATAGATGAATTGTACCGTTTCTATCATTTACATCTAATTCGCTCATAAAAAATACTACATCCATAAAAATACTGGTGGTCCGAGAATACAACCCTGTGGAGCACCTTTGTAAACACTTAAAACACTGGACTGAAAGCCATCAGGAAGAACTTGTGTTTTATCACTGAGATTATCTGCAATCCAATTACAAGATTTTTCATCAAATCCAGTCGATTCCAGGTGTTTCAAGGCATTGTGATCCAATTACTAAGGACAGATGTTAATACAGAATCTGGAGTTACGTTACATGAATAACGTTGCATTTTGTCTATGCTTCATCTCCTGAGGATATCGCTAATAGGATATGAGGGAAGTAGAATATGGTCCATGACCAACTGGGTCCACAAACACCCACTTCACCCAGAATAACCAGTCCATACCTCACCAAATGTGTCAGACTGCAACAGTGCATCATATGCAAACAGATGGTACAGAGACAACACAGTACCTGATATTCAGTGAAGGAATGACACAGGAAAAACAACATAAAACCTCCTGCTGTGAGAAAATGATGGACGCACTGCAACAGCCCAGCAGAGAGCAGAGTAGGAGAAAAAACAGCTCTCCATGCACCAGAGAGAGAACAGTTACAACAGAACAAGTACCCCAAATAGTCTGATAGAACACTCAATACAGAGTGAGTGAGTCATAAAAATCGAGAGACTTCCCACAGATAGGAACGAAAGAAAAGGCAGCAGGACTTACTAATTAGAATACTTAGAAATCATAATTAGACTTAATTATCTTTCAAATCAAACATATAAAGATATGAGTGAGTGGAAAGTTTTGTTCTTGCAGCTGCATTTCATACATTCAATACCCAGGAATTCACATTATAGTGACTCTGACTATACATGGTCCGGCCACAAACAGAAGGACTATTTTCCGTGGCAGATTAATCCACATTTGGTTCTTGAGTGATAATTTGTGGCAGCAGGACGTTGTGTGTGTGACTGCGTCGAAAACTTCAAGGATTTGTATTTTCAAAGACTCGATAACATTATTAAAACAGGAGGATGTAGTGCATCTGTCGAGGACTATTTTCAGTGGTGCTCTAGTGAGTATGTGTGGCAGCAGGACGGTGTGTGGGGGACTTTGTCAAAATAAACTACAGTGCGTCTTCATGTAATGAAGGAACATGTGAGCCAGTGCAACAGTGTTCCTCCTCTATGTGTCTTTAATAGTTTTTGGACAACAACAACAACAGAGAACTATGCCACAGAAGGAGACGATACATCAGGAATTCATACTTGTTATTAGATACATTCACTGTTGGTTTGGTCTGTTTTGATTGGATTCGCTGACAATAAGACAAATAAAGAATATCACCAATCTTTCCCTTTCAATCAAAATTATGTTTCTAAAAGCAAGGTATCAAGAAAGTATTGTTTTGCTACTTACATGCTGTATTTGTGCTACAAATACCCAGCCATACTTTTCCATCGAAAGCAATTAAAAACATACTTTAAACTATTATTTTACGACTTACAAAGTTCACAGTACACTAAAGCCATCTGTTACAGCACCAGGTTTTTTGTCCTCATGGAAATGCCTGCCACTGAGCAAGGCAGTAAATGTAATGACATATTTACTCCATTTAGCTCTCACTAAAACGTTTTAAATACTGTTTTAATTTAATTTATTTGGGGTTTTAAGTGTGTGGCCTCTAAAATGAAAATGAAAACTATTAGTCAAGTGAAGACCACCATGAGTAATGAGACAGAAAAGTCATTAATCACTGTAAAACACAATGTTTACAATGTTCGATTCTATATATTAGCTAGCTAATATTTGAAGCTAGGACGTCAGCATGCTAGTTTGGAGCCTGTGACAGGTTGTTAGTTTTCAGGACAAACTCGGAATATTTTTACGTTTATTATTAAAGTGTTGGTGCATTTTACTGTGATGTATAAACGTTATGTGGCAGCTAACAGCTTAGCAAAGGCAGGAAGGCCTGTCTGTGCTGTTGCTACATCCAGCTCCCACATTGCAGAGCCAGCTAACGTCAGCGCTAACGGTGCTAGCTCAGCCCAGAGACTCAGGTTAAAATCCTCCGGACCGGACCGCCCTGCCAGCGTTCCGTCTTCCCCTCGAGGCCCAGAGATCTGGCACTGTCACCGGCCCTGGCAGCGCTCATTCCACCCCGGATAGCTGAGGATGGGCTTGTCACAACAGCAAGCATTGTAAGGCTAACGTTAGCCACCTAGCCAACTGTGCACTCGCTCTGGGTCCACACATATTCTGGTCCGATTATGTGTAACACCAGAGGACCCAAAATCTGCCTCGGCAAGCAGGAATCCGGAGACTGTGTGCGGGTAAAATGGCTGCTGGCCGCCCGGAGCAGCGGAGAGGAGTGTCACAGCTTACCTTCAAAGAAAAAGCTTCTATTGTGGGCCATGTTTATTCCATGATCCTCCTCAGATGATAGTGTTGCTCATCAGCGACCCAGGGTAGCAGATCGGCTCTATGTAGCTGCTGACTGCTGCTCCGACCCGCTGACAGGAAAGTTACCGCGAAAAGCCGTCCAACTTCCGGAAGTCCAACACATGTTCCTTCAGAATAAAGTTGTTTTTCTCCGACACAACGCTCTCGACTGTAGCCTGTATGTCCAGGGCTGGATTAAATAGATCGATTACACAGGGCACACTGTACTTTCCGGGCACCACCCTCCATGTACATTTTGATATTTGGTAAACAAACAAAAACACGTAACTGCCGCATGCTCATTCGTTTTTTAAGGTATATATTTTAAGCATATCTATTTTTATTTCAGTTATCAACTGGTTTACATTTTATATGTAATCATTTTATATTTCATTTTAATGTGTCTTTACTTATAGAGAGCCGAAATCACGCCCCTTCTGGTTTCCCCCATGGGACCTTATTTCATAATAACTTTGAATTGTGTCATGAATCACACATATGTTTGTGAATTTAAAAAGTATTTTTTCAACATGAGAAAGTCTCAGTTTGTCATCAAACTAATGAAATATAAGACTTTTAAAATATGTTATTATAAAGACAACACAGCCAACAGTCGCGTTAGTGACGACATCTCATTGAATTGTCACTAAAACCCATAACTTAAACATTGTAGAGCTGCTCCTGTGTGTTAATAGCTCGCAAAACTGACCAACTCTACTTTCACATGACTGCAGTTGTCAATATGAGCAGATTTATTGTGATTTTCATCTTTTTTAGTACCTTTTCTGTGTTGAGTTGGCAGCTATGTTGTTGTTGGTGACGTGTGTTGAGCGAGACAATGTAGTTCACAACTAGATGATATTTTATTTCATTTACGACAAACTGCAACTTTCTTGACCTGAAAAATTATCTTTTAAATTGAATAACATCATATGTGTGATTCATGACACAATTTAAGCGTGATCAAAAAATGATTTGTCTTTCTAGACAGTGGTGGCATATATTGTATTATATGTTGTAGAGTAGAAGAAGATAGTGGCATGAAAAGAAAAGACTGAGTAAGTAAAGTACTTAAGAACAAATATCTCAAATTTGTACTGAAGACTATATTTGTTCTCTCCCTTGTATGTAACTACATACTGGCAACTTTTAGACCCTCTTCAGCCCTCGACCTGGGACCTGGAAGTGAAAGACTTGTGACTTGACCTGAGAAACAATGACTCGATTGACTTGTCTTTGTTCACTTTATGTTTTCAGTTTACTTTTGTTTTTGAGAAGATTGAGAATAAATTAAGAAATAAATAAGCTTTTATGAAGTTATTCAAACTCCACTAAAAAGGCTGCTGTATCTGATTTAGCAACATGAAGAAGAGGAAATTACACAATGCAAGTGATGATTTCTGCATTTCAAGAACAGATAGATTAATGAAATCATCCAAATATGAAAATATTATAGTACTACTTACTCTGTGGAAGATGTCTAACCATATGCTGTTTTATTTTGAAGGTAATTTCCGGAAGTTCAGTGTTTTAACTCCAGCTACCTTGTTAGCCTACTAACCTGCTCAGCTCTGTGCAGAAGCTTCTACAGAGTTTCTACAGCGTGTCAACTTTTTATTCTAACTATTCATCCAGTTTACGAGACAAACACACGTGTTTGTTTCTGCAGCAATATCATTCAAATATTTCATTACTATAAGATCACTGTAATGTCATATTAAGGATTTAATTAATAAATTAATACTAAACATAAAAACACCGCACAAGCAGTTGTATTTAAATCACAGCAGAAAAAGTTGAGTTATATTTTAATTTGTTATTTGTACTTCAATAGGATCAATGTGACAATCAAAGATAGATCCATTGAAATAATGAAGAGACGCTGATAGGAGCTAGATGGCGATGTTCCTCATTAAAATGAAATGAATACCATCAGCATCAGTATGATGTCACTGCACACACTGCTGTGGTCCTCTGCAGTACTTTATCCTCACTGTGTTTCACATTATCCTTATTTAACAGTCAAGATAACCCGATATTGTTGCCATCATGTTGTAAATTATAAGTAAATAAGTTAAATGTGCCTTAGTTTTATTATGTGAGGCTGTTTTTTAACATGTTCTGTAAAGATTTGATGATATACTGGAGGGAGATTTGTTTTGTCAATCATTTAATGTGTAAAATGCAGTCTTGTAAAAAGTACCCAAAAGTCAAGTACAGATATGGTGTTAAGATTTTACTCAGGTATAAGTGAAAGTCACCCATATGAGTATAGGCTACTTAGTAAAGTAGTCTTAAAGTATCTGATATTAAATGTACTCAAGTATAAAAAGCATGTATTCTGTATAATATGGGTCAAACAACTACCCGCCAAGCCGAATAATGGATCCATTATTTTGCATTTTTCTGAATATCAGAATCAGTGTTTTTTTACTCTGATTGGCTCTAATGCAGCATGAACTCTGCAAATCAACTGGTTACTTAATGATCAAATAAATGTAGTGCAGTAAAAAGTACAGTATTTGCCTCAAGTATACAGTAGCAGATAATGGAAATACTTGAGTAAAGTACAAGTAATCTTACATTTCTACTTAAGTATAGTACTTAGTTACATTCTATTACAGATAAAATGTCACAAATGGTGAAAAACAGAAAATATTTGGCATTTTTGCTTCAACAAACAACATAAGCACAAAAGTAATCCTAACTACTTTTGTTGTTTTGTGTTATTAGTTGTTTTCATTGAAACAATGCAAATCAGATGCATTGCAGCTCTGTAATTCTTTATAATAGCATGGGTAATAGAGAGCCTACTATTGGAGATACATTTATTAAAGGTGCAATATGTAAGGGTTTTAGTTGTTAATATTCAAAAATGTACTAACATTTTCAACATAACGTTCTTCTGACCTCATGACGTCTGTGGACGTGTTGCAAAGATACACACTGAAGTTAGCATGCTTACCAGGTAGCCCCAACACATTTCAGTCTAAAGTCCTGTGTTTGCAGTATAAGTACCAACGGATCCCTGGTTCTCTGACATCACAATCTGCACTGCTAGCTGCACAGCTAACTAAGCTAACTGGCTCATGGCAATTTTTGTTATTTATTTATTTATTTTTAACAACATTCTCATAGTTTAAGCATTATTTTACCTACTGGAAACATGTCGGTCTCAGACCAATCATCAGACCATCCAGACGTTTGTTTGTTCTTTGTGTGTTCTCCCTAGAAGCAAGTGACGATTTCTGCATTTCAAGAACACAGATATATGAAATCACCCAAACAGGAAATTATCTGAGTTATCTTGGCGATGTAAATTGAAATAGAATCACATTAAACAGCAGTCTGGACTGCTAGTTGCATGGTTAACCGAGCCACTAGCTGACGACAGCTGTAGTTAGCAGCAGTTGGTGGATACTGTAGCAATATGCTACCAGTTACTTGTTTTAAGTATGAATTTGACAAGTGTTTAAACCTTTCATATTGCACCTTTAATGTGCATCTAAAATGACAATTTCTTTTTACGTTTCAGTTTTTGAACAGATGAAACAGATGAGATACATGTTCATTTGTGAGCTTTAGAGGTGTTGGTAGGTATATTTTTGATTTTTTGGTTGGAGCCAGGCTAGCTGTTTCCCTCTGCTTCCAGGCTTTATGCTAAGCTAAGCTAACTGCATCCTGGCTATAGCTCCATAGACTACACACTAACATTTGATTGGTATCAATCTTCTCATCTCAGTCTTGGAAATAAAGCAAATAAGTATATTTCCCAGAATGTTAAAGTATATCTGTAACTGTTTAGACTTGTACATCACGCCATCACCGTGCTGTAGCTCCGGCCTCAGATGAGAGCAGAGCACTGTAAGAATCGGAGTGTTGTATCCTCAGTGTGCAGCAGTATATATAGTCCATGATAACTCACAGTGAAATGTGCAGAGTTGCAGGAGGAGCTCATTAGACTGATCTGAGTCATGGCCTCCCCCTCCGTTAATGCACTGTGATGATCACACAGCAGCTCTCTCCTTCATCTGCAGTTTCTCCAGAGGTTCAAATTAATGGAAAATTACAGATTAAACAGGAATGGTGGCAGACGTTCAGTAACTGTGTGAGTGCAGGAGGAAGTGTGGGTGTAGAGGATGAGTGCTGCATTTAAAGTCATTTTTAGCAGCGTGGCTCTGAGGTTGGCAATGTTGGCTTGGTGCTACAGACTGAAACATGTCAACACATACTGGAGGGGTTGAAGTTTTGTACAGACATTCATGGTCCCCTCAGGATGAAGCTTCCTGATGTTGGTGATCCCCTGACTTTTCCCCTAGCGCCACCTGCAGGTTAAAATATTCACATTTCCTGTCAAATATCTCATAATCTTCTGCATGCATTGGCACACATTCTGTTCAGATATTCATGGTCCCGGTGGATGAATCCTCCTGACTTTGGGTAGCTTATAACTTAACCAATTGTCCTACCATGAGGTTGACTTTTTAGTTCTTTGTTGAAAATATCTAGACACATTTTGGATAACTTGGTACAGTAATTCATGGACCACACTGTAGAAATGATGGTATATACTATCCATGGTTTGCAGAAATGTGCAATGCCAACAGTTTGTCTTCGTGACTGGGCAGAAAAGTTAGCATGCTATCATGCTAAACCAATGCAATGTACATGGTGAACAATATGCGTGCTAAACATCAACATCCTAGCATTGTCATAGTACGCATGAGTGTCGACACTTACTGTTTTTTTCCTCACTAGAAGACATTTAAGTGACACTGCAACAGTCTGTTGCCTTTTCAAAGTACAGTGTGTGAGGTCGGGATCGTCAGTCTGAAACTGCACACTGATTGGTCGGCGATAACTTGCTTGTTAACTCTCAGGTCTATGAAGCTCTTTTGCTTTGGTCTTAGTGAGGACATGAAGTCTTTAAAGATATACAGTAAGTCCCATTAAAAAAATAAAAGGGTCAGCTTCCTGAACTCAAATTCAGTTTTTTAGAGCTTCTCTTTGGATTGGGATACATGTATACGTAAAAATCACAAGAAAACTCCAAGACACAACACGTTTTGGCATCCAGCCTCGTTAGGTTTTTTTGTTTAACTCCCTGAAGACGGCTTGATGCCGTAACATGACCGTACCGTGTCAATAAAGCCATTTTATTAGCTCAAAGGAGAGTGCCCTGGAGTTTTCTTGTGATTTTTAAGTATATAAGTGCCATTATTTTAGCACAAAGCAGTTAACAGAAAGCATTATGGCAATTTAGTGCTCCCATTAGTTGGTCAAGCAGCCTGCATGGTTAGTGTAAAAAAGGACATTAAAACGCTTAACAACAGTTAAAACTCAACAGCCGGAAAATTAGTTGTATTACATTTGCTTCAATCCAGAAGTTGTTGGTGCATTGCTAAATACTACAATTATATATTATGACTTACTTTTATTTTCTGTTATAATGACGAGAAAGAAGTTAGACAAAAGCAGATGATGAGAGAAAAATGGCCGACCTGACTCTTTCAATCAACAGCACCATGTCTTACTCTGACCTCCTGTCAGTTAGTGTGTGAGTGTGTGAACGTGTCCAACAGATGTTTTAGCTCTTGAAATGATCTTTGACACTACAACATGTCTCAGTGTGAACATACTCGCCACTTTCGTAAGATTTATAGGAAGAAGTGAAAACTCTGCAGAACAAGATGACCTCTAACATCTGTATTTGTGAGAGCTGTTTTGGCCTCACGTCTTCGTTTCATGAAATGGTTGGATTATTTTTCAAGTGTCAACATGTTTGCAAGTGTTGAGGGATAAAACAAAAATCCCTTTACTGTGTTTATTCGTAATATCTTTGCAAAATCCCTTTATGATCAGTGAATCACCACAGCAGTGACATTTGACACCACATGCTGATGAGACGAGGCCTTAACATCAGCTGTGTTGTGTCTGCTGCAGCTGGACGTCACACTTCGTGACCGCACAGAGCTCAAATTCTCACTGTTTCCCATTTATAACACCCCCGACTCCGACTCGCTTTTATTAGGAACAAATGTTCTTGTATTTACAGGCATGAATAAATCATTTTGTGTTTGAAAAGCCTCGCCTGGCTCTCGCCCGCTCCAGCTTTGGTAAAACTGCTGAGACAGTCAGGAGAGCAGGTCCAAGAGGAGTTTTTTTTGTGGCTGAAAAACAATGAGAAAAGAGAAATTAGCAAGCGCCCACACCCATTTATTTACAGAGCCGAGCTGCACAAAACTGAGCAGGAGAACGGCATAATGTGAAACCCTGACTCACATTCACAAGCTGATTGCTGACAATAAAAAACTCTGCATGGTTCATCGATTGATGTGGCTGCTTTCTTAGATGGTCATTTTTCTGTACGTTCTTTGGAAAAAAAAAAAATATATATATTATTATATATATAGATATATATTACTATTAACTATTAACTTTAAACTCAAATAAATGCCAAGATCATTTTCTTATAACTTTCATTTCATTCATTTCCACACGTAAACTGAGACATAAACTTATCAGATTTACCCATTTTGCACAGGATTGCTTGTTATTTGTTTAATAATGAGAGCATTAAAACCCTTATTTGACACTTGAAACAGCAGTTTGACAAATCTGTCTACTGAGCACCCAGAGATGCAAATACAAACTTCAGAAAAACCTGGTAAGTTTTACTATGCAAGGAATTCTCTTTGTATTTTGGTGCATAACAATAAAGATAGTAAGAGAGAAGAAAAACAACTACAAAAGTAAAGACTCATAAATCTACAAAAGAAATTTAGAGTAAAACATGTTATATGAGCATCGGTCAGTATTTAAAATCAAGAGGATTAAAGGATAACTACCGTTTTTTTACAACCTGGACCTTTTTTCTAGCAAAATATATGGTAATTTACTCACCCAGATAACTTTGGTGTCATTTGCCGTCGTTCGGACGAAATTAGATCCAGTGTAGCGCCGATGTGTCCATATAATGCGAGTAAAGGGGCATCGACACACAGCTTCTATATAACGCATTATCTGCCACGAAACTAGTTCATTTCATCAATATTTTGTTACGATACGCTAGTGCTATTCCCCTCTGAGTCCGGGCTCGTCTATTGTCAACATCCGGGGTCTGTAGGTTGCCCTACTACCTCTGACCTGGAAGATGTCGTCTCTGAGCTGCGTGCGCACCCACGACAGCCCGGCTTGTTTACCTGTAGCTGCTACTGCTAGTTTTCAATTTCATCTGTTTTTTCATGTGACATGATTTGTTTCCACAGGTGGAAATTCTTATTCACATGTGAAAAAGGCCAATCACATGTGAAGATATGTAATTAACATGTGAAAATATACGTTTCTTACATTAACATTTTCATTCATATGTGACAAAAGCCACTCGACTCCGAAAATGTCTAAATATGTGACGTTACTTTACTTTCAAGTTGAATATTTCATTCAAATGTGAAAATATTGAGTTCACATGTGAAATTGTGGTTTTCACATGTGAAAAGACAAATGAGAAATTGTGATTTTTCCTATACATGAAAAGGCAAATTTCACATGTGACAATTTTATTTTCAAGTTGAATTTTTTAGTTCACATATGACAAATATCCAATCACATGTAGTCTTTATATGAAATTGTGCTTGTGCGTGTTTTTTTCATTGACTTTGATTGAAAGTAACTCAAGGGGCATATTTGATATGTTTGACCTCTGGAATTTAAAGTAAAGCTTTGTGGCGTATAGAAATAAAAGCAGAACAACCTGCTAAACCAAAGTAAAGCTACACGCAGCGAATGCAAACCTCATCAAACCAACAGAAGCTGAGCCAAGCCAAGCCCCTGGCTGTGAGCAGAGGGAGGAGTGGTCAGGCTGCTGGACGGGCTGATAGTTCAGCTGTTGGGGGTTTGTTAAAGCCTCAGTCAGTCAGTCAGTTCAGCTGCTAACACAGACTGAGAGCACAGGTTAAATATAGAGCAGACGCTCACCCATGACCAGGAACACACCGGCTGAAGAAACAGGCTGAAGAGACAGGCTTGACATCTCGTGGTGAAGAGAACAACTGACTTTATTTATTTCAGCTGGAAGAAACAATCTCTCTCTCTCTCCTCAGTTTGAACTCTGTCATCCTGTGAGCTCTCAGACCAAACTTGGAGAGGACGAAGCTTCACACTGCTCTGATACTGAGGCAGAGAAGAAGACAAGGGAAGAAGATATCACAGTGATGCTGTCATCAGCGTGCTGTCAGTGAAGTCATCAAACAGGACTGGAAACATTTCAGCTGAGGTGCCCTGAAGAGCCGAGACCAGGTAGGACAGAGTGATGTCATCACTAACAGGTGTGTGTCAGACTCTGACACTAATGTTAATGCTTAAAAAGTTTGGACAGAGTATCACGTCTGATAATATAGGATTCAAAGTCAAACACTTTATTTAAAACAATGGAAAAAAATGTAAATAAAGAAATGTTTATAAAACATTTCAAGATGACATAAATACAATCAATAGTCTTTGTTAAGGTTGATATCAGTGCTGATGTGACTTGTTGATTTTTAAAATGAATTTCTGAAATACATTGTCATAATTTAATACCTTATTTAGCAAATTGAAAAAAATTCAAAAACACAAATTGTCTGCTAACAACTTCTGGAAAGCGAGAAATGTTTTACTTTGGTGTTTGTGGAAGTCGGCATCAGAATGTAGGATGTTTTTTTTAGTCATCATCATTATTATTGTTATTCAGGGTTACATTATCATTTATCATAATACTGGACTTGAAGTTAAAGTGATGGCAGCATTTTATCTGGCTTTTAGTTTGGGTATCCATTGTTGGGAAGTTTGATTTACTTTATAAGCTTTAAAAATCTCATAATCTGCCTCGTAACAAGGAAATACAGTATGTCTATCATATAAACACAATGGAGTCAACAAATGCTGTTTTTCCCACCTGGATGTATTAAATGGAAGTACTCTAGTAGAGTAATGTGCTAAGTGTATGTTAATAAAGTACTTAAAGCAGAAAGAGACCCCTCCTAGTGTTTCCTTGTGGTATAACTGTTGAAACATGTTAGCAGCCTGGATTGTGTCCAAAGCAAAAAACAACTG
Source organism: Pagrus pagrus (assembly GCF_965226575.1). NCBI lineage: Eukaryota > Metazoa > Chordata > Actinopteri > Spariformes > Sparidae > Pagrus > Pagrus pagrus. The sequence goes on along the minus strand of NC_140200.1, from coordinate 22,884,558 downwards.
TAAGAATCCCAGTTTGACTGAGAAACCCTGATCTGAGTGCTGTGAAAAGTGTAGAGTAAAACAGCCGGTTGTATTAACCTGTTAAGAACGAGCCTCTATTTTGGGTCTCTGCTCGATAATTAACAAGAGTGTATCTCTACAACTACACAGTCTATTTGAATAATCAAGGTATCATAATAAAGGGAACACTTGGAATATTTGTTTAGTATAAGTATAAATGTCACTGGGTCTGAGTAAATGAAGTTGGCATACAGCAACATTTTAGAATGGTGGTAAGAGGAAACACATATCAACGGGAGAACAGACTTAGAGCGCTATCCATCCAGTGAATACCCATCCATTTGCTCTTGCTTTACCTCGGTCTCTATCACTTTCCCTCTTCTCCCATTGGCGGGGCTATTTTTCTTTTGCGGTATTGAGTTTCCACAAATATTCCAGTTGTTCCACCGTCACCTGGGGATAATGAAAGAGGAAAACAATGCCTCTTCCTGTTTTGGTTGTGTCATGGCAGACATGCTTCCTGTGTGACCTTTGTTTTTCAGAATAGCAGAGTGAAAGTGAGGTTTATAGAGAACCAGTCTGTACGTGGATGTTGTCATTTTTCTACAGACATCACACTGTGACATCCGTATTTACTTCAGAATAAAGAGAAGTTAAGTGAAAACGTTGAGTTAAGATGCTGATGGCAGCCAAAATGATCACAAATGATTATGTCTTGTCTGTATTTATTCTACTTTTTTTGCCTAGTGATTCTCATGAGATAACAATAAATATGACATAAGAAAACAAAAAAAGCAAGACATAAATAGTGTGGGATCATGGGAGTTGTTGTCTTCACTGTTAAACGGCCACCAATGCTCCTCACTCGCTGACTCTCTCCCAGAAGTTAAAGCAAAACACGGCCAAACAAAACCAATAAAAGAGTGGTTTGAACATTGCTGGAAACATTAAGGATAATGTAACTACACAACTCAACAACATAAAGAACAAAGGTCTAGTCGTTTCGAGACATTTTAATGCATAAATCTTACATATTATATCTTTAATATGAGGAAATACTTTGCTTTCACCAAACCTTCCCTCAGACCCTCAGGAGACTTGACAGCTTCAGGTTTGAAAATGCAGGAATTAACTCGATTTAGTCCAGATACTGTACTTAAGTATGTTTTTCAGGTATCTGTACTGTACCTTAGTATGTATATCTCTGACAACTTTTGACTTTTCCTCTCTTCATGTGAACACAAATATCTGAATGGTTTCCTCCTTATATTTTCAAAACAGGCTCTTTACTTTAGTTTGATGCATTTGAGGAGAATTATAAATTATTTTTATTTGGCGTCATCGCACGCTGCCTTCCCAACATCACAAGACTGATTTCAACCTATCAGTGCACATCACGCAAAGACAGAAACAGACAGAGAGAGAGACTGGAATGGGGAGAAAAGGCGTGTTAGTGTCTCGTATCTGCAGAGACCCTGCAGCCCTCTGCCTGGATTTTCTTATTTTCTCACTTTGTTGCTGCTCGGGACACTTTACCAACCCAAAATGTGGCTATTTGACGTCCTGGGAATGAGATTCTATTAATATGATGTGAGCTTCAGTTAGCTTTGAGCAGAAATGGCCGCTAGAAATGTCCTTCAGAGGGAAACTTTTTACTTTAATACTCTGAGTACATTTCAGAGCCTGTACTTTATTACTTTTACTGGAGTAAAGACGTTGAATCAATACTTCTACTTTATTTGCAATGCTTTCTTTTTATTGAAATCTATTTTGGAGAACTTTATTATCTACGTTTATATTGTGCTTGCATGAAACATATTCCTAATTCGATTTCTGGTTAATCCTGTCACAAACTGATTGATTACTGGGTGATTATTAGATCAATCCTGGCTTTCTCACTGTAATCAGTATCATAAATAAATGTCCTGAGAAAACTTTTAAAAATATTGTTTTTATTCATTTCCCATGTCCACCAATCCTCAATTCAGAGAAGGAAAAACTCCCCCAAAACCTCAGAGAAACCTCCTGAAGACAGAGGGAACAATAGATGTGGTATAAACAGAGTAAACAGAAGCAGTATACAGTATAAACTATACAGTATAGCGAAACAGAAAGAATATATCAAGTAAATAAAGTCCATTAAACACAATATCAAGTACCAGAAGTTGAAGAGTTCGGAGTGAAGACTTGGAGTTACTGGAATGAATCTACACCCACTGAGCCATGTTGAGTGTGTTCATCCTGACTCATGAATGGAGCGGCTGTGAGTGAATCAGTGACTTATGACTCCCGTCATTCACAGCCCAGTAAATGCTTGTTACAGGAAGCGGTGCATTAGGAGGCATTAATTTAACCAGAGTACTTAAGCTGAGCTCTCTGCGGGATGAGCTGCTCTTAGTGATATGAGAACAGAGAGGAGATGGTGCAGCAGACCAACACGGCTCCATGCACAGTCACGGTGGAGAAGAAATCTGTTTGATAATGTTACGACACTGTAGTGATGGACTGGTTAAGCTTGGGGAAACACTGAGGTTTGGGTCTTAGTCATCATAGTTACTTAAATAACCAATGGTTCAAGGATTTGTTATGGTCAGGTCAAACTCTTTATTTTGGGAAGATGAGGTGTGTTCAGTTGGTTGCAATCTGCAAAAAGAGCTCTATAAACTTTAGAAGCAAGCTGTCAAGCTGTAGCCTAGTTTAATATTTTACAAAACGTTCAATCAAAACAGATATATGTATAATACAGAGGGTTCAACCCCTGGTGAGCATGAACGTCCAGAGCTTAGAGAGCGCTGTCTTCAACTTAAACATCCGTCACTATTGTTGCTGTTTCACACATATTAGCATTATAAAAATACACATTCTTTGCAGATTTTCTTGTAGTATTTGTCTATTTATTGATAATACAAACTCATTTGGCCATAAAGTATAAATAAAACAAGACAAAGAACATAATATAATGTAAATAGCATTCAAAAATGATTTCGATAGCAATCATTTTAAATGGGAAAAAGAAAGTAAAAAATCAAGTAAGGAATCAATTAAAATTCATTAAAATTAATGTTATGAAAGGGAAATTAATAAAGAAAAGAAAATAAGTATTACTGGAATTAAACAGTAGATCACAGAGTACACAGAGCGTGTTTTGCTGAGTCAGGACAGTCCGCCTCCCCTCCAGACGATGAGTTTACTGTCTGTCTCCTCTTCTGGTTAAATATGGAAAAAGTGCCCCATTTGATCTCTGTTAAATCCAAACAATAAACAGAGGGGCTCTTTGGCTCGACCTCCTCTGTGTTATTGTACCCAGCATGCTTTGCCCTGCCCAGCTCTCCTGGGACATTTCTCTCCATTAATAGCTTTTTTTCCCCCCACTGTTTTTCTTTGCAAGTTATTTTGCATCCCTTTTCTCTGTGCGCAGCAGAAATCAGGACCAGAGACTGTTGATAAAATACTCACAAACTTATAACAAACATCTTACATATTATTTCATTTCCACAAAGATATTTCCTTTTTATTTTGTCCAAAGGTTCCTGTAGAATTTGTTCAACAGTTCGGTTTCAGCCAACAGACCACTGATTAGGTTTTGGTGATGATCCAGATGTGGGATAAGAATCCTTCAGGGATGTTGAAAAGGTCAAAATATGACTTTCGCTTAAAGTGCCGTGACGATTCTCATGAAATGTGGCATTAATGTTTCATAATTCCCAGAGAGTAATGCTTTTTCCTGAGTTGACCGCCTGACTTTTTGTTCATCTAAAGGTCAGGACACATACGCAATTTTTTACTCCTCCCAAGTGGCGCTACGTCAGTCAGCGATCTGTGGAAGAAGCCATGCACAGGTTCTTCGTTCTTGTTATGATGAACAAGTGGCACTGAAATTAGCCGTGATATTTACTGTCACATATGAAGAGAAGGTCAGAGGCTTAGTTCCATAAACACATACAGTCGTGTTTATTTGATCAGGACTACTGCTGACCCTGATTTGCATGTAGTGCAGGAAACCAACATGGATGCAATCACATTATTAATCTTCATATATGTTGCTGTGTAAATGAGAGTGTTTTAAATCTTAGCTAGATTTGATCTTAATATGAGACAATAGAAATAACAACTATAAATGGGGCTTGAGATGCAACATTGCCAATGCAATCGCAAGAATAGATGTTGGCAATCATTTGGTTCAGTTTCTAGTTTTATGTTGTGCCTCGAAGAGATCATGTTTTGGTATAAAATACCTGATTCTGTCACGAGAAACTTGACTGGAAAATGTTTAGTCTGGTTTGAAAAATCCAGTGGTTCCTCATATGACTCATATACAGTTCATATGTAATGTAAGTGTAGAAAAGTCAACACACGTACAAATTAAAAGTATCCTTGGTTGGCAGAGATGTAAAAAGCCAACATCTTATTCTGCCAACAGGACTTCATTTAAGATTGATGGAGTGATACGCGTCATTTTTAGAACTGCTTTGCACTTGACTGACCCTCAATAATGGTATCTATTGTTGACCTGGAGAGAACCCAGAATGGAAAGGAAGAACATGTGCAGATGGATGAAAAATGCATTTTTTGGTGTCATGGTGTTAGTCCACCACAAACCTCCAGAGCAGCTTCAGTGCTAAGTTTAGTCACATTCAGCGTACATCCCAGAGACTGAAAATAATAAATCAACTACATCTAAAAGCAGTAAGTGAATGTTGACTCTCATGGTGCTTAAGCTCCTCGATATAAGAACTGTATCACTCTTTACACTACAATGCCTGACTTTCTGGCAGAAAGCCCTGACGTCAGACTTCTGATAGCTTCCATAAAGACTTTTGGCTCTTACAGACACCACAAGCTTTAAATGATGAGGCAGGAATGTAATTTACATGAAGATAAACACAAATGACAGAAATATGTTATATATTTTGAAAAGTGGAGATCTTCTTTGTACGTAGAGTGGACGTCACAGTGTAAACATCACCATCTAGCAGTCTGCCTTCTAACCACGTTGTATATTTGGTGCCTGGGACACCACATATGACCAATGTTTGCCTCAAAATCGCTACTTCAGTTTATAACAGTGTCACAGTGTCCCGCAGTGGCAGCCCAAGGCCAGCTGATAAGACGGGAAACCATGAGATCATTCTGCTAATTCAGCTCAGTAATCTGTGTGGGAGGTTCACAGGGGGGGCGGGGGGCGTTCAGCAGCGTCTCCCCTCTTGTTTGGTTTCATAACAGCGACTGCTGTTCCCATGACAGCACAACAGGGAGCAGAGAGGAGGATTGAGTTTGTTTTGGGTGCAGTTTTATGTTCCGCAGAGGGCAAATCAGACAGCTGATAACATCATGATGGAGCAAAGATGTGATAGTGGCTTTAAAACTGTTTTGTTGGGTTGATCTAGACCCTATGAAGACCGTAAGGAGGGAGGAATATGAATAGTGGGGTTCAGCATGCTTCTTTGATAAATAAAGCTTTTATATCATCAGTCAAATTAAAGATGAAATATGTAATAATCAACCACCTGTCAAATTCATACTCAAAACAAGACTAACCGCTTACTGCTGCTGTTAGCTAGTTAGCTTGTTTAGCCCAGCATTAGGGGAGTGTTGGTATTAAGCTACATGGCTAGTACTGGAGGTTTGGGACAGATGGACCAGGGCTGGCTGGTTAGCATTCTAACTTCAGTAGAAATCTCTCTAACACAATAGAAAGACGTTACAATGTCAATATTTTTTTCACATTCTGTTGATAATTCTAGTTGATTTTTTAAATGTTTAAAGCTAAAACTCTTACATATTATACCTTTAAAGCTACACCAGAACATTTCTGACCAAACTGCAGCTGCAGGCTCCATGTTGGGATGCAAACCACTTAGTTAGGGTGAGGAAAACATCATGGTTTGGCTCAAAATACCTGTTCTGGTCACCAAAAACAGGGCTAGAAATGTACCGAGTTCTTCTTAAATAGATCTGGTTTTGTCGCCACAAGCATGGCTGGAGATGTCCCCAGGTCTCCTTAAACTCTTACATATTGCACCTTAAAAGCTACACCAGTAAATTTCTGACCAAACTGGAGCAGTCAGATACACCTCAACTCCCCAGAACTTTATTATCGCATTTTTAAATTGCAACATACTGTACTTTGACCACTTCATCTGTCTGTCTGATACATCCATTGTGTTGCTGTCAAATTTAGGCTCAGCTTTCATTTGAATGCAGTACCTGCTCATGTTATGATTTTCTCTGTCTTTACTGGTCACTGTGACGGTCAGAGATGGTGATGGGAGTCTCCTCTGAGGTCACCTATGGGATCGTTCGAGCTTATTCCTCTCTCATGAGTCATTTCTCAAGTCAGTGACAGGCTAAAATCACTGGTGGGCTGACCACCAACCACTTTAGATTCATCAGCACTCAGGAGCTGAACTGCTTGTAAAATGACGTAAAATGTGCAGTGGTCATGACTTCCTGCCCACTCGCTCCCTTGCTTTACTCCCAGAGTTTATGAGGGAAGTGACTTCATGCTCATTCCATTGAAAGGCATGTGAGACTTGGCTGCTGCAGGCTGCATGTTGGGAGTGATGTCAGCTTTCTGGACTGGTCACCGCTGATTAGAGCTCTTGCACAAACCGCTGGGAGGATGAAAACCAGCCTCATCTCATCCCATGAATTTTCCCCTGATGACTGACGTGGTCCGGGAATGTTTTGTAATTTGGACGGTTAAAATCTCCTCAGGCAGGATTTTTGTGTTGGGTGCAACAGAATGGAGCGTTCCACGCCTGAGCTGATTTAAGGTGTCGTGATGGGACAGTGTCTCTTAGCTGAGGAAATGACGAATCAAAAACTAACCATGATATCCCAGACTGATTCCTGAAGACAATCAAACAAAATAAGTCTAACGCTTTAACGGACTGATTGAGTGTCTGTTTGCTGTCCAATGTAAGAGGGCAGTGGATGAAAATCTCCCATCTAAATATTCTAAATGTAGATTTAAATGTGTTAGTATGGAGGAGCAAAGTTTACACTTCTTTACAGTTTAGTTCTTTATGTTTCCAACCATGAGTTGCCAGGTGTAACTGTCATGTAGCTAACTGAACCAGCTGACAAAGCTAATGTTAGCTTGCTAATATCCGACCCATGTAGAGCAAAGAGTAAGAGGTAGCTCAATATGGAATATGGTCCACGTAACCAACCTGAAACTTGATGAATGCTGTCAACCTGTTAAGCTCTGTGCCATTCTATGCCTGCCCCAGAGCCTACAACGGCCAATGAGTGATCATGTAGACCAGTGACACACCATCTCTTCTTTCTACTCTCTACAGAAGCACTTACATGCCAGCGTCCGGATAATTGATGCATCATGTGGCCAATGAAGTTTCAAATCCAGTAATATATAGTTTATATCAGTTTATAAAACCCTAAACTCAGAAATGATGCAAGTGTATGTCAATTTATGCAATTTTTCTCTCTGTATAGGCTGCTTTTTTTTCCACCTAAGCTCTTGTTTTTGACTATTTTATATGCACAGAGTTAGTGCAAATAAGGAAATAAAGAAGTATAATGGGTTTTTGCCCCCATTTGTCTCAAGCAGGGGTACTTGCGGGTCACAAAAGAGCATGTTTTTGCCAGCCGCCTGGATATTTAATAGAATAATGTGTGTTAATTGTCCATTTTCAAAGATATTACTGTTAAATTTGAACTTGGACCATGTAAGACTATATGATGTGGACCCACAACAGCTTTGAATTTCGTTTGGGGCTTGTCTGGAATAGGCAGTTTATGTAATAATTTTACATACATTTCCAGGAATGGGACCAGGGCAGATAAACCCTCCTGCAGGACTTAATGCATGTGTACAGCTCTCTGAAAGAACCTCTCTGCTTTAAGTCCAAACCTCTGACCCGCTTTTCACGCTTGATTTTACAGTAAAGTGGGCTGCATGTATGATTTCTATTTTTGCAACAGCCTCTTCACGGCCCTGCTGCTCACTCATCTGTGGAGCCTTAAGACCCCCATAAAAGGAGGCAGGTAATGAGGGCAGGGGTTATCTACAGCATGACAGACAGATAGATATGTATCTCATATCATTTCATTTAGCACTCTCTCTCCTACATTGACATATTAGCCCCCTCTTTTTCTTCTTGCTTCTTCACTAGTATTTATGCGCAGGTTCTGGCACAGAAAGGAAATTCACTCCGACATTAGCCAGGAGTTAGTTTAGACCAGGAAATGTCTCATGTCATGTGGCTGGCTGTAGTGCACTTTTTGTAAAAGGACGAAAAAAAATGATTTATGCCACTATCAGAGAAGGGCTTTTCACAACCCAATCACCAGAATAAATGTTAGCTTATGTTTCTGCAAGACCACAGAGAAGTTAAAGGTTTATGTTTTTTATGTTGCAACTTTACATTTGCTTTAGTTTAATTTTCTATGTATCTCCTGTCACAACACTGTGCTTGTCACAGTGCACAGAATGGGACTCAAATACAAGACACAGCCCAGACAAGAACTGAACAGATGAAACAAAAAAGCTAAACAAAGTTCAAACCAAGTAAAGAAAAAGTACAAATCAAAAGGGAAATTACAGGAGTAACCAGGAAAAACACGAGGATTAAAAACCAGAACCATGGGAGAAGGGACACGAACACACCGGAACAGGCTCAGTGGAACAAGACAGACAAACTAACAAGGGCAGCAGGGAGCACACAGACTACATACACAAGGGCTTTTTAACAAACAGGACACAGGTGAACACAGAAAAAGGGCGGGAAATCACACAAAGGGTCCTCCCCTCCCATCTCCCTTTGAGTGGTTTCCCGCCCTTTTTCTGTGTGAAAAGCAAAACATGACAGGAAATAACAGAACCATGAACTCAAACCACGACAGTGCTTACACTCTGGTTAGGTAATGGTTAGAAGAACATTATGGTTTGGCTTAAAATACCTGGCTCTGGTGCCATAAACGAAGCTTGAGATGGCCCAACTTCCCAGGAAAAATGTCCGGTTTTGCTCTCCACAAACTTGGCTGAAAATATCCCCAGGTCTCCTTAACACACACCCGGTTTTGGTCACCGAAAACTGTCCCAAGGTCTCCTTAACAACACAAACATGGCTGGAGATGGTCCAACTTCCCATGACAAATATATGGCTTTGTTCACCAAAGTCCTGAGTTCTCCTTAAAAATACCCAGTGGTGTGACGCTTACTAATGTTGGAACAGCACAGGCCCTTAACTGTCACATTTTAAAATGTCTTTCATTTCACAACGACTGAAATGCCCGGTGGCAAAATAATAATACACAAACACAGTGCAAATACAAATAAAAACAGCCACTTGTCTCAAGTTTGAGCTTTAATAGTATTTTTTAAAAGGTTGTCTGAGGGCAGCTGAGGACAAAGCCACCTCCACCTGTTAATGTTGAAGCTCACATGAGAACTGTAACGGGGGAACAAAAATAATCTTCCGGGCTTGTTAAACAGGAATATTCAAGATGTTCTGCCTTGAATCTCGATATAGAAATGGCTTTAATGATGTGGTTTGGACACGTGCGCTGATAATAATTGTTCTATTTCACACTTCACTATGACGTGCGAAAGATGGTCATGTGAGTCTGTAGTGACATTTAAGCCCCGACTGTAAGTACCACTATTTCAGGCACGGGTGCTTGATAGACTGATATTAGTCAAGCACTGTACAGCGTGCTTCTGCCTGCAATGTCGAGTGGTTTTCCGTGGATTCATAAAAGCCAGAACGACTCGCTGATGCAAGAAACCTCCACTGGTTTCTTTTATGCAACCTCTTGTTAACAGTTTTTTTGTTGCCAGATCTTTCACTGCGCAGGGAACATGAGGAGCATCAGGATTACGATAATAACCCTCCGATCCAAAACCAGAAATTCACTTTAATCTAACATCCCTGTTGTGAATCCGCTCAAGACTGCCACTCTTTAAGCGTAATAGTTTGACCTGCTGGTGAACCCGAACACTCAGCAGTCGCTCAGCTTTCCTCTTCAGAAACACAGAGCATAACGTGCTGCAACTAACAATGTTGGCCATTTTCATCAAAAAGCACCTTTCTCATCCTGTGGCTGCAGTAGCTGTTACCTCGCAGATTTCTCTCACCACTCACGCTGTTTTACAAGCTCAGTTGGATAGAAATGAACCTCCAAACATTCGGCGGCTCCCTGCCAGCCGAGCTCAGAGCAGACAAACCTCTGGCTGGTTGCTGGTGGAGGTTTCCCATTAAATCTGTCTCTTCTTACTGAGTTTGAGAAGCTGTTTGGATAACTGCTGCCCTGTTCAGCCACAGCGGGGTGTTGCTTTATTATTCCTGTTGCACCTTTCAACAACAAGGCAATTCAAAGTGCTTTACGTAAGTCACAAGAGACCATAAAACAAGATATAAAAGAAGTACAGGATGGTGAACAAAGTCAAATTGTATGTAAGATACCATACTGTACTACTGTATAACTATAATCACTGAAATGAATTACATCAAAGAAGATGAGGTGTGACTTGTGGTTTCTATGGTGAGTGTGTGTGTGGTCGCTAGGTGGGAAGAGTCATTTAAGGTGACCAAGGTTGGAGCAATTCTGACACTGGACTGAGAAAAAGTCAAAGGTCAAAGACTGTTAGAGACCTTCCAGTTTGGTTCATTCACATAAATACCTCTATTAAACAGTGTCCTCTTGTTGTCCAACCGCTAAAATCCAGATGTATGATTTATGTCACTTCCTGAGTGCTTCCTTGCCAGTGGAGACACCAGACCGTAGTTACCTGTGCCAGCGATTAACTAATTTAAAAAACACATTATGCCTAGCAAGCGCTATTGATGATGCACCACAGTTGCCTGTCTGCGATTGTCTGTCATGTCGTTGTTGTCGTCACAGCAGCTATTGTCCTCCGTGTCCAATATGTGGGTTGATATTTCAGAATGAATTCATGCCTTTCCCATCGTAATGTGTAATGCTATCAGACAATAATGTTAGCAAGGAACTGGTTGAATGCTAATGTTAGCTGTTGTCTAACGGAAGCTAATGGATGGATACAAATGTGTTGTTTTACTGTGAACTACGGCTCCAATTGTCCCTCCAGATTTTCACTATCTGTTGTCTTTTTAATTGGTGACCAATCAGGAAGTGGTGAAATGTCAGAGGAAAATGGTCGCTGTGTGGATATGGCCTTTTGTGGGACTTTTATGTCTGTGTGGTAATCAGTGCTTGCATACTGTAATATTTCACCAGAAACAATATGCATTTAACATACTATTTATTTCATTCAAAGGTTACAGACATACCAAACAATCTCACATGATTTTGCCTCTCAGGCAACATACAACCAGTTCTATTGGCTACCTTCTTGGTGGAGATTGTTGGGGCTTGGGTAGCTGTTGTAACAAGACATATGCTGCTCAGGGCTTCACTCTGCATTTTACACAGAGTTTAAATAATATTGAGGTGTTTTATTTACAGATAATTCTCCTGAAAAGATTCATGAACTGACCCTAAATCAAAGATAATGCACCGAAAGTCACTAGCATCTCTATCTATCTAAATCTGACATAAAAGCTTGATAATTACGTCCGCCCTGCTGTCTCCAGACTGCAGCTCTTAGGAAGTACTTAAAATACTGGAAGTCATATTGTTAAAATGCATAAAATGCAATAAGGCAAATTAAAATGAACCCAGAAGGCTACAGTTAATCTAATGTTCTTCTCTCATCCTGTTTTACAGAAAATATCTGATTTGGGGATTGTTTATCCTTTATTATCTTGGTGCAGTTTTGTAAATGCATTATTATGCAGTTTATGTGTGCGATCGGTCAAGTGCTGATGACGATGGCACGATTCGATTTGAGGAGATGTACAAAAAGATATAAAAGATATAAAATGGATTCTCCTGCAGATCTGTAGAGAAAAAAAGACTCTGGTGAAGCGTGAGGTTAGAGACAATCAGGAAAAGCTGGCATCTATGACTGAATCTGTATCATAGCTTTCGAACAGATCCAACAAATCATTAATCAGACTTGACAGAAATATTAAGCAGTAGATTAATGACAGGAGTATATTTGTTTTGGCTCTGCTGTGAAGTTGTCCTACGTCCGCTAACAGCCTCCTGCCTCTGTGGACTCTAAAGCCCTCTTGTTGCAGCACAGATGACTGACTGCATTACTTTCCCCCTTATGGTGAGTTACAGCGACAGCCCAGACCTCTTTAAACCTCCTCGCCAAGCTGATCGTTCCCTTTTATAGTCATTTTTGAGTCTACATGCCTAAATCATGCTGCACATGAAAAGCACAAAGTTTCAAGAACTAAGCTGAGCTGGTGATTCTGGACAGCTGCCAACTTTCAAAGACAGGGAGCTCTGCACAGATGCACTGAAGTCATCTTGTATTAGACATCGTATTAATCATCACGTTTAAAAGCCGAAGCTAACACGCAAAACCTTGCCAAAGCAGTCTGCTGCCTTTACAGTGCCACCTTTGTGAGCATTTCTTTAATGTGAATTCCTATCGAGACAGGGCGGTGAGGATGCTGTCTAATCATGTAAATAGCCCGACTTTAATCCAGCTAATTGTCACCAATGCTAACATACACTTGTAGCTAAATGTCGGCTAATTTTGCAGATGCCATCTCTGCTTTTAACCATGAGATAATGAACAGGGAATGACAGCAATTAGAGGCTCGTGATGTCGGAGGCCGTCAAAGAAGAGAGTCCAGAGATGCTAATGATCTATATTTACCCCACGATAGGCTCATAATATCATTACAATATGAGCTGGAACAAACACAACGAAACCTGATCCAGTGGATGTTTTTGTCACAGGGATTGACCGTACATGACCTCTGTTTACTTAACAACTGTTGAGGGGTTTTAAGCAAGCATGATAAACAGTCGGCGGTCGTTTGTTTACAACGAGCCGTGTTGTGGAGGAGTGTGAGAGCTGCAGCTGTGAAGTAAAATGGAGGTTCAGGCATCCGTGGGATTGCTGATGGATCATAAAGTGATAGCCCTGGAGTTTCCCCTTGTTGGACTCTGGACACAAGTGGGGAGACCCTAAAAATACCCCCTTTAAAATTTCCCCAAACAAACAGCTGCGTTTGCTGCGTAGTGTCCAGCTCAGGGCCGAAGGACAGCGATACATTTCAGTGTTTATGTTTGGACAGATGATGGATGATTGACAGTTCTCTCCTTACCCGATCTGAGGAGCGGGTGGGCGAGGGCGTCCGCCATCTTGGTACAGCAACATCACTTGGACCCAACAGAAGCAGAACTGCTGTGAAACCAGCAATTTGTTGAGTTTAGCTATCAATATGATGACATTTGCTTATGATATTTCAGACAGCTCTGCTGTCTGACGTAGCATAGCATGTTTATTCTGTTGTTAGTTTGCACGGATTATACTTCAATTGACATTAGTGTCCAAAATGTTCAATAAGACTCCTTCAGGTTATAATTTAACCATTAAACTATGCTAGCTTTCCTTAACATGATCAGAAAGGACCACTCGTTGGGCCAGTGTGGGTCTAATTGCTGCTGGCGTAAACTGAGAAACTTTGCAGGTGTTCTGAAGACAAAAGTGCTAAAGCATGCTAACATACTCATTTAGCATGTGTTAATCATGCTAACACTAGCATAACACAAACTTGCATGTGCTAGTTTATTATAATGTTAGCAAACATTAAACAACACACAGCGCTACATGTGACCATATGAAATAATATGCTGCGTTAACATGCTTACAGTTAGTATGCTAATCCAAATTGAGTCATGGAACAATAGGTAATCATTTTTGGGGGTGTTTTGATACGAAGCAAAGTCTTAAACGAGTACATTTTGACCTGTTAGTGATGTAAGTTCGGAAACGCATGTCTATAAAAAATTTATTGACAATTCATCCATGGTGTGTTGGGCTGAATTCTTAAAACACACCTCCAGACTGACATTTCATCGGAAATAATGTTCCGCTTCGGAGACACTTGTTGATTCGGGGGTCAAACCTGTGACCTTCTCATTACTGCATGAGCTCTCCACTCTAACCAGTAAGACACCCTGCTGCCAACATACCGCCTCTACCACTTATCCACTGTAGGTCTCGTGTGTCGGCCACAGGCCACAGCTGTCTGAGGTTTTATCTGAGCCGAAGCGTAAATCAGAGAGCCCAGTTTAGCCTCATCACGTCTCCATAAATATCCTTACCCTTGGAGGATGAAAGATGCAATCTACAATTTATTTAGTGGGTTATATTTTTGGTTTACATACATTTGTTCCATAGAAGTTTGACGTGTGCATGGAAACCTCTTTTTTTCAAGCCTTTTTCGGCACGATGCAGTTGTCGCCAGAAATCATAATGTAAACAAATCTTTGAAAGCCTCAAAATACATGTAACAGTCCAGTTGGTCAGTGCATGCTTACAGCCCTTTTATCAAAAGCTTAGATAGTGAACTACGTTATAATCATGGGTCGGTCATGTCCTTGGACGTGAGAGCATTACACTCGTGATTCCAAAACCATGGGCATTAAACTGCTGCTACAAGAACCTCCACTCCTCTGGTTTAAGATACTGGAGCCTGGTTGCAGGGATTTGCTTTAGTGAGGTCAAACACTGATGTTGGGTGATCAGATCTGGCTCACAACTGCCTAAACAACTGTCTAAAATATTATTATATAACGTGGCATTATGCAGCTGCAGATAAAAAGCACAACATGTCCAGATACTAACAAGAGACCGTTCAGACTCATGACTACTCAGTAGCCATTACTACATTTTTACATTAGTAGTCAGTCCCCATGGGTCAGACCACACCCATCTACACACGTGTTAAGTTTTGTGGCTGCATCCTGCACAGTTGTGAAGCTACCAGCTGACAACATCTGTCCACAAGCAGTCAGACAGACAGACAGAAAGACAGACGGACAAGGTTCAACAAAAACAGCAGCAACAAGATGATGATGATAATACAGTCAACATCTTCACATTAAAAGTTCGACATTAGATAAAAACTGTCCATGAACTTTGACTGTGTTTGAGCATCAAGCATCAATGGCGTACACACAGAGTCCAACTCTCCTCGTCCTGCTGGAGTCCTGCGCCGTGTCTGATCTGAAAATGAACAGCAATCGAGTGTAACAGCTTGATCTGGGATGTTGTGGTGGAGACCGATGTTTTTAAAGATTTGGCCACAACAATCTCTAATTTCCTGTGGTTTGGCCAGCTGATCCCATTTGACCATTTCATTTCCCTGCAACCTGACACCAGCCTTAAATCCAAGCTGGTTTAGTGGTGCTTTGAGATAACAAAAAATTAAAGGAACTGTTGGTTTTCTCAAGTATTTCCATTCCCAAGACGTCATGTAGCTCTTCGGGTGTTTGGACTATAAGTGATGTTCAAACCCTCAAAGTGGAATCTATGATCTGTGCTTGACTGTTCTTCTTCATCACGGCGTAACGCTGATAAGGTCACTGTGTGAAATGACTCAGAGTTCCTCTCCTGTGAAGGTAAACTGTTTACACAGATCAGTTTGCGTGCCTGGGACTCAGTACGACATCGTGCTGGCATGTGGAGACTTGGTTCAAATGAAACCTGCAAAACATTTTAATGTAACACTTGGCAACCTGGAAGAAAACGTCTACACAACCTGTAAACAAACCGTCTCTATTTACAGACTATACTTACTGTTTACTCTCTTTTTGTCCTGCAGAAGGAAGGTGGCCGTTAAAGGATCACTTAAATCTTAATTATGTCATTTAAAAAACTCTCTCAGACTAAAAAACATGAATTAAACATGGATCTAAAGGATCTGAATACTTCCTCTTACACTGCTGTGTGTGTCTCCAGCAGTCTATTGTTTTCACGCCTGAAAAACAAATCAATGTAACATTACAACGTGATATTTAGTTTATTTGTCATAACAGGTTGGTTTAACCTTACAACAAGATATTTTCACATTTATACGTCATGCAAACTTATCACATTCCTTCATGTTTTATGTTATAATGTGATGACATAACAATAATGTAACATAACAAGATAATATCTTATTATGTGAAGATTGCTTGTTAAAATGTTAAACAATTATGTTATAACATAGAGTTATCATATGAAATGTTATAACGTGATAATTTATTGTTATAACATAAATTGTTTAACATTTTAACTAGATATCTTTACATTATAACAAGATATTAACTTGTAATGTTAAATTAGTGTTATATCATTACATCATCATGTACTCTAACATGGTAACATGACATATTGCTTAATTATTGCTATAATGTAAAATCTTTCATATTATAACCTGATAACTTAATGTAATGTAATGTGAGGCTATCTTGTTGTGTTAAATGTTTTATGTGATAATATTAAGTTATCATATTAAATTGTTTCCCGTTATAACATGAACACATTATTATAGATAATAAGATAATAAGATAATATCTTGTCATAATGTGAAATGTTTTATATCATAACATTAAGTTATCATATCATCACATGTAATGCTTCATTCTATAACGCAGCTAAAACATAAAATGTTTCATGTTATAACCTCAAATGTTTAGGATAGATAGATACTTTACTGATCCTTTGGTAAATTAGGGTCTGATATCTTGTTAAAATATAAGGATATCTTGTTATATTGTTAAATGTTTTGTGTTATAACATTAAGTTATCATATTAACAATATAATATTGTTATATAGGTCGTTGTTATTAATAAGTTTGTATTTATAAGAATGTTAAAACAACTTATGATAAACCTTTCAACATGTTAATGTGATAGTGATCCATTTTTCTTTTTTTGGCGTGGCAGTAATAAGCTTCTGTATAAATCTGAGTGTATCAGGTAATATAACAGCTCCTGGGCAGCTCAGACTCCAGACCCTCGTCCAGACCCTCTCAAAGCCCAAACCTCCAGCTGCTGCTCCAGACTCGTCTTTGCTTTAGTTTTTCCCACCAGTTCTCCCAGTGACTCTTCCAGTTCACCGATCTAGCCATCAGAAAGAAGACCGTCCTGTGATTTTGACACGTGGCAGATTTTGGCATCTCCCCTGAAACAACTATTAATAACAGGCAGCAGGAGCGTGGTTGCTACCACTTCACTGCCAGGATTCTCTGTGGCTGAGTCACGGTCTGCTTTCATCCAGACCTGCAGCCTCGGCGAACCTTGGCCTCATTCAGATCCAATAGCCCATAACCTGTTCCTTTGTCAGGACCCCCCCCCCCCCCCCCCCCAACACACACACACACACACCTCCATCCAATATCAGCCTGCCCAGCTGTCGATTTCGTCATCGTTTGTTTGTGTTCCAAGGCATCTACAAATTCAATTAAGCTAAAGTATGAAGTAGTGACAACTGTCTGACTGACTTTGTGTCAGTCAGTGTGTTGACTTGTACTGAGTACATTTTCACCGTCACACTGACTGGAAGCACATCATCACAGAATACCCCTTAAAATTTGGTCTATTTTGGAGCCAAATATTGTACTTTTTACTCCACTACATTTATTTTACGGCATTAGTTTGATGATTATTTCAAAATATAAATCAACTAATAAATTCTATATATTATTGAACATTAGGCTAAGTTACCCAGCAATATATAAAGTTATAGAAATTAGCTCCACTTCTAGCTGGTAATGGTATTTTGTTTTTTTTGTACATTTTGATGCTGATACTATCGTACTTCTACCAAAGTGAGGGTTTGAATGAAGGTCTTTTTAATTGTAAGTTAGTGTTTTTTCACTCTGGAGTTACTACTTTTACTGAAGCAAAAGATCTGAATACTTCTTCCACCAGTGGTTTGTGAAAGACTGTGGTTCCTACAGCTGATAAAAAGTAAATTACAGGTCTGTAACAGGACATAATCTGCAGTCTCCTACAGGAAAGTCTAACGCACCACACATCTGTCCCCCACGCCGACTTCCACACTCTTACCTTTTGACTTTGGAGGGGGGCATAGGACTTTAATCACAAATACATATGTTTTTTGATATTGGACTGAGCTTAAAGTTAAAAATATATATATATATTTAATTGGAGTTTAACACCCAAGAATCTGCTTCATCAGGATTGTTGGACTGGTTTATGAGCGAACAAGTCACCAGCTCATAAGAGTCTGATTCTCTTTACTACTGCTAAAACTGTGATTGGTGCACAAACAGCACAACCCATTTCTACCAGTAAGAAGAGGACAGACAACAAAACAAATAGAGAACTCGCATGTGAAAATTTAGTGAACCCAGCCTTTAAGGGAAGCCTTGGCCTTTAAAGCATCATGCTGGTGCTTTTGTACATTTTACCTACGAAGCACTTTTCTCTTTTACATAACCACAGCGCATGTTCCAGATCAGGCTATTATTTCTTTAGATTTACCTTCCAGGAATATCTTGGTACAGCATAATTTGATGAAAAACATCTTGCAGAACTTTGATAGGTAAGATAGGTAATCCATCATGTTGAACATTTCAGCAGCTTCGTTTTCTTGTCAAGGTCCTGCTGTCATCACTTGTACCTTCGTGGCAGGCTTTAGGAACAGTCGGAATTTGAGACTGAGCTGCCAGAAAGTATTGGAAAATCAAGCGTATAGGAGAAAATGATAAGAAGATATGGACGTTGTGGGAAGCATAATGAATAATTTGGTTGTTTCCTACATTATAAATGTGGCTCACATCTCAGGAGTGTTCAAAACTCTCCACCAGTGAGTTTCCTGAAATAATCTAAAACCAGTGGCTGGCTGGAAAGGAGGAAAATAATCTAAAATGTGCTTTTCTTTTCTTTCACTGTTTAATTCTTTGGCATCCATTTTGTGTCCACATGCAGGTTAAAAAATGCGATCCAGGAGCTGCACCGTGGAGGGTCCAGATGACGGACACATCCAGCCCACGAAAGGCTTCATCAAGCAGGAGGAGGAGAACACACCGGAGCTCACAAAGAGGAAGATGAAGGTCCAGCGAGAGGATAAAGACGGGAGGACGGTGGTGTCCGGATCAGTGAAGAAGCCTCAGAAACCAGCAGAGAGCAGGAAGGCGGCGCTGCCCGATCTGTCCAAGAAGGACCTGTTTCAACTGCTGGGAGTCATGGAGGGAGAAGTTCAGGTACTAATCAGAGTCACTTTACAGGAATATTGACCACGCTGATGTTCAGACACAGTTAGAGATTAGCTGGTGAACAAAGTAAAGAATTTAGAGGCTAAAGAGTCAGATCTTTTTCTCCAGCCTAGTCACCCAAATAAAACGTAGCCATTGTACATTTCTGCAAACCAAAGAAGGCTACCAAGCCAAACAACTGGATATTTTTAATGAGCTGTCAATACATTTTCCAGCCATGTTTGTGGTGACAGAACCAGGTATTTTAAACCAAAACATGATGTTTTCCTAAACTTAACCAAGTGTTTTTTGTGTCTAATCCTAACTAGACCATAAACACAGTGTTGTCACAACATAAAATTTAAAATATACCCTAAAGAAACATAAAGTTGCAACATATCCATGTTTTGCTGAAATGTTTGTTTCCAACATTTATTCTGGCGACTGGGTTGTTTTATTCTGGTTTTGGTGGAGAAACCTCAAAGGCATCAGGTAATCATGCTAGGTTCAAATGATTTAGTCGTCATTACACAACACAGGGTCGCATAACGAAATGAAAGTTTGTAAACTCCTTCATGCTACGAAAACATAGAACATATATACAGTTATTTAAAGAGATGAATACATAAACACGTAGGTCATCTTTTGAATCTGCGTCAGGGTGAATGTAAGCAGCAGCAACATGATGGTGATGACAATGTGGTCACCATCTTTACATTTAAGCTTTATACATCTGGGAAACACTGACCATCAACTTTGACTGTGAGTGAGCACCAAGCATCAATGTTATAAACACAGAGTCCGACTCTCCTTGTTCAGCTGTAGTTCTGCACTCTGTCGGCTCAGAACACAGGCCGATCCGAGATGTTGTGGTGGAGACAGGTGTCCATGGGCCCAACAGTCTCTGATTTCACAATGTTTTGCGTGTCCCATTTTATCCATTTCCTTTTCCTGTGACTGGACATTAGCCAGGAGCAGCCTTAAACCAATTTAGATTAGCATGGCTCTTTTTCCAACTGTCTTCCTTCCCGGGGAGGTCCAAACAGTCAGGACCCCGTGGGTCGTGATTGTCTCAAAGTCCGCTACTCTTAATCCAAAACACATGCTTTCTTCTCCAATGATGATGGCAGTATTTCTGTATGTGTTTCATCAACAAAGCTGGAAAAATAAGAGCTAAAAATACAAAAATGAAGTATCATCTGGAGGAGCTACTGGTAGCTGCATCTGCATATGCTGCCAGAAAGGACGAAAATGTATTATAGCATTAAACCAAGAGCACAAATTATTATATCATGTGCACTCATTACTTCCTCCATGACACCTTCCAGACTCCACAGCCTCTTTATCAAAGAACCAAATATTCTCTAATCCAGTCATTCACCTTTTGTTCTGATGATTTAAGCACAATTAATGTCCATCAGAGTCTTGTTGTCCTCGTCCTGTTTTAATTACCTAACATCAGACAGTAGTCACCTGAAATAATTCCTCTGATTTTGACGTTTTATACCAACAGAGCCATCTGTGCTACACCTGGTCTACTGTTGGCTGGTTAACATCGTCTCAAATGATGGAATTCATCAATGAGCAGTTTAAAATAGTTTAATTTAGTGGGTAGATTGGGAATCTTAACTCTCCAATGGCCAGAAGCGATTTTCTAAAACTTAAAGAGAGAATAATCAGAAGCTGGCGAGGGAAATGCTGAGTCACTGAACCTGATCAATAAATCAATAAACAGCTTCAGGGAGGGCTCTTGATGGAAATGATGAAGGACTTCATCCAACAGCTTGGTTACCGTGCCAGCTGATGATGAAGGAAAATGTTGTTGTTGTGCCGTCTGAAGAAAATCCAGGTAATCATCTTCCTCTTTCACCTTAAAGCAGCGTGATGATGTCGTCAGCGCCTGCAGCTTATAAAACTATAAAAACAGAGGAGTTTGTCGTGACTTTGCAGAGAATTACATTTCTGATGTTGAGTGTGTGATGGATTTTGAAAATAACCTTTGCCGGTGAGGAAACAGCCCACCGGCTGCTGCTGGGTTCCAGTCTGATAATGATTTTCTGATGGAGGCACATTTATAAAGGCCTCTCCAGAGAGGCAGGATGCTGCTGCCTCACCCTCTGTTTCCATCTGTTTGGGCGTGTGAAATATTTTCCAGTAGCGACGGGACAGATAAAAACTGAGCATGGAGGGACATTTCACACAGGAAGGGATGCTTTTGTTCTGCTTTATTTCAGCCGATGACTTTCAGATACATCAGTTTTACAGACTCTGTATCAGTGAACTCAGTGAATTATCTACTAACAAGTACTGTGTGTATCACAGCCTGATACAGTGTATCTTCTCAGAGACGTAGAGCTCCATTGTTGTCCGGAAACAAATAAAAACAATTGAATTCAACTTATTTTGACTCAATCCCACACTCATTGTCCTGCTGCAACAAATACTCACAGCAGCACCACATGTGGATTAATCCGCTGCTGAAAATAGTCCCCAACAAATTCACTTTCTCCTCCTGTTTGTTTGAGAAAAACTACAGAGAGCCTTTTTTAAAAAAATTAAAAACATAATATTTGTGATATTTACCTTAGGAGCCAATGGGCTTGGAGCTGAGAGACACAGACAGCAAATCAGAAAATATTGAGAGACACTTATTCTCCTCACCTGTGTTTCTCCACCTGCACCTCATCCCTCGTTAATTTAGGATGAATTCAAGTCTAGTTATTAGTCCGGTCCTTGTCAAATTGTTGTCTTTATCTTGAATAAATGTTTATCCTCAGTTCTGCCTGCCTGCCATCTCCTGCATCTGGGCTCACCTTTTCTTTTTTGACCCGTGTTGTGCATTAGATCACATTTATATAGATTGTGCATGGAAAAAGTATTTTGTCTCAGATGCATGTAGATTTAGGGACCAGGTACTGAGGACCGATTGGACACTTTCTGGTGAAGGCATTCAGCTACATGTGATATTGGAGCCCCAAAATGGCTTCCAGTAAGTTTGAAGCAGATCCTCTCACAGCTCAGAGATGCATTTTGTGTCTTTGTATGAATGTACAAAGGTTTGCTGATGCTTTCTGCGTCTGTGCAGGAATGTGTGTCACAGCCTTGTATGAGAGGAGACACAGGTCAGAGTAGAATGAGTGAAACAGCTCCCTCTGCTGGTGTTTACCTGCCTGACATATTCAGTCATGTGATGTCAGTGATGAGGTGATGAGCTAATATGATGGATGCACATGGGAACAGCATCACATTCATTCAGTCAGCTGATGTCTGAGCATCACTGGGAAAATATTCACAGAGTCAAAGTCCACATTAAACAGAATGTCCAAGGAGTTCAAAATACTGTGAAGGTAAATCACTAATGTGCTTCTCGTGACCTTTGATATGGATTTTAAAATATTTATATTTGAGGACTGAAGCCACTGGCAGCTGATGATCTTTATCTATTTGTGTTCATGCTTTTCCAAAACAAACAGATAAATCAAAGAATAGTTTTTACATTTATTGGAGAGCTTACAGTATTGTTCTTCTTATTATTCATATAACTTCAGTGGACAAACAACCTTCAATATCATCAAAAGTCTATTTTCTTCTCTTTTACTTTTTAAGACAGAAACTAGGCCAAAACTCATTTCTGGTAATACATGAATGATGATACATATGTTTTTTTTAGCTTGTAAAAGAGACTTCAGTGGCTGAGGTGGTTTCATCAAAGGCTCAATTATTCACTGTATTCATCCATAAAAAAATATCCTCATCGACAAGATAACAAACAACACTAAACTATATTCCACACAACACTGTTCAGAACATGACATTAATGTTCCCCAGTTAAAGTGTATACACAGCATCAAACCCTCCATTGTGTCTCCTCAGGCCAGAGAAGACATCATCAGCCTGCTAAAGACGGACAGAACCAGACCGGAGACTCTGGAGGCTCACTACGGCTCTTCCGTCCCCACCAAACCCCTGCAGGCCCTGCAGAGAGACACTCTGTTCACCGTCAGCAACAAAAGCACTGAAGACGTGTACGAGAAACCCATGGCCGAGGTGAGACGAGAAGAATATACAGCAGGGTGTCAGCTGGGATTATTGACTGAGACTCACTGGGGAGTCATGAAACACAGAATAATATCGTCTACCCTTCAACTTTATTTCATACATTATGGTCAAGTTGGAGCTCATTTAAACAATGTATATACTGTTTGGTCATGTTTTATACTTGAAATTCATAAAAGTCACTGGTAACTAAAGCTGTCAGATAAATATAATGCAGTGAAAAGTACAATAATTGCCTCTGAGATGTAGTGGAGTAGAGGCAGAAGTATTTCAAATTAAAGTAACAAATGCTGTTTTAACGCTGGGAGAAAAATAGTCCATCTAAAAAATACCAGTCTAAGGGTTTTTAACCATACAATGTAAAGTATCGAGGACTAACAGATGTCTCAATAAATACATTAATATGCCAGTAAGTGCACAAAAAATAATATAAAAATAATCTTAAATAATATTTAAATATTGCCAAAATAAAATAAATTTAAGCATACTTTAATTTGTGGAATGAGACATACATTGATATTTAAATGAATAAATACGTTTAAATGAATGCAATCAAGGCATTCATTTACGTAAATTAATGCCTCTTTGTTTATATTATTATATTGATTAATTTATTATTTATTTATTTATTTGTCTTCTTCTTCTTCTTCTTCCAAACAGGAGCATCCAGCAAGTAGCTAAATTCAACAATAACCAAAATGAGGATAAGTGTTTAAATACTTCAGTGGTAACATTTACTGTACATCAAAAAAGTTATCAAATAAATAAATAAATAAAAACTTGTTCAAAGTGATTTCAGAGTTTAGAGAGCGGTTTATGTGAGTGAGGAGTGAAATCAGAGCCTCAAATCATCTCTTTTGTTGTGGTTTCTTCTTGAAAATATGATTATCTATGCTCAGTGAGGTCTGCAGGCTGTGGACAGTGTGAATAAAGCTCATAATTGTGTGGAGAGAGTCTCTCTGCTTCATTGTTACCCCACAAACACAACATCACCATGAGCGTGGCTAATGGTCTGGCAGATGTGGTGTCAGAGTGTGAGTTGTCGTTAGTAATGAGTGTTGACGTGTTTCCCGTCAGTTGGACCGTCTGGAGGACAAACAGAAGGAGACGTACAGACGGATGTTGGAGCAGCTGCTGCTGGCTGAGAAATGTCACCGCCGCACTGTCATGGAGCTGGACAACGAGAAACGCAAACACACCGACTTCATGAACAAGAGCGACGACTTCACCAACCTGCTGGAGCAGGAGAGGGAGAGGTGAGGCCTCCATCTGTGTGTGTGTGTGTTAGAGTGTGTTTCCATGCTCACTTTGTTACCAGTCATGGGTCTCATTCTGGGTTTGATCATGTTGAGGATTAGGACAGGACATCATCTGAAACTTTTCAATTATCGTATCAAAACTTCATTTACAAACTTTTTTATCCAACTGGGACTGCTTACCAACATCCCACAATCCATCACTCAGTATTTTCTGTCTTGTCATAGCTGATTGGTTCCTACAGAGAAAGTAAATCTTTAAAAACATCTTACAAATATATAGTTTCTTTTTTAAAAGGTGCAGGAGGAAAAGTTAACTTCAATCAAAAAGTCTAAAAGTAATTTGAGACACAAATTAGTTAAACGTTGACATATTTCTTTGGAGACAAACGTTAAAACTATAATCTATTTTTATATCAACAATGGATAAAACTACATGATGTGGTGAGTATGATTGATTATCATCTGAATCTGCAGTTCCCCTCAAATCCACAGAGCAATTTAGCATTTTTTAGCTGAAAGTTTTGGTTTGACAGCCACAACTTGTACACCACCTGCTCAGTAGCAGACAGACACAGTGAGAGACTCACTGGCGAAAATAATGGAGCATTTAGCAGCTAAAGAGCAAGATGTTCGTCTTAGGAGTTGGTGGAGACCAAAAACAGAGCTAAAAGGAGAAAGGAGGAGGAGAAATGTTGCTCCATATTTGCTTGTAAAGCGACTTGTTGTCTATGTGTAAATAAGTAGCTGTTTGCGAACAATATCAACGTTATAAAGTGATAATGAGTCACATTTACAGGTTGTTTCAGCCCCGGAGTAGCCAAAAAAGTGAAAGAGAGAACGTGATAAACAGACTTATAAACATCAAAACCAGTGTGATGCATCTACAGCAGAGCTGGAAGCAAGATGCCAATCTGAGCCTGGTGGAAGCAAGTTAGTACAGATCTGCTGAGATCACACGCAGACTGCCGTTTTGAAAACACAGCGGTACCATCTTCCACTGTATGTGATGAACGTGAGGCTCAGATTCTTTGTTTGTTCAGAAACCCTCATGTGTTTGCAAAAATGTATGATGTAAAGTTTATTGTCCTTGAAAACCATTAGACGATGCATGTTTATTTTTGTGTGGTCGAGCGCTCAGATAAGACGCAGAGCATGAAGGTTTTGGATGATGAATCGTGTCATATCAAACCATCGAGTCAGCACAGCACAATACACCACCAGGACTCAACTAAACCCTACAGGTTCTGAGCTGCAGGAGAATTTTAATTATTTTAGTTTGTAGAAAAATGAGACATTCACAATTGTGTGTAGTCATGAAGAAGGGATGTAGATTTTCTCTGCCTTTTTCTAAAAAAATATTACCACTGGTGAACACAAAAGTCAGAAATGTACAAATTCTACACACAGTGGTTTTAAAGTCTGTAACAGTTCGGACCTGGACCTGGGCCTCTGAAAGACTGGAGAAATTCTGGATCTGGGCCTAAAAGTTATGAAACAATATATTTTTTATTACGCGTATGTGTTCTGAAGAGCACAAGAACACAGGAGGGGAACGTCCTGTGTTCTTGTGCTCTTCGCCCGCCTGATCTTCCCTCCACACCTGTCTGGTATCTGTTTAACAAGCCCAGCTTTTCCCAGCCTTTTAGTCCTTTTCCTTGTTACTTTTATTTATGATATTTTAAGCATATCCGACAGATAATACTTCACAAGAAGTCTCGTCGCTAATGTTAAAACACTTTTAATGTCCAGTTCTTGTAGATTATTCAGTTTCAGAGATTTTGATTCATCTTTAGGGTCAATTTAGAGTCTGTAGAGATGGTGAGAGTCCACATCCAGCTCCTCCTGTCTTTGTTGTGGTCCAGCCCTGCTCTCGGCTCTCGGCTCGCTCTGATAACACATTCCTGTCGGCTGCAGTCAGCGTGCAGATTCACTGCAGGTGATATCACGAGTGAATGAGTCGACCCTGAACACACACAGGGTGATGTCACTCCCAGCTCAGATCCCGCTGCACGATTAGACGCTGTGTTTGCAAAACAGCTGTCACGGACAAATACGCCAGAGGACTACTTTCATTAACTCAGAAACCTGCTGCACCTCAGAATCCTGCTCAATTACATTTTGCAATTTCATTCAAAATGTTTCCCCGTGACATGATCTGAAACCATGCTTCTCTCGAGACGTACTTCCTGCTTCAATTAGCAGCATTTAAACTGAACTTTTAGGTTGCACGAGGACACACAACAGTATCCTCCACTCAAGTTTGGGAGCTTTTTCTTTAGGGACGGTAACTTCTAAGTGCTTGATCCCAGTCTGGCAGGGGTTTTTGTGGTTCGAGAAGCTACGATTTTACCCAGTAAACCATGTCTGTCCTCAGAAAAATGTAGGTTTGATTCTCTGTAATTTCACAGCGGTGGAGAATTCTGATTCATGTTAAAATGCAGCCTGAAAAGAAATCCTGTTTTTATCCCCCAACAACAAATGTGCCTCCTCGGTGTCAAAGCGTTCTTGTTGACTCGTCTGTTCAGAATGTTAATAAGGATGCTAATTATTGCGACTATAATTAGCTGTAGATCAGCATCTCCTGCTCTCATGCGTTTGCTGTGGGTTCAGCCTGGCTCGGTTTTATGAGTGTTTGGGGCTCTCTTCTCCCTCTCTGACAGGCTTCTGTCAGCACCAAGGCTATGAATAGACCCGAGCACAGAGAGGCTTTCTGCAGAGCCATCATCTGCCAGCGAGGTTATAATGACAAATACTGAGCATGCTGAGAGCGAGGGGGAGCGATATCAGCTGTATGTCAGAGGAAAGAGTGAGGATTAACATACATTTAACACTTAAGACACTTTGCAAGGTTTTTAAAAACAACTCACTGGTGTCAAAAATATGTTCCCACTCCCAACTTGTCATATACTGCAGCTCTGGTCATCGGTTGAAGCCTCATGACGCTTGCTAACACCTTTAGCGTCAGTTTTGCACGTGCTCGGTGGTCAAGTGAGCATGAATAAAGAAGCAATGTCAGGTTACGCTTTCAAAATATTCAAAGCTTGCTGAGTAATATTTCACACATGAATTTGAGACAGTTAACAGTGTGAAACAGTCGCAGTTTTGCTGCTGTCTCGGCTGTATTCTATGTTTCGTGCTATTTAGCAAAAGTTAGCATGCTAAAACTGGGTAGTGAACAAGGTAATAAGGTACATTGGCGCTTTGAGCTTCATGTCAATATGAAAACTTGACAATAACATGCTGATGTTAATGTTCACTTAAGTATTAGTTTTTAGCATGCAAATTTTTGCTAATTGGCTCTCATGGATGTGTACTAAGACCTGGATACTGGACTTAAAGGATAACTACCGTTTTTTACAACCTGGACCTTATTTCTAGCATAAAATATGATGATTTACTCACCCAGATAACTTTGGTATCATTCGGCGACGTTCGGACAAAATTAGATCCAGTGGAGCGCTGATATATCCATATAATGCGAGTGATCCGGGCACCGAAGCGCAGCCTCTATGAGCATTATCTGCCGCGAAACTAGTTAATTTCACCAATATTTTGTTACGATACGCTAGTGCTATTCCCCTCTGAGTCCGGGCTCGTCTGTTGTCAACATCCGGGGTCTGTAGGTTGATCTACTACCTCTGACCTGGAAGATGTCGTCTCTGAGCTGCGCGCGCACCCGCGACAGCCCGGCTTGTTTACCTGTAGCTGCTACTGCTAGTTTGACCCCGGATGTTGATAACGGACGAGCCCGGACTCAGAGGGGAATAGCACTAGCGTATCGTAACAAAATATTGGTGAAATGAACTAGTTTCGTGGCAGATAATGCGTTATATAGAGGCTGTGTGTCGATGCCCCGTCACTCGCATTATATGGATATATCGGCGCTACACTGGATCTAATTTCGTCCGAACGACTCCAAATGACACCAAAGTTATCTGGGTGAGTAAATGATCATATATTTTGCTAGAAATAAGGTCCAGGTTGTAAAAAACAGTAGTTATCCTTTAAAGATGCACGCATCCAGTCCATTGAGAACTGCTCGTCTGGTGCATTTACCAGAAAAGTTTTCGAATGTCCGGGTTCACTTCCTGGTTACATGAATATGCGCAGTAGTGATTCTTCTGCTGGCTCCGCCTGCAAGTTCCCACTCGGCCCATACTTAAATTACTTTTCTCGGCTTGTGGAAAGTTTTGCAAATGCAGTTAGAGGTGTCCTATCAACAATTTTACAGACGTCTCTTATATGATGGTGATCTATACGGAAAACAGTTTTTGGGCTGCAGGGGAATTTTGTGCTGCAATACTGTGAGTGACCACCAGGCAAAATTGGAAGCTGAGCGGATACATCCATGTGAGCACTGAAAACAAATTACAGCAGAGTGTGACGGAATTGTCAATAGTTTTGCAGATATTCGACACAAGTATGTCAAGAAAAATGACGTGATGACAGCGCTAGATGAAACACTAAGGGATCAACAAAGTCAGTACACTTCATCCTCTGGACACCTTTAATGTGTGTCCAAAATTTCGCAGCAATCAGTCCAATAGTTGCTGAGATATTAAGTTTGGAGTCGACCAAAGTGGTAGGTTTGCTTTCCCAACTGTGGCCTTTTCTTACTCATATTATTATGTTTTCTACGATCAATAGTGGGAGGGTTTCTCTCTACTCTGCTTTTACATTTGAACAACAATAACAAGATTTACGGAGAGAAAAGTTTATAAATGAAGATTAAATCTACCTGCAAAAGTTATATTATTCAATAGATTAAACCAGAAGCCATGTCACTGGAAATGAATCGAAGATAACTTTGTTCCGAGGCTTTATTCAGTAAGAGTTGAAATGTGGATTTCAATAGACATCACATTTACAGGATTACAGGCAGCCAACATAAGTGCAAGTATTTAAGCCACAGAACATCAGCAATTAATGTAAAGTGCTCTCACATCCGGGCTATGTTTATGTGTAACATGTATTTGCAGTAATGGAGGGCACTGCAGCCTCTGCAGCTGTAAGCTCTTTGCACTGCTCATATTTGGCTCATTTAGGAGCCTCTGCAATGTTAACCACAGGCCTCCTCTGCTGTCTGAAGCTATGATCTCACACACATACAATCCGGCCGCTATGGAGAATTTATATCCATGTCTTCTCCCTTTGCACGATACAGGGGGATTATAATGAGAAAGGCTGTGCGAGTCTGGCATTGTCCTCTCCAAAACAAAAACTCTCGCTTTGCATTGTTGCCTCGTTTCTATGGAAACACTGCAGGCAGCGAGACGGACAGGAGACAGTTAGGTCGAAGTGGAGCAACATTTTAGGAAGAGGAAAAAAAAAAAAGAGGGATTTAAAGTGGCTTCATGTGTTATGTCACCTGCTGCCTGGTCGTCCCTCCTCCCCAGAGGGAGACCAGAACAGGGAGAAATAAGAGGGAGAACTTGTTGAAAGCCTCCCTCCTGTGGTTTGGACCCCTCCTCCTCAGTGTCCAAACAAGGGCAGGGCCTCTTCAGCCATATATGGAGGAGTGGATGACATCACCAGCCAGCGGAGCGCTGCTGTTTTAGCACAACTTTCACCTTTTTCATTGTCCGCTGATGACATGTTAGGAATGTGATGGCTAATTCCCTGCGGAGTCGAGCCCCTCCTTCCTTTCCTCTCTGACCCTGAGTCTCAGCAGCAGCAGCAGCAGCAGCTTGGCTCCTGCTCAGCTTTAAAAACACTGTCAGATATGGATCAACCTGCCCTGCATCCCAACTGGTTGGTAAGTTGAGCAGAGTTTCGAGGGAGGACGTTTTGAGCTGAGCTGTGGGACTTGTCTTTTGATTCAAACTTGGGGGAACACTTGTTGTGCAGTGCTGAGACCTGGTTGTGTGTTCGAGTGTCTGATGGGACTGAGCTTGACCCACATGAAGGAGAAACTGCAGCAGACTCTCTCACAGACTCCCACAGAGATTAGTTAAACATCAACAGGACATTAACTGCGGCAGGTTGAATTCTCAGGACTCTGTTGGCAGCTCTGCAGTGCCTCATACTGTTGCTTTATCACAGAAGTTTGGTCGGCCGATGCAAGTTTAAATCTGAAGATTCTCACTGAAGCAGGTACAGTAGTGAGCTGTCTAGAAACTGGATTTGCTTTTCGGATGTGGCACAATTGCTTGTAAAGTCAGTGGAAAGACGAGAGTGGATAAAATTAGACGCAGTTTCACTCAAGCTGATGCAGAGCGAGGCAACGATGCATCCGCAAGAGTTGAAAATGTTTAAATCTGGTTTAAGTAGACATCACTGTTGGGTGTGTTTACAGGTGTAACAGAGGACGCTCATGAACACACTAATTTCTGACAGACTTGAAGCCTTTGACCAGAGAGGGCAGCAAAACACTGCTTTTGTGTTAAGTTACTCTTTAATAATAGAATACAAAATGACAAATCCATGAAAATTTTGCACAATTTATATTTTTCAGTTTAGTTTATTTGAGAAGGGACATTGCAAATAAGTAAAACACGGTAACACACAAGTAAAAGTGGCTATTTTTCATCTGTAGTTTAATCTGTTTGAGGTGCAAAGAAACACCACAGGAGAAGATATGGATGGTTAATATTTATCTCTTTTATGCCGAACATGTTCATGTCCTGTCATTGCATTTCTGTGCTCCGGCCAAGTGATCCAGCACACTATAAAAAAAAACTTTGAAAAATTGAAACTAAATTGTCCCTACAGAGCGATTGATCGCCACAGTGCTCTTCTCTCAGGCTCTTTTCATGGCTCAGGAAATTAAAAAATGCACATTTGGAGCTCCTGTCATTTTTCATTAGATGATGGTTGTTGCAGGCCCTCAAACCACCTCACTGTGGTTATCACTGGCAGCGGAAAAAAATAAATATTTTAAAGCGATAACCAGAATGACAGTCCGATCTCATCGCAGATTACCTCTTTTACCTCCGACAACATGATGGACTGGTCACCGCCCCCAAATACCTGTATGTGTGATGAAATGGCAGGTGAACTGTCCCCACACCTTTCTGATGTTTGAATTGGGACATATTTCGTAACTTTTCCGAAACTGACAATCTGACATTCTCACTTTCTTCATGCAGTGATTAACGAGGTGTATGTAGGTGAGAACGTAGTCAGCATTTGAACTTCACTGTCAAGCTCTCTTTTTTGATCCTTTAGTCCTTCTTGACTGCTCCCATCACTTTTCATGTACAACTAGGGCAACAACATGATTCTTTAGAGGAGCGAGTGTTCGAAAGTGTCTGACATTACCCCCATTTGTACAATTCAATAATTCCCATACTCTGTCTGTAAGCTTTTTGCTCTTCCTGAAAGTGTGCCAATTTGATACAGAAACACATTCTAAATGTTCAGTTTTTGTCCGAGCCGACACATTACAGAGTTGTTTTATCACTTGTGATCAGTGTTTCTGGTGCTCCAAAAACTCTTTACTTCCTAATCAATAGGATATATGCAATATTAGATCAACAATTTTGCTTTTGACATACTTGGAAAGCCTCTGAATCAACGTTTGACCATCATAGAGCCCGTTGACACCCATATAAATGAAATTCTATCAGTACTTTCAGCCCACTAAAGCCCAAAAGCTCCCAACTCAACACGCCTGCGTATTAGTGGAGTTCCTGACCTGCAGCCTTAATTCTTCCCTTTACTGAACTCTAGACAGCGCAGGATAAGCCCCGTCAGAGAGAATTACTCGAGTTCAAGCCCTTATCTGCCTCTTTTCTTTTATTCCCTTTGTTCCCTCGCTTATCCTGCTGCTGCCTTTTATTCTGCTTGCCTGCCTCCACATCCAGGATCAGGTGGTTAAAGCTCTCATTCTGAGGCTGGTCTGACTGCTTCAGAGATGTGCACCATCTTTTAAGGTCACCCAAGGTTAGGTTACCACGTACTGTCAGCTGGAGTCATGGGAGGATACAGACATGCATACAGACATGCTTTATAATAACTGACTCTTCATTTTGTGGGTCCAGCTCTTCATGCTTGCATTTACAAACATTCTGGTGTAAAATAAAGTCATATATAAATATATGTTTTAAACCAAGTCCTATTTTGTTGAAAACATGCTTGATATTAACACCAACTCATTTTTTATTGGATTTCTTCTGTTTGTTTCCCAGACTCAAAAGGCTGTTGGAGCAGGAAAAGGCCTACCAGGCTCGTAAAGACAAGGACCACAGCAGGAGGCTGGAGAAGGTCAGAGCGGAGCTGGTGAAGCTAAAGTCCTTTGCCCTGATGTTGGTAGACGAGCGGCAGCTGCATATCGAGCAGATCGACCAACAGAGCCAGAAGGTCCAGGACCTGACTCAGAAGCTGCAGGAGAAAGAGCAGCGTTTGGCGGCAGTCAGTGACACCGCCAAGGAGGACGGCCAGAAGGTCCTCAAGCTGGAGGACGAGCTGGAGCATAAAGCAGCAAAGTTTGCACAGGAACACGAGGAGATGACCGCCAAACTGGCCAACGAAGAGTCCCAGAGCCGACAGCTGAGACTGAAGCTGTCCGGACTGGCACAAAAGATTGAAGAGCTGGAGGAGAGCAACAAAGTCCTGCATAAATCAGAGGAGGATCTGCAGGAGCTGAGGGAGAAGATCAGCAAAGGGGAGTGCGGGAATTCGTCTCTCATGGCCGAGCTAGAGAACCTGCGGAAGAGAGTGCTGGAGATGGAGGGCAAGGACGAGGAGATAACAAAGACAGAGACTCAGTGCAAGGAGCTGAAGAAGAAGCTGCAGGATGAGGAGAACCACAGCAAGGAGCTGAGGTTGGAGGTGAACAAACTGCAGAAGAGGATGGTTGAGCTGGAAAAACTAGAGGGGGCTTTCAATCGGAGCAAAACAGAGTGCTCCCAGCTTCATATAAATCTGGAAAAAGAGAAACGTGTTGTGAAGGATCTGGCCGGTGAGCTGGAGACAGTGAAAACAAAGATGAAAGAACTAGAGAGCTCAGAGTCAAAGTTCGAGAAGGCGGAAATGGTCCTCAAAGACGATCTCATGAAGTTGAAGTCCTTTACAGTTATACTGGTGGATGAAAGAAAAAACATGGCGGAGAGACTTAAGCAGGAAGAACAGAAAAGTGACGATTTGAGTAAGATGTTCAAAGCAGAGCAGGGCAAGGTGACGGAGGTCACAGAGAAGCTGATCGAGGAGAGCAAAAAACTTCTCAAATTCAAATCAGAAATGGAATTTAAAGTGACAACTCTCATCAAAGAGAAAGACGAGTTAAAAACTAAACTTGCAAGTGAAGAGGAAAGATGTCGGGAGCTGAGTACCAAGCTGAGCGGCATGAAAATAAGAATGGACGGACTTGAGGAGACAGAAAAGGAAATGCAGAGAAAGTGGGCCAACAAGGATATTAACAGAAAACCGGATGAAGACAACAAAATAAAAGATCTCACGCTAGAAATTGAAAGACTGAAGGGCAGGCTCAAACAACTCGAGGTGGTAGAAGGAGATTTAATGAAAACAGAGGATGAGTATGATCTGCTGGAGAAGAAATTCAGAACAGAGCAGGACAAAGCAAACGCCCTCTCTAAGCAGCTGGAAGACATGAAAAGTCAGATCGCAAGAAACAAGGCCATCGAGAAAGGCGAGGTCATGGGTCCGGAGGCTGAGCTCAGAATTCGCTGCAAGATGGAAGAGGCTAAAACCAGAGAGCTGCAGGTGGACGTTCACGCCCTGAAGGAGAAAATCCACGAACTGATGAACAAGGAGGACCAGCTCTCCCAGCTGCAGGTGGATTATTCTGTCCTCCAGCAGAGGTTCATGGAAGAGGAGGAGAAGAAGAAGAGCATGAGCCATGAAGTTGCAAACCTTACCAAGGAGCTGGAAGCCACCAAGAGATACAGTCGCGCCATGAGGCCGAGTATGAACGGCAGCAGGATGGTTAATGTCCCGGTTACCTCTACAGCAGTGCAGACAGATGTGCTGGCAAGTGGGCCGGCTGAGGATGAGACGGCGGCGGGCTTTATCCGGAAATCAGTCCTTGAGGAGAACCACTTAATGAGCAACCTCAGACAACAGGGACTAAAAAAGCCAACTGTTCTTGAGCGATACCCTCCAGCATCAGCAGAATTCGGGGCAGGTAAATCCTGGATACCCTGGATGAAGAAGAAGGAGGCCATCAGTCTCACTCAGACGACTCCTGAGAAGACCAATGGGGCCTCGTTGCTCCATCCACCTGAGATGACCATGTCCCCAAAGCCAGGACAGCCACTCCGCATCAGAGTGACCCCGGATGCCGGGAACAGCACTGCCACCTTGGAGATCACCAGCCCTCGAGCTGAGGACTTCTTCTCCAGCACCACTATCATCCCAACTCTTGGCCTCCAGAAACCTCGCATCACAATCGTCCCAAAGCCCACAACCGTGAGCTCCAAGAGCAAAGCCTGTGATCTTGATCGAGCCAAATCTCCGGTCAAGATAACCACCATCTCCAGGGCCAAGAGTCCAGAGAAGACCAACGGCTGCAGCTCTGACAACCTTCAGTCGCCGGTGTCCATCATCACAGTCAGCACCACTCCTGTGGCTGAGGCGTGTGCTTCACCTGAGCCTCACAACATCACCACAGGCCGCACAGTGATCAAGATGACCCCAGAGAAGCAACCTGGGCTAGCAACTTACAGGAAATACAACGGCAAGAGCAACATCATCACAACAGAGGACAACAAGATCCACATCCACCTGGGTTCACAGTTTAAGAGGCCTGCCGAGGGCTGCAGTAGTCCAGTGATGACGCTCGGTCTTGGCTCAGAAAGCAGCAAGGAAATGCCAACAGGAACGGTGCTCCGCTCCCCACGAACACCGTCGACGGTAAAGACAACTCCGAGCAAAATGACAAGCAGCATAACGATCACACCCATCACCTCTGCATCGTCCAGGCCGACACAGTCAGTGGTGAGAGCTCTGGAGATTTTTAACATCCTCTGTCTTTAGTTCTTTCTGAACATGTTGAATAGAATATCTGAATCGTGTCTAATCTTTTACGTTGCAGTTGCTTCTGAAATGTTTCAAAATGAAATCAGGTGGTGTGTGCTCCCTAGATCTTTCTAGCACTCTCTCCAGGTATAAAACAGTGGATTTATAAACACATGATCTCACTGGTATGAACTAACACTGGAATGATCTGACATGCTTCAGATTCCACATCACAGAGAGGCCTTTTGAAGACTCTTGTATAGACGGACACAAATTTACCAACTGACAAATTCACTCCTTTTAACCAAACACGGGCAACGGGCAAGTGTCGAATTTGGATTTGAAAGTTAAATGCATAGATAAGAAGCCTTGGTCAAACTCTCAAACTATAATATTACCCAACATGTAAATGGCATGTGACAGTAAGCCTTGATTTGATGATTTTCAGGTCACCAAATCAAAAGTTTCCAGCCCCGATTCAGGACCATCAGTAACTTGGACATTTTGGACACTTGGGCTTTGTTCAGACCGCAGGCAAAACAGATTTGTTTCTCAAATCACATCTTACTCTCACTAACTTGAGTGTTAGTGACTCTCAATGTTGCTGTGGTATCGACGTAGGCATCAGTCACTACGTTTGCTGGTGGCGCGGCTTTCCAACAAGGACGCATGAGAATTAGAGCTCTATAAACTTGCCTTCCAAACAATCGCATTGTCATAGATCTTCTCCGTTATACACACTTCTGGATTTAACATTGTTGTTGTGTGTTGCCTTGCTAGTGCAAAAGACACTTGGCAATCCGATTTGAAAAGCCACACTGCCACGTATCTGCAGAAATTTGATTGTAATCACATAAACCACCTCAAGACTTTCTAAAATCAATCATGACACATTCTGGATTAGCCAAAAGACAGATTTGAGCGAGGTGGACGGATTTTCCTGGTAGTCTGGACAAAGCCTTCAACAGAAACCCACTGGATATTAGGGAATATTTTTCCATCTCTAGTTTCAAGTCTTCTTCAACACAACATGATGTTCATTTTTTTTAAATTATTGTCCCGTTTAGAGTAAAATAAATGATAAAGCAGGGTATGCTTTAGTGTGATTGACAAGTCGCTACCACAGTGTATCCTTGAGTTTTTAGTTGGATCCAATCAGGATATCATATAAAGCACCATCATGCCTAAATATGTTCACTTCTGGCTCCAAAAAAACAAGATAGTGATGCCAAACTTGAGGCTGTAAACTGTAGTCCACAAACCACTGGGTGTTGTCACATGTTAGTTTACAGTTATGCAGCATTCATGGTTTTACATGGTTTTTATTAACTTAAATCAAAGAGAGAAGAGAGTTTCTTTGAGTAAGTCGTGCACCTGTCTGGCATCGTGTTTCCCATCTTAAAAGTTGCTGATGATGATTGCCTACCATCATGTTCATTCGTACTTTCAACACTCTTCCTGTAACAAAGTTTACGCGTCACACAGTGAGATGTCTGAGTTACGTATGATCCTGGAAGAGGGCTAACCAAAACCATGCTTACTGGGGTGCTCACATGTCAACACATTTGACAAAAGATCAACTCTGTGTTTTTGTGTTTCTATCATTCAAATCTTCTCCTCATGTTGTTTTGTTGTTCATTTTCCAGCCCAGTTCGGATGTGCAGTCAGCTCGGAGCGCGGCCACACGGATCCCTATGTCAAAAGGTATGAAACCGTGCAGCAAGGCAGTTCTGGGCGTGTCGACGGTGACGAGGTTAGAGTCGCGGGCCGAGAGCCAGTCGATGAAAATCGAGCTGAGGAAGTCAACGATTTGTGCCTCTGCCTCCACAGCAGGGGGCAAGAACTGAGGGCTAGATATGTATGCTGCCATGGCAACGATTCAGTGATTGAATTTGTGGCCAAATCTGCTGCCAAATATTAGTTACAGGCCTCATCAGTACACGCACAAACAGGACTCTGTGTGTGATGTCGCCTCTTACAACAGCTTTGCTTTTCATCCAGACCTACAGTTTATTTTATGTATGTTATTTTGATTTTCCACCATCATGACGCAGGTCTTTGCATGCCTCTTTTGCATTTCATCCATTAACTTCATCTTGGTGATATCTGGCAGTAGCTCTCGACTTCTTCTCATCATTTACATTTTTCATAGCATGTGTTCATTTCACCACCGCTTCTGGAGGTTTCCAGTCACCCAAGCACTGTGAATTGTTTGTGACAATTGTTGTCATCTTTGTGACAGGCACAAAAATAAAAGCTATTTATCTCTGCTTCGTAGCATTCATTTGTCCATGGTGTGTGTGAGCTTTGTGTGACTATTAATCAATGCTGCTAAACAGTCATGAAAAACTAATTTTCAGACCTTACATGTTCAGATATGTTTCATGATGTTTCCATGGCCTGTTCAAATATTATAGCACACGTGTCAGACATAGAGAAAGGTATTTAAACTCAAAACAAAGTGTACAGTGTCCAGCATTGGGTTTTTACATAGAGGTTTAATATATCTTGTTGTCTGGACTACAGGTAGTGACAATGACAAAGGTTTTATATTTTGTTTTGCGGATTATCCAGAGAATAGGTCTTTGGTTAAACTTTATTTAGAAAGCACCTTTAAATCAATCATGCAGCCCAAAATGCTTCATGGAGCAAGATCAAAACAGCACAGACAAATTAGCGAAAACAAAAAAATAAAACCAAGAAAACTATTTTGCAAGATTTAAGAATTGCAACAAGAAAATGATCGATAAGAATATTGATAAAATGTTAAAGGAGACATACATTTTTATTAGTTTTATTCCCCTTTCCTTCAGTGTTTTATAGCTTCTTGTGCATGTAAAAGATCTTGTAAGTAAAAAGGTCAAAGTCCGCACCAACAGAAGTTCCTCTCTCCTACAGAGAACACTGCTCCTGAAATGCCTCGTCAGTAGCCCCGCCTTTAATTCTGTGACTTTGTAACATCACAATACATCACCATGTCACACATGTCATTATTTATGTCTTGTGGCTCGTTTGCCTCGTAATAATTGATTTACGCAGCTGCTTAGTTGTTGTCAGTGGTGCTGGGTCAGGCGTGCTTGAGCTGACCAATCAGAGCAGACTGGGAATTCAGGAGGGGGGTCTTAAAGAGACAGCAGCTAAAACAGAGCGTTTCAGATAGAGGGGGAATACACAGCTGCAGCACCAAACATTCTAGTAGTAAACAACAATAAATGATTAACATGAAAATGAGCAGAATACGTCTCCTTTAAAAGTAACTAAGTCATTGAAATAAAATAAATATACACAATGGATAAAAGGATGTGAACCATGACTAAGACTAAAGAACTAAGGCAATAAAAGACAATAAAAGACGAACAAGTAAAAGCCAGGCTAAAAAGAGGTCCACAGAGGTGGAGATGAAAGTATTACTCCTTCTTGGAGTCATAACCCAGCAATTTCTAAACATGCAGAGCTGATACATTTATTTTTAGATTTAGTGTGACTTCAGGATGATTTACACTTCATCATGAATAAATTCCATAATTCAAAATTATACAAATAAAGATGCTACTTAACTCAAGAATTAGCTTGAAATTCTTTAAGTATTTAAGTTTACTTCAGGATCAAAGTCATCCGGGTATACTTCACACATCTCTACATCAGTGTGTACATTTTAAACAGGAACTGCTAATAGCCAATTCAGCATACTTTTAAAAGTGTCTACTTTGTTGGAGTGTTGAAGACTTGGTGGCCACAGAGGTCCAGATCAGTGGGGACAGTTTCTCTGGAAACTATCTCTTGCTGTTTTTCTTTTTTACCCCACAGTTTTGTCAAAATTCAAATATTTCATTACACTTCACATAAGACACAATCACCTAGACAGTAACTTGTCAGTGAAATATAGGGACTTGTTTCACTTGAAGCAAGAATCTCCTCGTTTTCAGAATTTGTCTTACTTATTTTTAAAGTGGCATATTTTTCCTTTATTTCTAATGCTGTCAGCTCTGAAATCCAAACTCAATTTACCTTAGTGATATTGGAGTGGAAGTAGAAATCACAGAAACGGGCATGCTCTGTCTTTGTGGTTAATATGCACGCTGTATAGCTGCAATGTCCCTGATTTGATGCCAACTGGAGACCTTTGTTGCATCTTCAATCTCTGCATATTTTGTCTCTATCTGCACTTCATGCAAGATGTCCAAACAAAGGGAAAAGATACTGATAGATAAATCAATCAATCAATCAATCAATCAATCAATCAATCAATCAATCAATCAATCAGAGATACAGATACTTAGTTTTTTTTTTCAGCTATGAGATATGATTTGATTTGATGTTTTGGACATTGGTGCACAGGTTGTCCAAAAAAAATGTCCATGCATGCCAATAACATGTAAGACATGCAAAAACAGGACAATTAGTCAGTTTACAACACTGCACGCAATGTCAAATATCTGTGGCTGCATTCCATGTTTCTGTATATCATAATTGATCTTTTCGGCATTACACAGCAGACTCAGTTAGCATCTAGCGCCCTCCTACGGACAAGTACAAAACTACAGAAATGACTAAGGATTCTGTTTACATCAGGAAGAAACTATATTGAATCCTCTAAATGTGTGATCCAAACCTCACACATCCTCTAAAGGTTCTCTCACCACAACCTCTGATTAAAAACAAATCAATAAAGCACAATTATCTGCAGGCTTTTATGTTTTCTAAAAAGGAAACCTGGGACCAAAACAAAGGATTTGATCTCTACAAACTCTGCTGCCTTAATTAGCTTCTAATAATCAAACAGCCCAGAGGATGAGAGAGCTGGAGATAGTGCTGATGTGAGCGAACGAGGGGGTGAGGGAGGGGTATTAAACAATGCAGTGAGGACTGAGAGCTGGAAGAAAACAGGAGGGTAAACAGGTAGAGAGTGAAAAACAATGATTCACAACACGCTGAGTGTTTCTGTTTCAGCTGCAGTGTGTTGGCCGTGACTCCCCTGAGGCTGCTGCACAGAGATTTAGGTGGATCAAATGTTCTCCCTGGGAAAAACATCAGAGGCTGAGCAGGATTATTAAAATCACATCTGAGCGTTATCTTCTTGTCTGCAGTCGTGCCATTCCCTCTGACTCTGAGAACACTGGTTGGGAAAAAAGGGTGCAGGACAAGGACATTAAACTCTTCTGCAGTAGGGCCTGCTGAGTATCTATATCACCATATGAAGCTGTAGGGCTGCAGATGATGATCGTTGTCATTATCATGTCATTTGTGGATTAGTTCGACAATTAGTTAATTCATAATGAAGTCCACAAGGTCCTGAAAAATGCCACAAGGCAACCAGCCAGGTGGCAGGAATAAAATATCAGCAGTTAAATTATCTAAAACCACTGATACATTCAAATGTCATACATACCATATTGACATTTATGGCAACAAAATAATTATGTTTTTTAACAAGAAGTCAGGACATTTCCGGAACAGGTTTTTAAAGCCAAAACATGACCCTAACCAAGTGATTTCTGTGCCTAAACCTAACCAGACCAGTGCTAAAATAGTCTTTGGGCAGCTGTTAAATAGGAAGAAAAACAAATCTGACCTAGTTGAGACTTTAATGTGGCTTTCAAGGACACATATTTGTTGTAATTTTCCACCACAGGTCTGCTGATGGATATCATTTCAGGAAGCAGCCGCTGCTGAGCTGAGATCTCTGATGTCATGAGAAGAAATCGGAAAGGTGTCTGATGGTGGACGTTCCTGGTTAAAGCTCCAAGACAACAACTTTTCACCATGCAATCACAGCCAATTACAGCTCCTCTTAGATCTTGTTAACAAGACATGATAAGATACAACCAAGGCTGCAGTTTGAACTGAAGAGCTTTGTACAGATGGAATGTTATCTGTGTGCTATGCAGTGTGGAATACAGGCATAATCTGAAATGTAGGATTTACCAGCGTATTCAGGATGTGTTTAGAAAATGTTAACTCCCGTCTAAGGTTCCCTCCGAGTGGGGAAAACATAGTGCAGTGCCAAAAAGGCTGTAGCTTAGAGCAGGTATCTGTATGCTGAATTTTGAAAGGAAATTGTATTATTCTGGCATGAAATTTGAGCCTGTGTTTTGTCTAAGTTTGATCCTGGAAAGACCATAGGAGAGGAAAACAGGTTTAAAAAAATTGCATTTGAAAGTTGCTGAATGTACGGTGTATGGTAAGAAGCAGTGCCATGTTGGTTTAAAGTGTATTTGATGGTATAATAAACATAAGATCACATTATATGTGTTGTCTAATAACAAACACATACAGTGCTTGTGAATTTGGAGCTTTCTGTTTTGTTTCCTTCTTTAGAAAAACTCACTATAATGTGGTTTTCAAATTCACATGATGCACTTTTTAATCCTGTGTGATTATCTGTGACACAGACTTGATGACGTGTAATGAACGACCTCTTCTTGGGGACAGAAGCAGGCACCGAATAAATGATGACCACATGTACTTTGACTGTCCAACACTGGATTTGTCTGATAAAAAATAAACACTGACATTAAAGACTGCTTTAGCATGTTTATGTGAATCAGTTTCTTCATTGTTTCTTTTTTGGATGTTAATGCCTTTACTGTTGTTTATCAAGATTTTCTTAGCATTAGCATTTTCTTCAACAGGTTCCATGTATTATCAGCAGGTTGTTTTTCAATAGCTTCCAGGTCATGTGATCCATCAAAATCAATGCCGAAATGTTTTCCTATACTGGTTGAATGAGAAAACACTTTTTTTGTATTGTAATTTAGTCTTTGTCATACGCTAAAATTAATATTTTTAAAGAAAATTCAGCGTTTTTACAATAGCCTCCATGTATAATCAGCATTTTTTTCAATAGTTTCCAGGTCATGTGACCCATTGACTCAAAATCAATGCCGAAATGTCAACCTATAATGGCTGAATGAGACATACCTCTAATTATTGGGTTTCAGTGCTTGTTTTTTTTTCTTTCATATTTATAATGGAAAATCAGCATTACTGTCCATAGGTTCCAGGTCTTGTGACCCATTTACTCCAAATCAATGCCGAAATGATTCATTTACTGAGTGAACGAGACACACCTCTTTTTATTGGATTTTAGTACTTGCCAGATTTTATATTAATAATTTAAATGAAAAATCAGCATTTTTTTTTTCAAGGGATACCAGCTCTTGAGACCCATTTACTCAAAATTAATGCTGAAATGTCTTTATTTAACTGGGTGAATGAGAAACACCTCTTTTTATTGGAGTCCTCGTCATATTTTATATTAATAGTTTTAATGAAAAATCAGCATTTCTGTCAATAAGTTCCAGGTCTTGTGACCCATTTACTCGAAATCAATGCCGAAATGTCTTCGTTTACTGGGTGAACGAGGCACACCTCTTTTTATTGGATTTTAGTCCTCGTCATATTTTATATTAATAATTTTAATGAAAAATCAGCATTTTTTTCAAGGGGTTCCAGGTCTTGAGACCCATTTACTCAAAATGAATACCGAAATGTCTTCCTTTACTGGTTGAATGAGACATACCTCTTCTTATTGGATTTTAGTGCTTCTATTTTTATTAATATTTTAATGAAACATCCTCTGCCATCACTGGGTATTAAGGATCCTAAAACGCTTGCTATATAATCCTGGTTCGAAATATTTATAAAAAAAAAAGTACTCTTTGACAAATTACCTTCTTAATTGTTGCTAATAGCAGGCTGAAAGGTAGTCAATCCATTGAATTAATGCATCAGCAATATATGGTGGAAATGATCAACAAGAGAGATGTATCGGAACACATTTTATCACATATTTAAAATATAAACATGTCGCCAGTAGTAGTAATTGCGATATCTCCGACAGCATGTGAAGGCAGCAGCAGCCGCCACTGTACAGTATCCGTGGTAACTTATTTAGTGACGTCATCGCGCGTTACGTTCAGCTTGTTTGTAAACTTCCTGAGGGAGCAGCCTATGCTAGCGTTGTAGCTAGCCATTTGCTCGTTTAGGTAATGGATTAAATCACTAAATGACCAAAAATAAGTGACAGCATAATTGAAGTTATTAGTCGTCATATGTGAGCGCACCAGTGGGGCCTTAAACCCGGTCTGTTTCCAAGTTAGTGACCGCGCGGTGCTAACTGTGCCTGGTGGCTAACGCTAACAACTTTGTCATTTCGACCAGCGATGATAGGAGCGATGATGGCGTCTAGTTACAACGAGGATGGACATATCACCGTGTCCGGGCCTGGCGGCGGGACGCTGCGGAGCAAGAAGCCCGAGAACACCGCGTTTAAACAGCAGAGACTGCCCGCTTGGCAGCCCATCCTCACCGCGGGCACCGTGCTCCCTGCCTTCTTCATCATCGGACTCATATTCATCCCCATCGGCATCGGCCTGTATGTAACGTCCAACAACATCAAGGAGTTTGAGGTAACGTAACGTTACATGACAGGAACAGTATGACGTCTGGATGCAATGCTAAGTTTTCTGTATAACGACACTGCGACACAATAACGTAATATTACCTGTAGAGCTGGCGCATGTACTTAGACCACTCACGCCAAACTCCACTCAAAAACTGTGCACTTTATTTTAACATCTGTTGTCGGATATATCCAGCGTCAGTTAAACATTATCTGAAACGTTCTTCCCCACCGATGAATTCGGCAAATATTTTAAAGATCAGCTTTTGTTTCAATAATATAAACAGCATCTACTTGCCATTGTTAAGTCAGTTTGCTATTAATCTTCCTCCAAAATACGTGACTAACGTGTGAAGCATGTTAAGCTTTTATAGACGTTGAAAGCTACATACAATAGTGTACGGCTGGTCAGAGATTTACAGAAAATACCACGTAAAGGAGCACTAAAATTGGCGATTATTGAAATGGAGTTTGGCGTGGTGCTCTTCCACAGGACAGATCAGTTCAGTGGGATTTGGGAATATGCTGCACTGTTGCCACTAACACATCAGATCTTTGTGTCTCATCTCATTAATGGCTTCT
Organism: Pagrus pagrus; assembly: GCF_965226575.1. NCBI lineage: Eukaryota > Metazoa > Chordata > Actinopteri > Spariformes > Sparidae > Pagrus > Pagrus pagrus. The sequence goes on along the minus strand of NC_140200.1, from coordinate 22,840,275 downwards.
GCCAGCATTTCCATGTATATTTTATCTTTGGCTTGTTGTTATTGTTAATCAAAGTAGTGCTCACTTATCCTAAAGAATCTTTAAAATTATTTTTTCTTGAGGTACATTTTGTGGTTTGTACACTTGGTTTTCTTGTTTTCATCTGCCTGTCTTACTTGTGTGTATTTATTCTGTCTGTTTGCCCTCAAGAACATTATAGCAACTGTTTGGAAAAGTGTTGTACAGAAAGTTTTCTTGCTTGCCCACAGGTTGATTATACAGGAGTTGACATGTCCAGTCCCTGCTTCAACTGCTCCCAGAACTTCAGCTGGAACAGCACAAGGCCATGTACCTGCACGATACCCTTCTACCTGGAGCAGGCATATGAAGTGAGAAACTCTCGTTAAAACTTTGAAGTACTCTCCATAAGTATTCACACAACGAGGTTGAACAATTTGTCTTTGATACTTTTATTTTAATCAACAGAGCAGCGTCTTCATGTACTACGGCCTCTCCAACTTCTACCAAAATCACCGTCGCTACGTCAAGTCAAGAGATGACAGCCAGCTGAATGGAGACATGGAGTCCCTCTTGGTAACTTCAGCAAAACTCTTCAATAACACATGACAGAGGTCACACGGTGCCGTTGAAAATGCATTATCACACGGTCAAAGCTGCACCAGCCAACTCTGCATGAGAACATGAAATATTCACTTCAGAAGCCATAAATCCTGAAATGGTTTATTAGTTACACTTCAGTTCATACAGCACAGTGTTGCTAACCAGTCTGTGAGTCTGATCCCCTTCATTCAAAGGTTGCTCAAGGCCCCAAATTGACAATAGATTTAATGTAAGTGAGACGACTGTCTCTGTCTGGAGGAAACATTCACTCAGTGCTGCTTGGAAGACACTCACACCTTAATACAGTCAGAGTGAATTTGATGCATCCTATTAAATTAACTATTGCATCGAGCATCCACTTTAAATCTTTGGTCTGTTGCAAAGTAGCCATCGTCTGCACACCATAACTCTCCCATTTCTAATGCGAGCGTACACATAAAGAAACAAGCCAACATGACATCACTAACTTGGGACAAATTGACTACGGCACAATTATACTGTTTACAGACCTGTTATGAACATTTTTGTACAGTAACCTGCATGTTGCAGCATTTAAAGGGACAGTTCACCCCCAAAATGAATACATCTTTTTCCTTGTACCTGTAGTGTTACTTGTCAATCTAGATTGTTTTGGTGTGAGCTGCAGAGTTTTGGAGATAACGGCTGTAGAGATGTCTGCCTTCTCTCCAATATGATGGAACGAGATGGCACTCAGCTACATTAAAAAAACTCAACAGCATTCTCTCTTTACTGGTTACTCAAGATAATCCACAGACCACGGCAGAGAGAGAAGTGTGCATCTACTAATGGACCAAGCTAGGTAAAGTTAAAGGAGGAGGATGCTTTTAAACATAAATCCCACACTCCCAATTCTCTCGGCCATCAGTAGTTGCACGCCCCCTTCTGCGCGATGATACGTTTGCCAGGTGTAAAAAATAGTTCCTACAAGTTCTGTGAATTATCTTGAGTAACTGTCTGATGATTTCTGGAAATAGACATTGTTGGAGACATGTATTTTTTGGTGCTTTGAACTCAAGTCCCATCTAGTTCCATGAAATTCAAGAAAAGGCAGACATCTATACGGCCGATGTCTCCAAAACTCTACAACTCACGCCAAAACAATCTAGATGGATAAATAGCATAAAGGAAGAGCTTTAAATGCTGCCAGCATGTGATGATATTTGTCTTTTGTCTTCTTCTCGTCCGCAGAAACCCAGTAAGGAGTGTGAGCCATACGCTATGAATGAAAACAAGCCAATTGCACCTTGTGGGGCCATCGCCAACAGCATGTTCAATGGTGAGCCAGTTTCTTCCCCTGTTTACCTGACACAAATGTGATTTCAATCATCACTTCAGTCATCAATCTTTCCTTTTGTGGCAGACACATTGGAGCTGTTTTACAACGATCCCAACGGCACAAGGGTTCAGATTCCTCTGTCGAACACAGGCATCGCCTGGTGGACCGACAAGCATGTGAAGTTCAGAAACCCTGGATTGAACAACCCGAACCTCACAGCTGTTTTCCAAGGTATCGGCAGGAGCAGCTTTTTTGTGTACTTGCCTTCGGGGTCATTAACCCTTGAGCCTAACATGGAAGCCAATGATTTTCATCGCTCATCAATATGTTAGAGGTGAAGAATTGATTTAGCACCACAAAGAAAGCCTGACTGATAGCTATAGGTCAGGATTTTGCAAAATCACATCTGAGATTTTAACATAGGGCTTCCAATTTTAAATGTATTCCTTGTGGTTGATAAAAAAAATATTAGCTTCAACTGAATTGGACCAAAACTGAGAAAACAAAGAGGCATTTTGAAAAAAGGTCTTGAGGAAACACTGTGAACGTGCTATTTAAGTTTAATCACACTGAATATACTACACTATAACGGCTTTTACCTGTCAACATATTTATCAGCTGACCTTAAGTACGAACTGATTTCATATATGAATAAACATTGGGAATATCAGTAGGGCTTCTTTGAGTTAGCTCATGGAAACATTAGACTTTCACTTCATCACTGCTGTTTCTTCCTTCTGACTCAGGTACAACGAAGCCAGTGAACTGGCGGCGGCCCGTCTACGAGCTGGACTCTGCTCATGATAACAACGGCTTTATCAACGAGGACTTCATTGTGTGGATGAGAACCGCCGCCCTGCCGACCTTTCGCAAACTCTACCGCATCATCAATAAGACCAGCAACATGGTTCCTACTCTGCCCCGAGGAAACTACACACTGGAGGTCGTCTACAGTATCCTTTATGTGAAACTCACAACAGGATATAGTGCACGCTGCAGCAAACCATTTAAAGAGCCAGGAGGACTTGGGTTTATAAATGAGAATAAAACTACAAACTGGGATCAGACTTCAAAAACAAAACTAGATTCTTATTAAATCTTACTCAGCAGACAAAGGAATGTTGACAAAGGCTTTGTGCTATAAAACAACAGATATTTATTTGGCTTAAATGAGCATTTTAACATAGTCTACTTCCTCTATTCTGTGTTATTACAACCCAGCACTGTAATGATATGGAAGCGTATCCCAAAATTCAAAGCAGTACATCTGTCCAGTTTATAAAATCAGACACGAAAAGTGAATTTAGTTCCATGTCTGGAAAGTCAGAACACAAAATTGGGGGGGGGGGGATTGAGATGTAGAATTTGATCAACTGTCTCCACTTCAGAGTTGTACATTTGTAGTTTTGATATGAACACAAACATGTGTCCTGGTACCATCCTTAACCAGTTGAACCCAGATTATCCCGTCCGCAGCTTCGAGGGCAGGAAGCGGATGATCCTGAGCACCATCTCCTGGATGGGAGGCAAGAACCCATTCCTGGGCATCGCCTACATCACCGTGGGCTCCGTCTGCTTCTTCCTGGGCGTCGTCCTGCTCATCATCCACCACAAGTGTGGCAACCGCAGCAACAGCGCCGACATCTCTAATTGAGACACCAGCCACCCTCCAGCTCACCTCTGCTGCACAGAACAGTGATCCTGTGACACATCTGTCGACACTCATCCAGAAGCCAAATATGTCATATCCACATCAACTTCTTCAGCAGTCAAACATGGGTATAAAACTGCCTGACGGTGGCTGATTATTTGCCAAAATGAATATAAGAATAGCCAAAAAATTTCAGCCACAGTCAACGTCTAACAGCTTTTAACAGATTTTCTTCCTGGTAACATGAGGAGGGTGTCAGACTGATGTGTCACATGATCAACTAAAATAAAAAATGTAGTCAGAGTTTCTGTTCAGGTCCGGAAAAGAATATGAGATTATATTTAAAAAAAAAATGTGCCAGAATGAGTCTGGAAAGTTTGGGTGACCTTCCAGACCCCCGTAGGATCTCTTCACTTGTTGCACTTCAGGTGAGCTAGAATGTTGTTGCTTTAAGTCCTGAGTTGCATGCTGGTTAGCAGAGATGTTAATGTGATTCTCGGGCTGCTTGAGCGGTTCGTCTTTGTGCCTCGTTTCGTCCGCGACATCAACCCACTTTCAAACTAAAATCAGCTTTTACTGAGTCACTGCACTTAAAACTTGCTGAGCAAGTTCCACGTCAGAGGGAACACAAAATGTTTGGAGGTTGGGAGCTGTACAGTTAAATGTTTAATTTTTATGTATTTAATTCAGAGTTTTAAGAGTTTGCATTGGAAAGGCAGTATTTGCACGCCGGAGCTCAGGGGTTTTGAGTCTGAAGGGTTGGAGGTTGCTGCGAGTGTGTAAATCTGGGGCCGTATTCCTAAAGATTCTTAGTGCAAAGAGTTGCTCCTAGTGGCCAAATTCTAAGAAAATTCTTAGAATCATGATGTTTTCTTAGAATTTCCCCTAAAAGTGAAGAGTAGATCCTAGTAAAGATAAAAGCTATTCCTAAAGAATCCTAGCTCTTAAGAGAGCTCCTAAGGTGAGATCTGTTAAGAGCAGGGAAGAGGACTTTTAAGCGGCTTAGGAGTTCCCTAAACAGAGGACAAAATGGCGGACGGAAGAGGCAGGAGAGATATTCTCCTGGATGACAGTGAATTAATAAAACGCTACAGATTGGATCATGCAGGAATCATGTTTGTGGTTGATCTCATTATTGATGCACTTACTTCTCCAACCCAACGCCACAATGCAATACCACCCGAAATGAAAGCCAGCCAACACTGCTTCTTATAGGCCGGTCAGCAATCACAGACATTGATGAAAGCTGAGCCATTTTACCCTTGTTAATACCAAATTGAGTTGAAATGTTGAAAGTGCAAAAATTACCAGCATGGCAATTAATATAAGCAAATAAATATAACTATCACTATGTGAATACTGTGCAAGTGGGCGTAAGTTTTCACACATTTTGTAGGATAATTTTAAAGTATAGCTTACTATTCATTTAACAGATATTTTCTTTTATGTGAAATATTATTTACAATTACACAGTCTTCATAAGATTAGATTCTATGATTAAGTTTATTGATTTGAGGGTCCATCCTTTGCCCATTATCACCAAAAGTATATTTTTTATCTAGCTTTTAGGATCAACCAATCACAGCTTTTGAAATGATGACTCATACCTAGCAACGGGGTCAACCACACCTCCTCACTAAGATAAGATAGGAGTTTCTGTCCATTCCTCGCTCAGAGTTCTCTGAGAATGTTCTGGAATCACTCCTAAGCTAAGACTCCTTGATAGGAATTTTTAGGTTAAGTTAGGAGCTCTGAGAGGATTCTCAGAATCTTTAGGAATACGGGCCCTGATCCATAATGAGTTGACACTGTGCTGTACCTTAATTCATTGTCATTTACATGCAATAACAATAATACAGCATGATATAACAGTAACACAGTCCGATTCAATTCATGTGATTAAATGTTTGTGTTTGTCAACATTTTCCATACTAAGAGTGACTCTAACATGCGAGTTTACGCGCAAATCCTGCCATTGTTTTTAGCAGCCTAGATGAAAGAGAATATCCTGTTGCATGATGAAATGTGATGAGAACAAATTTATTTTATTTTAATACATTTCATCAAGATACATTGTTACAACTGCAATTTTGAGTGTCACTACATTTGACTTTTTTTTTACACCATCTGTGTTGTATTGTTGCTTTAAAAGAATAAATTTGTCATCGAATTTGAAGAGTGACGTGTTTTATTGTTCCCCGCTTTGCTTTATTAGCCATTTGTGTTTAACAGCAGTCCTTCAGCATGTTTTACAACCGATGACATAATGGTTCAAATTCAGACAGAAGACGACAAGACGCCGTAACACCAGCATCAAAATAAGCATTTTAAGACAGTGCAGAAGTCATGAAAAGCCATGAATAGGAAAATAGCAAACATTAGTTCAATAACATAGCAACAGTAGAGTGAGAGACACAACTAAGAGGTCATGACACATTTTATTGATAACGTATTCCTAAATGGTGGAGAAGTCTGGTCATGTAGGATCTTAAACATTGTCCCTGTATTTCATTTGATTTTCCCAATCAAGCAATTAATCAAACTTTATTTGTATAACACCTTTCAAACAAACCAAATTCAATTTAAAGTGCTTCTTACATGTGATTGATAAATTGTAGGAGGCTTTAAATGGATTTAGAGACTACTGCACCATGGCAGCAATAAAAGATGGGTTGTAAATAAAAGATAATAAAAATATAAATAAACGATTTTATACTACACGTAAAATGTATTATAATTTAAAAACTAAAATGTCCAAATAGAATAAAATCGATAAACTGTAAAATGTTACTAAACAATATAGAATAAAATATGTAATTAGGACTATGCTGATAAAATGTAACAGAATTAACAATCATAATGATAAAAAAAAAAAAGCATAAACATTTAAACAGTGCAGCCAGACTGAATAGATGGGTTTTTAGATTTATATTTGCATTTTATTTTTAACTTAAATGACACATACATACGTGGACAATTATAATACATTTGTGGAATTACATTTTCATTTTCAAGTTTACATTATCATTTTAATAAAGGGGAGTCGTGTTTATGAACTAACACCTAAATTATAAAATGATGCGTTTGTTAAAGGATTAAAGTTAAACACATTTTGAGCCACCCCATCTTCGAGCAAATGTAATGGAGGACGTTGTGTTAAACACTGTAGGGGGCAGCAGAGCGCGCAGCAGCCGTTAAACTCCACGAAGAAGAATCTGAAAGCGGAAGTAGAGTTTTCCGGTGTCCTTGTGTGACTGAGGCGACTGTAGACGGACTCTAAAGATGAACAGACACATATTTGTAAGTTTATTTATTCCTCAAACGTTGCGTTTGCCTTGTAGAAATATTGTTTAACCAAGCAGACCAGTATGTGGTCTGAAAATCTGCGACGAAACGACAACATGGGCTAGATTTAGCTAGGAACTGTTAGCTAGGGGTCAAAGCCAGGTAACGTTGAGATGCCGCCGGAACAGCTAGCATTAGCTTAGCTTCGTAGCTAATGAAACGAGCATTTTGTCGCATCTGGGCGGTTATATTACCTGTAGACATGAACAGACATTGTGTTTAACCAAGGTGGGTTTAACATGACTTCGTGTTCAGTCGTGTGGGATGACTTTGGTGGTATTTGCTGCTTTCCAGGCGCTCCAGCAGGTGGCGCGGCGGACCATCACCAGCTCTGTCCGCCGGCAGGTTGACAACAAAGTCCCACAGAAACAGAAGCATTTTCAGGTAAAACTGCATAAACAGACAACACTGCTATGTTGTGTAATTATCTAATTGACATAACTGTCAAATGTCCAGACTTTTTTCTATTTGAGTGCATTGCAATCCCTTTTAGTTATAGCTTTTGTAATCACAATTATTATTGTACCAGATGTTTATTACTAAGTTAACATTAGCAGAAGTCTTCCCATATCTGCGACTGTGGGACCTAATACTGTGTAATCCACTCTGACTCATCTGTGTGGCCGTCAGTAATGAGTTGACATTGGTATAAATGACAACTAGTAATTCTCTGGTAAGTCCAGAGCGACAGTTCAGTGTTATCATTGATATCTCACATGTATTGTAAGGAAATGAAGTAGATATTTTTCTTGAACATGTCAGAGGTTTGGTGTCATGTAACGTCTCAGTTTGGTCGTTTTACATGTGATCTTTTTGAATTAATTTGCCACATCATGATAAATATTGACGTAGGAAGATATCCTCAAACATATGACCTGTCCACATGTATTCAAGTATTTCTTAAACTGTAGCCTTTTTCTTTGCATTTTTGACTTAATTACACTTGCAAACTGCATTTTAAGTTACTGACCTTGGTGAAGGTATCCAGATGTTTTCAGTGTTTACGTGGTGATGGTTACCTTGGACATCACGGCCTCCAGACTTTTTGGAGGCCGTGATGCAGAAACCCACGTTTGCTTCCTGATTGGGTGTTATCAGTATATGTAGCATCACTTGCAAATGTGAACTCAGAGTATTTGTGTTTCTAAATTGAAGGAATGGATGTTATATTGTGTTAATTTAGAAGGACACAAAAGGATGTTGACAAATGCAGTAATGGAGAAGAGAGACAAAATGGTTTCTGACAGTGTTTTAGTAAAAACAGCATTATCCTGGAGGATTCATCGAAGAGCAGTCAAGTTTCCCCGTTTTTATTATTTTTGTCCTGTTTCAGGGAATAATTACCTGTTACCTCAGTACAAGCACTGGTATCTCTAACATATATAATAGAAATTAGAAGTAGGTAAGTAAACTAGAATTTTTGTAACTAAGCAACCAACCACAGGCTATACAATCTGCATCCTGTTTACACCGGCAAACGCATGACCTGTGTACGTGTCATTACGGTCATTTGATATGTGTATTCATGTGTGTTCGTTTGGACAGAGAATAGACACTTGTGTGGATGGTGACATATTAAAAAATAAATAAATAAATACCTGTGTACGTGTGGACAAGACAATAGTGTAGTCACATTGTTAATGCTGTGCCAGGAAATATAATTTGAACCTGTTATCCAGCAGCAGGTTACTGGTTATGAAACCAGTTTTTAAATTTTAATCGTCTTACCACTACACCAGTCACAGCTGGATCCGCCCAAGATAAGAAAACGATGTCAAAAAAAAAAGACAAAGGCAAACATTTCTGTATCATGCTGGTCAGACAGTAGACAGTCGTTGAGATCACAGAAAATATCAGTGAAGAACCAAACTGCTGCTGGATAACAGGTAAAACATTATACTGTAAAATGATCTACCCTAAGGTTTGTTGAGGAACTCCGTTAAAATGAAACACAATCACACAATAAGAACAAAGTGCTGAGGTTGCTGAAACAGGTTTTTGAGCACTTGCTGTCTACAGAACTGCACATGTGGGAATACAATCTGCACTGTGGTGGTTCTGCTTTTTCCATGCAGTGTTGGTTTCACCAAATAATGTAGAGCCCACATTTTTCAGGACCAGCCTTTAGAAACTCAAGCTGCCATGACTAAGCCTTGCCCTCCTGAATGTAAGAGTTGCCCCTGAAAATCCAAATAAAGGACGTCAAAGATGCCTCTCCAGAGACACATTGAATAAATAAGAACACAAACAAAGAATCTTAAAAGGCTAAACACAGACATGATTTATGACTTTTTCCTTTGACGAGGTCTAGTGGTAAATACTTCCTCCTTCTTTGGTAGCAAATTTGAAGAGATCAGACTTTGAAAATCTTACACTGCGAGAATAACAACAGTTTTACATACAGAGGCTCCATCATGGTGCAGTTCTCCAGACAGGAAGTGGTTTGAACGCCATAAAAGCGCCCAGCAGCAGTGAGAAGCTGCAGGGTCCAAGAAATGTCGACGTATACATGAATGTTCCACATGCTGATCAGTGCATGTTTTCATGTCTTCAGCAGCGGTTCTTCTCATGAAGCCCTGAAACCTTGACAGAAAAAGTTTCTGTCACCTTAGCTCCAAAGATAAGTAGCCAGTGTGTGAAGCAGTCTAACTAAGTTGAGCACTAATGATATATGTTGCACTGACTGTTTGACCTGCAGTGACTTAAATATCCAAATACGGTACTTACTGAGCATTCAGTGGATCATAGCAATTATTTCTCATGCTGCCTGATGTCATCAGCACTGGTGTTAAGTTGAAGAACTGATAGATGATGCAACCAGCTGGCCAAGTGTCTTGTAGACTAAACAAACTAGTTTTATGGCTGATTTGTTCTGGTGTGACTGCTGGAATATGCTTTATAACCTGAATGATTGAATCCAGCACGCATGATGAACAGAAGCAACTAAAAACTACACAGGCTTCTGGGAGATTTTCCTGCTGGTGTGCTCACCCTGAGAGTGACTCAGACAAGACTTCTGAATCAATTAAACATCCCCTTATAAATCTCTAATGGCGACAGTGCTGCTGCTGCTAAATGTTAAAAATAATTTGACCAAGGATACAGAAAGGTCTGTCTAGTTGTTTTAAACAGATTTTGGTTTCAATACTAATATAATGTTAGAATAGATGTGCATTCAATAAAGGAAAATTGATCAGTTTTATGTTGAGATTGCCTTCAGTAATAGGGTTCAACCGATATGTCTTTCTCAGGGCCAATACTGTTGCATGTTTGCATTAAAAAATAATGTTGTTTTATCCACAATCTAACAGAAAAATCACCATTTATTTTGACCTGGTTTTCCTAATAATCAGAAGCTGAGTAGTTAATCTTCTGCTCTACTCCATTGCTACTCGAACACAAGATAATTTCAGTGGCGTATTAATATTAATATTAATTAATTGTTTGTGATTGAATCCAAGCAAACTTCAGTATGTTTGTTGAATGTCCATCGTGTTTCTCTCCTGCAGGAGGATAACGGGATGCCGATTCATTTAAAAGGAGGCAGTGGCGACGCTATCCTGTACAGATCAACGATGGCCCTCACCGTCCTCGGTGAGAAAATCCTTCTCCTCCTTTCAATCCATCTTTTACTGAAGAGTTGTTTACTCAAAAGTTGTATATGACTGCTTCTTTCAACAAGTGTGTTTAGAAAACAGTCACACAGAAATGACTCTTTGTTTAAGTTTTAATCTAACTGTTGATTATCATGTCCCACTAATTGGTCTTGTTTGTCCTTTCAGGTGCTGGATATGTTGTGTATGAGCTGGTGAAGGCGGCGTTCCCTCAGAAGAAAGGCTAACTCCTGACTGCTCCAGCTGTTTCCTTCCATTTAAAAACCGGCCAGCAGCTCTATATATTGTATAAAAGATGATAACCTCCCTGTGTACCGGGGGACCTGTTTCCTGTCATGGTGGGATATTGTTTCATGTTCATGGGATCAATATTTATTTCTTGTACTCTCTCTGGTGACCTGAGGATCAATAAAAAAATGGCTCTCATGACCAAAACTTACTGATGGCTCCTTCTCTGATCACTTAGCATTGAATACAGTAAAGACACTGTTACATGGAAGGTCAGAAACATGAATATTAATGGATAACAATATTGTAAAGATTTTGTCCACTGAAATTTTAGAGAATTTATTATTTAAATACACATATTAAAGCTTTAGCTGTAATTTTCTTAAAGCCGGTTGAGGTGGTTGAGCCTATTTTTGACTTTTATGTTGGGCTGTTACTATTTTTTTTCCCCTAATGCATCTTGTTTTAAAACTTCTAAATATATTTGGTACATTTTGCAGAAAATCTTGGATTTGTGATGTCACTACAGCTAGGAGAATATAATTTATGTCACATATCATACATGTTGGGGGTACCTACAGGAAACCCACACAGGCACAGGGAGAAGATGTAGACTCCACACAGAGAAGTCTTGCCTCTGACCCAGGAGTTTTTAGCTGGTTCTGAAACAGTCTAAATGTAATACTGGTGCCGCTGTATGACCTACATAAGCAAAGAACAACATCAGTGAGAAAATGTAACATTTTTGATAATTATTCCTCATGACTGTCACCGGGTTTGATTCTGCCTTCAGTCATAAAACTAAAATAATTGTTTGTGGTGGTGTGCTGAGGATGAAAAGCTGCCCTGTAGTCTGGTGGTATGGCTGTAAAACAAAGTTTACTTTGTCTAGGTGCTGTATCGTGGGCAACTGGACAAGAGGCTTCTTCAGTTCTTACTAACTGGAGGGGAGTTGAAGGAGGTGAAACGTCTTCAAGAAGCTGAAACAAGCCCAGCTGCGTACGATACAGCACCTAGATTTACCATGACCTGGATGACTGAGAACCTTTATCAACAAAGTTTACTTTGTTTCATCGTCGTCATCTCTCGCCCACAGGGGCCGCCAGAATCAACAAACAATAAAAGTTCTTTGCAATATATTTAAATAATAAAATATGGCTTGGTCACAAACTAAGAAAGGATTTAGAAAATGTATTGATTTTTATAAGCTTGTAATATAATGTAACTTAATAGTAACTTGTACCTCCTGCTGTCAGACAAATGTAGTTCAGTAAACGTACAACATTAACCTCAGAAGTGTAGTGGAGTAGATAGAGAATACTGTGTTTCTATTATTTTGTCCACCCCAATTTATATCAGAGGGTATCCTACAGAACACCGTAGAGGCTGGATTCTCACTATGGGTGAGTTGAAGGACATTTGAGACATACATTTTTCAGTCTTTTATCAGAATATACATTCAGTACCAAACCATGACTAGAATATTTTAAATAATACTTGAAGTATATGTTTCAGATTCTCTGTACAAATGTGGAAAACTGCACATTTCCACAAAGCAGCACTGTTAACATGTCTTGTGCAAGTGTTCAGTTTCCATCACTAGAGGGCGATGTTTACAAAGAAATCAACCAGGACTGTCTCACAGGATTCAGGGGGTTAAGGCTTTTAACACCTTACTTTTCCCTCATGTAAATAAAATCTAATAATGTTATTAGCTTTGCTGCTTCTGTACAAAAACAAACATAAAGCTTCCAGAATAGAAATGTTGAATTTGGCACATACCTCGTGTTCATCTATTGTACAACTAGGGTGGATTCTTGTCTGATGTCTGTTTGAATTTAAGTCAGAGTGTAGAGTGTAGAAGGAGACGGGCCCCCGGGCCTGTTCTGATATCGGTCCACACCCAGCACACATCATTTAACACTCCGAACTCATCCAGATGAGCTGCAGCTCCTCCATCCACTCACAAATAAAATCTGATCATCTCCTCAGGAATCTGCTGTGTCAGCTGAAACCACTCTGAAGGGTCGGTGCTAAAAAAACAGGACGAGACAGTCGGTCGGAGATTTGAGCAACTTAAAGGGCTCTGGAGCGCCTCCTGTCCACCAGGGGGCGCCTGTCATCATTCAAATATTTATAGTTTGTGGTTTTGTAGAAGAACCATTGTGTCATTTTTATGCATTTCTTTTAGATTTAAGGGGCACTATGATAATTAACAAAAAGCTTCAGGCGCTTTTATAAATTTCGAGTCACTACCTCATGACACATTCTGCTAAATAGATATTGGGAATGCTATAGAAAACTGGCTTTTACATATTTAAATCGTTTGGGGGCAGGCTATGCCCAAATTTGGGAAATGTCTCCCTTTAAAAAGTTTAAGGTGAAGACAATGCTACGATGCTAAGACTTTGACAATGATTCACAAAACGGAACTTGGTTGTCACACACACTCATTTTGACATGTTTTTTAAAAAAAAAAGTAAGATGATGACAACAAAACAAAAGTTCACTGTTGGAACATTGTGGGCGTGGTGCCAAATTTAAGGAAATATGAATAGTGACTAATGGAAGACTTTTTGGGAGCTATGGACAAGTTTTCTGGGGAGGTTACCAGGGGTGATACTTAAGTACGTAAGTTACAAAGTATTATCAACAACTGACACACTCATGGTGCTCTTGAGGCTTCAGAAGCGTCAGCTGAACAGCAATAATAATAGTGTTAGCAGTGTTCACTCAATAAAGTCGCTAACCCAGATCTTCATGATTGAATGAATCACGCTCTAAGAGGATCAGCATGTAGTTAAGGTTGAAAATGCTGGTTCCAGTTGAGTGCCAGAGGTCACAACCATTATTCTTGCAAGGTATCATGGGGGCAGAATGAGGCGGACATGGACTCTGACAGTTGTCATGTGCTATGATAAGTTTTGGAGGTTCATTTGGGATTTGGTGGAACAAGTTTTAGGAAGAAATCTGGGTTTTTGGTGAATTTAGCGCTGACAATGAGAAGAATTCTAACAAAAGAAACACTGAAACCTCACTCCAGATGTGTAACCTGATGGCTGGATGGTTTGTTACACACACTGGTCACACAAGTCATCAATCTGATGGAGTTTTTACAAATTTGGACACTGAGTGTACAGAGTTGGGAATGTGTGGTAAAAAGGGAGTGAATGTCATCATTCTGACACCCTTTACTTTTGTATTTTCCCTTGACTCTGTACAGAATGTGAATTGTTTGAGTTATGCACGGGATTAATCCTCACTGAATGATTTTAACTGTCATACATTTCAGCTCGCTGCTTCATCAGACCCTCCTGAGGAGCCCAGAAACCTCTGTTCCGTCCCTGAAAGCCGGGGTGATGCATTAAAACGGGAAAAGACTGACCCGGGGCTTAGTTTACTAGACTGTGTAATATTTTCCCATTGATTCACGAAATGAAAAAGGGGGTATAAGCCTCTGTCAGTTTCCCTGCGCTGACCCCCCTCTTCCCGAAAAGCAGATCTGCGCTGCTGTCTCCTTGCGGCCGAGACGCACAGAAGCCCTCCATCACCGGAAAGGAATGCAGAAAACTATGTAAAAGTTTCCGAGTGTGTGTGTTCGTCCCTGTGTGTGTGTGTGTGTGTGTGTGTGTGTCTCCCAGCACTTGGAGAGGTTACACATCACTTTTTGGCCCGGCTGGATGTCGTAAGAGCTCCGCGGCGGGGCAGGCAGAGCTGGGAGCAGCCCCCCTGTTAAGTAGCAGATTGTGTGGAGAGTCTTCCCACTTGGAAAGAGGCTCGCCGACGCGTCTGGGAACCAAAAACCCGCGGAGCTCTCTGACTTCAACACCGGACCACCTCACTCTCCCTTTTCTCAGGTTGGGGGTCTACAACAGAGAATTGAACCTTTTTTTAATTTTTAATTTCTTGAACCAAACCAAAGAAATTCAACAGTCTCGTCTATAGGTCAGTCCTGCATGAGTTTTTGATTTTTTTTTTTAGTTCAGTTCCAGGTGATAAAACTACACGTCGATAATTTAATTTCATGCAATTTTAAAGGTAGTGTTATTTCCAGACTTTTCCATCTTCTTTTATTCTGGACATTCAGAGAAACGCGTGGACATTCTTTGCGTTGTGGTGCGTAATTGCGCACGGCGCCGGGATTCGATGCTCGGTTTTGCTTATCTGTGGAGAGAGTTTCTCTCTGTTAGAGTGGGTTAATCTCATCAGCAGAGGTGTTAGATACTGAATTGGACCTTTTGCAGTGTAATTGACAAAATTTCCAGCTGCTTCAGGAAGAGAAAGCGGAATTTTGCGCATAGAATAGATTCCTTTTTTGATCAAATTGGCTTTATTAGTTGTTGAAACAACTGTTGTGGTTTTTTTGTTTTTTTTTTACTTTATCCATTCATGCACATAAAGTCTGTCATTTCATATTTTCTGGCTGTTTGTTTTTTACGAGCGCAAGGATCAAGGAAAAATGACTTTATTAAATATTCCCGCCCGGAAAGCTGCGTTTTCTGGCGTCTTTTAAGCAACTAATTGATATTAGATGTAGATTAAATGATGAGAGATCAGTCAGGTGACGTTCACATTCAGGTTGCTTTAAGGTCTTGTGAAGCCCTGAGGCTGCTGCGGGGCTGCTGTGTGAAGGTCTAACCGCCTCCTCCTTTTACTGTCGCAGCTTCATTCATGTGCTGCTGAGCGTGAGGAGCTGAAGATGAAGAGCAGGCTGTCTCTGGCAGCGGCTGCCCTCCTGGCACTGCTGCTGTCCTCCTCTCAGGCCCAGGATCAAGGTAAAGCCGCTCCTCCTCCTCCTCCTCCTCTAATCTCTGTGATCCAACACATCTGACTCCTCTCACCTCTGCCTTCTCTCTGTGTGGAGCTGAATATCTAGTCTGAATAAAACCATCAAATAGAGAAAGCATATGTGTGTGTTTGTGAATTGATTTGTTTGAACTGATTTCAGCCTCAGTTTAACCTTTGATTGATGATTTGTCTTTTTTGCTCCAATAATTCCAGTTTCCTGCAGGAATGTTTCCAGATTTCCTCTTGAAGAGAGAAAAAAAGAGAGAAAAAAAAGTCTCAGTTTCAAATATCTGGTTTGAATTTGTGGATAGGAGGTTTTTTTTTGTTTCTTTTGTTTAACCAAACCAGTAGCGCTTCTGAAGTGGTTTTAGCTATGGATGTAACTCGCTGACGGCGGTGACTGAGCAGGGAAATGACAATAGAAGCCGGCCTCCAGTCGGTGATACGGCAGCCACGAAGAAAAAAAGTGCTATTGTTAGAAAAGCTTAATCATCTTACTGTCCCAGCAGTCTGGTGCTTCTCTAATGGCATCGATTTATGTTTCTTAGTCTTGATAGGCAGTAATCTATCTTAAAATAAAATAAAAAAGCAATAATTAAGAAAGATAATAAAGAAAAAGAAAGAAAAAGATCATATTTTTGAGCCTCGACTGCATCCCATGTGAGGCTGCACAGCTGGACAAACGTCTGTCTGTAGGTTAAGTCGGCTCCGGCAGATGTAGTTTGGTTATTTCTACACCAGGAGGGGCCCGTGCTTAAAATCTACTATCAGTTGCTGTAGTCTACGTTTCTCTGGTTTCAAAAAAGAAAAAAAAGGAAAAAATCCAGATGGCACGTGGCCAAGTTTCCTCCCTACGTCCTCTCTCCTGATGGAACGGAAAGACAAAATATGACTTTCACATTATTTTCCAGGGGTTTCAGAGGTTTGGGAGAGGAGAGAAAATCTTCTCATCTGTGCCTCTGGATTTTCTCTGAAGAAGACAGTGCAGTTAAAAATCCATCAAATCCGCAGCAGCAGGAGGAGAATCTTTCTTTTCTCTGCTTCCAGGAGAGTTTCTGACCTCCTGTGACCCCCCTTTAATGTCCCGACAGGGGCCCTCGCTGCCTCTCCAGCAGTCGTCCTAATAGGGTCGTATATATCCTCCTGCGTGGAACAGTTTGACACGTCGGTGCCGGAGGCCCGAACACCTTGAGGAGAAAAGAAGCAGAACAGGAAGGCCTCTGCTCTGAACTGTCACATCTCAGGTGAAAGATGACAAAATAAAAGCAGTGCAGAGCAGAGCAGAGGCCCGGACGCCCAATGCTTCAAAGAAAAGATGCAAAGCCTGGATGTGAGTGTGGACGGTGTGTGTGTGTGTGTGTGTGCTGTACAAGTGTGTGTCCCTCTGGTTCGGAAAGTGTTTGGTCGTTTGGAAACAGAAGCAGCAGCCCGCCGCCCTTGAATTGACTCACCAGGTTGGTGGTTCCTCCATTTTTGACGTCCTGTCACCCTCCCGGTCAAGCCTCGACCCGGTCAGCTGACCCGGAGTCTTGGCTTCACGACAATATTTTTCAGTGATATTCTTCACGCTCACATTAACAGTCCAACTGGTTGGTGGTCTAGAAAAAAAGGCTCCGATACTTTAATCTCTAATAAACTCTAGCTAGACAATGTGGTGTAGAATATCTTTAATGTTAATGTTTTGTTTCTTTGAGTCATTTCTTTGTGTCTCTGCAGCTGTGGAGCTCAGATTACTGTAGACTAACGTTCCTCCAGCATGAAAAGATTAAGATTGTTTGTTACATGAAGAAGTTAAGTGAAAGTTCAGGAAGTAAACGTTCAGCACAGGGGGGGTCGGCTAACTGATCGATGTGAGCACCAGTGCGATCAGTCTCATTCTGTATTTTAGCTGTTTTTCCACTGGATGACTTCAGTCACTTATCTTAGCTCGTAGCTGTTAAGCAGTCGCAGTGGTGCATTTTGAAATTGATATATTTGATCAGGAATCTGATCAGCGACGTTACAGTTCAACACCTCGACGCCCCCGACTGAACTATTATGTGGAGTTCTTCTTTCCGTCTTCATGTTGATCCTTTCTTGCTGGAAAAACAGATTTTTTCTCACAGGCTCATTATTTATCTCTGAAAGCATCGAGGCTGGTAGTTTTCTGCTACACTTTTCTTATCGTTCAGCTACTTTAAACTGCTTAACTGTAGATCTTCAGTTTATTTTAAGCATTTATCAAGATTAAAATCTGGAGTCCTCACCAGTAAGGCAGCGTGAAATAAAATCGATGCACTGTAGCGAGCTAGACTGTCAGACAGGCGACCGCTCATTCTCCACCCCAACCTGAAGAATATCATTTTAAAATATTTACAGAACAATAACCCGTGGTCCCTCGTGTACATGGAAACTTTGTGTCCGTTGCTCCAAGTTGTTGTAAACAACTTTTCATGTACACGTGCATGATCGTCCATGTCCGTGATCACCAGGTCATCTGTGTGCACTCTCCTCTGACACCACAACGACCGGCGGTTCTTAAACTATCCAGCTCCAGATCCTTCAAGGATTAGTTTGAACTCTCTGACAGAAGATTCTGTCGTTGCATTTTATTTTTATTTGGGTCTGGACCTCGAGTAGTTTAAGAACCTCTGGTGCTGATGTGCAAAGACGTACACGTGTCTCCACCGACATCGTGTATTCTTTTGTGAGGTTTGCAATGGAGATGATGAAAGTTGATCGAGCAGATCTTCATCCATTGTATAATCAATACCGTCAAGAGTTTCATCACGTGTGTGTTTTTTTTGCTGTTTGTCAATTCAACATCACGAGCCGTTGGATTGAGGTCATGGACGGTCTGCTGGATGTCAGCCGGTCCATGTTGTAGTCTGATGACAGGGACGGAAACTTTTCATTTTTATTTCATGTAGCTGGTGATTTCAGGAATAAAAAAAAAACTTCTTCCATTACGACACCAGCCGAAGAGATTTTTGGATAGAAGTCACTTAAAATGTGCCGGCTATCTGTTACAGTGACGTATGGAAGCAAAGAAAGGCCAGTTTGAGTTCATAGCATTTAAATATTTGACTTTAAAAATGCACATATCTGAATTTACGTGAGTTTGATTCCCCTCAGTGAATTTTCCAAAGGTCAAAAGTTTAGATTTTTCAAGATTTACCTTTTGGTTTTGGGTTCTTTTAGACCGAACTTTAGTTTTTAGACCGAGGATCTTGAAACTATTAAACTTATGAACTACTAAAAAGGTTTTGTGAAGCAAGAACACAGATTCAAACAGAAAGTTTTCACAGTTAGATATTTAAGAGCGATAAAATCCATTCAGTATTTTTTAGAATAGTCGCTTATGAATTTTTATATTGGCCTTTTTTGGCTTCCGTACACTAAATCACAGCCAAAATGAATCAGTTTTCCTCCTCCCGCCCTGTACTTGAATCATTCTTCAATGTCCAGAACTGTTTGAAGATGATGTTGTGTTGTTTCCTTGTGTTTGTCGTCTCACTGTGTTGTTGTCTGTGGCTGCTGGAGCCACTCCAGCTCAAACCGAGGTCGTTTTTTTTTTTTATATCTCTACTAAAACGTCTTCCCTCACTCACATGTGTAGTTTAGTTTGTCTCGTGTTGTTTGCTCCAACAGTGAACTTGTCAAACTTCACCCTGTGAAGTGTTGACTGTTGGGAAAATCCTTCCATACTTTACATTACAATACGTTCACCGTCCCCCAGCTGCAGGATTAACTGTGTTTTCTTTTTCTCTCCGCAGTCGACCCTCCGTCAGATTTGAGGTTTAAGATTTTAAATGAGAACACAGTGCAGATGATGTGGAGCAGACCCACGTCCAGGATACAGGGCTACAGAATACAAGTGACCTCACACACAGGTGGGTGCTCATTAAACCGGCGAGTTATGTCCTGCCGAGCCCGAAACATTACAAGTGTCATAAACCCTCTCAGACATCAATGTGCCCGGCAAGACTCAACACTCCCTGCAATTACGTGGAAATCTCTGCAGACACATGTTTGGCTCCAGAAGCTCCACTGATAAAAAACATTATCACGAGCGAGGAGGGTTGTCAGGACGAGTTTAGCTCAGGAGTGTAAGATGTCACGTCTACCAACCAGAGGTCATTAAACAGCTGAGATGATTAGAAAAAGACAGCGAGGAGTCATCTCAGGTATCTCGACACATGATTTTATTAAAGGAAGAATCTGCTGCAAAGTTAATGTCGCCAAAGACGACTTTTCTGAACCTTCACTATGGCCAAAAGTATGCGTCCACATATTTTTGGTTTGGGGAGGTTTTCCAGTGTTTTCCCTTCAGTTCCAATAAATCTTAATGTTACAGTAAACACGTATATTTTAGACAATAGTGAGCTTCAAACTTTGTGGTGGTACGGGGTTAGGAGAGACGTTCTCCTGTTTCACCATGACAGTGCACCCACACACAAAGCCAGCAGCTATGTTCAACCTAGTTAGAGGTATTTATGTTTGGGTAAGTGGAGACTTACACACCACACAGACTTGCTACTAAACAGGCTATTTACACTCAGCAGCTGTTAGGCGTTACACTTACTGTTTGAACTGTGCTAATTAAACCAGCTAATTGACAGAAAGCTTGACAATTTAAATTCAAATACTGCTAGGTTTAACTGTGGTTGTAATATTAGCTTACATTTACACTCAGTAACTGACAGGTGTAGCTAACTTTTACCTACTATTAGCTAACTAAACTAGATACGTAAAGAAGCTTGCATTCAATGTCAGGTTTAGGCTGTTAGCTAACTTAACTTGCTAACTGACAGAACGTTAGCATTCATATTTAGTAATGGCCGCATTAACTAGTACACAACCGTTGAGTAGTACTAGTTTGTTGAACCAGCAAACTGACAGAACTGTCATTAGCTTGCATGTCTATATTCAATAACTGCTGTTTGTAACTGTTACACAGAGTTAACTAAACTAGCTAGGCAGTAACTGTTATGTACTGTTATGCAAAGTTGCTAAATGACAGAATGTCAGCGTTAGCTATATGTTATGCTATTAGCTAATTGAACCAGCTAACTGACAGAACTAACGTTACACTGCGCATTTATATTCTATAACTTATAGGTATTTAGCTTACTTAACCAGGTAACTGAACAAATTTGCTTATTTACTTTCAGTAACTGTCAGGTGCCTATGGTCAGGTGTGGTACTGTTAGGTACTATTAGCTAACCTCACTTGGTAGCATTCATATTTAGAAGCTGCGGGTGTAACTTGTGTGTACTGTTTGCTTATTGAAGCAGCTAACTGACAGAACTATCAGTAGCTTGCATTTAAATTCAACAACCACCTGGCGCAACTGCTAGCTTAGAATGCTAAGTTACAGAGCATATTTACATGGAATTACTTTCAGGTGTTACTATTAGCTTACAAAACCAGCTAACTGACATTAGCTTGCACATTTAGTTTCAAACTGCGGTGAAGTTATTTTCCAGTTGGATAGTCGACAGACGTTCACTCCGGAGGAGAGGGGGGCGACCCCCATTCCGAAGGACCGCCATTCCGACGCTCCGCCATTCCGAAAATTTCCGAAGGCAGACCTTTTTTCACGTTCGGAATGGCGCCCTTTTTTTCAAACATGAAGAAACATTTTTTTTGTGTAAAACTGAGTAAGAAGACACCGCTGGGTGTCACCGGAGTGAATGTCTGTCGAATATCCAACTTAAGACCAACTGGGAGGCATAACTGGTAAGTGCTTTTGGCTAACTGGAGCAGCTAACTGACAGATAATATAACTTTTTTTTGCATATTTAACGTTTATCTAACCAAACTTGGTAACTGACAGAACTGACGTTAGTTTGCATATGTGCTTTCCATACATGTTAGTTAGCAACTGTTCGCTATCTTAACTAGCCAACTGAAATAACTAATGTTAGCTTTATATACATTCATTAACTGACAGGTGTAACTGTACTGTCAACTGAACTAGCTTACTGACACAGCTAATGTTAGACAGCTTGCCAGTAAGATTGAAAACTATAAAATGGGAAGACTTTAGTTACTTTTTACAAAAAACAGTGCTTCAAGTTACACATTTTCACTTTGGAAAGAGTCAGGCTAGCTTTTTTCCCATTTTATTCAGGCATTATGCTAAGCTAGGCTAATCACATCCTTCAGTAGGACAAGAATTTCAAGAATCAAGAGTCTTTTAATTCAGTTAAAGTTACCTCTAATTGTTATACTGAGTACAAGTGAGAGCTTAAGGTGATTTATTTAATGTACTTTTTTCACATGAATAATTCTTTATAATAGGCATCAACAATCTCTCATCTAATGGAATCAACACATGAATAAATCCATTGACTCTGTTCAGCGGTGGCATCTTGTAATAAATAATTACACTTGACTCAGTGGAAGAATCGGGCATGTTAAGGGTTAAAACAATGTGTTCTGATTCCTAGTAATGCGGAAAGTTTTCATTAAATTGAATCATACTGTTGTTGTGTGTTTACACGGCTCTTCCAGTCCTCAGGTCAACAGTCGGAATCAGGTTTTTCTGAGGCCCTGTTTTGACTCTTGGAGAAATGAAGTAATGCCATAGTTTCCTAATCGCTTCCCTCTGACTCTGTGCATTCTTGTAGACGAACCAACAAAAGAATTTACTCTGCCTGCATCTGCCACTAAGACCTCCATCTCAGACCTGACTCCAGATGTGGATTATGTCGTAACGATATCTGCGTACGCTGGATCAGGGGAGAGTCTGCCCATCACCGGCCAGATCACACGTGAGTCACCGTGCCCCAGAGTGTGTGTGTGTGTGTGTGTGTGTGTAAAGTGGCAACAGATATTCATCCAAATGCCAATAAAGTTTGTCTGCAGCTGGTCAATTCTGGCAGGAAGTAACCATGATGACAACCTGCTTCAGTTTAAAACCAGTCTGGCTGGTAAAGCTACTCAAGGCCCCATAAAGAGAGTAGACAAAATAACAGGAACACCTGGCAGCATTTGTTTCCGTTATATTGTCTCTGATGACTCTGTCATCATTGTTTCAGTTTCACCAGACAGTACAGCTCGTGAGAATACTTTAATACATTTTCAAATGAACGCGGCACCACCATTAAGTAGCTGTTATTGAGCTTTTGATCATAACCCATGGTCGTCATCACCATGTTCAGATTTCCATTTTTTTCCAGAATGAAATTCCAGGTGAACTCATTTCATTCTGGACTCTGGAAATAACCAGCAGTCTCAACATAAGATCCATTTAGTTTGTCATGTCCAGAATGAACTATATGGATTTTAAACCAACGCAGCCAATACAAGTCTTTATTAAGTCTCTTCATTGCAAGAAAATGAAATTTGAATATCTTCAATTCTGAAACAACTGAGCACGAAAAATGATGCCGAAGCTCCAGAAGAGCTCCTGAACTGATCTTGTGATGAGATTGTTTTCTCAGCTGCTGTTTCCAGCATGTGTTTGGATTCATTTTTCATTAAAGCAGCTGGTGAATTTAAGGATGACACAAAATAAGATATTTGGTCCCGTACCAGTTGAAATAAATCAAGAGATGTATTTCTTCCAATGTGAAATGTTTCGTGACTTTCATCATAAATTACAAAACCAAACAATTGATGAAAGACATGAAGACCAGATCATGATTGTGATGTCTTAAAAAATCTTTAAAAAACTAGAAGGAATTGAGGTGTAATATTTAGTTCAGTGGATTCAAACCCACAGGTAAACACTGACGGGTGAGGCCACAACACAATTGAACATTTTGATTTTTGTGACACAAAATGATGTACCTATTCTTGCTTCCTTGCCTTAATATTGAGAAAGCTCTGGGCCTCTTAAAATCCTTCAAATAATAAAAAAAACCCTCATTCTTTGATTTAACTGTTTACAGTTCATGTTCACAGTCTGTGATGAAGATGAAGTCAACAGTAACACAACTTCACAAACTGCGAGTAGGAAAAATACAGAAAAAAGAAAATACACATGTGTCGCTTGCAGTAAGAGATGAGGTTTTTCTTGTAATGTACGTGACGTGAGTTGAAGCTGGACCGAAGTTAAAACAATTTAATTACATTTTGATTTGACGTGGGACAGGAACCTCCTGAGGTCTGTGGTGTCTGTTGTTGACCGGTCCATCACCCCTGATCTCCTTGGACGTTCTCGCTCTCTCTACGACTTCACCTGACCTTTTTCAGGCATGATACTTGTTCGCATCTGTTTTCCACAGACTTAATCAGAAGGATTAGAATCACCTGCATGCAAAATTGAACTTTGGCGTTTGCGCCGCACGCAATTTGAAAGTCTAAATTGGTGCTATTTGTATGCAGATTGAAGCATCTGGACTGCATAAGTAGATATTGTGCTTTATTTGAAGGCGTCACGAGCCAAAAAAAGGTCGGGAATCGCTGAAAGAGGCAGAATGAGGCGAAGCATCGAACGCTCCAACTCTGGATACGAAAAGATAAGATGAGCAGCTGCAGCTGGTTGAAATACAAAGAAGTCCAGTGAACATTAAACTCTCATTTGACGTTACTTATGGATCAGTAAACGAGTGGTGACTCAGATTTCCAGCCCAGTTTCATGGCAGCAGTTTGGTGGGGACGTCTGTTTGGCACCGCTGCAAACGCTGATGATCAAAGCTCTGGAGATTCCCTGGAAATCTGTCAGAAACCATGACATCAACGCTCTAATTTCACCGTTTGGGAGCTCATTTTGCACATTTGTCGTATATACGAGTCGGAAATGTTGCACAAGAAACCCCAGATGGGAGAATAAATCTTACGTATGGAAACAAAAGAGGAGTTTTGATCCAGCTCGAGCGGTCTGCTATTTGTTAAAGGAGAACAGTAACAGTTACTGACAGAAAATAGTTCACATGATGCTGTTCAAATGAAAGTTTGGGTTTTTTGAGGATACCTTCAGCAACAGCTCAGATTATATTATTGCCTCTAACTATTGTAATTGCCCAATTGTGTTTTTGTCTTTCAGTCGAGTCAAGCGGGAGCACGAGAGGAACATCCAGGAAACCAGACGCTTCAGATTCAGTCAGTAAGTCCTCTTCCTCATTAACTTGACACCTTAATTTGACGAGAGGTTTCAGTCAACGCTGAGATAATAAGTTACTATAAGTTACTACTTCAGGTCTTCGCCGCACCCCCTCGACTTTCCCACGTTTTGTCCTCGAGCTTTCTTCTTCCCTGCTGGGCGGTGTCCATCAGCCTGAGCTCAGCAGCGATGGGAGGCTCCTACCACACAACACCCCATTGTATAGCAATAATCAAAATTAGGCTCCCATAAATCTCTAAAGTATTCGGTCATCGTTTTGGGCCCCTGCCGGCCAATTATGCCAATACGGAGGAAGCTGCACATGCTCAGTCGGTGCGGGGGTCGTGGGTGGGGCGGGAGGCCGCGGTTGGAGCTGGGGGAGCGGGCTGAGAGGAGCCCAGCCCCGCAGTGCTGAGAGAAGTGGAAACCATTACAGATCCTGATTTACAAGAGCACTGCTGCTGCCCTGGCTCAGTTCTGCAGATGATGACGAGCTTGTGCTGATTTTTCCTGCTTTTCATGAGAGGAAAGTCGAACGGAAACTCCAAGAGAGCAGAGTGAAGTCCTGCACCTCAACCTACAACACTACAATCTGACATCTAGTGTGACCGAACAGCTCTGAAAGGATTCCTAACAACCAGAAAATATGGAATGACGAACTTCAAACACTGTTTATGACGTTATTATTAAGATCTAGTTGTGTTTCTGTGTTTTACTTTTACTTATCACAAGAAGTAAATGCTGACGGCTATAGAATAATGAAACCATTAACATTTAGATCGTTTCTTTATAAACTCCACCTTTACTTTGCTAGTTTGTCTGTCACCTGTCACGAAATCTCCCGGGAAAATCAAGGCTGATGGGTGATCAAGTCCGGCTGGCATTTCTATCTGACTTCACTTGTTAATTAATAAATTCACGTTCTGTTCTTTGTTGCTACTCTGAGGAAAATGGAAACGATCTAGTTGTCTTTGAAACGGTGGTGTCAACATTAATACCACTTGGAAACGCTAGAGGGGAAAATTGTCTGTTTCTTCTTTAAAGGCAACTAAAAGTGCCATACATTCTCAAATAAAGGCCGGTCTCATGCATACACATCATCACCAGTTTCATCCTCCGGGGACCATTAATCTCTACTGAATTTCATTGCATCAGTCTAAAAGCTGTTTAGGTGTCATGGATGGACCAACGACATTGGATGGCTGTTTTATAAATATGCATATAAAACAGAGGGACAATTGACAGAAATGCCAAATTTCTGACAATAAACAAGCATCACTCAACACTTTCTACCCTCTTTGTCTTATCTCTTGTCCTCTTTCCAGAATGCTCTTTCAGTGCCATCGCCGACGTAGTGTTCTTGGTGGACGGCTCCTGGAGCGTCGGCAAGCCGAACTTCAAATACATCCGCAGCTTTATCTCAGCGACGGCCGGCGCCTTTCAGATCGGAGAAGACAAAACCCGAGTGGGCGTGATCCAGTCCAGCAACGACATACGACCAGAGTTCAACCTGAACACACACTTGACCCGACCGGCGCTGCTCCGGGCCATTGGCTCGCTGCCGTACAAAGGAGGAGACATCAGGACAGGTACATTGTTAATGTCCTTAAATGTTTCTGCAGCTTTTGTAATATTATAACAAAAACTTTATTTTGTTCCCTATAACTTATATAAAAAGGCTTATTCTGGCTGTGCATTACTTAAAACTCCCCTCCTGCCTGTCTCTTTGCGCCAGGCGATGCCCTCGACTACCTCCTTAAAAACACTTTCACTGAGGCGGCCGGCGCCAGGAAGGGTTTTCCCAAAGTGCTGGTGATCATCACAGATGGCAAATCTGAGGATCCAGTGGAGAGCTACGCCAGGCAGCTCAGGAGCAGGGGGGTGGAGATCTTTGTCCTCGGTACGTAGCCAGAACAAGTTTATGACATTCCACATCTTACATTTTCCATTCGCATTTTGATGCTTTTAACTGTCGTCTGTAACAAAAGCAGCTTGTGAGGACGTAAAAAGTAGAAGGTGAAATTCCTCGATCATTAACATTACAAGCGAGTGATAGCAAGTTTTATGTATGTTTACACTCAGGCTTCAATGTCAGACTTTCCACAATCTAAGGACGGAGAAACAGAAGTGGGCTGTTGCTATGGTGTTAAAGAGGGCTGGTGGTTAAATAATAATAACAGCTCATCTTCTTCAGTCGCTGAAAACAGGTCACTGATTGAAAAGTACTTAGTCAAACATGAAATATGCTCTTAGTTTCTGGAGTTTTCTCAAATCACAAAAGAGCTTGGCCTCCTTTCAGCCACAGTGAAAGAAAAACATTTGAGTGGTGAAATTCATGCATGAAATCAGTGATATGTGATTTGCTAAAGGAAAATATTTCACAACAATTGAGTGTCTGAATGTGTAAGATATTCAAAAATTGACTTCATAAACAGTAATAAATAGAACATCATCCTAAAAGTGTTAAAACCACAGTGTAAAAACGTCAAAGATAGAACAGAGGGAAGAAATCATGGAAAAACTAAGGGGAAACAGAACCAAAGACGAAGGGAAAGACGACTGAAAAGAGATTTGTTATATTTGATTTTAACTAATGCTCAAAGTTTACGTAAAAATCTTAATCTTTAACGTATCCAGATGAGTAAAAAAAGAAGAATTCCCTCTGAAAGCCAGTGAAAGAAGTGATTGATGGAAAAGTCTCCCAACAACGGCCACAATCAAGTTCAGAGCTGCTCTGAAGCATTTGAGTTAAAGTACTTTGCTATTTACTTTGCTATTTTCCCCTTCTGTGGAGTCGAACTCTGAATAAACTATAATCTGTAAAGACTCACGGCTTTACTAACGGCGTCAGTGTTACAAAAGAATATAGAACTGTAAAACTCACCAGTTTCATATTTACTGCCCAGGCTGTCAGACTTTCCAGCCAGAGTTGAATAACAAAAAAAAAAGTTGAGGCTTTCTGTTGTCGATTGGTGGTGAATCCAGCTGGAGAACTTTTATACGCTAATGTGGAAAACAAATGTTTCAGTTCGCATCACTATAGATTGCTATTTTAAGCCAGTATTTATAGATCTGGAGCAAATTCACTCTTTACCTCTGACACAATCACATGATGCCAGCGACTTTACGAGGACTGCTCTGACTACACCTCTTAGCTCTGAATGAGTAAATGTCCACCACAACTTAGATTTTTTGTTCTTTGTAGGTGTCCAACATTCTGACGAACAGGAGATGAAGCTGATGGCCTCCACTCCTCACAGAAGTCACATCTTTAGCGTTGCCAACTTTAACTCAATCAAGAATGTGCAGAAAGAGTTCATCACTCAGGTCTGCGCTGGTGTCGACGATCAACTCAACTCACTCGTCAGCGGAGAGGAAGGTGAGATGTGTGTGAAATAAATACCACATCTGTCTCAAACATTTTCATTTTTAGGTTTTTCAATCTACTGTTGTCCCTTTGCACTTAATCTTAAATCAGTAGTTCAACTTATTCTCTCTATTGTTGGGAGTTAGATGAGAAGATCAAAACTACTCTCATGTCTGTACAGTATATATGAAGCTATAACCAGCTAGTTTAGCTTAGCATAAAGACCGGAAACAGCTAGCCTGGCTCTGTCCAAAGTTAACAAAAGCTCTCTATTAGCATGTCCAATGTGATTGTAAGTGCTATATCACAGGCAACTGGACTCATAGCACTTAGAATTACCTGGATGACCTGGATGACTGAGAACCTTCATCAACATGTTCAATGTAGTTAATGTAATCCATAAATCCTTTTAAGAGCTGTATCTCCCATTTCCAGTCTTTGTACAAAGCTAAGCTTCCCATCTGCTGCCTCTTGTTTCATATTTAATGACCAGATATGAGAGTGGTTTCAATCCTCTCATCTAATTCTCAGACAGAAAACAGTTAAGCACCCTTCCAAAACATAAATTATTCCTTTAAGTGTTTTGATATACAGTGTACTATAACCTGATGTTATTTTTCTCTCTATTTTTGGTTTATACTGTAAAGTTATTTCACAATGACATTCAGATAATCCTCTAATTCTGATTCTGATTTTTTTCAGTCGTTGATCCGGCCTCTAACCTCCAAGTCCTGGAGGTGGCCTCAAAGTCCATACGGGTGACCTGGGACGCCTCTATTGGAGAGGTTACTGGATACAAGGTGCAGATGATCCCCATGATGACCGGCAGCAAGAGGCAGGAGCTGTACGTGGGCCCGGGCCAGACATCGGTGGTGGTCAGAGACCTTTCTCCAGACACAGAGTACCAGATCAGTCTGTACGCCCTGAAGGGCTTGACGCCCAGCGAGCCCGCCATGATCATGCAGAAGACACAGCCAGTTACAGTATCGCTAGGTGAGTACAACGTACTGTTGTCACTGGTCGATTTTAACTTTTGACACAATGGCTGTATCGGCTCAGAATAATATGGTTCAGGTAGCTATAAGGTATAATTGTGCCTCTTGCTGACTTCAGTGTGCTATCATTGAAGCTCGATGTAGCTAACTTTGTATTATCTTCTTATTTTTCCAATCTAGAATGTTCTCTTGGCGTGGATGTTCAGGCCGATGTCGTCCTCCTGGTTGACGGTTCCTACAGTATTGGTCTGGCTAACTTTGCTAAAGTAAGATCTTTCCTGGAGGTGCTGGTGAACACCTTTGACATCGGGGCAGATAAGGTCCAGATCAGCTTGGTCCAGTACAGCAGGGACCCACACACTGAGTTCTACCTGAACACTCACCATGACCTGGCCGCTGTAGTCAAGGCTGTGAGGACTTTCCCATACCGCGGCGGTTCAACCAACACCGGCAGGGCCATGACCTATGTGAGAGAGAGGATCTTTCAGGCCTCCAGAGGGGCCCGTGCCCACGTTCCTCGTGTCAACATCCTCATCACTGATGGGAAGTCATCCGACGCCTTCCAGGATCCAGCCACCAAGCTGAGGAATTCTGATGTGGAAATCTTTGCGGTGGGCGTTAAGGATGCTGTACGATCTGAGCTGGAGGCCATCGCCAATAAGCCAGCAGAGACCCATGTGTATACCGTAGATGACTTCGATGCCTTCCAGAGAATTTCCAAAGAACTCACACAGTCCATCTGCCTGAGGATCGAACAAGAACTTCGCAAAATCCAACAGAGACGTGAGTAATATTATTCTTATCCTCTATACTGATGACACTGTTCTTTGTACTTCTTTTTAACAAGTTATTGTTGTTTTAGGGTTGATTATAATTTAGATTTAATAAATTCTGGTCTGGTTTGCATCAAATTATGTGTTGATTCTTGCTATATTGACCCAATTCTGTTGAAAGCAACAAAAGTAGACTGCAATAGTCACTTTTCCTACAGATGACTATTCGTAATAGTATCTGTATGGTTTAATCCACAAGGGGAATGCTGCCTCTTTTCTTCTGGTTTTAACTTAAGCTGGAAACATATCTTTGGTGGGAATTACAAATTACTTGGTTCAAGGACTAGGTTGTTTGTCACAACTGAGCTTATGGCAAAGCAAACAGATTGATTCGCTGAGTGAAACTGATAATTCTGCATGCTCAGTTTAGGTTGGCAATTTTGGTTTTAAAGATTTGTTCCAATGCTACTGGAAATGCGTTGTAATGGGTGGCGTTTCTTCACTGGAATTAATTTGAAACAGTGATTACTCTTTGCTTGTATTTTTATGTCACACTGAGTGAGGCTGCAGTCATACAATATATTAATAATTGTTTGTAAGAAGATTCTGAGTTGTTTTACCTGTTTAATCCATTGTTAAGTAGTGGGAATAGTCTGGTAAATTGCATGCTAATACTTAGTGTGCCAGCTTTGTTTTGTCCGTGGCACAAGCTTGCTCAGCAAAAAAGAAAGAAAAAAAGATTTGTTGTCGTTGTCAGCTGTGTACAAAGTCGACAAACAGCCTTATCTTTGTTTGTTACTTTGCCCTCTGGTATAGAACCAAACGTAGCATAGCTAATGTAGCTAATCACAACATTAGGCCTACTAGCTTAACTTACAGTTCAATAGAGTGCTGCAGGGATGATGAATTTTTGAGTTTTTTTGCTATCCCGGAAGTTAGCATCACCCTGGTTCCCTTGACAAAAAGCCTGAGATTTTTCCATTGAATTTAAGGTTATTGCAGATAACAAGCTCTGTGGCAAACAAAGTTTATATGACAGGTTTTGTTCAGCAAGATAATCTTCACAGATGAAGACCTTTTTTTAAGTGTGAATGTGACCACCAGAAGCAAAAAGCTAATGTTAGGCTATAAATCATGATCACCTGACTTCAGCGTCACCACCACTTAGCGTCCTACTACACTATACTATACCGTTAACTATAAATTGATCTCTTGGTCTTCAAGTTGTAAAGTTAGAGTTGGAATAGTTTACAACATAAGCCTTTTAACCAAAAACCCCTTGCAAAAATGCTTTCTTTTCTCAGGTAATTTCTGCAACACTCTATAATAGAGGTGTGCATCTTCACTGCCCCCACGATTCGATTCGATTACGATTCACCAGTCTACGATGCGATTCGATTCGATTATACGATGCATCTTGATGCATCTTCTTGATGCATCTTGATGCATTATATCCTCAATTTTCTATATTACCACACATGACATATCAGATCAGTCAGATAAATATGAACTCTTTATTTTGAAAGCTGCTTTTAAATATCACATGTTTTGTTACATTAAGTTGTAAAGACAAATATAATTATAGGCCAAGCCTACCAACATGTGTGAAAATTTTAATTCCTCAAAAAGAAAATGTTCTGTAAATTAAAGTGCAAAAAAATAAATTTTTCCACAATACAGCAGCTCCTTGCGCACTCCCTGAACGTGGCAAACATGACTCTCGGAGTCTGAACGCAGCAGACACATCGTCTGCAACACTTGAGTGATGCTCTGACTCTTTGAGTCTGAGCATGAACACAGTAGACAACAGGGCGGCTTACAATGCAAAATCTCTCCAAATAGTAACTCTACAGGAACTTCCTAAATATGTCTGGGCTGGGTCAGTAGTTTTCTTTCCGTTGTGACCAGAGGCTAACATTAGCTCAGCGTGCCAACGGCTAATGTGGTTCCTCATATTAGTGGTGTTACCGAAGTATTTGATTTTAGCGTGGCAAGTTTTACAAATAGCATGGATCTTGTCCAGTTGTCGTTGCATCCCAGGAACTTCATAAAAACCAAAATGTTCCCAGATGTCCGCTTTTAAATTGTGTGGATTTTTCATTGTGCATCGGCTACCGCTACTGCCTTCCTCCGCCATGTTGGATGTTGGGTTTACTATGCTCGCGAAAGAAAGCAAACTACTTCAAACTTTCTGTTGCGCTTTTACTGTTGGCTGTAAATGTTGAATTCAAACAGGTCATTACAGTCCGAATATGAACTTTTTATCCGCTGTTCGAACTGAGGTTCAATTTTCAAATAAAACAGTGTAATCAAGCATGTAAAGCAGTTTTTTGATAATGCATTTTTATCTGTATATGTACTTTAAACAGTAATGAATGCATCACCATGTGGGCTCAGCAGATTCATTTTAAGTTAATTAATGAGATCACGAGTCAACTATTAAGATGTAGAACATTTGTAGTGATTAAAACAACATTAATTGCTGCAGCAGTCAGATGTAACTGTACCATCTTCATTGTGGGGGAGGACACAGAGTTGTACCAAAAGTCGTCCATATGCACACAATTACTTTCATGTCACTTTTCCAAGCGTGTCTATTTGAGCTGAACCCTACTTTTTGCCTCAATGTGTTAAACACATGTCCACCTTTTGATCTTCCAAGGCCAGAGAGAGGTCCTGCATGTGGAAATATTAGAACTGGGTCAAATAGTGGTTGCACAGATGAAAACTTAGGATTTGTTTAGCCAAGTTGAGGCAGCGGTGACTCCTTTATTCTCACATCAGAACAATCTAGACGAGCGTGTTGCTCATCACATATCTGTAAATGAAACTTGACTTTGAAATGCTTTCTTTGGCCTGAAATCATTAGCCATCCCCGGACATCTGGTAGTCAAGTTTAAACAAGCAAGAAAAGTTCCTCGCAAATACTGTTTCACCCTCTTAAAGCCAAATATTAATCACTCTGTTACTTTGCCAAAAGCTGCTTCCAGGTCTGCCAGTGTAGAATGTGACTCACACAAGCTTTGATTGCTGATTATATAATTCTTATATAATAATGGCTTTATGTCAACTAAGAGAAGTGTTCAGGAGCAGCACAGTCACAGCTTCCATGTACCAAATTGGCTCAAAGAGTGGGGAGTTTCACTGCAGCTGCCCGCCTGATGTTTGTTTGAATGATGGAGCTGTCACATGGAGTTGGACATCTTTATTAAATGACATGTTGGTCAGCCCTTCTACATGCTGGTTTCCTTCATTTGCTACTGTTTACTTTTCTTTGATGGGAGTCTCGGTTGTTTTTTCTACAGTGCATACTCACTTTTAACCAAGATAAAGGCTTAGCTCATAAATGTGAATGTCAGTTGTCTGTGTTCGAGTACAACATTGCATGGGCGTAACACAGTAATCACACAGTAATCTTAATGGAAAAGAAAGATGTTATGGTCACCTCATCTAAAACAAAAGTAAAAACATGATGCTATTGCATACATGCAAAAAACAAACTGTTAACTTTGTTACTTTCTTTTCGTTCCAGGACTGGTCCAGCCGAGGGACCTGTCCTTCTCAGAGGTCGGCTCCAGAAACTTCAGGGCCTCCTGGAAGATCAACGCCACCGACGTCAAGTCCTATTTGGTTAAGTTCAAGCCAGCAGATGACACTGATGGGCATTATGTGTCCATGTCTGTGCCTGGGGACACACTCTCCACCGTCCTCCCCCACCTCAACCCACTCACCCGCTATGAGGTCAACGTTCAAGCTCAGTATGAAAAAGCGGACAGTTTGCCTGTAACTGGCTATGAGACCACATTAGAAGGTATTTATGTTCACTCAAGTAATTTACCTTTATATTTTTAGCTGGAAGATGAAAGCAGTAGCACTTACATCTCATTCACATTTGTTGCAGAACTTGGCTCTGTGCAGAACCTCAGAGTATCTGAAGAGACCACAGACAGCTTCAGAGTATCATGGCAGCCAGCTCCAGGAGCCGTCACTCGCTACCGGTTGACTTACGAACCTGTCGGGGATGACAGCTCGATGATGGAGACGACCACAGTCGGCCCAGAGACAACGATTGTGCTGCACGAACTTCAGCCTAAAACCACCTACCGCGTCACCGTCATTCCTGAGTACCAGTCTGGCTCCGGAGTGCCGCTGCAGACTGAAGGCACCACCAAAGAAGGTAACCGTGGCTTCATATTATACTGTTAGAAACTAGAAGAGAGCACTGTTTGATCCTGGAAATATCATCTCTTGGAGGACAGATATCTTTCAAACATTACTAGAATCAGTGTAGGTTTACTGTGACAGCAGTTTCTCAATAAATCTGTTTAGAATTTATCTAGAAAATATGCTCCATATAACGTCACATCAAATATAAACTTTTCCACGGTATAAACAATCCAGTTGATTGTTGATTGGATGTCCATGGTTGCAGTGCAAAGAGCTGACTGCTTATACAGGACAACTTTACATGTTGTAGAATGGTTAAAATAATTGTTTTGATTAATCTTCGACTAAAATTAGTTGTTTGGTCTATAAAATGTGAGAAAATGGTGAAAAATGTCGACCAGTTTCCCTAAGCCCAAGATGACGTCCTCAAATGTCTTAATTTGTCCACAACCTAAAGATATTAAGTTGACTGTCAAAGAGGAGGAAAGAAACCAGAAACTATTCACATTTAAGAAGCTGGAATCAGGGGATTTTGATATTTATTCCTTTAAAAAACGACTTAAACTTTAACCAATTAATTGATTTATTGACGGGTGTGAATTTCAGACTCATTGCTGCATGATTTTTCTTATTCTTCATGTTTCACCAGTCTTTTTGCAATGTTCATATTGCCATGATGGTGGAAATACAATTTTGATTCAGCACTAGACAAAAGCAATGAAAATGTACAGTATCAATGCATTTTCAGATTGAACTGTGACTCAGAATGTTCCATCAACAAGGTTCTCATGTCACTGGATCAGTAACACATCTCTTTTCACTCATTGACAGATATTTGCTGTGTAGTGAAAACCTGTTGACATACGGAACTATTTTATAAAAACAATTCAAACAGCATTATTTTGTCATTGCCATTTTCTAAACAGCTTAATTTATCTTGAAATTCAAATAAATGATATGACTATAACCTGAAGTGGCTTCAGCCTGTTAATAGATTCTGAAAACTGAGATAAAACAGTCAGGGGTTCAAAGGGTTAACAGATAATGATCAACAGATCACAAGTGTTTGAAGCTCCAATAGGTGGCGGATTTTTGTTCCAAAGCTGATTTTAAAGCCCTGAAGTCTAGAAATCTGAGGAGCTGGTTAAGTAATTGTTGAGTCACTGGTTCTGATCCACAGCAGGTGTCTCCAGATGTGTAGAGATCATTTTGTTTGTGCTGTGGGACAGTAAAAACTATTAAAATCTTATTGTAACTTTAAATCACAAAGATGTTGGACAATGAAAACACTAACGCCAAGCTGTCATTCTGTCTATTTACGTCATTTAAAGGCCACAATGGAAATGGTTTCAGACTTCATTCTGACAGCCTCAGTGACTCTATCATCCACATTGTTTTTTTTAAAAGTCATCATCTGCCATTTGGCGTTTGCTTTCATTCCGATATTGCCTGGGAGTGCCAGGAGTCGACACATTTTTGACCCCGGTGGAAAGTGAACTCTGGAGTGTTAGTACAACCTGCCACCCATCGAGCTGCTCGTCAGATCTGTCCTGCCTTACAGGGAAAGGAATGAAAAACAGACGGAAGCACAGAAAGCAGGGAGATAGAAGTGGGTCAAGACGTACTCGAAGGTGATAAACAGTGAAAAAGGAAAGTGGAGGAGATTTTTTCCTCCAGACTCAGGACAATGGCCTTGAGTAACTATCATGATTTTTTTTTTTCGTTGATTCGTGAAGGGAGATTATCTCATGTATAGAAACTTCCAGTGGGGGCTGTGAGCTTTCGCACTTTTAGGGAGGAATTACGTGTATTTTGAAGATTAACGCCCTTGAGCCAAAACATTAAGGACACAGCTGGAAATAAATACAAATTATATTCCTGTCTACCATGGCAACAGCATTTCTTACTGCGTCCGAGAGCACCGCTCCCCTCCAGCTCCTTCAGACGGTGCAGCTGCTTGTCGTCTGAGGTGAATTCTTCTCTTTTTTTTTTTTTTTGTATTTTTGATGGTTTATAAAAAGAGGCAGGATTAATCCCAGCTTGCACCTCTTTGACATGAAACACCCAGCTGGCTCTCAGATGGATTTATGTTTTTCTTCCCGCTGTATGGCTGACAATATTGTTCCCATTACAATGTTTACTGTGCCATGACTTTATCTCAGAACTATGAATTGATGCAGTGCCTGGAGGGTTTGCATGAGCTGCCCTTTCGCTTGCAGACTTTTCCGCTAAGTCCTGTGATGGGACAAAAGCATGTAATACTTGGTTATAGCCACCACCAGGAATCACTTAAGTCTGCTTTTTTCAGTTTTTCTGACTACTGGTGAGGAAAAAATAAGTGAATGAAGCTTAAAACCCATGACATTTTCATCACTCATTAGGAAAAAACATCATAAGGCAGATGCAACAATAAAACACTTCAGCAGTAGGCGTTAACACCAAGGCACATGAGTCACTGCTTTATTTAAACAATTATTTTCTCAAAGGGGAATTGTGTGAACATATTCTACTTACAGTAACTCACATCCTGTCAGCTGCCTAGTACAACACAGTTTTCTACTGAGCAGCTCAAATGGAGCCACTGGGAGTTCAATGTCTTGATCAAGGACACCTCAGACAGTGTATTTCTCATCCAGACAAGGACATCATGCACAATTATCTGGCGAGAATCCTGCTTATGCACTGGTTCTCAACAGTTGGTCTGTGGATCATTAGTGGTCTGTGCTAGTATTAGAGGAAAACTTTTTGACAATGAGTATTTGTTAATGTTAAATTAGACATATTTTCCTTTAATTACATGAGGCACTCAAATTCATTCCTAAGTCCAACAAAGGTTACAGAAAGCTGCTTAGACACAACAAATTTGAGATGGCTGCAAAACAGCTCCAGACTTCCTTAAAAAATCTGCGTAAAATGATGTCTGCGACAATTCTTAATTATTTCTCCCCTCTTGTAATTTCTGCTTAACATGAATAACACAAAGTTATTCTTTTTTTTTTTTTGTACAAAATTATTGTGTCAGGTTGTCCTGGTTTGTTGCAGACCTGGTGTGTGGGCTGCTCCATGACTAGATAAAATATATGCTTTGTTAGCAGCAGACCAGCTGCACAGATGAGTCGCACCACACATTATTTTTTATTGTATATTACAACAACTTATTTTGTTACTTAGCTAAAAACAAATATTTCTGTCAGTGTTATGATGCGTAAAGATGCACGTTGTACGGATTGCATTTAAACCCAACATCTGGACTACCTCAAGGTGTGGTCAGGCAGAACTGATTTTACACCTCAGCTCACATTAACATTCATTTTTCATCATCCTGATGACGTCTTAATGGGGTGTATGAGTCACCAATGTACATCTGTGGATGTCGGTAACTTTCTTTAGGGAACAGCTCTGGGTTGAGAACTATTGGTACATTAATCTCCAGAATCTGTAGGCAAAGGACAAGATTTTGTTATTGAAAGTGTTCTGCTTTCCATTTGTCATTTATTATTATTATTATTTGTCATTAATTGATCCATCAAAAGCCCTGAAACAAGAGGCTAAATCGTCGTCAGACAAAAGCCAATGGGTTCCAAAATTGATTGTCATTAGTGTGTAAACTTGAAATGATTAGAGGATTCACATTAAATTATTCTACAACAATCTTAAGAATCAATTGTATTGAATATGTCAAGTTTCTACCAAAACATTCACTGGTTTCAGCCCATCACTCGATTTTTCATTCATTTTCTAATTTCTATATCAATTTCCGTACAAATTTGATAACATCATCTTAACTCTTCTGAATATTTTGCTATTTGATGACATTTTACAGCCTAAACAACTTATCAATCAAAAATAAATTCTTAAAGAATCAATGATGAAAATCCTCAGAAAATGTCCTGAAAATGTGCCTTTAGTATGGTGGCTAAATAATTAAAAGGAAAGTCATTTAAAAGCCAACATGTTTAGACCACAAGGTCTTCATCAGGGCTCCAGTCACAAAATACTCTTTGCTTTTAACTATTAATAAATAATGACAATCAATCATAGTAGTCAAAGTAAAAACCTGAAAATTAAATGAAATACAGAAAAAAGTCTACAGGCTTACAGAAAAATAAATTTATCTGAAAGTACATATGCTTAAAAATATTTTTTTTTCCTTGCAAACTTAAAATAATTTTTCTCTACACATCAAAAATCAGATTTAGAAACACAAGCTTTTGATTTTTAATTAACGTAATTTCCGTGTCCGTAAAAGATCAAGAAAAGAAACACTAGAAAACAAAAAACGTTGTTTGTGCAGAATGTTTTTTGGCAGCTGGCTTAATTTTTCTGACCCTTTAACTGTCTTCTCAGCCAAGGGCTCCCCTCGCGACCTGAGGGTTTTCGACCAGACCGAGTCCTCCATGAAGGTCTCCTGGGAGCCGGCACCAGGGAATGTGCAACAGTACCGCCTGTCATACCGACCCTCTGCTGGCGGCCCCAAGAAGGAAATGTCTGTGAAGGGCAACAACGCGGCCGCCCTTCTGAAGAACCTGCAGCCAGGCACCCAGTACGACATCTCCGTCAGTGCACGATACCCGTCCGGACTGGGTGACCCCCTGGAGGGACGAGGCACCACACTTGAAGGTAAACCAGTTATACATTCGTTAAATTCATCGCATTTTGGTTGCTAGGTGGAAGAAAAACATCAAAACAAGCAGATAGATAGACAACCTCCTCAATTCATGGGTTTAAAGTTGTTAGCTAACATACTAGCAGAGAAATATCATCCCACTGGAGTGATCTTTGTGTCCTGATGAATGTTAGTCCAATATTTTCCTGATAAAAATATCTGACTTTTAGCAGCTAAGTGCTCCACTTTCTTCATCAGCTAGTGTTTAACTGTGTCCGCCTGCTGTTTGATGCTGGGCAGGTAGTGCATAATGGGTTTACAAGAGATAGTTTCATGAAATCTGCTGTTGCTGAACCAGACAGGAAGTGTGCTGAAAACCAAAACTATGAGCCAATGGGCTAAAAAACTCTGGAGTTCCCAAGTTTGGTGCTAATCCTTTGGTATTTTTTGTCAGCAATGAAATCCCTTCATAGACAGTTATTTAATTTAGTATTAATGTCAAAAATATTGATTAATTCAGGTTTAAAGATTAACATTACCTTTAGTTGAGCAACAAAAGTATTGTTTTTGATTAAATTAAGCCGACAGCTGCAGTGATGAATCGATTTAGATAATTGATTAATTATTTTGAGTAATTTCTTTAAAATAACAAAAAAACAAAAAACAAAACATTTAAGCTTGTCATGCAATTATACAAGAAATAATCGACAGATCAATTGACAATGAAAATAATCATTAGTTGCAGTCCTAATCAAGACACAGCCACCCGTAAAGTGAGATTATGTATCCTGAAAAACTATAATAATAATACTTCCACTGACTGACTTTGACTTTGATCTTTATTTTTCAGATATAAAATTAACCTTTAGTGATGAATTATCTACAGAAGATACAGTGAATAAATGCACATGTCAAGATGTCTTAATATCTGTGTTCACAGTTTATATAGAGACTCAATATAAACAGTCTTGTAATTTAAAGCTTGAAATTATTTCTGTTTCAGTTCTGGCACACAGCTGTGCCCCTCTGATCCTTCTAGATTAAGTGATTACTGTATTTTTATTATGACTGTGTTCTCAACGACCACTGCTAATGTTTGAGGTTTTGACTGTAATTGCTGTGACTAAACCTTGGAATACGATCAGAAGGGCTCTTAAAACAAACATTTGATACAAGTCCGTGTTTAAACATGGCTTTCTTCTGCTCCAGAGCAAAATGTTAGAAGTGATCCGACTTTCAATATCCAGAGGGACTTCAAGGGTCAGGCTTATTGTTACAGGAGAGAGATAATAAACAGTACAAGAGCAGAGGGAGGTGGTGAGAAGGAAAAGAGAGGAAGGCCATCCAGTTGTCATATAAGTTGATCAGTGATGTAAAAAGAAAATTAACTTCTTAACCTCTTGTGTCTTCATAACTTTGTTCCATCATTCATATCAGTTCTGATCGCCGTTTTAATTCCCCATTTCCAGGTGCATTTTAAAATTTACAACAATTGGGCTTGGATCAGTTTAGTCTGACGATGCTTGTGGGAAATGGGACTACAACTCTAATACAACAGGGTTCAACAGATCAGGAACATAATTATCCATGTTAACACAGGATGTGGAAAAATCCCCAGTTTCGCGGTATTATTTTTAAAATGAAACTCAAAGCGTATACGCCAAAAAAAGTCAATTTTGATCCCTCATTTAACTGAAAAACTGTGCTCATACAACTTTGGTAAAGGTTCAAAGATTAATTTAATTGTCATCTTACAACACAAGTTTGTACAACAAAACGTTGTCACAAGTTGTAGTCCCTTTATGCTACAGGAGTCTCACAAGCCTGACGATTGAAGCTGCTCCATAGTCTGGTGGTACAGCAGTGGATACTTGTCTATCTTTTGCCAGATGGCAGCAGGGTGAACAGACTGTGGCTGGGGTAGATGTCTTTAAGTATCCTTTGGTCTCTGTGCAGACATGTCACCGATGTCACTGATTCTCTGTAGATGAGTACCAGTGATGTTCTGGATTGTGATAAACCATGCCAATTTGTGATGCTTTCTATTGCTCCTCTGTAAAAGTTGATGAGAGCTTGGCACTGGAATTAAGGCTTCCTAAATTTCCTTAGGAAGCAGAGCCTTTTCTGTGCTTTGATCTGCCCATGACAGGCTCTCTGTGACCTAAAACTGTTCACCTGCTCCGCCTCAGCTCCACTAATGTAGACAGGGGTGTGTCTTCGCCTCCTTTTATCTCTGCTCCTTGGTTTTGCTGACGTTGAGCAGTAGATTGCTCTCTGTGCACCACTCTGCAAGATTGTTGATTTCCTCTCATCATTGTTTTTTAATGCGCCTGCTGATGGTGGTGTCATCTGCATACTTCACAATAGAGTATTCTTGATGTCCGCGAGTGCAGTCATGGTGTACAGTGTGAACAGGAGGGGGCTGAACACAGAGCTCTGGGGGCTCTGCTGTTGAGCACTAACGTAGAGGAGGTGTGAACGCCAGACTGAACTCTCTGGGGTCTGCTTGTGAGGAAGTCAAATATCCAGTTTGCAGTGTGGAACACAAGCCTAGAATGTTAACTTTTGTAATCAGCTTCATGGGTGAGAGCGATGACAGAGATGTGTGCACACATGTTTGTCCTTGGCACGAGGGCACTAGGGCAAAAAAAATGCTGGTATGTGTTGGTAAATGGTATGTGCTGACTTGCTGACACGAGCTGATAACATAATTCATGTCACACTGACTTTTGCAGCTACTAATGCGAAAACGAGTGTAAAGCAACAGTGAAGACAAAGACCTTGTTACTGCAACGTCCCCGCTTCGATTCCATCTGGAGACCTTTGTGACTTTTCTCTGCAATGCCAAAAAAATAACTGTAACAAATGAGTTTGTAAAAGAAGCAGGTGAATCTTTGGAAATATCCCATCATGGTGGACCTGAACTTGTTTGGATGGATGTAGTTAAGCAGTGTTTGCTCACTGGTGCATCTGGAGCTGCAGCTCTGTGATCCACATACGGTAACAGTAACAGTGGACACAGCAACCAGCCAGCCAGCCACACAGGTTGAGAGGTAAAGATGAGAAACAGCAAGACCGGACAGGAATGCAACCCAGCTGAGAGCAGGGCTGGAAGGTTAGGAGGAGCAGGGAAGACTGACTCATTCCTGTCTCTGTCTTCCTCTCTGTTTATGTCTCCGTCTCCATGTGTCTGCCTTTCATGCTGTCTCACCTTCTGTCTTTGTCCCATCTGTCCACTCCCATTTCTCTTAATTCTTTATTTTTTGTGGCACTCTCTCTTTCCGTCTGTCTTTCTTCGTCTCTCCATGTTATTTTCACTCTCTCTCTTAGATTCTGTCTTGTGTTTGTTTCCACCTTGTGGGGGCTTGCCTGGAATTTAATAGTGTTGTCCACAGTCTCCAGATGCCTCGCTGGTCGCAGTGCCATGAAATCATTACAGCCTCTCCTGCTTTC
This sequence comes from Pagrus pagrus, assembly GCF_965226575.1. NCBI lineage: Eukaryota > Metazoa > Chordata > Actinopteri > Spariformes > Sparidae > Pagrus > Pagrus pagrus. The sequence goes on along the minus strand of NC_140200.1, from coordinate 22,798,356 downwards.
TTTCCGATGCATCAGGTTGTTGGGCCTGTATTGGCTCAGCACGGGTCATTTATTGCGCTGTGTTGCATTCATGGTTTGGTCAAAGTCCTTAAAGGCAAGTCACACCACTCAGCAGCCATCTTGGCAACGCTAACAAGTTCAGGCCCCAATCTAAATTAATTAGGAGAGAGCCATAACCTCACCTTTAATCATCACAGGGGCATAAAAACTGCAATTATAGTATCACCAGTCAAATCTGATAAAAAAACGCTAAAAAGTTGGGTAGCTTTGCCCCAAAATAAGGTTTAAAATGATTTTCCGCCACAGTTTCATGACACCAACTTCTTTTACAGCTCAATCCAGAGTGATGTGACTTGAACTAGAGTTTAAAGTCCAATCTTTGAATGACTTCACCTTTCTATCTACCTCTTTATGCTTATTAGAAATCCGTCTGCAGACATCTTCTGGTTCGGCTGTCATAAAGTCGTGGTTGGCTTTTGAGGGGAAGGGGTGGGATATGCCTCACGCAAACACCATCTCTGGCATTACAGATATTTTTGTTCAAAAGTGGTTTTTCCCCTCTCTTATAGCGTCTCAGGTCTGGTTCAGTACGAGGACACTTGAAGAATAAGGCCCAAGACATCCCCAGTGTTGGCCCTCATCAGGCACAGCTGGCAGGAGTTCCTCATTACCTTTATTTCCCTCGCATGTAGGGTTAAACCTGCTCAGATCTGTGGTGGAAAACTGCTGCATTGATACTGTACCCACATTAAAACCAGTGAGCTCACTCCTTCTCATTGTAAAAACTCTTATTGTACAGTAAGAGCTCATGTTAAGGTTCATGAGGGCTTCGTTTGTGCGCAAGAGATTTCTGTTTATGAGCAAATGGGAGCTAAAATGGAAAACTATGCTTGATGCCAAAATTCAGCAGGTTACGATGTTTTCTGTGATATATCAACTGTAGTTCACGTCGTCGCTCAAACTACTGTTTAAATGCTGCAGAGAGACTTTGTTTGTCTTAATTTGTTCAAACATCGTCACAGTAGATCCCAGGATAAAGTCAAATGACATTTATATAAATGTGCTCCATCTCTGTAAACCTGTCGTCAGCTGATATATAAAGGCACTACAGCTGCTTTTGGCCTTTTTCAGTCCTTCGCTTTTAACACTCATTTGGAAAGAAACCAAAAACTTGACATTAACCAGGACTTCCTGATTGTACACCCAGTACAGCACGATGCTTTCAAAACTGTTGCAACAAGGGGACAATTCAGGAATCAAGGCAATGATTATGCATCTTTGAAATTAATTAAATTGTACAATTAATTTGGCTTCTGTGGTGCCAAGAAGCTAAAAGACTTTGAAGCCAAATGTGAATAAAATAGAAAGTTGCAAAATAAGAACGATGAGGTGACTTTGAGGAGGTTTTCCAAACAATTTTGTGTCTTGTTTTTCATTTTCGTGAACTTTATGTCGTCCTTTAAACTTGGGTGACTCTTATAATCCAAGTGTCCATTAAACTGGAACCTCAACAATCTTAAAATACACGGATATTCTTAAAACCAGCGATGTTTGTCTGGATTTAGAAAAGTAGGGTTGCTTGTTCCAACCTGTCCAAATGACAGACGATACGTTTTTTTGCAGTTTTTACCTGTATTAACTTTTCTCACCTGCTTCAGGGAGTTAAATCGACACTTGGGCTGCTTTTCTGAACAAATGATGATTTTTTTTTCCATTGACCAGAAAGCTGCAGATTCTGGCTTAAATAAGGCTTTGCTCAATATCCCTGTGGCGATTCTGTCTGTCTGGTTCCCAGTTTGGAGTTGTGATGAAAGAGCCATCATATATTTTTAGCCAAATAATTAAATTTTATCTCCTCAATTTGCACATGAAGGTGAAAAGAATTACCCAGGGAAAAATGTAATGAGTAATGAAACAAAATCTGTGAAATACTTCAGTTATATTTCTTTCAAATGTTTCATCTTGATCTATGATGAAAGAACCTTTAATCCATTGATCTGAAGACTCCCCACTTTTGAAGTGCTCTTTGGTTAAAACAGTCAAATTAAGAAAACATTAATATACATTGTCTTAAGTTGAATCTTAGATTTCAACTTGTTTTCTCCTGATTGAAAGGCCTAACAGAAGTTGATTCTAGGGTTATTAAAACAACAGCTGGGGGCACAGTTACATCTTTTACTGCTGTGGAAAATGCTTCAGCTTGAGTTGTTTTTAAAAATCAATTACTGTAATTTAAAAGCATAATTCTTAAAAGGGAACTCCACTTATTTTTCACAAAGTGTTTTGGTGTGGAGTGGGGAAGAAGTGAGCTGACCAGACCTGTAGCGACTCCTCATCTATGCTACAGGCTACATTAGCCACTAATAGCATAACACACTGAATATCCCGATTGAACTGTCAGTGAGTTGCCTTGTGGGTAGTAGGTGCCAGGTTTTGACGAGGAAGATTGGAGGAATTAAAAATTGTCCATTGCAAGTCTGACAATGCTGTGGGAGTGCAATGCTAAATAGGTGGATTACTCTAAAATGCTAAATTTGAAATTCATTTAACAGAACTTGATCCCCTCACATACCCTGAAATGTGTCGGTACGCTTCAAACTGCTTTTCTTTTTGCACTTTCTCACCTTCATACATCTGACTAATCGCTTCAAGAAGTAGACATGATTGCTGAACCACAAGTGTGAGGACTTATCAGATATTAAAAAAAGTACCTCACAGTGTTTTATAATATTCTGAGACAGGATTTTACAAATCTGGAAAGTTATCACATTGGCTATGAGCCAGAGCTATAAACTTTTTGGATGACCTTGCCAATGCTGTCGTCACATTCAAATGAATTAAGGGGGCAAGATGGAACATCCGACTCTGGCAGTATTTCTGCCTTGCTCATTGAGCTGGACAGGGTTTCTCATGCGGAGTAGCACCAACAACACTGCCAGAGTGATCACAGTGATTTCTCTTTCCCCACATCTGGGCAACCCGCACGAAGACTGCAGTCTCTTTCTGCATGTCAAGGTGCTTTAAGTGTCTGACGGTGGATGGAACATGTCGAGTGGCCAAGTTTACACTAACTAATAAGCCAAGAGACTTTCCACTGTGACTGTAAGGCTTCAGCAGCAGGGAGTCCCAGACAAAGTCTTCCCCTCCAACATTGTGTCAGAGAGCACACGAGACTCAGCTGCTTAGAGACTGACATAGGAAATCTTTAAGAAAGCATAAAGAAGGCAGCTCTGACCTGTACCTCGGTCATAAGTTTATGGTCTCAATCTCGAGTTTCAAGTCTTCTACAAAACAGCATGATGTTCATTTTGTAAATTATGGTCACATTTAGAGTACAATAGACGATAAAGCAGGGTATGCTTTAGGGCGTGGCTACCATAGTGTGTCCTCCGGTTCTCAGTCAGAATGCAATCAGGATATCCTCCCCAGCTCCATGCTCTTGTCCAAATATGATCACTTCTGGCACAAAGATGGCGACGGCTGTAATGCTAAATCGAGTTCAGAAACCGACTTACTCTAGACAAAAGTTTGTAGATCTACAGCTCAACTTTTGGTTCTGTACTTACAATATATTAACTATTTTAAACCAGATTTAAAGTTCATCTTCTTTTAAGACACTATCTTTGTCAGCAGATGGATTTTGCCCAGTTATTATGGATGTTCATATTTCCCTTTAGGGCTCCATTACCTTGATATATTCTCAAAACACTACCAGTTATAACATGTTTAGTAGTTTTAAACCAAATACTTTTGGATGAAAGAACACAATGTCAGAAAACATCTCCAGAAATGAAAACAGTAATAACTACACGTTATAAATACACAGATAGATAGATAGATAGATAGATAGATAGATAGATGGGAAAAGATGAAAACAAGATTATAGTTTTAAATTGAATGCATTATATAGATAGATATAGATTTAGATAGATGAATAGATGGATAGATGAGGGATACATGCAGATCAGTGGAAATATCTTCAGTGCATTAAATTTCCTGTGGTTTTGTTCAGATTTACTTCATGATGATTTGTGGAAAAACAGGCCTGAGTGGCGTCTGCAGAGCGCCAGATATTCCATTGCTGCTCCATCTGATTTCTGTCTGCGGCTGTTATTCTTGAAAGCCTCCAGACGCGGCTTCCAGCTTTGAGAGACAGCGCTCCTTGAAGCAGATAAAAAATGGCAGCAGCTCCCTGCTAATGGTGGCTGCAGTGGCGTCTGTGCAGTGAAGAGTGAGAAACAGCGACTGAGCAGCACATGTGAACAGACAGACAAAAATAAACTAATATATCTACATTAATGAAGCAAAGGACAATCCATCCAAGACTGGAAGTCACATGGAGTTGATGTGTTTTTCTTCGCAGAGGAAAGAAATTACACGCAGCCTGTCAAATTAAAAACCTCGTCAGACCATAGAACAGATATGTTTAAGCTCAGTATCTCTGTAGTGATGGTTGTCAACTTGTTGTAAAACTTAATTCACTAACAGAGTTTTCCATACTGCTCATCCTTTCATGTATTTTTGGCCAGAAAAAAAATGTTCAGCTCAGAGATACACACGTTTTGACTTTCTGGCCTCATCATTGTGCACAAAGACATTTTTTTTAATAAGGCATCCTGAATTTTGTTGTTTTGAATCCAGATCAGAAACAATTTCTCCGACTATAAACACTTGGAGCGCCTGGTGTTTTCTATTTTTTCCTCTCTCTTAAGATCTGTATCAATCAGCAAAAGCTTGCATGTGATTTATTTCATGCTCAGTCTCTTGATTATAGAGCTGGATCTGATATTCTCTGATAATTTGCACACTGTGTAAACTTGGACTTTCCAGTCTTTCCAGCTCCTCCCCTGTGCACAATGTCACCTCCTATAAACTAAAGATGGATTATAATTTGGTATTAGTTCTCCCTCTTCCTTCTCCTCCGCCATCATTCATAAATATTTCCAGCGTGCTGCTCTGTCTTTATAGGAAAGTGATCGTATGTCAGCTCGTAGCTGCTGGTGGTGGGAATTCGATTTGGTCTTACTGGATAAACAAATCTATAAGAGCTTTGGCTTCTGTGTGCTGCTGACCTCAGTGGTTCAGTTAAGGTCATGAGAGCCTCTGAAAACACTTAAGTACTGTGTGTGTGTGTGTGTGTGTGTGTGTTTGTATGTACTATATTCTTGATTTATCATCTGTACATGAACCAGTTTGGCGTAAGCATATTTTGAAAAGGCAATGTCATTTCGTCACTCCATCACTTCAACAAAGTTTGAATTTAGGGTTCATATTTATGGGTTAAAGTTAGACCTGTTTTAGGTTAGAGTTTAACTTTGAGTTAAATTAGTGGTGACAGTGTTTTCTAGTATTTCCTGGCAGAATCAGCAGTTACTCAACCTGCACAAACAAAAGGAACATACTGGTGTATTATAACTGGATGTTTTAAACAAGTTTGAATGGGATTGGAATGTTATTCCCATTTGCTTTACCTGCTTTTATCATTATCTTTAATTTATTAACTTATCTTTTAAAGTGGTTACCATGTCTTCAGGTTACAGGTTTGGAAGGAAAACCAGGGTCTTAAGCCAAGCTCCAAGATGGTAAAAACAACATACTGAAGATCTAATAAAGGCTTTTTTGCCTTTATTAGACAGCAGAGGCAGAGAGGAAATGGGGGCGCGAAGGGCATGCAGCATGCACCATAACCATTCAGCTACTAAGATGCTTCATACTGAAGATTGTTCTTAGAGCCTCAACACTGGAGCCACTGGAGCTAGTTCCTCCAGGAGGGTCAGGGAAAGGTCAACGAGTCGTTAAAATCAAAAGGGTTCACCCTGTGGGAAGCATTCATCTTGTTTGTAATGTTCCCCCTCTTTTCCTGTGGGTGGTGCAAAAGAAAGCAGTGGTGTGACATTCGAAAATCCAAAGGGCTCATTGTCTGAGGAGTATATATATGCTATCAGTTACTTTTGTGCAGCCTGAAATTTTGGCCTGATTCTCATACTAAACATGAGCGCGTCACCAAAAATCCTACTAAACACTCTGGGCACCATGCACATACACAGCCAGTCAAATGTTAAGTCTAATCTTGTTGAGGATCACAATGCTGTCAAGGCAAAACCAACAATTGCAGGTTAAAATTTAGTGAACAATTGTTTATGTTAAGGATTGAATTGAGATTAGGTTCAGAGATAGCACTTACCATCAAACATATTTTAACATAATTTATGCAAATTGTGAAATATAGCAATTACAGGTGAAGTGGTTTTGCCTTTTTCAAAAAGGAGTAAATGCGCTTAATTGGAGATGGAAACACCTTTTCAATTACGTTCTGATGCAGCGAACATTTATCATGTTCAGCTGTTTCCGCTCTTAGAGAAGAAGAAGAAGAAGCTGACATGAAAGAATGATTACAACCTGCCTAGCTGGAAATAATTCCTGAAGACCTCTCTCCATTTTTCTCAGCATAGATGACTGATGTGACTGGTTTTGTTTTGTTGTTCTTCTGCTTTAAGGTTTATTGGTGGTTGGCAAACAACTGGTTTTGTTTCTTGTTTCTCGACCTCTACTTCTTCTACTCTGTTTATCACAGCAATACTTAACATAGCCTATACTGTTAACTTCTTTCAAAACTAGGCTTTGTGTAGCTTTGTTTTTTTGCTCCAAAACAGCATTTTCTTTTTGTTTTCTTTATTTGAGGCATTTCTAAAATCTGTTTGACAATTAGATGGGAACACGGCAAGTTAGAACTTCATTTGAAAGATTTTGAAAGGATAATCCTACTGTATTACAACATGGATTTTATTTTTTTATAGTTTGGTAATTGTCAAAAGTTTCTTGCTGAGATTTATGAATGCTGCGACATTGCTGAAAGAGAAATCCAACACGGCAAGAGAAATGAGCAGTAGATGAGACAAATTCTAAACATACCTCAAGTTAGACAAATCTATCTGGATGAAAAACTTTAGGTGAATGGTGGAAATATTACCCAAACTGTCCATTTTTAACATCAATCACAGTTTATGTCTGAGTTCAACTTGAAATGACAGTGACAGCCATACAAATACAGACCCAAGTTATGAACTGCAGAGTCAGAGGGCCATCAGGATACTGAAGGTTCCTAAAGAGGCACTGACTTGATGGAGTAAAGATGTCCATTAAACAATGAAGAGATTTCTTCCCTTGTTATCCCACTGGCTCTGTGGACATTTTAAGTTCATCTGGTTCCTGACATGTTTCATGTCTTTCCTCTCCCATGTTGCCTGTAACCCAACGCTCTCTAATGAAGCAGAAATGTCTTAAAATATCCTCAGAAGTATAAAAAAAAAATCACATGTGTTTCTCCAGTCGTCTCTGCCCTTTATAACTGTGGTGAGTTGTTCAACTCTTCTGTCCACTCGATGGCCCTTTAATAGTTTCCATTTTAGAAAATATTCAGATGTGCCAGCACATCCAAATGGTTCCTTTGTTTTACAGAGAAGATGGATTTAAAAAGAAACTATTAAATACTGGAAAGAACAGAGCAACACAGCAAGTATGGCTTTAAACAATATAAAAGTTGCTCACAGTTGAGTTTCCAAACATCTGTTGTGATCTTGAAGGACATTTTTGGGATTGGGGGGTGCCTTTGTACTCAAAATCAGGGAGTTATCATTTAGAAATTCAGTCCAAAATCTAAATACCATTTGTAAACCGTACCTTTGCTTGTTGTTTTCAGAGGTGGGCCCACCTAAAAACCTGGTCACCAGTGATGTGACCGACACCAGCTTTGCTGCATCCTGGACGGCAGCACCGGGGAACGTGAAGATGTATCAGGTTCGTTGGAAGTCGCTGTTCTCTGAGGAGGCTGGAGAGAAAACGGTGCCAGGAGATGTCACCAACACGGTGCTGGAAGGTCTGACTCCGGAGACGCTCTACCAAGTTTCTGTCATCGCTGCTTACGGTCACAAAGACAGCAGCCCACTCACTGGACAGGAAACCACAGATGGTAATACACTGAATGAGCTCTGGAGAATAAAATAATTGGTTGAATTACTGAACAAGTGATAAGCAAGACTCCATTGCACTTTTCAAAACCTGGGTTACAAAGAGCTAACACGTTAACTCTACCTAATCAGCAGGCAAAAGATTGCAATATGATTGGATTTACACACATTAGACTCCTGTTTCTGTTCCCCTGACAATTGTGGGGTATTTAAGAATGGCAGAAAAGAGAAAAAAATCATGGTTTGGGTTAAAATAATCTTTTCAAGGGTACAGAGATGAGTTGCTTTTGGATCAACTCTGCCACCCAGGAAGGGTTAATTCAGGTGTTTAAAAATCAGTGATCAAGTTATGGACCCTCACAGGGAAGTTTTGGAAATTTCACTGTAGTCTCAGTGTACACATTTGGCAGAAAATGCTGTATTTTGATTACAGGGCAGTCTGCCACGTGAATACAAGTCAAAGCAAATTAAAAACATCCTTTTATCACTAAAACAAAAGGAATTTCAGAGCTCGCCTAATCATACAGTTGGCTCTCTCCAACAGGTTTCTGCTTCTAGTTCATGGACATTGTATAATTTTAATTTACAACATTAATTTCAGATTCTTTTCAAACTGTTCTGTGCAGCAAAAAAACAAAGTGGTGACAGATTTGCTGTGATATGCTCTCTTTAATAATACGACTCATGTCTGAGGGGGATATTGGTCCGACGTGTGTGTCCCGTGAGTGACACACTGAGAACTGGAGTCTGACATATTGCATCAGAGACAAAGCAAACTCTAAAAGTGTCAACACATTTGTCATTCTATATGCACACTTGGGAAATTAAACTGTCCTAATCGACACAAACAGGACACCCAAAACAAAGCAGCATGCAGACAAAGGAGCACATTTCAGTACATATTGTTCCTCTGTGCATCTTTCCAGCAGAACGACTACATCTCCAGCTTCACAGATTTGTTCAAACCTATCAACACATTGAGAAGTTGGATGCCGTTTTTTTCCAACAATAAAAATCCTCCAGAGTCAAATCAAGTAGGCTGAAAAACTTTCCTTGGGATCATTAAATATACAAATTATTCCCTTGCAAAGTTTTCTTAATCACTTGCAGAATCATCGGAATAAGTTAATTTCATTTTACAGGCCTCTGGTTGTTTGAGGGGAAAAGGAAAATGTGGTTAGCATTTCCTACAAATTGATCATTTCTGGGTGAATGCCTAATTCATAACCAATTAGTTTTGGCATGAAGCTCATGGTCTTACTCAACATTTAAGCTTGCAGTTATGAATTCATAATGATTATGAATGGAATATAAAGGAAACCACAATTTGCCTGGAGAGAAAGAAGGAAATATGATTGTTTTTATGGTTGAGATGAAAAATAAGGGCATTTTTTATGGCTGTGAAGTAGCCACCAGAAGTTTGTACAGTGTAGTCCTGCACATACAGAACATAAAAACTCATAAAATATGGTCTGATGAAGGACATTTGATAGTAGTAGGAACAGTTTGGTTCTTATCGTTATTCTTTAAGCCTGTCATCGGGTAGGATTCCCCACAAAATAATAACATCACTAGGAAATAGTGAACTTCAGCTTCCTCAACAAAATCACTATTACAGAGCAACCAAATATGTAAGCTGTACGCTACAGGTAGGCTAACTTAGGCGTATGAACGACTCTAAAACAAAGTTTTGTTTCACCATCCTCATATTACAATTATTAATCTTACATAGCCACAAATAGATACATTACCACTGTGTCATCCATCCTATGAACAGTCATACTACAGAAAAATAGTATGAAAAATATTTTGCTTCTTTCTGTCACTCACTTTGAAACCAAATGCACACGCTAGCCAGATTAAGATCTTAATAACAGGAGGTGGTGGTGCTCATACTGCTTTTGTCCACAGGGGCTGCCAGAATCAACGACATAAAAGTTCCCTTTAAGTCTAAAGTCCTGTTTCTGCCCTTCAGAAAGTACATCTGGCAGTATCTAACAATGACAATATTAGATTTAAAAGTAGATTTAAAAGACACTAAATATTGATCTGATATTGAGTATTTATTTTTTGTTTTTCAGCCTCTCCTGCTGGTAAACAGTTGACCGTATCGGACGAAACTGAGCATACCATGAAAGTCACGTGGACGCCAGCGCCAGGCAAAGTGAGCCACTACCGGCTGAAATACGTTCCCAGTGCTGGAGGGAAAGAAGTGGCCCTGAAGATCCCTGGGACGTCCATTTCCACCACCATGATGCGCCTGCGGCCCAAAACCACCTACAACATCACTGTTCACCCAATCTACAAGCGCAGGGAAGGAAAAGCAAGGCAAGGAGTAGGAACGACACGTACGTTGGTCCATAATTCAACCCTATGACAGACAGTACACTGCAGAGACATGTCCATCTTAACCATGATGTTTAAACCTGAGGTCATTTTTCAAACATTATTATTGGTGGAACGAAATTTGAAAATCTGCTGCTGAGGTATGGATCCCATCCACAGAGTCTTAGGGTGTCCTGTGATTGGCCTGACAGACTGGAGGTTAAAATTTACGTATGAAATTAAAAATGTTAAAGCATTAGCTTTGGTTTTTGGGCTATGCTGCTATTCTCTACTTGATTTGTTAGTTACTTCACTTTTCACAATAAGTTTTGTCATAATGTTAATAGTATTTACTGCACATTTTTGTATATATTGCTTCTGATTATTTTTTATGATCCCCTGTGTCTGAGTAGATGGTAAGAGATGTGAAGTAGTAACTTAGCCAGCGTTTAGTCGCTTTAACTCATTTTTTATACTTGAAGAGCTTGAAAGAGCTGCCAAAAATTAAATCAATTGACATATACTCCTGAGCAGTAATGCTCATTGCTCATAAACTTGACGGTGCTTTTCTTCATTTTAGTAGCAACCTAGGCCAGCTGACTGGCTGACCTCGCTAATGAGGTGATTATCAGTGATCAAAATTGCTAAGAATGTGCAAAACCGAATAATAAATACTATTATTAATTCAATACAATTTTTTTCAAGAACCGTAAAAGAGCAATAGCGACCTAACAGGCGCTAAGCTCTGAAACTCTGTCAGCTAGCCTAGCTGTCTGCCAAAATGAAGAAAAGCACCATCAAGTTTATTAGCAATGAGGTTGAAGCTTTCCTGCTCACTTTCCCACAGAAGTGTACATCAGTCACGTTCATTCTTGGCAGCTCTTCAATCAAAAAACACCATAGTGTTAGCTAAGCTCTGAAAATCAGGCATATAGCAACGTTGGTGCTCCATCTAGTGACAAGCTAACATTGCTAGCCATTATCTAAGACAATCTTCAGTTTATTATCAAAATAATTATCAAAATGATCAGAAACACATACAGAAATGGTTGGTTAATAATGTCACAATATGTACAAGACGAACTGGGAAAAGTGAAGTTTATGAATGTCCATGTTTTTGATAAATGCAAAGACATTTTTATGCCATTGACTTCCACTTATTTAGCTGACCAACAGGACATATTTGACTTTATGTGAACCCTGAAATAAAACTATCCTATTACAATCAAGGATAAGGACTCTATCTTAACTGGCTTCCAGGACATTCTCTTATTACATGTCAGTATTTGCCAAACAAATGAAGAAAAATGGCCCATTTGACAATTTCGCTGCTTGTTTCAAGAGAAACATTAACATGTCATGCTGCCTTGGAAACAAATAGGATTTTGTCATCCAAGTTGCAGATTTTTTCCTTGTTCCACCAAAAATAAGATTTATGACTGACTTCAAGTTTAAACGACTTGTTAAGATGACTATTTTCACACTACAGGTGCTGCTGCGCTGCAGAGAAGCAGTGTCTTTTCACTAGAACACTAAAATCACGGTTAAACATATGCTCAATCACACGCTACCATTACTAACACACGGCATGACACTGGGCTTTTTAACGAGTGACACCGGGTTCAAGGTATTGTATTATGGACTAATGACAAACTGGCTTGAATGTGGTGTGGCTGATCTTCAAAACCTTTGCCAATAGTTGGAGTAGTGTTAAACTTTTATTCCTCACGAGTTTGTCCTGAAGTTATGGCGGGTTCTTCTATTTCAGTGTCGCCCTACAAGGCTCCCAGAAACCTCCAGACCTCAGAGCCCACCAAAAACAGTTTCAGAGTCTCCTGGGATCCAGCACCCGGAGATGTCAGGGGCTACAAAGTGACATTTCACCCCTCAGGGGATGATATTGACCTCGGGGAACTCCTCGTTGGTCCCTATGATAGCACAGTCGTTCTAGAGGAACTCAGGTAAGCTTTCATAACTGGTTGATATTTGTTTGTTCCGAGGGATGTCATTCCTTGATTATAGAGTTTACCACACAGGGAAACAATAAATATTAAATGATAAAGAAGATCAACCATCTGTAGTAATAGTGCCCTCGTCAATGCTGGTAAGACTTTAGCAACCACTTTGAATGTCACAGAAAACTTATAGCACACACTCTGGTCATCACCATTGACTGTATATGGACGGAGGTCTGATAAGTGAAGCCAATGCAGAAGTGCCTTAAACTTGCATTCTTTCTAATGGCCAGCAGATGGCGACAAGTGGTTTCAAAATAAAGTCTGATTGAATGTAAGCTTATGAAATAAAGACCCTACTTCTCACTTGATTTATTACCTCAGAAAGCAGTTTCTTCTCCAACACAGCATGATGTTCACTCAAGTTATGGTCCCATTTTGAGTAAAACAGATGATAAAGCAGATTATGCGCCAGGGCGTGGCTACCTTGTGATTGACAAGTAACTACTACAATCAGGACAGCCTCCCCAGCTCCCCCATGGATCTTAATAAGGGAAATCTGGACACAGCATCCGAGCCAGAGCTCTGTTCATTAGTAGGAAAGCTGCTCAGTGGCACACAAAGCCAAAAAAGTTTGACATTCTGGGTGTAAAGTGACCTGGATCTTTGTGTTCCATAGAGTGTGTGCACTATAGACTTCCACTGGGTGACTGGCTAGCTTCTGGTTAAGCCCTTTGCTAACTTGGCTAACGGAAAAACACTTTAATGGTGCGGCTCTTCCAAACTTTCCCAGTCTTATGGGACTGACTGGATCAAATGCTGATTTCTTCGGCTGTTTTACAGTCTCTTATTTCTAAGCTTATTGGACCAGTGGGCATCATGTGATTTTTAAAATGACATTGTTTGGCCACTATGTCACATTGACTTCAAAGTCTGTCGCTGTTTCTGTAGACTTGAGATCTGCCCTCTCATCTAAATATGGTCTCCTCTGCCTCCAAAAAAACAAGAATGCCACTGCTGTAATGCCACTAGAGGCTTCAAAACTGTAGTCAACAATCCAATGGATGACGTCATGGAGGGCTTACACTTGGTAACCACCTACCATTTCCCTGCCATCACCGAGCAACAGCCTGGTGACAATCTGTCTGTGAATGTAAAAAATGTCTATCAGCCACATAGCAATGTCATACCAACCACTTTGTAAAACCCAAGCAAAAATCCTCTACAAACAGATCTTGCTAAGGTAGCTATCATATGTACATTTCACTCAAAACTTTTAGTCTTTTCAAGTTAACGTAACAATCATCTATTTTGCAACTTGCTGAATGGTGTTGACATAATGATATCAAATGTATACAAACTTACGCCAATAGAAATTGTTAAAAACCATTAAGTCCATTGTGTCTGAAATAAGGACAATATAGAACGATGTTACACAGCTGTTCTACATAAAACAAACACACTTTACACTTACCTCTAGTGCAGCTTGATGCTGAAAAATCACTACCTTCAGTTTTATATGCCTACCTGCTTTTACAGGTTTAGTCATTTGAAAGACCATCTGTTTTTTTAAATGTTGGCATTAAAGTCTTCTAATTAAGATTGTGAAAGACTGATGTAAGTTTATGTCCTTTTCTTTTCCCCTCAGGGCAGGAACAAAGTACTCAGTTGCTGTGTTTGGCATGTTTGAAGGAGGGGAGAGTATGCCACTGGCAGGAGAGGAGAAGACGACCCTCACTGAGATTGCTTATAGTGATCCGCCTATTTCTATTGGTAAAAACTCCACCACACTCCAAATACTCCATTAGCAGCCCTACAGAGCAGGTCTGCAGACCAGACGCCCTCTGATCAAATTCATTTCAGAACAGGAGTGGTCTGACTTGGAAGTACCGCCCTGATTAGTGCCAGAACATTGAATTATTTGTTGTCGAGGGGAATTATTATCACTGTCTCTTTGACCAAAATTATGCGCAGATGATTATGATTAGTGTAAATTATTTTGAGCTGCTTGGCTTGCATCGCCTCCCTCATATCTCATTTGAAGTCTGATCTGGAGCTAAATGACATGCCTTTTAACAGACATGCTGAAGTGTTGACATTAAAATTTATAAATTGCCCACTTGGACACATGCCCTGACTGCAGCACATGCTACAAATGTGCCAGTGTGTGAGCAGCCACCCCCTGATGTGCTGACCTTTAATGGTGACACAAACAACATGTATCTTCATCAGCTCCCAGATGAGTTACTCAGATCTTAGTATCTGCTGCCCAAATGTTTATTTAGTCTTGCGAAAGTAGATATTTCCCATTTTTATGTTGTTCGAAGAAAAGGGCTCTGCTTGCAATTACAGACCTTTTTATGTTCCAGAGCTTTTTTGTACGCAGTTAGGAAAATGTTATGCTTCTCACAAGACCCCCGAGGAGGTGCTGACCCTGGGCAGAAATTCCTGCTGTAATGGGGAGCAGACACGGTGACCGACTGCCCACCGAGTGGGGAACTGGCCAGGATGTTCCACTGAGGTTCCACTCAGAGATCCTCGTATATTAAGCTGCAGCTCTCACATGGCAGCCTGCTTAGTGGCGGCTTTAGTCCAGACTTTCTGACAGGTCCATATGGTCTGGCAGAGCCGCTTCGTTGTGTCCTTCATACGCTGAAGGAATGTTATTTTTTATAAGTCATAAAATGCGTTATTCCTTTTTTAATTTTCTTCTTTAAACAAAGTACGACAAGCTTGACAGGGCAGTGAAAGAATTCTACTTCCAACAATGTTTTATCAAGTCACTGTACATTTTCTGGAATCAGGTCGTGTTTGTTTGTTATTATGAACAAATTCTTATTTATCTGATTGAAACAAAGAGTTAATCCAAAAACTGTCCCAAGTCAATGTCCACTTAGTAGCTTTTTCCTGCTTTCAGCCAAATCCTGTGACCTTCATCAACAGGTGGAATTTGGTCAGTTGTCAAGGAGACAGATTTGTTGAAACCATCCCGAAAAAACTATTTTAATCGTCCCGCAGTGAATGGAAACTGTCCCAAAATCAAGACGTTCTTTCTTTACTTTGTTATCATCATCTACAGTTATCTATCTACAGCTAGAAGTATTAACATTTAAAGTACTTTTACCTCAAAACTGTACTCACCTGAAGTACATTAAATTATTGCAAACTCACTGTTTAACGCTTGGCAGAAACTGTCAGTCCTGCTGTGTCTTTAGCTGTTAGCTCTTTTAGCTCTGTTGGCTCTAGAAGCACAGGACTCTGCTGCTCACCAGCTGCTAACAGCTAACAGCTAACTAGCTCTCCTCCTACGGATTTCAACATGGATTTGTTGTCCACAATGCAGCTTTATCCGGGAAAAATTAGGCTGTGTCCCCCGCCGATAGTGAGTTGTTGGTTTTAACACATCATATTTCTCTAGATTTTCTATAGTAACTATAGTAAGAGCATGATAATATGTGCTTTATAAAGAAATAATTACATAAATGCATTTAAAAATCCCTTTCCCAAGCAAGATCTCCCTGTTTGTCCCAAAGACATTTTTTATCACCCCTAAGATGATGTGACGGTGTTAGTCTTAAGCCCTTCTAAGGACATCTTGTCCAAAATGTCTTAAAATAGCTGCTCATTATTATTTTTGTTGAAAGCTCTGGAAAATGCTTTGGGATTGTTTTATCATGCTACTAGTTTCAAGGTCAAGAATGAACTTAAGCGCTAAGCTTTCCAACATTACATTAAACCTAGTTTTGCTCAAATGATCCTGGATGCTCTTTGTGCACCCCTTATCGGTCTTTATTTTTTTGAAAGTTAGATAATAGATTTAAAACTGATGAAAACCATCGTGTCAACTAAGTCATACGTGCCAGCCGCCATAAAACACTTAAGAGGGTGTTTTTTGAAAAACAAAATGCTAACCTTTTGCTGACACTGTCAGTAGACACATTTGTTTTGTGTGTGTTTTTGATTTTGGATTGAAACGTTTTATTTCATTTAATTTTTGGTTTTGAAAAGACAGTCAGCCTGAGTGCACAAAAAAAAAGTCAGAACTGCTGCAGGATTCTGCAGGTCACCAGTGATTTATAACTCACAGTCAGACAAAGCTGGATATTTATTTGCTGAGACTCTTACTCAGAGACACTGGATCCAGCAGTCGTCTGCAGCATATTAGATGCCTCTTAAAGCTTCCTCTGTTTATGACATCTGTTTTTATTAATGAATGTCAGAGGGACACATGAGCATATTGTTTACTGGCGGTGGTATAACTCAAATAGACTGGGGCCAGGCATCCGACTCGGTTCCTCTTAGCGTCAAGCATCTGTTTCTGCGGGCTGCTGAAAAAGAACAAAAACATTTAATCGATTGTCTCCTAACCTGTTTTCAATTGTACATACAGGGGCCACTTTTTAAAAACTTCTAGTTTGTCATCCTCGAAAAAGAGGACGAGCGTCCATTTTTCACCCCTACAGGTGCCTGGAGCAGGAATGTGCACTAACTATTGGGAACAGGAGGCCTCATATATCACAGTGTCAGAGAGGCTGACTGCTGCTGCTGGAGGTTTCAGCCTGTGTGTCAGCCAGAAAAGACCACAGGCTGATCTGCTGCTGGATGTAAAATCCCAAACGACTTGCTGGGCTGGAAGAGAGAGAGAAAGTAAAGGCCCAGAAGAGAGAGCAGTTAATCCAGAAACAACAGCTGTTACACAATTTGTTATGAGTGTGAATTATTTGTGTTACATAATGCTGTGTAAAACCTCTGCTGTATAAACATCTTGTGATTGTCAGAGTTTGTGATGTATTCTTCTCTTCCCTGATGTGTCCCACAAAGTTTCCTCTCACTTTTTCCACACTTTCTCACACACATTCACCTCAAACAATGTATTTAAATCTGATGGGACACTCGTCTCGGTGTCTGTGGTGTACCAGGTGTCTCGCTCACTGCCCCCCTCCTCACCATCTCCCTGCAGACACTCAGTGTAAGACCGCAGCTCAGGCCGACATCGTGCTGCTGGTCGATGGCTCCTGGAGCATCGGACGCATCAACTTCAAAACCATCCGCAACTTCATCGCTCGCATGGTCAGCGTGTTCGACATCAGCGTTGACAGAGTCCAGATTGGTAATATTCCTACAACTGTCACTATTCAGACCTCAGCTATTACTACAATTGCTCTCACTATTACTACCTGTCCTTTCTGTACTGCTATCTCATTATTACTAATAACAATAACCTCTGAAACAGTTCAGCTCAGTTCAAGAACTAAAGCTCCTACTTTTGGTACTAACAAATCTACTACTTTAACCAATGTTTCTAGCGCAACTTAAAGTTGTAAAATAAAAATTCAAAACCTTTTTACCCAAATGCAACAATGCTCCATTACATGTAAGAGTCCAGTATTTAACATTTTTACCTAGCAGAAGTCTTAAGCAGTAAAATATTCAGTTACAAAAGACATTTTGAATATTTGTTTAATTTTTCCAAAGGTTGGATATTTCTGCGTTAATCTCTTTGCAGTATTTTTTCAGTACTTGTTTCAGTTTTCTGAAGACGTTTCACTTCTCCTCCAAGAGGCTTCTTCAGTTCTAACTAACTGGAGGGGAGTTTCAGAGCCATTAGGGCCACTTGTGGATCGTTGACAGTGACCCTCGAGTTACATTTAAAGCCACTGAATAAAATTAGTTGTTGAGTAAAAGGTACCATTTTCTTCTGAAATGTAGCTTAATAAAAGTGTTACATCTTTACTAATTTCCCACTTGTGCCAACTACAACTAGCACTGCTGCTATCAATACTAATAAGATAAGACCTGACAGTAAGGTCCTTATCATAAGCATTAGTTAATGGGTAGTAAAAGCCCTTGTTAATCTTTATAAGATGCTCATTAACGTTAATAAAACTCTAAGTGTTAATACATAATTAACATCATTATTAGTAGATTGTTTATTGTTAGTAGACTGCGTAATGTAAGTTCATAAAAGTTTCTTAGCAAAGGCATTCCATTGAATTTAACTTACATAACTTACCTATTATGTCATTATTAAACCTTAACTAAGCTTTTTGTTGCTTTATTAAGATTAATACTTATTCTATTATACATTTATTAGCCGTTTTTGGTCTGTAGCAAGAACAATGCCTCACTACGGTTAATACATTCTTTATTAACTTAATCCAGTTGCCTACGATATATCACCAACTTATTAACTTATTGACTTCTAAAAATATAAGTTCTAATAAGTCTTAATAAGAATGTAACAATTAACATGTTTATGATGCTATTATTAATGCATTTATAGGCTCATTGATGTTAAAAGGCATCTGATAAGGAGCGCCTTATTACCTTTTTTTTCACACTTATACAAGGACCATAATATTTAGAATATGATACCTCATTTAGTACGACCACTTCTACTCATTTCCTCATTCTACTACTGTCAGTGTGTTAACAGCTACTGTTGATACTGCTGTGGCTGTTCCCACTGCTATTATTGCTGACTTACATATACTTCTAACTACTCATTCTACTACTGTTACTGCTGCTGCCAGCTGCTGTTGATACTGGACAAATGAAGATTATTGCATGGTATTATTTTCATTTATTTGCTGCAGTTTTTTGCTGGTAGAACCTGTGTATTTGGCATCATTTTGTGTTCTATTTTGTTTGTTGTTACTTCCTTGGTGTTTTTTTGATACTACTTGTATTTTCTGCAGGTCTGGCTCAGTACAGTGGAGACCCAAAGACCGAGTGGCACCTGAAGGACCACCCGACCAAAGCATCCCTGCTGGATGCCATTGCCAACCTGCCATACAAAGGAGGCAACACCATGACAGGTGATTAAACAGCACTTTGTCCAATCCACACCAGGTTTAAACTGATCTAGGATTGTCAAATTTGGGATCCAGTGTATTTTCTCTGAAAAAGAACCCCAAGAAATTTTGAAGTAGGGCTGCTATTGATTTCTTTTATTGTCGGTTCATCTGTCCATTATTGTCTCGATTAATCAATTAGTTCTTTGGTCTATAAAATGTCAGAAAATGGTGAAAAAAGACGATCAGTCTATCCCAAAGGCCAAGATCCTCATATTTTTAACCAAATCTGCCCAAATATGGCTTAAGACACAACTACTTTTTGTTGTCAAGTCAGATTTACACATTGTACTTGTATGATTATTACTGAAAGCTTTATAAAACCCTCTATTCATGTCAAACAGGAATGGCTCTGAACTACATCCTTCAGAACAACTTCAAAGCCAATGTAGGAATGCGTCCAGAATCCAGAAGAATTGGTGTCCTGATCACTGACGGAAAGTCGCAGGACGAAATCGTCTTCAACTCACAGAAGCTGAGAGACAGCGGCATCGAGCTCTATGCAATTGGTGAGTGACATTGTCAGTTTGAATGACATGAAATTAATGCATTCTCGCCTCAGTTCATAGAGCAAGAATGAGCTCCAATTTGTATTTAATTTCCTGCGAAGATGGAAAAAAGAATAAGGTGACTTATTTCTTGTGTTTGTGGGATGGAAATATCAGCTTGCAGCTAGCTAGAGGATCATACCACTGATTGACCAAGATTTCAGACTTTTTCCCACCTTTACACAGTCATAAATTTCAATTTACTTAAGAATATTAAATCAAGACAGTTTCAAGTTTAAAAAAGTTGTTTTCTAAAAACTGATGAGCTTTAGATGATGGTCCGTGGTGATTTGCAGTATTTGTAATACATGAGATTAGTTGAGTTGAGGCACAGAAACAGTTTAGTTCTTCCTGACTCAGATCTTGATGGTCAGCATATGTATATGTCACTTTGGCAACACCTTACAAACCAGATACATTTTTGTCTTGTGTTTAGCCTTGTTTCTTTCAGGCACTTTTCTGACCATACATTTTTCTCTCAGGTGTGAAGAACGCAGATGAGAACGAGCTGAGGTCCATCGCCTCCGACCCCGACGACATTCACATGTACAACGTCAACGACTTCCAGTTCCTGCTGGACATTGTGGATGACCTCTCAGTCAACCTGTGTAACAGCGTCAAGGGTCCAGGTAGGGAATGAGTCACAGGTAGCATCATCATCAAACTGACAATTTTTCAAAAGTCTTGTTGTGATTTTGTTGGGGCAAATGAATTTGAAAGCAGTAGTTTTTCCACAGGAAGAAAATTAAAAACAAAATGCATAGAAATAATTCTAGGGTTATTGTTTCAGATTTTGGTCTGTTTTTAAAATTCGATCCATTTCCTTTGACAGAAATATTGCCTTCATCAGGAGCCTCACACACATCCAAACATTTTTGCAGGTGCTTGGCAACAATAAGCTGCACAAATAAAACAAAAAGACAACGTTTGAACTACAACATTTTTCCTTCCCAAACTGAAAAAATGTTGCAGCCTCATCTGAAGTAATTATTTTTCTGATTGTTGCACTATAAACAACAAAGAAGAGAAAGCTTCTTTAATATCATAAGACCTGATTAATTAAATCAGTAAATGTGAGGATGAATTGTTTCTGATTTTACTTTTTTACTCTGCATTCTTCATAACTTCATTGCTCAAACGGAGCTATGCGCTGCAGCTTGCGGCTATAATTCCGCTGGCCCAGATTTACACCTCGTAGTAGTTACTGGTGGTGGAGGTCAGGACATTCTGCTTTTCCGGAATTTACAAAGCCACAGTGTTTAAGACCGACAACCATGTATTTGTCAAATTTTACTGCAGGCTTTCATTTGGTTTTACAGGCGCTCGAGGGCGAGAAAGTCTCTCTGCTTATGAAGGACGACATAAACCTTTAGTCCAAGTAAAGAAGTGGATATCAGCAGAATTATACTTCCTTGGTACAGCTGCTTTCACCCTGTTTGAATGATGAAACTAATAACTGCTGACGAGAAGAAAGTACAAATTATGCAGTCCATATAATCCCCAGATGAGAACAAAGTCTTCTCTTTTTCTCAAATCAAATCTACTCTTAAAAATAAAAAAATAGATCAAATCCAAAAAATGCAGATGGATAAATGTGACTCAATTCTGCCTGACAATGTCGATTACTTCAGACCATCAAAAGATGTTGTGACACGGATCCAAGCATCTGATGGAAACTTTCATATTGGAAGTGCTTTTTGTCTGTAAATCAGTTTTAAGAGGAAATACAAGAAAGATTTATGGTACCGAAAAGAAGAAAAACAGAGAAAACTTTCTACAGAAGAGCTGAAATGTACAGCGGGCCAACAGCTTCACTGTCAGAGGAGTGAACACAACGAGGGCAGATTTGTGATGGCAGAGTTCAGGTGTGAAATACTTGACGTGTCGGATCATATTCCAGCTCTTGTTCGCTACTTTTCAGGAGTAGAACTGGAGGCAGCCACCGACCTCGTGACCTCTGAGGTCACCCACCACTCCTTCCGTGCCACCTGGACGGCACCCGCCAGCCCTGTTGACAAGTACCGCGTAACGTACGTGCAAGTCGCTGGAGGACCCACCCAAGAGGTGAGATCAAGCTTTCCCCCAATCCTGTTACCCTCCATTTGTCTCTGTTAGTGCTGAAGGGTTGTATAATTAGTGAATAATTAATTAGTCATAAATAGACTGTTTTTCATATTGAATTCAGGATTCTCAGTCAGAAGTCAGCCTGAGTACTCATCCTGTCATGCCTGTATCAGTGTGAATGTACAGGAGACTGCCTTTATCTGTGACAACAGCTGGCTCACTTCACCTGTCACTGACTAGCTAACTTGCTGTAATAAACAAAAAAAGACAGCTTTTAATTTAAGCTTTGATGAGTCAGAAGCATTAATAGTCTCAGTGGATGAGAGAGGAGATGAGAGGATGTATACCTGGTCCAGGAAATGTAAAGCTAACAGGCTAACGTCAGTGTTAATTTCTCCAACAGGCAACAGTCAGATTTAGCTTCTCCAGCAAGCTTAAAACAGTGTTAGCTTCTCTGAGAGTCTAACAACAGTGTTAGCTTCTCTGAGGGTCTAACAACTGTTCCTCAGGAAGATTCAGGAGGTCTTTTGTACCTGGTGCAGTGAAGTTTTTTGTTGTTGATTGTTGTTGTTTTTCTGTTGTGTGCTATGCTAAGTAATGCATTGCATTGCACTTATTGTACTGCCTGAGTTGTCAATGCTTGTCATGTTGTAGTATTGTGTGTTGGATGTTGTACGTACAGAGTGACAATCAATTTCCCTTCAGAGGGATTAATAAAGTAAACCAACCAACTGCGTTAGCTTCTCTGAGAGTCTAACAACTGCATTAGTTAACCAAATTAACCAAATTTCTATCCTTAGATAAGAAAGGATTTCTTTCCTAAATGCAGTCAGGAAAGATGTTTCTCAGATTTCAGACTTTCTATAACGATGCCCTTGGTTCTTTCATTACTGTTTGGGATCTCTTTTACTCTTGTTCCTGGTATAAATGATCAAAAGACTCAGATAATTGGTGTGTTTCTTAGAACTTCATGAGAGTTGGTTCATGAGAGTCCTGGTTCAGAAACTTTATGTCTACCATCTGTAAGTGCTGGATGAGATCCTGGATATCAAATAGCATCCTGTTTGCTTATTAATTCCCTTTGGCTCCCATTAGACCTGACATAAACTGTAACAGATTACTCTTTAGTTTGTTTATCTCTGAACCATACCACTCAGGTGAGATTTACTACTTCCTGTGAATTTAGATAATGACAGGTTGTCAGTCACACAAAAACAGAATACTTGACACTTAAATCCCCCCTGTTGTTTAATATTCTGGTATGTGTTGGACTATGAGGCAAACCTCACAAAACAGGTTAAAAACCAGCCCTTGAAAGTGTTTCCAGGTCTGAGTTTTATTCAGAGCCCCGTGTGCTCGGCCCTCAGGGACTGAAATCTGGATGCCAGTTGTTTTAGTGAACCTACATTTAGTTTACACTTAACCTCCTGTCAGTCCTATCTTTAAAAACAGCACTGGGTTTTTTCTATCCTTTGTGCTTTTATTGGCCCTTGTTAGATGGAGCCTGCGTGATAATAATCGGGCTCGTCTGAAATCAAGCAGAGTTTCCCCTGGATCCATTTACTTAAACGTTATAGACCTCACACTGGGCTGAGTCGCCTTGCTCTAGGGCCTCGCTCTCTTTTCTTTCACCTGTTTACATTGGACTGTAGCGCGCGTTCTAGCATAACAACATAAGGTATATGATATTTACATGCCTGGAATGTTGTGCAGGTCTTATCGACAGTAGTTTACAACCAGTGTAACAAGAGAGTGAATTCACAAATTACAAGCAGCCAGTAACAAGGAGGGTCAGGGTTAGGGTTATGGCACGCTGTGTACCTGAAATATTTATGCATAAGGGAGAAATTTAAGTGTTAGAGTAAAACCCGGAGAATATTAAACAGGCAACTCAAGCGGTTTTGCATGCTTTAGCCAGGTAAATACATCCAGTTTGCACCTCAGAGGTGGGACAAAGTCACAGTTTTGCAAGTTATAAGTAGGAGTTAAGTCTTAGCTATGAAATCCTGCTTTATCTCTAAACTTTAAAATCCTGAACAAGTCAAATTTACTACAGCATTAAATTTTGAAAACAGATTAAGTTTATTACATTTACAAAACAAAGCTTTTTTAACCTGCCCATCAGGTTTTCCAAGCTGTCTTTCTGTTTTTCATGTTGCCATCAGTGAGTATTTTCTTCTAAATCTAATAATCTCAGGTGTCATCTGTTGTCTGTCCACTGGTCTGCACGGACATTGTTTATCCCAACACAGTTGCCAGAATCAATATTGGAATTGTACATTTTCCACTGATATGTTAAAATGTACATGGTTCATAAGTTCAATTTAAACATTTCATATCATACGGATATGTTGAAACTTTACATTTTTGTATGGTTAAGTTTTCAATTATATATTGGGACAAAGCTGAACTTAAGCTCCGATTAGATTGAGGCACAAAAACAGCTTGTTAGGGTGAGGAAACAATAACGTCATCATCTGGAACGTTGACTGATGTGGTTTAATTAGTAAAGTTATCCACGTTACAACACATTTTTTTTCCTATTGACTAAGTTTTGACTATAATTTTTATAATTTTAAACTTTATTTTACTGAAAACAAGTAATATATGAAAATATTTACCATAATAATAAGAGCACTTGGAGGCCAGCATAATCATGTGCATCCTACTTTAAGCAGTGATAACCACATTTTATTTTGATCCATTACCTATTAAAAACATTTATTGTTGCTTGAGTAAAATGTAGCTTTTTTTATAATGAAAACACCCTTTGCAAATAGAATGAGTGAATGTCATTTTTTGGGATGCATCATTAAAAGATCATCGTAAGTGGCTGGCAACATGAACTGAAATATTTACTGATCCAAACAACTACCCCAAACAACTGCCTGCTAATGTTGGAGTGAATTTCCTCACTATGCCTGGACCTGCACATAAATCTTGATGCCAGAAGAGAGAGGAGAAGACAAAGAGGAGCTTGCAAGAGCTGTAGACCCAAATAATAATAATGCAATGACTAGCTTGTTTTAGTCAGCTCAGAAAGATGCTACCAGCTAGGCTGAAGAGGTGAATGTTAGCCAGGAGGCTAACGTTACAGACAAGAGGTTGCTAGAATCAGCGAAGGAGCCACCACCACCTGTTAGAAGGATAATGGTGGTGGTGGTGGACCTTGCTGGTCCCAGAAGAAATTAAGTTGTTCTGAGAATTTTCTAGAAGCGAGTGTTTGTGTCGTGATTCAACAGGTGGCTCCACTAGAGTCAAGAAAAACTGAACTTGATTTGAGAAAATACTTGTTTTGCATTGGAAACAGCTTGAACTTCATCAATCACAGACACAAATAACTTGATAAAAGAGATTTTTCTCTGCAGACGTCAAAAATGAACATTCCAGCAGCTTGAGAAGCTGCAGCCTCTTTGTGTTTGTTTGTCGTTTCTCCTCTGGGTTTGATTTTCCAGCAGAATAGAACAGGAATGTGACACTGTTTAGCAGCCAAGTTGGACGTTCCACACATGAGGACTTTCCCACCAGCACATGAACACAACACAATAGTTTCAGTTTAACAGACAATTATACAACACCTGGACCACCACCAGTCAGTGATAGATCCTGATGAACTGCTCGCCAGGAGAGATCAGAGAGGCATATTTCATACAAATCTTATATATATATATATGTTCTATATTTCAAAGATATCTTTTGATCTGATGTTAATGTTGTTTTTTCATTTAGTTTGGCCAAAATAATGGCTGGAATGGAACGTCGACCATCGGCAAAAGAAAAAGAAACATTTGAGAAAAATTATTATCAACCTAAAAAAAAAGGTTTGCTTTAGCACTTGAGCAGGCACCCTGCCTTTGTAAATCATTCAATCATTTTAGGTCTCAATTTTCACCACCCACTCTGCCAGAGTGGGTGGTGAAAAAGGAAAAGTTTCCAGTACTCCAAAAGGTTTTTGGTGATGTATTTGTTTTTGTCTGATTAGTGATTAGAACATTTTATTCTCAGCCTGCTGTGTTTCGATCATTTTCTTTTACAATCTGCACATAAGTTATTTCAGACTGCACTGATTTTGCTGTGTTGGACGTATGAGTTGACAATATTTTGTCCAAAATGAGATTTTGTGCTTTTTTAAAAGCACAAAAACTTGGCAGCTTCATTGTCAGCTACTAACCCAAAACACATTTTTTTCTTTGAGAGAAGGTACTGTAATAGGTACTTCTGACAACATTCAGACTAAACTATATCTTAGTCTGTACAATAGATTATATCATAAACATCTTGTCGGTGAAAACGAACATACATTTTGGCGGCATGAAGGTGCCATGTGGAGTTCACTTGTAAACGAACAAAAGCTATATTTACATTTAGTGTTACTCACCTAAACGTATTAGTACACACATGAAGCACATATATCCTGGAGCTCTAACAAAAATGTCAAAATGCATTTCCTTCCTAATAAAACTAAATCTTACATTGTTTACGTCCGTGTTTATTTGCTCGCAAACTTCTTTTTCCCTGCATTTCTTGGTGCAATGCTGTGTCAAATAGCACACCTGGCCAAGTACACATGTTTTTATATAAAACCCAGACCTGGAAACACTTTCTAGAGTCTTCCTAGTCCAACACATACCAGCATATTAAACAACAGGAGGGAGTTAAGCATCAAGTATTCTGTTTGTGTGTGACTGACAACCTGTCATTATTTAAATGAAGAGTAATCTGTAACAGTTATGTCGGGTCTAATTGGGGTGAAAGGAAATTAATAAGCAAACAAGATGCTATTTGATATCCAGGATCTCATCC
This sequence comes from Pagrus pagrus, assembly GCF_965226575.1. Lineage (NCBI taxonomy): Eukaryota > Metazoa > Chordata > Actinopteri > Spariformes > Sparidae > Pagrus > Pagrus pagrus. The sequence goes on along the minus strand of NC_140200.1, from coordinate 22,771,840 downwards.
AGCACTCACAGATGGTAGACATAAAGTTTCTGAACCAGGAAGCACAATGGTTCTTACGAAACACACCAATTATCTGAGTCTTTTGACCATTTATACCTGGAACAAGAGCGTAAAAGAGATCCCAAACAACAATGGGGGAACCAGGGGCTTTATTACTGAAATCTGAAATCCTATCTTACCTCAGTTTAAGGTGAAATTTTATGACTTTTCGGAAAAACTGTCTTATCATAGGATAGGAATTTAGCTATTAAAGAACCTTCCTAACTGACGACTTGCATTGGTTAGGAATCCTGAGTTAGAATGTCATAGACCCTGTCCTAAAATAAAATTACTGTCGAAAGAAGAGAAGCCAACACTGATGTTAGCTTACTGTTAAGGCTAATAATGATGTCAGCCTGGCAGAGAAGCTAACATGGTTAAAAAATGCTTTTTTTAATAAACAATTAAGAAAACAATTCATTCAAAGAAGCAGACAAAGCACAGATGTTAATTGTCCGAACACTAATGGATGTACAAGATCTTCTCTAAATAAGTTAAATTAAAATAAGTCTAAATGTGTAATTTTTAATGTTTTAAATCAAGAACTTTTTGATCTAGGAAGTAAACAAGATTATGAATCAGACCAGACATTTTTTTCTGTATCACAGAAGAATTAGGATTCATACCCTCCTATAGACCTCTTAGTCCTCCTGTCTGTCTGTGCAGAACGTTTTGACTTTATTTGGCCAACTGAGTCTTCTCCTTGCACCTCAACACAATGAGGGTTAATTCAGTTCCATTTTCTGTGCTCAAAACATTGAAAAGTGAAAACTGAACAATCTGTAAGTTTACTGTCAGTTGTTTTCATTGGAAATTGTTTTTGTCAAAGCTAAAATATTTAAATAAGTCTTTAAATCATATCTTTTCTTCTCATCTTGTGTAAAAAAAACTTTACATTGTTCAAATAGATAGAAATGAAGAAATGAAGAAGAATGAACTTGATGGTTTTTGCCTGGAGTCTCTGACTTGATTCGATACACCTCTCAATTAGACTTTATAATGTACAAGAACTATAATTGTTACACTTTTGGATTAAATCTTGAAAAATCAAAGTTAAATTTCAGGCAAGGGTATAACAACCAGTCCTTCATTGTTTCAGCTGCTGGTTGATGGGTCGCTGACGACTGTTGTGCTTGAAGGCCTGACCCCTCTGACGGAGTACATCGTCAATGTTTACTCTGTGGCTGGCGAGGAGAGCAGCGAGCCTTTGAAGGGCACTGAGACCACCTGTAAGTGTGTTTCCTCTTCCTCTTTGTCCTCTTTGTTTCCATTTTCACAAGACACTCGTTGCCCTTTGGGTGGCGGATGTGATTACAGAGGAGCTTTAAAGGCAGATAGCATCGCTCTGTGGTGTTTCACTGCTGTGGGAAAGCGTTCTGTTTCTTCCATACGGTTTGTGAGATAAACAGCTTGATTTCTCTGCTCATTATCCTGTTTCACACACATCGTTTGAACTTGTTTACTCGCTTTTTTTCTGCCACAAATCTGCTCCAACATCTCTGTTTATACAACATATATTTAGCATCTGATCTGAGGCGGAAAACTGCTTAACACAAACATTGTCCCATGATGCAATGCTGTGAGCCGATGCTCGTCTTTGCTAGGCGAAGTAAGAATCCCTTGGAGCCATTAAGACAACTGTAAAGAAGTGATTTATCAGGGCTGCGGTCTTTTCGTATATCTTAAATAAACTGATATAATTTAACGATGTGTTAAGTGCATAGCTCTAAGTGCTTTTATTTGCTCATCTGTCCTTTAATGTTCACTTTATTTGTTCTTAAATGTGCGACTGATTTTAACAATGAGCCGTTTCCCGCTGTCATAAAACAATAAGTGATTGTTCTGTCGTCGTCCACTTGGATGGCACCCGCAGCCATTAGATCACCATGGCCTCATTTTTTAAACTAACACTCACTTAGGTCATTATGTCCTTCTGAAAACACTGTCTGCACTTTGTCAGAGTGACTCAAACATAAAGTGTGTAAAGACTGGAGGCTGGTGGCTGCGGGTTTGGGTGGGGGTGTCCTCTATTGATCTTTCATAGTGCTTAACAGTCAAGAGATAGGGCTTCTTGTGCAAACCACACTCTTAAAAGCCCAAAATGACAAATTTTCTCTGTTAAAAGAAATGTTTATTGTTGCTCAACATGGTACATCCTGTTCACAGTAAAAGTGAACTAGACATGATGGTAGCCGGCCTGGGATCGTTCCATTCACATTTACTGTCACCACACTTATGCAAACAAGAATTAGACTAGATTAGATTAACTTTATTGTCCACCTCAGTGGAAATTTTCCTTTTTCCTTCCTTTGTCTTCTCCCAAAGTACAAAAAAAGTGCTAACACTACATATAGTACAATATATCAAACATACAAATATACAACATACAATGGTGCAAATGAGCTGATAGCGACAAATAGGTTGTATAAATATACCAGAGATAGAAGCAGGGTTAATGGGAGAAATCGGATTTTATTTCCTACATCTGACCTTATTTATGAGCTGAAACCAAACAGGGTTTCCTGTTTGGAAGACGCTCAATAAATCAGTAACCACATACGTAACTTTGTATGCTGTCTGACAAAGACAAAAAAACAGAGATTTTCTGAAGTATCACCTTGATGTTGCTCACCTGTTTGTATCATTATCTGTTTTTGGGCCAAAACCAAAAACTCCTCCAAATATTGAATATCAAAAGAGATCATTGCTGACCCACTCATTCAGTCATTTGATTCAAAGAATCCCCAATTGTTGCTCTCAAGTCTGGATACTTCAACTTACATCAGAACATTGAATTTATTACACAAATTAATGAAACAGCAAATATAGAGGATTGTCCAGTCTTGGTGATCTCTGAATACTCAGTACCCTGGTGTTATATTGAGCCTTTCTTGTGTGTTTTTGTCATCTCAGTGCCGCTGTCAGGTGCAAAGAACATGATTGTTTATGATGAGACCTACAGCACAATGATGGTGAAATGGGAGGAGGCGGCTGGTGCCACAGGCTACATGCTCCGGTACAAATCCATCAACGCTACTGAGCCTCAGCTGGAGAGGGAGGTAAAGTTATTCTCCTTTCAAATCCAACTTGTGAGGCTGTGTGTCTAACATGGGAAATGGTTTGAAGTTTACTGACAGACATCTACTTAGACAGCAGTAATTTATTTTTATGTAATTCTAGGGTCCTGTACTCAGTAATAAGCAAGCTAACAGAAAGGATTGTTAGAACTGACTTTGCCTCTTGGGGGCTAAGCCCAGCTAAGATTGGGTTAGTTTTTTTGCACACTTTCCAGTAGCTAACGAAAATGACTACCTTAAACAATACAGTAAACTAATTGCATGTTAGCTGGTGTAGGATTGACCATCTTTTAGCCAAGCTTATGTTTTGTTAGCCTCATGCCCTGTTAGCTGAAGGTGGAATGCTTGTAGTTTAGGTAATAGAAGACCTCATGGGATTTTCCCATGTCGTTAATGGTGGAGACAAATACATTTTTGATGCTGTTTGAACTGTGCCATGAATTTCCAACATGTCAATTTAAAAGACAGCTGCAGTTTGTTGTAAAGATAGTAAAATGACATTGAAACATTTATAAAATTCATTGAACTACATCATCTTGCACATTATATGTCACCACGAGGGCATCACTTGAAAAGTGGTTGGGTTTAAAGCTAATCTTTAGCAATTTTTGAATTAATTGTTAAATTAATTTTTAATTAACTTTCCTAAAGTGATAGGGTCAAAACTGGTCATTTCAAAAAGTGGTGGGGACATTGCCAGTCCCCACTGTCCCCAATGTCCCCAGTATAAATGACACCTACATGTCACCAACACCAATATGACTGTCATCACAAAAAGTCTGCCCATATTGACAGCTGCAGTTATGCCAAAAGTAGAATTAGTCAGATCTGTAAGCTAGCTACTATACAGGACTGACTCTACAGGGTTTCAGTTAATGGTTTTGGCGAGCATTAAACAAGCTGATATCATGTAAGCAACTGTTGGGTGTGTAGTCGTTCTGATTATGTATTTTGGAAGTCTTATATTTTAGTTTTATGTCAAACTGTGACTTCTCGAGTTATTAATAAACAACATTTGTGTACTACGTGGGACTATTCATATAGATTAAAAACATTATTTGTCGCTCGGCATTAACTGCTGTGCATATTTTTTCTGAAAAAAGGTGGGCCATGGTGGTCCACCGATGGTCTTCTGATTGGGGAGGGACTTTTAATGAAAAATCTAGACATGAGTCCTCCCTGTGAATGATGGGATACTGAGTCCTTACAGGAAGCGTCAAAAGGATACAGTGAACGTATCTAGAGTAAAGAAAAGAATAAGACAAACATGACCACTACACCGGCCTTAGACAAAATCCCCATAACAAGTGAGTCCCCATAAGTGAACGTCTGTCCCCACAACGTGAACTATACAAGTGCACTAAAAAACAGGCATCCAAACACTTTTAAACACGAGAAACACACAAACTCACCCACATCTTAATGTGTGTGCTCAGCATTTCCACATTGATTTTATAAGAGCAGGCTCCTGCTCATGTCGCCTTACTGCTTCCAGATGGCAATGAGATGAGTGCTTCATAGAACAGGAAGTGGACTTTAACAGCGCGGCTCAGGCCAGGCCTGCAAAAAGCAGAGCCCACAGACACGCTGGGTAATGGGAAGGATTAGCTCACGGCGTGAAGTCATCAGGGTGATATAAACAGAACAGATGCTGAACGCTTCTGTGGTGTTAACCCTCATATGCAATTATACAGCAAAGGAAAATGTAAGGGATGATTTAATGTACAGCAAGGTGGTCCTTACTGGAAAATACGCACCTGAAGTGTGAATCATGACCTCAGAGTAAAGTAGGGCATTGCATTAATAATCAATGTTTATCAATGGAAATACTGATAAAAATGTTCTTTGCCAGTTTAATGTGTGTATATATTAAGTATAATATAATATAATATAATGTATATAAGTACAAAAGTTTAAGTATAAAGTTTGAAACCTGGCTTCAGGGAGTATTGACACATTAGAGACACTGATATTGGGTGATCAGGTCTGGCTCACAGTAAGAGTTCAAGCTCATCCCAACAGTGTTGGATGGGGTTGAGGTCAGGGCTCCTTACAGGCCAGTCAAATTGTTGTTCACCTGACGGGAAAACAATTTCTCCATGGGACTTTCTTGGCTTTGTGCACAGGTGTATTGTCATGTTGAAGCAGGAAAGAGAAAAACACAACTGCTTTAAAAAAGGTTAAAAGCAACTTTGTCTAAAATATCAGCGCATTAAGATTTGCCTTCACTGGAACTAAGGGTCCTAAACTAGAAAAAACATCCCAAGACTCGAAAAACTGTAATAAATTAGGCTAAAACATGCAGAAACACCGGAATGGAGCCGGTAACGACTTCACATCTTTAGTATTACTGTGTCATTTTCAGTTTGTGTGGAAGCACTAGAAGTCTGTTAACCAGGTGTTCAGTTAAAACAACACAACAACAAAAACACTTTCTCACAAATCCTGTCTCTTCTGTTCTCCAACCTCAACCTGCATCCCTCTCTTCCACTATCCAAACCCCCATCCCTCTGTCTCTGTTCGTTCCCCCCCTCTCTGTAGGAGCGTGTTGGAGGAGATATAACTAACGTCCAGCTGGTGCAGCTCATACCCAACACAGCATACTCCATCTCACTTTATGCCCTTCATGGAGAATCTGCCAGTGACCCTCTAGATGGGACAGGAGTCACCTGTATGTAATGCTGAACTGGTTCTGTACACAAACAGAAATAATATGTTTGAAATTTGTCGTGTTGCTTTCTTATACTTTATAGTCAACATTGGCTGTAAGAAGCCTACACATAAAGAGTTTTCCCAAGAACTTAAACTTCCTAACTATCATATCATATAGTGATCTTATTTATGTGTCTCAAATGATGAGATTAATTCTGCACAATTAAAGATTATAAAGAAATGTTAGAAAGTATTTGAACACGTTATTTCACAAATGTAATAATTTTTTCGAAAAATAGACACCAAGATACCAGGACTTATCTCCTCTTAAATATAACCTTTTGTTTATTAGAAAAGGTTTTAGTAAAGAAAATAACTTTTTACAAAATTTAGCTGGGTTTGATTTTTATGTCAGCTTTTATTTTATAAGAGCTGGATCATGTATCCCACATGCTGGAGTTTAGATTTTGGATTGTGGGCTTATAGATAGAAAACAGATGCACTGACAAACTGACCTGCTGTCTGTTTTTCAGCTTCTCTGTAAGTTTTGGCCCCACCATGTCCGTCATCATCATTTAGTTTTGTAAATGCTTTTATGCTTCACTCAGGATGGTTAAAAGTTTTAATAGATGTCTGTTCCCTGTCCTCCCTCAGTGCCCATGCCTCCTGCTGGAGCCCTGAGAATCACTGATGTTACTCACAGCACCATGAAGCTCAACTGGGATGCTGCTCCTGGACCGGTCCGCAAGTACATAATCACCTACAAACCAGAGGAGGGAGACCTGAAAGAGGTAAAACTGAGGTTCTGTCTTTCTATGTTATCTGACTGAAATCACTGAATACCTGATAAAAGTCTGAGAACTGATAATGTAGCCATACATTTTTTTGATTAAGGTGGAATTATGAAGAAACTACAGATGTGATAAGTTAAAATAAATAATTTATTTTACAATTCTAACTTGTCATTTTAGCTTTAAAAGCTTTAAAAGTCCATTAGGGGTGAATGTTAAATGATTTTTCAATTAATTGATTAGCTGATTGACAGAAAACAAAATGATTAATCTTTTAAGTCTTGTTTTTAAGTAAGAACACAAAATACTGTCGGTTTCAGCTTCCTCAATATGAGTATTTGCTGCTTTTATCTGTTTTATTTTACCATAAACTGAATTTATTTGGGTTTTGGACTGTTTATCAGTGAAACATGTAAAGAATACATCAGGACCTCTGAGCACCTGATTGACTTTTTTCGCCATTGTATGACATTTCATATACTAAGTTAGAGAAAATAATTGGTACTTGAATTGATATTGAAAACTAGAATGGCCCTCAGTAGACAACTTCCCCAGCCAAGGCGCAACAGTTCCCTTTTGAACTTGCTCATAGATACCACCAACCTCAATATGCCTACCTAAATACAATTTTTTTCATCAAGATCCATGTGTTATTCCCTGAGAGATTAATAATAATGGCAAAAAAACACCCTATCTCACAATGATAAAGAAAGTGAAAACAGAAAAAATCCTGGATCTATTCCTTTATCCGAATCCACACCAGTAGTTAAAGGGGTCTATTCTGGGTCAAAACCCATCCCTCATCTAAGTTTTGTGGAAACCTGTTATAGTTGCCTGTGGCACAGTTATATTTCCCACTATTTGCTTTTAAAGGCCAAATGTTTTCTTTCTTTTCTTCTTTGAAAGACATTCTTCAGGTTTTGTTTGCGTTGGAGTTTGTGAATCTCAAGCAACCTCCTTCTTTGTCCTTATTGTGCAGTTCAAACTCTGTCCAACTGTGAAAGTACCGTCTAAACAGTCTAAATGAGTTCCATGTGTATAGCAGGGTGTAGAGGTGCGACCTTTTCTATTGGCAGGTATCAGTCATGGCAGCAACACTTGTTGAAAGTTTTCGTACTGTTTGTAAGGTCAGTCAGAGGTGCCTTTTAACAATACAACCTCACAGAGAGGTTCATCAGGGTGCAGTTTTAGTCAGCGGTGATACCCTCGTTCTGGGAAAGTGAGGAAGTCAGGACCGAGTCAGGAGTTACAGCCGGACTCTGAGCAGAGTTGGCTGATCAGTCTGCTGGCAGAGGAGTGCTGGCTCAGGCCGTCAGCCCAGCCTGACTGGATCGTCCCAGCACCACTCATAATTTCTCACTGTGGATGACAAACAGTCTGCAATGAATCGGCAGCCCAAGGTGCCGATGGTTGACACCTGCAAGATTTTTCCAGAATGTTTTGATGGATGACATGCAGCAGCTCAACTCCTCTTAAGGATTACAGCTGAAGGTTTCTTGTGTCTATAGTAGACACACTGGATTATTGCCTGCTGAGTGCTGAGGGTTATTTTCTCTACTGCTTAGGTAACTTAGCTCTACCCTGAAATGGAAAAGTGGACTGAGGACACATGTCTCATGTTTTATACATCAAGGCTTTGCCCAGATATTCTATATAGTTTATCTCTTCTTATAATTTCACACAAAAGTCTAAAACTAGTCTCCCAAAAACTCGCTGAATCTCATAATAACTCGGCAGAGCTTGAGATATAGTTTTGAAAATATGAAGAGTTCATTATTAGGAACACACAGACTTATGGTACAACTGCAATATCCCTTTCACACTGGACAAACCCCCTTTCAACCATGAACTTGGCTTTTGCCTTCAATGGGAAAGGGTACAATCAGCATTTATTCCCAGGTTGAACCTCTCACACGTAGTCACAGGTATTTATCGGCTCCAGCTCTGATCAGCTGTGATGAAAACACAAAACCTGGGTGGACACACTAATTTTCACCCCTTCCGTTGAAGTTAAGTGTTAAGTGTCAGTCTGTGTTGAGTTTGAAAGAGAGACTGAAGTAAAGGATATAAAAAAGAAATCACCATAACATTGTCCCTGGACTCCATGGTGCTTTCTTCTGTTCCCTGTTTTCCACACTACAAGAAAATCAAAAAGGGAAACTTGACTACTCGCAGTGGTAAAGGAGCCAGTCATCTATTTTTAACAGTTTTATCTGCGTTTAAAAAACATGGCCTCAGATTCCCTACCATTTGCTTTGCAAGGCAACATCTAGCTAATAAGGAAGGAGTACAAGAATCAAAATTCTTTTATTTCTTGAACTTGGGGAAAAAAACACCTCAGGTCCATTTAGTGGCTTTAGCTTTTAATGATATCACATCAGTAGAGGAAGTTTGCTCAGTTGTCATGGAATTATAGGTATTCATATTTCCTTTTTTTCTAAACACTTTCAAGACTCCTCATTCAGGAAGGAGTATGTTTCAGAAGCCTTGGCTAAATCAAAGGAAAATGTCACTGAGTCATGTTTAGATTCATGCAAATATCAAACATGTTTAAAGGTTTGCGCAGTTGTTACATGTCTGTTTTTTACACAAATAATCCTAGTTCCAGGCTCTTTAACTATAGCCTCACTGTCGCTGTCTTTAGTTTAAGACTGGTGCATTGATTCAGAACAGCAAACAAACACCAGCAAAGGGACCAATTATACTCTGCTGTTGCTTGACATCAATGGACACCTGATTCTTTTACTAAGTGTAAATCTAAACTCATGTAAACACATTTAAATGAACATTTAAAGTAATCCTGTGAAATCTGATGGCATTTCACTAGTATGTGGTGCTATGAAAATATAATACATGTAGGAATATCTTGGTATTCATACATTTGACTCGGCTAAAATTTTTAACAATTCTTGCTTGTGTGGATGTCTATTTTCTTCAATTTCGAAGCATATTAAAAACCTTTCCTATTTAAATTAGAGGATTGTGCAGCTTTCGTTTCGTTGAGTGATTTTTAGTCACTGCTGATTAAATTTGTCACAAACAGGTTGAAGTCGAAGGTGGCATCACCACTCTGGACCTGTCCAGCCTCATCTCGCAGACTGAGTACGATGTGGCCGTCACCCCAATCTACGATGAGGGACCTGGATCACCGATGCTCGGAACCGCTATCACAGGTCTGAATCTGCTTTTCATTTTTGTCATTTGTTCATCTTTTTATTTAAGCAGCTCGGAGTTGTTCAGTTGGAACCGCTGCAGCTCCACTGGGTGTTCAGTGTCATGCATCATGGCTTAGCAAAGTAGGCTGACTTTGTCTGACCCTGGTTTACATCTTATTTTCCACTATTCCATTCATGATATATAGATCAAGGAAAATGTCCACACCTTGAATGTAGAGGTTTTAGGAGCAATTTTATCAAAAACTAGTCAAAAAAGGAATGTATTTGGCAAGATATCATCAGGGATTAGAGGCAAAATGTTGAAAACTCAACCTTTGACCAAATCAACCTCGACCAGTGTAACAAACCCTGTCCAGTACCTGAACAGCACACGTGTACAGTGTCTGTGATGGTGATGAGCTCTGTGTGAGCTTTTCTTCACTTCCCCTCCCGGACTGAAAACAGCCTCCAGTAAGGCTGGACTCTCTCTGTGCACCATTAAAATCTCTGTGTGTGATCATTTACTGCATTGGCTCTGGTTATCATTAATCCCAGGTGAACTGGAAAAACTTGTTTTCAGTATTTAAACACACACACGTGTTGTGGTTCTATATTTGTGAGGACCTATTATTGACATAGTAGATTCTGTAACTCTAACCAAGCCTGGTTCCAGATCTCTGAATGTGCCCACATCTCTAGGAGGACCAGACTTTCATGCACGTGCACATGTATGTGCTTACGCATTGACCATAGGTGTTTCCATCAAGTTGAAGGACAGTTCTTTCAGTGCTTAGCTCACCTACCATGTGCACATTTCAAAACCATATACACGATTAATGCAGCATTTTTTTACTGGGTACTTTACAAAGAAAGAAGTTAGACTCCTGGAGCTCAAGACCGACATTCTCTTGACAGACCTCTCTTGGCATAACAGCTAACTGTTGGCATACTGAAAGCCACAGCCTTTTACAGTGATACATCAATTGATTGACACACAGAGAGACAAAAAAAAAAAGTTGAATTCAGACACATATTGCGTTGTTTCTATTTTTTTTATTGTATAATGGTAATGATTAGTGGAATAAAAAATTATAAACATCAATGTAAGCGCTGAAAACAAGTATAATATTATACTTAACATACTGTATATGGGCAGAGTTAAAAAAGGGGAAGTCTTCTTCCAACAAAGCTAGCTAGGTACCCTGCTACATTCGTGAGACATTGGGACTGAAAATTGGCCAGAGAAATAGTCACAAGCATTGATGAGATTTGACCTCTTTGTTATAACTTCCTTTCTCCATCTTTGCTCTGTCTGTGTGAACAGATGTTGTTCCAGCTCCAAAGAACCTGCAGTTCTCCGAGGTGACCCAGTCCTCCTTCAGAGCCACCTGGGAACATGGAGCCCCAGATGTGGCCCTTTACCGCATCGGCTGGACCAAGAAGGGGGAAACCGACTTCCAGTTTGTAAGTTAGCCATTATGGAACGCGACTGTTTCTTAAATTATATTTTTCAGCTTTTGTCCGTGTTTCAGCCTTAACTAGTCAACTAATCAGTTGATGGAATTTTAACTAATTAACTTCCAAAAATGTTGTATATCGTTGTCTAGTGCACACAGGTGCATCCTGAGTTTTTTAATTAGGGCAAACAACTGAGATGGATAAAGACACATCTCCAAGACTTCTTGAGGTTTTAGAAGTTCCAAATCAACATCCACTACTGGCTTAGACTGACACATCTGGCATCTTGGCTTGTATCCAGATTGTGTCTGGATTTGTTTTGTCCACTTTACATTTCTATTTGTTATTAAGAATGCATCTTCAGCAGCTGGATAAACAACATAGTCAAGTGATATCTCTTGAAATATGCAAATGAGCTTCGCTTGGACAGCAGCGTCTGTCTGCAGTGACACTGAACATCTGGTTTGAGTCGCCTCACACAAAACCCAGCCAGTGGTGAAGGGTTTTCGCCTGCAGCCTCACAGTGTTTCCTCTGATTAAAGCTGGAGCCGGAACTCAGATACAGCTCTGAAGCACACCTGCTTGATGCTGCTCAGACTTTCTGAACTAGTCCAGACTTTAATCCTTCCTGTTGCCTCTCTGACATGTGGTCTGCTCTCCGAGGAGGGTCGATTAAATGAGGATGAGGAAACTGGAGATGTTTTTGTTTAAGTGAAAAAATGAAAGTCGTGCTGTAGTATTGTCATCAAAGATTTTTCTTATTATTGAAGTCAAACAGAAAATCACACGGAAGACCCATAGTGGTTTCACAGATCCATTAAACTGACATGCCCCAAAAAACTAAGTTATTGTGTTTGCCCAGAATTAAGTAAAAACATTCATCTTAGCTAAAGCAACAATAATGCTTGCCTTGTTTTCTTCTTGTTATACTTTGGCCTTCAAATGTTGTTTTTGGACCAACTTTTGATTCAATTCAGCATGAAAATCTGTGAATGAAATGAATGCCAGGCTCTTCATAACAATCTTAGATTATCTCAGAATTTTACATTATTAGGCGATCTTTATTGACAAATGAAAATAGGTCAATGGGTTTAAATAGAATACACAGTGAGGGGAAATCTGTAGTAAATTGTGAAAGCAAGCTGAGCAGTTGTTCTTTTTCTACCCTCTTCAACAGAAAGAACAAGTTTGTAGCTTTGTGCTTAACAGTTTTGATATGAATTCAGTGTAAGAATAACACAAAACTACACTTCCCTCAAGTGTATTTTATTGGGTGCCATGCACAAAAAACGGAGATAAGACAAAACAGCCATCACACAATTTTGGACTGCATAGAACAAGATACTCAGGAGGCAACTTGCTATTCCTGCCTTTGCAAACATGTCTTCAGTTATATCTCAGACCTTCGGGAAGCGAGATGAATCCTTAGAGTAAATGTTGAGGATGGGAAAGTAACCCACTTCAAACAGTCTGTATGAGTTATGATGGATTTTGTCTAAAGACCAGGGGTTTGCTGCACAAAACACCTTAAGTTTTTACCTTAAGTATGACGCTGAAGGCTAAACTTATCTTTAGCTCAGAGACTCACTTAATAGTGTTGCACAGTCCGTTAAAAGGTTTAATTAGTTGAGGAAAAATGTGAAGGCATTTACTGTATTAAAAGAGATTTTACAGCAGTAAAAATTCCTTTTTCACGAAAAAGACAAGAAAATCAAATTGGTCGATGAAGGAAAAGATGATACTTTTGTGGGAATACAGTAAAATAAATCACATGCTAATAAATTACATTTGGACTGATAAAGAGGTCCAGCAAAAAAAATACAAATAAAATGATGGTCCAACAGGTGATATTTCACTGTTTTATGGCTGACAATGACAGAATTCTCTGCACAGAAGTCCTCGAAAAAATAAAGATGACATCTTCTAACAATTAATTTTTTTTCTGGTTTTCTACCGGTCACACCCTCCTTGGGATGTGTTTATTTTTTCTCATTTATTGATTTTGTTTTTAGGAAACTTTAACTTGGACTTAACTTGAAGGAAATCGTAACTGAAGGTGTTTTGTGCACCAGGCCCTGGACTTCAATTCCACACTATACTTGTTCTGTTTTTATTTCAGAGGATCACTTGTTAATGCGACTAAAAAAGGCCATTTGATGCCAATTGAAAAGGATCTTCAACTACACCATTAAAATATAGTTTATCATGTCTTACTACCTAGATCACAGTGATGGCTAATGCAACAGAATAGGCTCTGTTAATATACAGTACTTTCTCTTGCTCCATCACCAGGCCATCCTGAACAGCGATGAGACCACTCACGTCCTGCAGAACTTGGACCCTGACACTGAATACTCCGTCACTGTCACAGCCATTTACCCTGACGAGTCGGAGAGTGAGGACCTGATGGGAAGCGAGCGCACATGTAAGCAAACCGTTGGAACCAACATCATCCGACCAGCTTCCAAAAAATCAGTACACAAATATTTTACACTCACAGAAGTAACTCGTGTTGAAATAATAATGTTGTCGTTTTCTCAACGTTTCTTTCTAGTGTTGAAGGATGAATGTAAGTATGTCGTATGAGAAGGACAGGTTCCTTTTCATCGTAATGTTCTTGATGTTGTGTGGAATGGTATTGTGAACCATGAGGGACAGTGTTCATAGAAGCACACTTTTTCTTTCTTAACTGCATGAATGTGCATTTCAGTGCTTCACTGTGCGTTCACACCACAAGAAACTTTAGTCAGTCGCTGTTGGACACTGCTGCCTTTTTACATTTTCATTGTCTTGTTGCTTCAGAAAAGATAAGCAATTTTACTATAGATTTAACTTAATAAGGAATTTTAAACCATGAACACAGAAACCCAATAGGATCTGCTGGATAAAACTGACCATCTGGACACCTCAATCATGGATTTATTCAGCAGTTAATCCATCTTTTTAAATTAGTGTGCATTCCAAGTTAGGCTGCCTGTACCCATGACAAAATTGCTGATGCTTTTCACATGTAAACAGTTAAAATTACCTGACACATCCCGCAAAGGTAGTCACTTCATGAGCTAGGAGTAAAGTTTTTTTTTTTCTCCATGTTTTATAATATGGCTTGATTCAATCCTAAACCGTGCTTTGTCACAACATAGCCAGAACGTTTAGCTTCTGCCGTGATATTATTGATGTCTTGTCATATTGTGGTTGTTAAGAACCAGAAAATAATGAAATGCCCTGAGCACAGCACTTGAATGAAACTTTTAAAAACCACAGCAGTTATGAAAATGGTTTCACTGAGAATATTGAATGTTTCGGGTATAAACATTTATTTGCAGATGAATGAAGCTCTGTCTTATCTCATCACTTAACATTAGGATTCTTTGTGTACATCAGATGGCATAAACAAACATGTATTTTTTAACAATCCACATTAGCTTCATGGTTGATGCGTAGTAGATTGTGGTGTGAACGTAGGTTCAGAGCTTTTAATGCAGAAAGTGTGTAAGTTGACCTGTAACATGTCATCCTCCACAGACCTCCATCCATGTGAATTAATTCAACTGTCAACCATTTTGTTTTGTTTATTTTACCTACCATCCTTCACCAGGGTGTCATTGTAACATTTCTGTTGTCACATTTTCATTCATCTCACATTAATTCATCATGTCATCCTTCATCAGTGTTCGCCCAGTCATCAAATTAATGTTTTTGCATGTTGTTGTGTTATTGTGAAGTGTTTCTGTTGTGGGGTTGAAGGTCAGTGAGCTTTGAATTCAACAAAATCAGCTAACGATTTAATATAGGACTCAGTAACTTTCTTACACTGTAATTATATCTTTTAAAATTGGTCATAATATTTCCTAATCTATTTGTAGTCTATCCAAATGAATTTGGTGCAATAAAAAATGTGTAAGAGTATTCCCTCAAATTTTTCTGATCACAATTTTGTTTACGAGGTTTTTTTTTGTTTTGTTTTTTGCCAAAACGCCTGATTTTGATAAAAATCCTCCAACTTTTATTTATATTGCTAAAATGGGTTAGTTTGTTGTAAATTGTAAGTTGTAAATCCTAAAATTTCTTGCTGTCCCACTGTAAAATGTATTTGTCATGATCCCCAAATTAGATTCTGTTCTTGCAAAATCAACCAATTTTTTTTTTCCCCACACATTTTTTTAAAGTTCAAGTGCAAATTTATTGGTAAGAATCTTAAAATGTGTATATTTTTAATACTGAAGGGACTTACTATAATTAAAAAAAGTGGCTCATTAGTTATTAAGACTGATGATTTGAATGAGAAGTTGCTGAGCTCCAGCCCTGCTCTCAACAGCTTCATTGACCAAACTGCTGCTCCTGTTTTCATCACCTCGCTGCTTTCATCATGAAATTGACCCCTTCAGCTTGTGTGACCTGCGGGATTGTGGGAGCATCAACATCACTGCCATCATCATCCTCACCATCACCATCATCATCGCTAAAAAAACACAGTTTACACTGTTTTCTATTTATCTCACTGGAGTTTGTGTCTGTGTGCTCCCAGTGCCTCCTGAGCCTCCTCAAAACTTGAGGGTTTTCAACGCCACCACCTCCTCACTGTCGGTGAAATGGGACGCCGCCCCTGGCCCCGTCCAGAACTACAGGATCACTTACAAGCCTGTTGCTGGAGGCGAGCCTCTTGTGGTGAGTTCACTGCTTATTTTATAATATTTAAAATAACAACAGGAGAAAAAACTTTAGATAGAAATAAAGTGATGTCATCAGCATACTTACAACTCAGATTCCATCATGTGTTTGAGAAAGTGTTGAACCTCGCTTAATCCTTTCTTGTGAACAACTGAGCCTTTCGAGGATGCCCCTTTCATACCCAATCATGATACTATCACCTGTTACCAATGACCCTGTTTACCTGTTGGATGTTCCAAGCAGGTGTTTCTGGAACGTTCCACAACTTTCCTAGTCTTTTGTTGCTCCTGTCCCATATGTTTGAAAGGTGTCGCTGACATCAAATTCAGAATAAGCATATATTTACAAAAATGAAATGAAGTGATGAGGTAAAAAAAATAAATATGTTGCCTTTGTACTGTTTTCAGTTGAGTATGTGTCAAAAAAGCTGAGCAAAATATCGCTTTCTGTTATACAACCTTGTTGTAAGTGACAATAATGGCTCTTCAATTCCCCTAAAGTAAGATATAGCTATATAAGTGTATCCTCCTTACATAAATTAAAATGTGGTGAGAAAAGCAGGAAGACAAAAATCTAAACTGAAAGTAATTATTGTTTTTTAACATAACATGACGTCTTCAGTCACAAACTGGTGAAATGTGTTTTTTTAGATGGTTTCATCGACACCAAGCAAGTCAGGGCGTATTCATACCACACATTTTAAACATAACATCTTAAAAGTGCTTCTGCATGAGGCATATAAATACATTAAAGAAAATATTGGAGAATATAAACCTGACCTTTAGAAATATGGATATTAATATAAATTAACTCAGGAGACCTTTATATGGTCATTCATATTGGTATATCTACACATGTATATATTAATAGGCTGAGACTATTTACTTATAGACTTACAAATGCACTTATATTTATGAACTTGACTCATTCAGAGACCTGGTGCAGATATCTGAGGGCAGCCTCTCAATGTTTTACAGTCTTTTTTTATTTGTATTCTTATTATGTTGATTTGTTTCTGTACTCTCACTCTTACCCATACCTCTCCTGGGGTTAAATAAAGGTTTATATTATTTTATTTTATTCTGAAAGACAACAAGAAACAAATTCATAAAATATAATTAATTAAAGAAGAAGATAAATTATGATGCAGTCAATAAGTAACAGTACATATTTTTGATATTGGTGTATATGTATTGTATTAACTAAAATGTGGATCTGATTCTGCTTTGTTGGCCAAGTATGTGAACACATACAGGGAATTTGACTCTGGTTTTACATGCTGTCATTAGACACAGACACACACACACACACACACGCACACACACACACACACACACACTCACACTTGGCTCTTCATTTTATCAGGAGACGTGAGCTGGAGCTGTTCCATCGACACTGAACAAAAGAGTGACTGAAGAGATTTCTACAATGTTTATCTAAGTTATACACCCACATTGGCTTCAGTTCATTGACTGTTTTAAAACATTCAGGTTTACCAGAAAACAAATCCCTTCAAAAGAATCACTAAAAGCTGTGCAAGCAAACTGGGTATCCTCTGTGTGTCCAGGATTAGAGGAACAATTTGACTGAATTCCTGTTTAGGGTGGATTTTCCTGATATGTTCGAACAAACAGAGATTTTGTTCGATTCTTTCTGGGGTGCGGTGTAGCCGGCTGTGGTGCTTTTTGACCACTGGGAACATCTCCAGTGTGCTTCAGCCAGTCGATGACAAATCTAATGAATATCTCAATATGATGGAGAGCTTTAAATCTGTCAGAAAAGTTTGCAGAATGAGTCCCAGGGTACATATAGAAAGAAATCAATTATTAAGTGTTTAATATGATGGGATGTTTTCTCTCCCTCTGGAGATGATACGCTCTCAGGACATCCAGAATGAAAAGTACTTAGCGAAGAAAGAACAGGATTGAAAGGCAAACACTTCATCATCATGCATTTTTATAAAGGAGATCATTTTTAGTAAGGATTACTTACATATTTGGAGATGCCTGTCAAAAAGTAAAATACACTGAGTCCTTTATTTAGGCACCAAACAAATAAAAAACAACAAAATTCCTTAAATTTACTTTTATTCATGTAAAAGTACACAGGTACAGTATCATTAGTAGACCTTAAGCACTTATTGTGAGGGAAATATTGAAAAGCAAAACAAATATTTCCTAATAAACAAAACTACAACAAAACCTTGTGTCTATTTGTTAAAAAGTCCACACAGAGAGGATGTCATGGTGGATGAATTTCGTCAAACACAAGACTTTCAACCAGAAGACCTGGTATCATATACTGTGTAAAAACAAAAGTCAACACTGACTTTCGAAAAAAAAAATGAGAAAAAATGTCTTTAGACATAAATGATTTTATATTTTGAGTTTTCAGTCACAGTTTGGTTAGGTTTAGGCAACAAAACTACTTGGTTAGGTTTCGGAAGCTATCATGGTTTGGGTACAGATAGCATCAAAGAGCTTCCTGAATTGATGGACTGCGGCTGCGAGATGATGGGTTAGGGTTATGATGACAATCAAAATGAGTCACAGTAGAGATCTGTGACAACAAAAATAAACAAATTAGGGAACAAATATTTCCAAAACATTTACAGTACAGGTTGTATTTTGTTTTAAAATCTTGTCTCTCTCTTAAGATGCACTTAAAAGTCCTGAAGGTGTTCAGCAACACCGCTCCGCAAGATATGTTTTTGGCCTTTGTGAGCTCCTTCATCACATTTTAACGTTAAGTTTATGACATCGTCCTGCAACTGGATTGTAGAGTCAGAGGAGTCCTGCGTTTGGCCACCAATCTCACATTCCTGCTCGATGACGCCACAGTAATTAGCCCTGGAAATAAGTAGGCTGTATGAAAAGAATTTCAGTGAGTTACAGATTTGATTGTGTCTCTGAGATGTTATGACAGAGTTCCCCCAAACAATGTGTCAGGGTCGAATCATGAGGTCACCGGTACAAATCTGTCTAATGTAGCCCTGATGCCCTCCCTACATCAGATGTGTATAACAGAGGAGTGAGAGCATCTGGTGTCGTGTTGTCATCTTGTTGTTTTTAACATCAGTCATGTGGAAGCAGACGGAATGTTTGTTTGTGCAGGATGAGCTCAGGGTTTCCTCACCACTCTAAACGAGTAGAAAAGTAGTAGATGTTCACTTTGGGAATTGTGCAAATATAATGGAAAAGTATGGAAAGGATTAGATCCACTGCTGTGCTGATTCTATATTATTAAATATAATGAAATATTACAGTCAAGAAGAATGAAAGCAGACTGGGGGATACTGTAACTAACAGTGGAATAAATCAAACTGGATACCCATAGAGAGGAAAATGTGAAGAATCTCTGTGAGTCTGAAGTTTTAGTTTTACTTAAAGCATGCAGTACGTTTTGAGATACTCTATATTTTTCTTACTGTCAACAAATCTCATGAAAAGACCAAAACCAACATTGATTGTATCCACTAACAAGTATTACTCAATAAAACACCAAATGTGGATCAATCCGCCACTGAAAATAGTCCCCAACAAAAGTACTATTTCCCTTCTGTTTGTTTGATAAAATCTACAGTGAGTAGCTGTTTCAGGAAATGACTGAACCTTTTTTTATCCTGAAACTATATATCTGTTAGCCGTTCTTAAAGATCTTCAGTAGGAACCAATTGGCTTGAAGAGCTGAGAGTCGCAGACAGGAAATCAGAAAGTGTTGCTGGTTTTGGTCAGATAATGGGATTTGTCACCAAGAAGAAAAAAACTGAAAAATGCCAGACTTACCTTGAATAAGCTTCATGAAAAGAAAATTAATGGTTAATGATTTATGTATTTTTATTTTGAATTTTCATAACAGAAGTGACAATGCCCTTTTCAGAATGTAGAAAAAAGATTTTGCTAAAAGAAAATACCAAGATGTTTTTACGAGCGTCAGACCAGTTTGAACTGATTTTTATGCAGAATTTATGTTAAAACACTGAAAAGTGTTGTGCTGCAAGAAAAAACAATGAAATCACCACAGTTAACATTAAACAAACCCATTTTGGCTCATGTTTTAATATTTTAGATTGAAGATTATTATATAACATCATTGATTTGTTGTTAAAAAATAGTATCATATAATTATACTGTATATAGCCCAATGGCCAAAATAAATGTTAGTAGTGTACTTTTCTTTAAGTACAATTTTCAATTTCATGTTGTGATGACTCTGTGCTCATGCTCTGATGAGGTTTAGGCACAAAAACACATTTGGTTATTGTTAGGAAAAGATCAGGCTGGAAAATGTCCATACATATCATTAAAAATATCCAGTGGTTTAAAGGGTTTGCAGAAATATAAATATATATATATATTTTATTCTGGCGACTGGGCTGTGACTTTATATAATGATATCGCTCTTGTGATGAGTACAGTATAATGAAATGAGCCACTCAGTTACCATATGAGTATAAGATGATCACAAAGCAAAATGTCACAAGTTTGATTCCCACTGAACAACACACTGACCCTCTGCATGTTTCTCTGAATAAAAATTCAGCCAAATACCTCAAATACCGATGTACTGTGACGTGATACCCTCTGTGATTTATCTCTGAGCCACCAAGCAAACTGTTTATTCCCTCCACGAATGTGTTTACAGCCTCGTATCCATTTCATATTAAACTGCACAGTTGTTTGCTCAGGATTTCCCAAAGGCATGCTTGGATTCCCTTCCAGAGAAATACTTAATTTTATCATGGATAAATATTGTAAATAGTTTGCTGACATTGTTCTTTAGAAACAGCAGATCAGTCTCCAGAACATGACACACTGACTGCACATCATTGTGCATTTTAGAGGTTCAATTTAGTTTTTGGAAGACAGCAGAGATACGTGATCACAGTTTTAGAGACATTAAGTTGCCTCCTATGGCAAGTTTGTAGATTTTTTACATTTTATTTAATGGAGTCTTTTCTTTCTGTTTCATCTTTTGGTTCAAGCTTTCATATATTTTATTTGTGAACTGTCTAAAAACACTTTCCATTATGCAGGAAACATGAGCTGATATCAGATGAAGTGATAGCTGAAAGAAAAACAAAAAAATGTTTGGATATAAGAACACAGGCTTCATGTATGTTTTAAATTTTGATTATGTTGATTTATGAAGAAAGAGTTTATTTCTGAATTAATCAATCCTAAAATTAAGATTTTATGTTAGTATTTTCATTTTTTAACCTTTTATTTGATCTTTTACAACATTTTTGTTCAATCTTGATGAACTGACACAGACTCACTGCTTACATGTTTCCTGTGAACAGACGCAGGTCGGAGGGAAGAAGACCAACATAGTCCTGCATAAGCTGGACCCCGACACTCAGTACTCTGTCAGTGTGGCTGCCATCTATCCCACCGGAGTCAGCAAAGACATCTCCAGCGACGGGAAAACCAGTAAGAATCAGATATCACAAATTGACAGTTTAAACATTTTCAGATTAACATAAGGATAATCATAAATCATAATCCATCTGATTGGCGTCGCACCGGATCAGGATCAAGGTTTGAGAACGCCAGTCACACAGCAAACTAAAGACTCATTAGCTCCCTTAAAGTTTGTCCCAGAGGTCTGAAATTGGACACTTAAGTAGCTGACATGGTGTAAAACGTGTGTGATGAATTTCATAGTTGTAACATTGAGCATGGCCTCGTTAATGTTACTCAAAGATGACTACCTGAAGACGAGTACCCAAAAATAATATTTCCTTCATGTTTGAACTGCATGATGTAGTGCAAGTTGTAGTTTTACCTCATATGAAATGAGCACATTTTCACAAACTACAGCATGTTGCCTTTTAAATGAGTCCTCATACGTACATTTTGACTAGGTGTCTAGGTGTGCTGTTAAATGTTAAGCACTTAAAAAGGCCAATTGCATTATCTTAAAAAATATTCTTCACAAAGCAGAAAAGTTAATGAAAATCTGTATTTTAGAGATCATTTTAAAAAAGAGTGAAAGAAGGAAGAATGAGAAAAGAAAGAATGAATGAAAATTGCAAGAAAGGAAGTGAAGGAAAGTTTTGAAAGGATAACATTTTATGAGCTTATCTCATGTTAATTATCAAATCTTGATATGTAAAGTAACACAAAACTGCAGCTTTTTGAAATTTAGTGGTGAAAAAGGAGAAAATCTCCCAAAGTAGATTTAATAAAAAACCTTTTTCCAGTTTAGCACCTGTATTTGTGCTCCCTCAGAGCCTCTTGGTGGAGTGAAGAACCTGCAGGTGTTGAACCCCACCATGACCACCCTGAATGTGCGCTGGGAGCCCGCAGAGGGCCGAGTGAAGGAGTACAAAGTCATCTATGCCCCTGCTGCCGGAGGGGCTGAGAGCATGGTAGGACTGGTAGGACAATCATCCGCTTCCTGCTGGCCAGCACTGTGCAGTGTTACATCTGAAGCTACATTATTCAGCTGTGTGTCTTGACATGTCCATCATCTTAGCTCAAAAATGGGTTCTATGTGAATGGACACACTGCACTTATAGTTTCTTGTTTCATGCATGTTGATAACAGCTAATGAACAGAGCTTGCATTTGGCTGATGTGCTCATCCTGCTTTGTCATGTAGCCCTCAGAGTAGCCCACAACAATCAGTCTGTTACTATTGGAGCATAACTGGACTTGGAGTTAGTCACACTGCTCAAACGCATGTGGAATGCTGATGATGCTGCAATTGTAACCACTAGTCAACTTTCCGTAGTTCTTTCCAGTTGCGTCCTTGTTTTTCTGTCTTCTGTCTCAGTTTGAAGCAGCTAATTTGTGTTACTTGTTGTTAAACTCAGGAAACAGTGTCTGCAGGCACAACCAACACCATCCTGCGAGGACTTACGCCGGACACCCTTTACACTGTCTCTCTGGTGCCAGTTTACGCTGCAGGAGATGGAAAGAAAATGTCTGAAAATGGAAAGACAAGTAAGACAAAGAACTAGCTTACACTACAATTGAGCCAATTTCATTTTTACAGGATACGTCCCTTCAGATGGATTATGTCATATAAACATACATATACAAATTTTACATTTTCTTTGCTTTACTGCAATTTTGCCTAAAATTAAAGGTAAAGTTACTGATTTAGTTCAGTTAAAATGTGTCTGTGAGCCTTTTCTTCTCTGTGTTATAACTCAAAATTGGGCCCATCCAATCCAAAATCAGGTGCCAATACTGACATAATTCACTTATCGAACATTGGACTCATGTCACCGATCCAATTAACGATCCAGATTCCATAGTATGATTGATTCAATGTCAATTTCCCATTGCCCACTTTGAAATTCTCATATTACTTTTCAGCTCATGCATAGAAATGTCTGACTAATAATTGATAACGCTTTGCAGTGCACTTGATTTGTTCAACTTTTTCAAATCAGAAAATTAGGTTAATTAGGTAATTAGGTTGAGTTGCTCTTTAAAGACAGCTAAAACTGAAAAATAAACATTTTTACCAAAAGACTAATGCTGAATTTAAAACTTAATAGAAGAGTCAATCAGAGTCTGTCAATCAATTGTCTTGTTATAGCCCTCCTAACACTGTGTTAACACTGGAACTCTGGTACATGGACATCTCTTTAAACATAATCTAGTTATGATACAAATAAAACAGATTAATATAATCTCAACATATTGAAATAATCTTCAGACATCAGATCTTAGACCATTATGACCAACCTGACCTGTCCTCTTGTTTAGGGCCACTTGGAGGAGTGAAGAACCTGAGGGTGACGGACCCCACCATGACCTCTCTGACTGTGAACTGGGACCCTGCTGATGGAGCCGTTCGCCTCTACAAGGTCTTCTATGTGCCAGTTGATGGTGGCCTGGAGGAGATGGTTAGACCCTGTTATACCTGTCTTACCTTTTGAGGACAAAAACAGATCAGGAAGCTGGTTGAGAGGCAGCCAGTTAGGAGACTGACCAGATAAATGACTTTTTATTTTTAATCTTTGTAAACAGGAACAGGTTCCTACAGGCACAACCTCCATCATCCTCAGGAACTTGTTGCCCGACACACCATACACAGTGTCTGTGTTACCAGTCTACCCTGCCAGGGAGGGAAAACGCCAGTCTGAGAACGGAAAGACATGTAAGTGACTGTAATGTAACGTAATCAGTGGATCAGGTGTTAATAGTTTGCCAACAACATTCATTTTCTCGCTCCCAGTGCCTCTGAGTGGAGTGGGCAACATGAAGGTGACCAAACCAACCATCACAACTCTCACTGTCACCTGGAATCCTGCTGACGGCAACGTTCAGGGCTACAAGGTGATCTACGTTCCTGCTGATGGAGGACTGGAAATTGTGGTAAGATCTTTTTCTTCTGTTCAGAAAAGTCTCAAACAGAACCTGGTCCTGAAATAACAGCCTGGGCTGTTTAAAAATAGTTGAAATTAAAAAAACAAAGTTACTTGTGCCTGCACCATAAAGGTTCTCATGCTGAATCCTTTATAATGTACAGAAAGGCAAAAATAGAAATTCTGTTCTTTTATCACTAATAAATTAGTTCTGACTTATTCAACAAACAGTTAATTTACATGAAGGAGCAGATCAGAAAACTGTGAGTCTTGGTACTAAAATATGATCAAATACGAAACATGTGAAGTAAAAAATAAAGGTTGAAAAATTAATTTGATGAGTTAACTTGGATTGAGTTGGATTAACCTGAGTTGAATTCAATTAATTTTGAGCTGAGGTAAATTAACTTAAGTTGGGTCGAGCTAACCTGAGATGAATTATGTTCATTTGAGTTGAGTTAACCTGAGTTAATTTGAGTTAACCTGAGTTGATTAAGTTACTCGGGTTGAGTTAAGTTTAACTGAGTAAAGTTAACAAGAGTGGAATGAAGTTAATCTAAGTTGAATTTTGTTGATTTTAGCTGAGTCAAGTTAACTTGAGACAAGTCGAGTTAACCTGAGTTGAGTTAAGTTAACTTGAGCTGAGGTGATTTAACCTGAGTTGAGTATCTTGAGCTGAGGTCAAGTTAACCTGAGATATGGTCATTTGAGCTGAGTGAAGTCATCTTGGGATAAGAGTTTAATTAAGTTTCACTTAAACAAAATGAATCTAAACTTAATGTTTATGAGATGATATTAGATGAAATACAGTTGATTTAAATTTCAAATACCAGGTAATAACAACCAATCAACTGTACTGACAGAAAGACTTGTAAAACATTCATTTAGTAAGATTTATTATAATTTAATCACAGCTGAGTCCGTGCTGACTCTGAGCTCTTTTATTTGATCTCAGTTGTACAACACTGAGTTCAGACCAGTGTCTCCTTCAGTTGTTTCAAATCAAAGTGGCCGTTGCAGTTTGTTGCTGGATGACTAATCTGATCTGGAAAATCTCCAAGTATAACTTGTTTTTGGCAGACAGTTGTGTGTTAACACTGCTGCTCTGCTTGTGGGTGTTTTTATGAGAATTGAGATTCAGGAGAGACCTGTCAATACTTGAGTAAAAAAGAAAAAAGTAAGATCAAATTTGTCAAAGGAACATTAAGACGAAATATTTAAGTTCAGTTTCGGAATGTCAGGTTTTTGCAGCAGAAGTTATTAAAAAACCTGTCAGACTTTGTTTGAATTGTCGTTCTTCAAAAGCAACAAAACGATCAAAGCCCTCAGCAGGGTTTAAGTGATGTCATGCACTCTGACAGGATAATCCCATCATGCAGTTGCCAGACAAAAGTGTCTAAATCCTTTTCCGAGAGGGCATCCATCATCGTTGCATGGCATGTTTGTCAGTTTTATAGCTCCAGAGAGCAGCTTGTAAAAACTATCTGTGGAAATCCTGTTAATCAGACGCCTGCTGTCGGCACTTGCTGAGGTAAAGAGCCGTGAAACAACAGCCCAAATGATTTGGCTGCTTGTGTTTGTCTGTTTAGAAATGGTTTCTTTGCCTCTAACGATGACATAACTTTCACACCCAATTAGTCCATCAAAGTTAACTTTACGCTCATGTGGTTTCATATGTTGCTTTTGACTTAAGAAGAAACTGTACAAGCTGAAAAAACTGGAATAATTTGGTAAGAGTTTGACTTAAGTAAAGTCTCACAGTCTTTATACAGAAAATTGAAAAAATACTCTAACTCTTACGCTAACTTTTGGTTTAGCAAATACAGTAAAGATGTCTGCTCAAAAAATGGTGTAAATAACCATCAAATCAATTTGGGATCTCGGAGCATCTGGAGACTTGGATTTCACTTGTATTACCCTTGGATTTGATATGTTTTAACAAGTCCTCAGCTACTTCAGCATTTCAGGAGAATACGGCAACGATGCATTGCTGTGAAGCTCCAGACATTTTATCTGACTTCCCAAGTTAAAAATATCTTTGTTTTCTCAAGTGTGGTGGGTCAAATTATTTATAATCAACTGTTAAATGAAAATTTTACCAGTTTTCAACTGGGTAAACTGGTTTTAGTGGTTATCTTATAATGGTCTAAATACTGTTTTAAGACACTAATGCCAACTATTTTCTTGTTGTTTTAGACCAAAAGAAAAGTTGTACGTGTAAAACAGTAGATGTTTGGAATATTGTCACAAGATATTCTGAACTTGAGTACAAAAATATTGTTTCAGTCTTTAAGATTTATAGCCGTTATTTCAGTTCAAGTGCAGTAAACTGAATTTAAGTTTTTGTGAAGCAGCCGATCCTCGAGGAGACATTCTGTCTTTCCACCTGCTGGGGGTCAAAAATCACGACTCTTGGACTCGCAATAATTTAACTCCTTGTTCAAGGGCAGTTCCGCAGGTTGTTGAGTTCACCACGTGTGTGTTTGCAGGAGCAAGTGTCAGAGAGCACCACCACAACCGTCCTAGAGAAGCTTCTACCAGATACCCGCTACTCTGTCACTGTGGTCCCCGTGTATGCAGAGGGAGATGGACCGAGCCTGTCCGACACAGGGAAGACAAGTGAGTAACTGTGGCCGTGTAGTAAATAAGATTTTTTTTTAAGATTGTGTAAAGCTTCGACCAGATTATTTTTATTTCCACGTCTGCGTTCAGGTACTTGCGTGGACCATGTTTCTGGCCTTCGAACCTCAGCAGGAGTGCAGCTAAAAATTTAGTTTTTCCTCAGCTAATTGTATTTTACCTACAACTTTAACGTCAATCTCAATATCTTTCCGTATTTTCAATAACTTCAAAATTTTTAAAGCCACATTTTTGGCCTCAGATCTCAATGCTGCAAAGCCTTTTTTCCCCTCCATGGCTCCTATCTTTGTTTCCTTGTCTAGCATCTCTTTTGAATGATTTATTCGTCTAATTATAGTAAGAGTTTTAGTAACTGTTTTTCCTTGGCCAAAAATGGTCCTCGTCTGACACCACTACATCAACATGATTATGAGGCAACAACCAGATGGTGACATTGTTTCCACATCCAATACTGCTTCATTCATACCCTCTTTTAAATCAGTGTCAAAGTCCCTTTCAGTACCAGGTTGTGGTGGTTCTAGCAGGAGAATGGGATTCAAGTCTCATAATGGGCAATGTCAGTCTATTTTTTTAGACTTACTGTAGTTGGCTTATTATTTTTAGTTTTTAGGATGTAAAGCTGCTTTAGTAGAATAGCTGAGTAAGCCTGTAACATCGTATTTTGACATTGCTAAGATATTCAAGAAGAACGTTCAGCTGGCGTCCAGGTAGTGTCCAGACATCAGCACATCTTCAGTTTTGGAACCGTTTTTGAACCATAACAGGACATCTTGATCTGAACATCTGGATGTTGATCATAGAAAAAACAGGAGTGAAGTGTGAAAATATATTTCACTAAGGAACCATAACCATAAAATAGATACTCAGTTTTAACACAAGTTCACTAATAGCATCAATCTAAAAATCTACCGAGTAACTGAGTCTGAATCAGTGGACCTAAATGAAAAGTAAACCAGAAAACATCCATTTTCTTGCCGTCCCACATCTAAACAAAATGCCCCATGGAGACCAGCAATCTCTGACTAGAGAGCAGCTGTGTGATGCTCAGATCCAAGTGTTGAATTCGACTTCCTGTTTGGTGTCTCTGCTCAGGGCCGCTGGGTTTTGTGAAGAACCTGCAGGTTACCGATCCAACCACCAGCACCCTGAACGTCCGCTGGGAGCCCGCTGAGGGAAACGTGCGCGAGTACATTGTGATCTGGGTGCCCACTGCTGGAGGAACTCAGGATGTGGTAAGACTGCACTGACACTCCAGAGATATTATGTCACAAAGTTAATCTTTACTGAAAACTGAGAAACAATTGATGGCAGAGTATTCGGACAGTTTTATGTAACAGTCAAGATTTGCCAGTTCCAGATGTTGGATTTTTACCAGAAGCTGAGAACTTCATCCATGAACTATTAGTATCTTGATTTTATGGCTGCCTGAAATGTGAAATGCGATATGTTTGTTTTAATTCAAAACACTATGAGGCATTTTAGCTACCTGAAAGTCAAAATAATTGTTCAGTGGCAGTTAAAAGAGACGTATTAGATTAAAAATCACCTCTGCTTGCCCCTCTCCAACCGACTAATATTTTGCTGCATCTGCTTTTTGATCTGGTCAGACTTTCTTTGTGCCATTAGTCCATTGTCAATAATGTGTTGTTTAGGAAAAACACTCAAATAAATAAACACAAATCAGACACAGGCAACTTAAGAAACAAATTCACCAATTTGACAACAAAAATATGGTAGAAGTAAACCTGCTGCCAAAAACAAAACAAAAACAGATCAAATGAACCACAACAATGGAACCAAGTTACAACAACACTGGTGTTTTGGGGGATATTAAAAACTGATAAATACACTAAAATCTATAAAAGGATAAAACTAGCTGCATAATCAGTTAAATAAACCCCCCAAAAATCCTCAAACTGCTGGTCACAAAAACATCCGGTGCCATCAGACGATGAATAATACTCCACTATTGACTGTTGGCTGTTTTCCTTTTTCTTCTCTTTTCCTTCTTCTTCTCCCCAGTTGTCTTTCTCTACTCCTTCATCCTCTGCTTCTTCTTTATTTGTTTTATCCTTCTGCCTCTTTCTTTGTCTTCTTCCTCTGTTCTTCTTCTATGTAGTGTTCTTCTTCTTCTTCTTCTGCTTCTTCTCCTTCGTCTTTTACTTTTTCTTCTTCCATTCTTCTCACACTCCTTCTGGATATGAAGTATTTAATGTAAGTGTGTTCAGAAGTTAAATGTCTTAAATTGATAACTGTTCCTTTGCATGCCATGACTACATCACAGAGAAAGTACAAATGTATTTTTTAAGTAAGTGCAGGTACCTTACTGTGTGAGCAAATAGCAAATTCTTCGTTTTGGCCCCAAATTCTCTAGTGGAGAAATGCCAGTGGCGTGAGATGATTCCACTTCCTTCCAAGACAGTTTCATGCAAGAATTTTCTTTCTTGTGCTGGAAAAAGTACAATATCAAGTTATCACAAGATGAAAACCGCTGGGTAATGTTGTTGCCTTTAATATCTACATGTACTTACAGCAAATGGAAAAAATTTGACTGTGATGTGGGATGGTTAAAATCATTCCCAAAGCTGTTTCAACATGTTTTCTATAAAGGAGTGACAATATCTTGAGGGGGTCCCTCTCATTTTCAGATTATGTCACTTGGTTTCAGGAATGTCGTAAAATAAAATGATTTGGTTTGGAAACAACTGGACTTATCTCAGCTTATTGGCAGGTTTCAGGTTATACTATTAGATTAAATAGAGAAAGAAAGAATTTATATTTGTAGCAGAAGTCTGAAGGAGTACACGCAGAAGAAGGCACACGCTCTTTCTTGTTGCCAGTTTGGTGGTTTTGCTTGAAGGCTCAGACTAGTGGAATTTTTCTGCTTAAATCCGTTTTTATCTCCAAGCTTCTACTCTTCCTGTTACTGACTGAAGCCGCATCCAAGAAAACTGGGCTCACAACACATGACACTACCATCCAAACTTCTCTTTTCTAAGAAGTCTCCAAATCCCAGAGTTCACCCAGTTCAAAGTTGTTTTATTTTTTCCTCCACCAGGACCAGGTGTCTGGAACCAGCACCTCCACCGTCCTAAAGAACCTGGAGCCCAACACCGAGTACACCGTCACCCTCGTGCCTGTTTACCATGAGATGGAGGGAAAACCACAGTCTGAAAACGGGAAAACAAGTGAGTTCAGATTAGTCTGTGGAGTGATTTGTGTAACCTGAACCTTTAGAGAAGAACAATGCTGAGCCAGAACTTTTTTTACTTAATGTGGAAAAGAAAAAGTCAAATTTTACTTCAGTACCAACATAGGTTGAGAACTATCTCAGCAAGACCTGATGAAGGCACAAAGACATGTGACCTATATATTGACATGGCAACATAAAGTATTAAAACACGTGTAAAACAATAGTAATAATAATAAAGGAGAAATTGCGTTTTTATCACAGATGTTTGAGAGTCTCCCTGGAAAGAGAAAGACAGGACAAACTGGGGTTGTGTGCTGACTAGACAGTCCTGAAAATGTTAATCTTCCAATTCTTTCTGCGCTGATGTAACTGCTTCCCCTCCTCCTCAGATCCTTTGGGTGGAGTGAAGAACTTGCAGGTTATCGACCCGACCATCAGCACTCTGACGGTCCGTTGGGATCCAGCTGTGGGCAACGTCCGCAGCTACAAGGTCTTCTACACAGCTGAACCAGGAGGAGAAGAGCGAATGGTGGGAGCTGTTTTAGTCATATATGATATTTTTACAGTTTCACACTGACTTGAAGGTTTTACTCTGGATCTCACATGTCGGCAGCATAGAAACATTTCACTACAGCTCCACCTCTGTTAGCTTCAGCCTAGTGGACTCTCAACATTATTAGATTATGTCGCTGTTGTGCTGACGGAGGTTTTAACATTTCACTGAACAGGAGGAGGTGTCAGGAGGCACCACCAGCACCATCCTGAGGAACCTGGATCCCGACACCGTCTACAATGTGGCTCTTGTTCCCGTCTACCCTGACGTGGAGGGCATACGAGAGGCCGAGAAGGGAAAGACAAGTGAGTGACTCAGCGTTGTTTAGCAGAATGAGTGTAGCAGTAGACACAGCTCACATTCCTGGAAGTGTGTGTGCGTATTGTTGCAGAGAGAGGCAAATAATCAAATCTGACAATAACCTTTGTGCTTTGTGCTGGATTGTTTGTGTCAGATGGGAGTTTAGTGGAGAAGACAGAGTCAGGAATTCAACTGAAAGTCAACAAAGTCAAATCTTGTTTTGTCTGAGGCATCTGAAAATGTCACCTATCTGGTGGAACCTGCAGAACTGAACAAACTCACTGAAATCTTACTTCACTTGAAGAGGTTTTTTTGACACTTTACTGCTTCAGTGTTAAATCAGGATGTCTGCAGGTCTTTAGATTTTATAAATTTAAGGTCTTAAATAGACTTGAATGTGTGAGGTCTTTATTACCACAAACACTTAATTCATTCATCTTTTAATTTATTTTTTGTCAAAAGTACTCAAACTCTTTTGCATCCATTTTTCTGATGATACAAATCTTGAAACCTCTTTTTACTTTATACTTGCACTCACCTGTTGGCACAATGTTGACAATGTTGATTAACCTAACTCACTCTAATATCGATATTCTTACATAAATCCTACCTTTACCTACCTTGATACTTACCTGCAGTGCTTGAATGAGAAAAAGATTTGTCCAAAAATCTGTCTTGAATTTTGTTCAAAACAATCATGAAAAGATCTTAAAAAATGGGTTAAAAATGTAAAGGTCTTTTTACCAGTTGGCACCCTGCAAAGTATCACACTAGTTGTAGCCTTTAAAGACCCGATGAAATGTCTTCCTCCTTCTCTCACTTCTCCCATGTTTTGTTAGTGCAATAAACTAAGATGCAAAGAAAAGATGTAAGTGAGGGAAACAAGGATGCAGTTAAGGAAATTGAAATGTTCCCATTATTCACTGTCCTGGAGCAAAACGTCTTCATTCCATGGGGTCTTGTATTTTCATTAGTCGGCCAAACATTTTCCAAAGGACACACAACAGTTTCAGATCAATTTCCAACCATCCAGAGGCGATCGTGCAGTTACTGGCTTGGACTGGTTCTATAATCCCTCCCCGTTGGTGGATTCAAAGACTATCCGACATCTAAAGAACTCATGTTTTATTGCTAATATAAAAACTTGCATTATTCTTTGCGTGCTAATGATGTTCGCATGATTTCATTTATTTATTTGTTGGATCTTTGTTTTCATTTGAACTTTTATTGCAACCAAACACAACTCACACGCACAGAGGAGATGATTTTACAGATCAAAAATTGCAAATTAATTTGAAACAAAACATCAGACGAGCTGTTAATGTTAGGTACATAGTTGTTGATATCGAGGGAGTTCGGTAGAGAAAAGACAAGAAATACGTGGACAGAGAGGGGATGACTAGAACTGAGGATTACAGCATTTCCTCCAAGATATTATTTTAGGTTACTGTTTTAAGCTGATAGATATTCAACATCATACAATTTATATGTCACTTTATATGCCGCTTGCACTTCATTTTCAAACAGGTTCTCTGCTCTTGCTGCTACATAACCTGGTAGTGGTTTAAACAATCACCTTACTCCTTAAATATGTGACCTTTCTGTGTGATGTAGCTCAACAAAGTTCCATCAGCCTTATATTTCCTCAAGAAAATGTTCTAATTTCTTTTGGTGGTCTTTCTTGAGGCAATGTGGATGGCTTCACTACAAACTGACCTAAACCATCATAACTCTTGGCGTCGTGGTGCAATATTTGGAGGTTTCTGACCTAAATATCTGACTCGCCACCACAGTTCTAAAAATGGCCTCTGCACACACTACAATAACTGTACTGTACCTTTGAGAAAATCTGATTTTCTATGTCAGAATGATGAAATAAACTCATTCCAGTGGCTTCCTGGAAGAAAAGAAGTCAGTGAAGTAAGGTGAACTCATTTTGTAGTTAACGGGATAAAAGATGCAAGAAGAACACGGGCATGATCCTTTAAGGCTGAGGATGATAATACAGACCCTGTGTTTCTGGACTTTTGTGGCTCACAAAACAACGTTAGGAATGCCAGAAAGTTTGGGGAACTTCTGACACATCTGGACAGTCCTGATGTGTTAAACCCACCCATCTGATGCACTCTGCAGGATAAAACAATCGCTCCAGATTATTTGCAGCAGTTACGCTTTTTTTTTTCCTGCGAGAAATTCTTTTAAGTCTAAAAATGTTGTTAATAGGGATGTTTTTGCCTCGTAGAACACCAGATGGTATTAGACAATCACAGGGAAGAAAAAGACATAACCTCCACAATAGACAGCTGGACTGTCCTGATCCGCTGCTCCCTGCAGGATAAAGCAGACAATGAGGATTATGTTGTTTCAGACTCTGATGTGTCTGTCTCTTTCAGAGCCTCTGGGTGGAGTGAAGAACCTGAAGGTGACTGACCCCACCACCAACTCCCTCAGGGTCCGCTGGGAGCCGGCTGATGGCGACGTCAGGCAGTACCAGATCATCTACGTCCCCGCTGCCGGAGGAACCGACAGCATGGTTCGTTTTTTACTGTGATAATGATAATTGACACACTTTTAATCAGAGCGGATTGTTTTTCATGGTAATTTAAAAGTCCTGAACCTCCATGAAAACAGTATAATCATGGCTAGAAGTAGAAGGGAAATAAAATATGTCTTTTGTGCAGTTTAACACAGTAATAATGCCACAAGTTGCTTATTTAAAAAAAAAAAGGAAATCTTGAGTTGAATTTGTTTGATAATCTATGTAGTGATTTTGATGAAATATTACTGTTTTAAGCTTAGATTTGGTTACTTCATCCGATGGAAGCATCCATAGTACATGGTTTGTTCAAGGACCATTGGAAATGTGAAAATCTGATGATAATTTCTGTTTTCACAGTTTCTAGCTGCAATTAAATGATGTAATTTTGGTGATTCTTTTAAAATATAAAACAAGCCTTTCAATCCAGGATTGTGGGATTCTGAGGGTTAAAGCTACATGGGGGAAATTACATAGGAACACTGTACGTTAATAGATAAAAGTGCTTATTGATACATGTAAATAAATACACACCCTTGACTAATAAGGTGTAAAAAGTCTCCATAGCTGATATTTTAACAGATGTGCTATTTTGTCCGTTATAGACTCAGGTATCTGGGATATCGACCAACACGGTGCTGAGAGACCTGCAGCCGGACACCGAGTACAAAGTGACGCTGGTGCCTATTTACTCTGACGCGGAGGGAAAACGCATGTCGGAGAACGGAAAGACAAGTGAGTTCAGTGGGAGCAGTGCAGAGTTTGTTGTTTTGAAGATAATACAATATTAACACTGAATATAACACTGAAAAACTTGTTGGCCTCTTGGACTTGTTGGTCTCTTCAGGTTTGTCTTTTATAAATGTGATTAATCTAGTGAGTTTCAAAGCATAACAAAGCACCAACAAGATGATTTGGTGGACTGACAGTAGCAGGAAGTTTAGATAATCAAAGAAAAGTATTTTGAAGAGAGCAGATGTCAGTCCCCTGTCATTGACACCTGAACACTTGACTCACTGAACCTCCCTGAAGCAGTAAACCTCAACCCATCTGCTGATCTGATGAGGTCAAAGTGAGAGTCAATTGTAGCTGCTTGTCTCACTTGACTTGTGGCTGTAAGTCAAACAGGAAATTGGAAATCATGTAATGGCTCTCTTGGTGTTGTGTTGACAGAGGCTCTGGGCGGAGTGAAGAATCTGCAGGTCACTGATCCCACCACCAGCTCCCTGAAGGTGCGTTGGGAGCCGGCGGAGGGCAATGTCCGCCAGTATCGCATCTTCTACGTTCCTGCGTCTGGAGGAGCAGAGGACATGGTGAGACAGCACACTGACTCCCCTGTTATTCATCACAGCCTTGATACTTGATCAACTGAATAGAGTTGATTCAGTTCCCTCTGAATCCAGAGTTTTGTAATTGTTTTTTTGCTTGTGGCCTCAAAAATCTAAAAATCTGTGGCCTAAAGGCTTTTGCTGAGACCTTTAGGAATATTTTCATGGTATGTTTAGTGAAAGAGAAATCATATTGCAGGTCCAGGTCTCTGAGACTAAACATATGGAAAAGACCAAAAAATATTTGTATGGTCTGCCGAAATCGATCCACACTTCCAGTCAAGCAGGAATGTTGAGACTCACGTAATTTCTGGTTTGGGGGTTTGGTTTAAAGGTTCATTCTCCACAGCACAAGGCTTTAAAGAAGTCTTTTTAATTCTGCTTTTTCATTAAAATCCCAAAGATCCAAAGATCAAAGCTCTACTTCTACTCTGTTTACAAACTTTATTTAGTCATTGAATAAATAAGTACAATCCACCAAAACTTTTGTCTACTTATCTGTATTTCAGTGTGCTGAGAATGACACTTAATCAAAATATGGGAAAGGAGTCTTTATTCTCACCTACAAAAAACCTGAGATGTTTTCTGCTGAGCCACAGCTGCTTTTAGTTCAATAATCCTGTTGTGTTTCAATGTGTGTGAGCAGGAGCAGGTGTCAGGCGGCACCACCAACACCATCCTGAGAAACCTGCTGTCAGACACTCCTTACACTGTGACCGTGGTTCCAGTTTACCCAGAAGGAGAAGGTCTGCGCCAGTCTGACAATGGAAAGACACGTAAGTCCTCGACTCTCCTCACACCGTCTGATCACACCTTTGTGATGATCTAATGTCAGACAGAAGCATAACTAAAGACTGAAGACTCTCAAAAATGATCCAAAGCCCCCTTTTTTAAATGTAATAAATATGAATTTCTGCAGTAAAGATGTCAGGACAGATTTTCTAACTGTTAGGATTTTATTTCCTCTGTGTTCACAAAAACATGACACAAGCATTAAAAAGCTTCTGGGGGTTAAACTGAGCTCGCTGGACTCTCTCAGGGCTGATCGTATGCTCGTATCATCGCTTCTAACACTTTCTTACAGTAACGAGCTCACTCTGTAACACATTCATGGTAACACATGGCTTGATTGTAAAACAGACTCCCTCTTTCCAACATCTGTTTTTCAGAAAACATCTTTTACTATCTTCTACTAAACATTTAATCAGATTATTCCTGTGGGGGGAGAATTCTCTGAGATCCTTTCAGGCCAAGGATGAGACAGCCTTTGAAGCATTTTCTCTCGTTAAAGTGAAACATAAAATACTTACATTAAAATGGAACATAAATTCCAAACTTGTTGTTGATCCAAAATATGTTTTTGAGTGCAGCTAATCACTCACTCTGTTACAGTCTGTCTGAGCTCTTGATCGTGAAACTCTGTGACGGTAGTTCTAGGCTGTTGATGGATTCATTTGTTCCTTGATACATTTCTGCAGTAAAGACGTCGGGAGATGCATTTACTTTGTTTTCACTTATCGGGAATTCATTTCTCAAGTTGTAAGAAACTCTGAATTGGAATATATTTTCTCAGAAACAGTTCTCCTTGACTGAAGTCACTCAATTTCATCTTATTTTTGGTCTTTTACAGTTTTCTTTTTATATCTGAAACATCTTTATAGACAGACAGTGACTCCCAGGTGAGCTCTCAACCTCAGTGGAAAAACTAGAATTTGCCAGAACTCTCAATCATCCCTTCAGGGTGAGTTGGTGGAACAAAAGAGAAGCTAAATCGTTCTTTCAAAGTGATCGATGGCAGAAAATAAAACAAAGAAGATGTGGTATTTCTTAACTACTGTTGGTAACTGAAGAGTTTTGATTGAGAAACATTCTCTGTTTTGAGAACAGTTTAGTCACTGGTCGCTCTGTGTCTGTGTGGTTTGATGTCCCATTGTGTGTGTTGGTTTTCTTTCTGCCCAGACGGGATGCCATGCTCAGTCAGCAGAAATGCATCTGGGGGTTTTTAATTGGGAGGCTGTGATTGCGGCATAACTGCGACTCCACAGACCGCTACAGTCTGAAGATGCAAGGCTGAATGTTTTAGTTCTTGTCAGGATAGTTGGGAGGCTTCGTCGATGAATCATCCAAATATGTCATCTGATGCACTTCTGTTTGTAAATCAGTTTTGATGACATTCATGGACAGTTTATGTCGAAGTAAAATGTTTTTTATTGGTTGGTTTTGAAACATTAATGCACCACTCATCTGGCTTCTGACTGTGGTGGTTAATAGTCGTGTTTCAATCGGAGTATTTTAATGCACATTTTGAAGAATAAAAAAATCTGGCAGAATCTGAAATATTAGAAGCATTTGCTTCAGGAGGTTTTTGTCCTTCTTGAAGAGTGAAAGTTAAAGCA
Source organism: Pagrus pagrus (assembly GCF_965226575.1). NCBI lineage: Eukaryota > Metazoa > Chordata > Actinopteri > Spariformes > Sparidae > Pagrus > Pagrus pagrus. The sequence continues at coordinate 22,734,726 of NC_140200.1, read as the reverse complement.
CTTGATGGGAGATGGAAACACGTTTTCATAAGAAGAAGAAGACATAGAACAAAAAGAAGAAGTATAATAATAATAATAATAATAATAATAAAAAGAAGAAGAAGAAGGTGTTTTTTTGCTATTGGCATCTTCCCTGATGTTGCCATAAGATTCCTATTCCCAGGTTTATTCCCATATTCCCTTTTAGATGGCCATGGCAAATGCTTTTGTTTCTTCTTCTTCTCGGAGATTTATTGGCAGTTGGAAAACAACTGGTTTTGTTTTCGGTTTGCAACATTTATTTTTCCACTTTTTTATTATATCAATGTGAAATGTAGCCTTTACTGCCAACTTCTTACAGAACTGAGCTTTGTGGAGCCACGTTTATTTGCTCCAGATCAGTTGATGGCAATGCACCTCATTAATTTTTTCCATTTTTGTGAAATTTCAAAAGTTCGCTTCAAATGAACTTGACAATTAGATGGATACAACACAGCACAGTCGGATAACATCATTGTTGCCGTGATAGCTTTAAACAAGATGATAACTGTGCAGTGGTGACTGAAAACGGTCTGGTGTTGAAGTCCCAGACAGTGTAGAAGATGAAGAGTTCTTCCAAAGTGATTGATGGCAGAAAATTCAACCGAGGCGACATGGACTTGTTAAACTATCGTTGGTCAGAGTGTGGATTGAGAGGAGAAGAATTCAGTCTTAGATGAGGTTGTTTAGCTGTCGCAGAGATTACTGGTTGGGGATGAAAGCTGATTTGTAGTTGTATGTAGGCTCTGCTCAGATGCTAAAGTAAGTATGGTGTTTTGGACTAGACTTGACGCATCACATGTTTGATGCGATTAAATATTTTGGAAGGGAAACAAGACACAAGACCACTTAACAGACCAAAAACACTGCCCAGTTGTCATGGTATTTGAAGTTTATGTATGAAGCTCACTGTGATTGACACCTCGTCGTGTGTGCATTGTTAAAGTTAGAAAAAGCTGAATTATTTCATCATCTTACTGGTTCCTGAGCTTTTTAAAAGCAGTGCTGTTTTTGGTCTGACTGCCCATGGAGAGTACCACTGCTCATGCTAAACATATGTCATTTATTTGTTGTGAAATATGAAGTAATGCAGAATGAAAGTATGGATTCTTTAGTTCAACGTGTTAAACATCACGTATATTTGCTGCAGAGAGAAGTGAACCAGTAAAGTCCGTCTGTTGGCAGGTTAGTCGACCTCTCCATCAGAGCAGAGACATTGTGGTCCTCTGTGTGAGTCAGTCTGTCAATGAATATGAGCCTGTGTGTGACGTTAATGATCTTTTATTACCAGCAACTCTGTCCAGTTTTACTGTTTGTGTCCCAGGAGGAATTTGTCACATTTTGTCTGGACAAAAACAGAGTTTGAGTCCAAAATGTGAAAAGAATGGAGCTTACTGCTATAAAACGATTAATAACTCAAAATTAAATCAAGATTACATAATCTCTCTGAAGGATAGAAGGTAATTTTGTCCTTGGATGATAGAAGTTAAACATCCTGACATACGGTGTCCTCTGTATTTCAAAGGTATTAAATGATTATTTTTTAATAAGGTTATACAACATTAGGGAGAAGGTTCTGCTCTGGAGGATTTTGCCTCATTCAGGAGGAGGCTTCGTCTACCTACTGCATCTAGTTTTGTTTTAATGGGTAAAGCTCCAAATACCAGGGGGATATGCACATCTGGTTTGGTTTAAAAGGGAAGTTTAGGGCTTTTGCATAAACCCAAAACTGTGCTACTCTCTCTGTACGCATTCTCCACATAGACACTATAAAATGACTTTCCTGCAGGAGACTTTTGCTGCAGTCAGCATTTGAGTTCAAGCTCGACTGGATGCAGTGTGACCCACTGGAAGACAGTTTATTCTTCCATTAAATGTTGATAAAAGACAGATTTGTGAAGTTATTCCAACAAAAACAGATTGTTTTAATCCCAAACTTTGACAGCACACAACAAACACGAGGGATTTATTCATTTAATTTTTAAATTCAATAAAATGTTCACTGGGGTTCTGACTTTTTCAAGAATTTGATTTTAATTTAGTTGTGTAGCTTTTTAAATATGCAAAACCTAGTCTTTTAATTGAATCCTTGGCTCGCTCTCTCACTGTTTAGCTCTTTACTTACTAACAGTGTCATTTTCAGGAATGTAATCACTTGTGTTTGTAAATCCATCAGCATTAGCCGTCATTTTCTGGGTCCTTTAAACAAGCCCTTCGTTTTGATGTATTGTTTTATAAGTGGAGATATACAGTCCTCCCCTTTCCTCACTTCACTTTCTCTTAACCTCTGTGACCCTGCAGTCCCACGCACGCCACCCAGGAACGTCCAGGTGTACAACCCCACCCCCAACAGCCTGAACGTGCGCTGGGAGCCCGCCTCAGGCCAGGTTCAGCAGTACCGGGTGGCTTATGCACCCCTGTCCGGAGCCAAACCCGCCGAGTCGGTAAGTAACCCTCTCCCGGCTGTTAAAACACAAACTGTCATTAGTGGCAGAATTTGCCTGAAGGGTAGGAAGAGGTAGTTTCCCCTGAGATCACTGTCTCTACTCACAGGATTACAGCTACACATGTAAGGACAAAAAATAACAAACTCTGGCATGTTATCTTACTTTAACAGTTATAAAAAGCTGTTTGTGAGATTAGATGAGTGATTTGTTTCCATCACAAAGAAAGGTCAGGTCAATTCTTGTTGGAGATGAGAGAAATTACATTGGAAAAAGGGGGAATTATCTCATCCCACTGGCATTTTCTGTCTTGCTTGTTTTAAGATAAAGAAGATATTATAACAGATAAGTTTGCAACTAATCATTTTTTTCATTTTTTATCATTATTTGATATTTTTTATTATTATTATTTTGATTTAGTTTTTAAAATACCAAGAATGAAAATGTATTAGAATCCAAGTTGACATCTTGAGGTTTCTGACCATCAGACTCAAAGATATTCCATTTTCAGTGATATAAAACTGCGAAAAGCAGGTATTACTCACACTTGAGATGCTGAAACTGATTAATTACTGATTAAGTAAGCAATTGTTTTAGATGTAATTACAGACAACAACCAAGTTTTAAAATCTGCTAAATGAGATGAATTTTAGCACAGGTGGATATTTAAGTCACTTACTTTATCACAAATGACTCATGACTTCATCTACACTTCAGCCTTTTGAAGCGGAATAACATGATATCCTCCCAGAAAGTCAGACAAGCAGAAAATCAGACATGTCAGTGCAGACCAGCAGATGGAAAACTGATGATAGCTCACATTATCACATTCAGCTGTAAAAACTCTGTACTTGATTTGGTGAAGGGTATTTAAGTTGAGACTTTGAGGCTTTGATTTAGGCCTTAGCCTGGGAGTTATTTGTCTTGACATGGCTTTTCACCAGGGACCTGCAGGTCTTAGGATTTGTTGGTTTTGACATGGGGCTTTTTTGGTCTTGACTTGGGGTTTGTATGACTTAACCTATTTTTTGACTTAAGGACTTCTGTTCTTGACTTGGCACTTGTTGTTCTTGACATGGTCCTTGACTTAGGAGTCTTTGCTCCTGACGGGAGACTTGTAAGTCTAAAGTTGGTTTTTGACTTGAGGCTTTGTTGTCCTGACTTCTGACTTTTTGGTCTTGACTTGGTTCTTCACTCAAGACTTGTTTGTCCTGACTTTGAATTTTTGGGACTTGAGTGTTGATTATACAATGTTTCTAAACTCACCACATGCATCTACTTCGGTCGGCTGAGAGTTTAAATCAGTTTTATCTCTCCTTCTCCACGTCTGATTAAACCAGTGAAATCAATGATGGGTCATAGCTTTCACTGACTCTGTCTATTTCATGGAAGCAACAGGTGGTCCTTTTTGGTCTTTCCCATTTATTTCACTAAGTGTTCGTGTTGATGTTGCACAGATGTTTGAGCGGCAGTTATTACAGCGATGCTTTTAAATATGGAATTCATGACTGGTCAGTTTTTTTTTATTTTTTCCATCAGCACTGATTTCACGCACCAGTGATCTGGATCACAGGGAGAGAAGAGGGGGCTTTATTTCCCCAGAAAGAGTTTGAACTCTATGACTGAAGTTGAGAAATATTGCTCAGTACACACATCTGTGACTGACATCAGTGAAAGCTGCAATGGTTGAAGTTTTTGGGGCCATAAGGTTGTAATCTAATTAGGCTGTTTTGATGATTAAGATCTGCTTTGATGATGCTGTGAAGTGCTTTACAGTTTATTAGCCCCTGTAGTTACCACACTGAGGGGTTTGTTATCTATTATGTGGTCATCATTTCCTCTATCTATTTTCACTTCATATTAATTAACTTTGATTGTGTTTGGTCTGAGAGGAAGTTGTTTGGCAAAGAGACAGAGACACAGAAAAAACAAAGATTAGCTCTGAAATAAAAAGATTTATCAATTTCCCGATGAATAAGTCAGTATAATTCCGCTCAAACTGGCCTCATTTTAAGTAACAGAGCAGAATTTAGTCCCTGTAAGCATATTAATCTAAAGAGGAGTTAATTGTGAAACTGTAATAAAAGACCCACATGTGATAGCTAAACTTGCAATTCCAAAACAATGCTAATTAGTGTACTATAACAGCCTCCACTCTCCTGGTTTCAGTCTTCCCATCAGATTTTACAACATGACTGCAGGGTGTTTGCTCCCATTCAGACACAAGATCATCAGTGAGGTCTAACGTTGATGCTGGATGATAAGACAAAGTAAACCTACAAACAGTACAAAACAAACAGCTAGAGGCAATGATTCTATTGCCCAAGCCACATTCCTCAGCTTACCCTCATTCTAAAATTACTCAAGGAAAGTGCAACCCAAAGAATCGTGATCACAGATGAGGGGTCAGCTAGGCTAACTAGCTAACCTTAGCATGTACCAACAAAGCACCAGGCTTTATAATACAAGCATCTTTTAACCCGTCTTTTCCACTGGGCTTCAGTCCAATGTTATGCTGCCTTCATTGAAATTCTAGTGTCCAGGGCTTCAGACCATTTTTTGAGACAATGCGACTAAATTTAATAATAAGGAGCACCAGTGCGACTTGCAAATATACACACCCTGTGATTTAGATTTTTAGAATCATCATATATCATGTTATCATTTGGTTATCAATTGAAGGTTTTATCAGTCAAATAAGATCAAAAGTTAGGGTGGAGATTTAAGTGGTACTCCTAAACTTTTCAGTAGGTCCCTAATGTGGGGCTTGTTAGTCCTAACTTAAGACTTGTGGGTCTTGACCTGAGCCTTTTTGGTCTTGACATAAGGACTTTTATTCTTGACTTTGTTCTTGACTGGCGATTTTTTCGTCTTTCTTTAGATTCTTCTGTCTTGCCTTGGTTCTTGGCTTGGAAGTTTTTGGCCTTTACTCAGGAGTTGTTGGTCTTGACATAGGATTGGATGGTCTTGATATGGCTTTGGGCCCGGGGCTTGCAGGTCTTGCCTTGGAATTTTTTGGTCTTCACTTGTTCCATGTTTTGGGAGTTTCTTGCCCGACATGAGACATGTGGGTCTTGACTTTGTGCTTGCCTCAGGACAAACTTTTCCATTAAAATGCAAAATTACAGGCAGTATAAGTAGTTGTGTACCAACAATCAGTGTTGTAGGCCTACTTAAGCAAACATTACAGCTTAACTTGGAGCTTTTAGTAAGTATGTACTTAATCGTGGAAATCAGTGGACCCTGCAAGTCGACTCTTTAACACAGTAATCACAATGCCTCTTAAAAGCTAATTAATTACCCAGAAGAAATGGGATTCTTTGGCTCCAAACTTCAACCAGTGAGCTTCATCTCAGCCCCCGAGAGCAGCTCTGCCTTCAGGAAATGACTGTATGACTGCACCTCCAGTCTAACGTAATTCACTTTGTTTTGAAAGGACCACAGCCAATCCATTAGCCTTACTGTTGAGTTGACTGGAGGGATTTGACCCCAGGCCAGCAGGCGTATGTGTGCTTCCAGTTGTGGGATCTCAACCACATCATCACTGAGGAACCTGCTTCATGGTCCCATGTTCCAGAAGCTCTGGGTCAAAAACCCGTGGAGATATTTAACTTTAACCAAAACAAAAGCTGTAGATGGGGGTGGAGTTCAACCAGCAGATTTGTTTCCCATGATGTAAGGGTTTGGGTTTTTGTGGCACAGGATAGATGCCGTGATAATCCCAGTGACAAGTGACGGTCTGCAGTCATCGTTGTTGTTAGAAAATACGTTGCGCTGCACGTTTGAGCCTGCTCTGAGTTGCTGACAGACTCCGCACTCTCCAGCCGCTTCGTAGCAGAAACTGTTTATCCGTCAGTCCATTTACTGAATGAATGATTTGTTTGGCATCTAACCTCCCAGGACTTTGTTAGTGTTTCAGGAAAACTTTGGCAGCAGGGTGCTCAGGGAGATAACTCGATGTGGGATGAGCAGTGAGGTCATAATGTACATTATCACTGCCAGACCTTTATGTAATGCCTGCAAAGGCTCATTTGAATAGGCTGTCCTGATAAGGATGAGGTCTATATATTTTTTTCACCCTTGGCTTTCCTCTCCATAAAGATCCTGGTTCCAGGAAATATTAACAATGCCTTCCTGGACAACCTGATCCCGGACACTCCCTACTCAGTCACTGTCTCGCCTCTGTACGCCGATGGAGAGGGATCGCCCGCCAAAAGCAACGGCAAAACACGTAAGTCCAACAATCTCACGAGCTTACACTGTATACATACAATGTTTTATCAAATAACTGACTCATGCTGACCACTGTTTACATCTGCATTGAGTCATGTGCATGGATGTTTAAGAGGTGAGTCATCAATGTGACTGGTTTCTCTAAATAGACTTTTATATCTTATCATGAGTGGCACTTAATGAGTTGGTGTTGAACCAATCAACTTTCCAATACTGCAAAATAGCAGAGGTAGCAAAAGTCCACTCATTCTTTCCTCCAGTAGAAGTACTGATTCAACTTCTTTACTCAAGTAAAAGTAATGAAGTAAAGGCTCTGAAATGTACTCAGAGTATCAAGTAAAAAGTCTCCCTCTGAAGGACATTTCTACCATTTGCCATTTCTGGTCAAAGCTAACCGAAGCTCACCAAAACAAGACTATTAAACTTAAAGGTAGAATCAGTAGGATTTGTCCCAGCTGGTCCTAAACACACCACAAAGATAGTTGATTGTTGAGTCTCATTCCCAGGACGTCAAATAGCCACATTTTGGGTTGGTAAAGCGTCCCAAGCAGCAACAAAGTGAGAAAATAAGAAAATCCAGGCAGAGGGCTGCAGGGTCTCTGCAGATACGAGACACTAACACGCCTTTTCCTTCTCAAATGCATCAAACTAAAGTAACAAGCCTTTTATGAAAATGTGAGGAGGAGAAAGTTCAGATATTTGTGTTCATGTATAGGGAGGAAAGGTCAAAAAGTGTACGTTATAGCAGTCATCTGTCAAAATGAATTTAGATCTCTCAGTCTGTCTCAATTTAATTTTTTTCAACCATGAAATTCTTTTTAAAGAAACTGAAAATAAATTATGCTAACCCCATAGATGGATTTGCTAAGCACCAGATTCAGTGCCTTGTAACATACTATATTGTGGTGTGCAGAAATTCACAGTGTTGTATACAGTAAGTGTGTTGTTGCATGAGATAACCCATTGTGTGTGTTTCTGCTGCAGTGCCACGCACTGGTCCCAGGAACATGCGTGTGTTTGACGCCACCACCACCACCCTCACCATCGGTTGGGACCATGCAGAGGGTCCTGTGAGGCAGTACAGGATCGGCTACGCCCCCATGACCGGAGACCCCATCACTGAATATGTAAGTACACTGTGACACCTCAAGGCTCATTTGCACCAATCACAGTAGCCAAAATGACATCACCATATTGCATCAACACAGAGATAAAGCATTGAATCTGGAAGCACTTTATGCTGTGTTGTGCCAATGAAGACGTAACTTTAAACCTATAAATTCTTAAGACAAGAAACTAAGAGCACAAATAAAAGACACAAAAAACTCAAAAATATGACCAAAATTATTTGCAGTTCATTTCCCACTTGAAGATGAAACTTTTGAAAGAAGATAAAAAAGGAAAGAAAATGCATCACATTTAAAAATCTCAAACTCATTTTGTCCACTCGACACTCTGCATTTAGCATTAAAAAGAGATTGATTTCAGGTGATGATGTGTTTTTGTTTAAGATAAACTCTTGATAAACTCTTGCTGTTCATCATTTGCCGTGATGTTCTCTGCAAACAATGTGGTGAAGTCAGATCTCAGGATTCCCTTGGCTCATTCAGGTTATAAATCACAGATTAGTGAGAGTAATTACAGGCTCTGTTAAACAAACACTGTAATTTGTGCCATATTTACATTATTAATAGTCTTAAATAATGAGTTGGAGCGGTGGTGGAGGGCGGAGTCGGCCCAGCTGTGCTCCCCCTTGTCTTGTTAGCGAAGCACCTGTTCTGAATGAGTCAGCTAACTGCAGCGGAGGGACAGCGATGAAAGGAGTTCTCCGGACTGGGATTGTTGGGGAACTAACCATTTATATTACACGCACTTATGATAATTTCGCATCTGCGGCTGATGGAGAAGGTTTGTGTTTGTACACAGCTTCCATGAGCCAAGTGAACTGTAATTTTCTGCTTCAGGACACCAGAGAAATGATTCCATTCTGTTTAATAGAGATTAGTCTGCTGAACAAATGGAAACCAATTCACACTGGGGTAAAAACTCACAGCAACATATTCATTTGCATGTAGATTCACATGAAAGTGTCCAGATAAACCAGCGAGAGAAATAGAATTGTGGATGTGTTTGAATGTTGGTAAGAAAAGAAACCAAACAGGACTCATTAAGAGTCTCTCTAAAATGGCTGGTGTGGGAGATTTTAGAGTGACTTGTGTCATAAACTGGCTCAGGAAATTTGACAAGGAGGGAGAACATGCATGATATTTTACACGAAACAAGAACAACTTATTAAAAGTAAGGTACACACAAATCATAAGACAAACCAAAAAACAATGATGGAAGCTAGAGAAGAGAGAAACATTTCAGCTTTTATAGCCTAAGAGTCCAGGTGAGCTCAGTCAGCCAACTGTCCACTGACGCTCCAAAACAGTGGGAGTGGCATCCCGATCCCATCCCAATCAGCCTTAATGAACAGCCCCGCCTACCAATCATGATCCTGCAGCAGAGGTGCAAACAACAACACACCCAAACAGACCAGAGAGCGTCAGCACATCAATTTCTCTCTTTTCTGGATAAAATGTGAATGTAAAAACACTCCTTGGTGTCTGGAAACCTCTGACTCTGTGGTGTTATGATCCTCAGACTGTGGTTCCAGGAAACAGAAACAACGCCAGGCTGCAGAATCTGATCCCCGACACCCCGTACAACATCACTATAGAGGCCGTCTACGCAGAGGGCCCTGGAGGGAACCTCAATGGGAATGGTCGTACAGGTGAGGCATCCACAGGTTAACACCAGTTCAGGTTTTTTTTAGCAGTTACAGCAGAAGCTCTGCTCTCTCTGAAAAACCTTAAGTAGCAACATCTTTTCAGGTCGACTGTGTGTCGAGCCAAAACAGGTCAAGTTCAGTACTATCATACCATGTCTGAGAGCAGCCTTAGTCCAATGTCTTTTGTGTTTTGGCAGTGCTCTGAGCCTAATAAACATTCACTATAGTTATATGCGTAACAGATAAAGACTTGAAGTAGATAATTTGATCCAACAGCAGGTTTCTCACAATCTTCTACTATAAAAAAACATGCAAACTTTCACTGGAAAAGGTGATAATGTGTTGGAAGTTAAAGATTTCAGCTTGAATCATGGCTTCATACTGTGTGCTATAGATGGGCAAAAAGAAGGTTTAAGAAATCAGATTTATGTGTCTAAAAAAAAAGTCAAGCAGCAGAAAAATTGCCAGTTTTATTTGATTCTTTCAGGATCTTCCAGGAAGTTGACTGTAAAGACTATGCTGGTCTATTAGCACTTAGAAAGAAAACTCCAGTGAAAATCCATCAATTTCAAGAAAAAAGTCACAAAACAAAAATGTCTTAAATTTCTCCTGCAGCATAACTCACTCTTCCACCATTAAACCATGTGAGCAGTATGTTACAAACAGTCAGTGACCACAAATACGCAACTTAAGTAAAGCATTGAAGCTATGAGAAGGTGATTGTGCAACACAGAAGTGGTGCATTTAGCTGCTGTGGAGAAAATGTTTTTTCGAGCGAAGAATTTGATACCTAAAGGATTGTTAGTGGACTTCAAGAATGGTGTTTTTTCTGTGAATAAAATTTCTCAGAAAACAGAAACTCACATTAAGTCTGAACAGAAAAAGAAGTTGCTCTGCTCACAGTCTGACATTTGCAGTAAACATGAAAGCAGTAAGACATGAGATCTCTCAGCCTGCATCTGTATCAGTATCTTGCTGTGGTCACACAATTACTGCAGGGATAGAACCGGTGAACTTTGTGTTACAGCTCGCTCCCACTTAGCTGAACAGCTCGCAGCGCTACACTGAGAGTCTGTACAGTGAAAATAAATACAGTAGACATACATTAGTCAACAATGCCAAAATGTGTTAACGTTACATGTTCGGACCACTTGAGTCTCACAGGAGCTGAACCAGAGAGCACTTTACTGGTGAGCAGTAGCATTAGTTATACAGAAACTTGAAGATGTTTGTGTCTGTGTGTATGTGTGTGTCAGGCACTTTTCAGGCATCCATCCAAGTCTGAGCACAGCAGCTGAACAAATCTGAGTAAAGTCTCAAATGTAAACACGTGTATCACATATAATGAATTTCATAAACGGATGTAAGGGAAGTCAATTAGCAGTGAATCACAACTGAGGAGGCAGAAATGTTTACCCAGGGAGTGTTTTAGTGTTGAGGTTTTTTGTGAAAATCTCACTTAATTTAACAAAGTTATAAGTATGACTTTGAAACAGGACAGACAGGTGTCAGTTGATTGTTTCTTAAGGACATAAAAATGTGTTTGTCTCACATTTGTCAAGTATTTTTTTCCCCCTTTTGCCGTGTCAAAAAAAAAAAAAGGCAAAATCATTAATAACACAATTTAAAAACGTAAACATTTTAATCATAATTTTGGTGATATCGATGAGACAAAACAGCTGAAACTTGTAAGATGAATACAGTTTTATGTCTGTGAAGAAGATCTCAAGATTTGGAAAGTTTTCTTCACCTCTAGTTAAATGGACTTGCAGCCATGTTGTTTCCTCAGGCTGCTCAGACAGATTGTTGTAGTCATTGACTCGTTTCTCCTCCTTGTCACAGTCGGCCTGTTGAGTCCCAGAAACCTCCGGATCTCTGACGAGTGGTACACCAGATTCAGAGTGGCCTGGGACCCGGTGGCAGCTCCTGTCCAGGGATACAGACTGAGATACACTCCTACAGGTAAGGTCACATTAACAATTTTACACAGTGTACGCTGGTCTTTATGTCGCGCTGCTGTTGTCTGGTCACATTCTATGAATGAGGATTTAATTTTTAATTAAAATGTATTTAGATTTTTGTTTAAATGTCTGTGTTCTTCTTTCTTCTCTAGAAATGTACCCTAAAAGACCTAGAACAATATGTGGGCATTTGACTATTTTGTTTTTCTACCCTATGCTATCAGTCAGCATCAAGTGTCATTCATCATTTGATTCAAGAGAGCCTCAAGTCTTAAAGTCTAAATTTTACATTTGCTTTGTCTGAGATTGAATTTGATTGTGTAAACTCAGAAGATGTGTTATACCACAAACATAAGATGAGAAGCATAGCAGTTCAAAAGTTGTTAAACATTTTAGAACAATAGCTATTTTTAACCATAGATGGATAAGTGGACGTCTAGGTCTTGGTTGAAGACCATGTCATACTCAGAACAAAGCTAGTAAGTGTCCCTTGAGATGGAACTGCTCGAATTCCTTCAATCTTAATTTTCACTCATTTTGTGAAGAATTTGTGCTCGACTGGTTCGATGTTGAACTTGGCCTCTGCTGTGAGTCACCATCTGTAAAATGCTTCCCAGATAGCTGCTCTCTCTTCAGACACTCTCTGATGTTTGTTTTCTGACTCTGATGTGAGTGAAAGTGTTTGGTTTGGTTACACAATGACAGTAATTACACATGATTCAGTCCTGAACTTTCTCTCTTTTAATTTGTGTGCTATTGCCTTCCAGGAAGCCCGGAACAGCCCATAGACCTCTTTGTGGGTGACGTGTCCTCCTACACTCTGCACAACCTGCAGCCTGGAACCACCTACGATGTCGATGTGGTGGCTCAGTACACCGGGGGCTCGAGCACACCACTTGATGGACAGGGAACAACACGTAAGTACAAATGCTGTCAAGAATACAATCAGTTCTTTAAATCACAACACATTTAAACCTAGTGACATTAAGCCGTGCAGATAGTTTTCCTGTACTTATGATCTTGTCATGGTTTTGCTCAGATTTTGAGATCTCCACTACTAATGTTCCTTCCACCAACTACAGTGACGTTAAAGGGAATTTCATTAACTTTCACTTATTTAAGACTTATTTAAGGCATAAAGAAGTAACTTGTCTTGAAAGCAAAAAATCTCAGTTTCTAACCTAGAGGAATCTTTCAAATCAGTTTGTCTAAGCTTCTTAAAAACACTGTTGGTACAAAGAATGTGCTATGCATTCAGAGACCGAACAGACCTGCAATTTTCTTCTGAAGATTTGTGACTTGGACTCTCAGGACTCAAAACTTGACTCAAATGACTTGGGATCAGCTCTGTTTTTTTTGTGCATTAAAACATGACAGAAATGGTTGGAATGTATTAAAATGTAAATTTGAAAAAGTCTCCTAGTTACCCTAGTTAAAAATGTCTTTCCCCTCCACTGTATTGGAGCAGCAGCAGTGAAGGTATCTTATCCCTTTGAACTCTGCAACAAAAATGGTCCCTCAGTGCCTTCATTGGTATTTTTGCTTATTGTGATGTCATTTCTTGGATTATTTTTTCCCAAAAATCTGTACGACCTAAGCTAAAAGGTTATGTAAGTCATAAACCATAATAAATAATGAATTATGTAAAAATAATGTTTCGACATGTATTTCCATTAGATTTTACTTTTAAAAAACACAGAACATATTGATACAAAAGATTTCTAAATATGGAAACATGGGCGAAATATTTCTTGCCATTCCATAACTTATTTGAACTCTGCACATATTTTAGGTTTTTTTTTAGATATACAAATTTTTATGAGCAGAGAACAAAGGCTTTTTATCTGCAATACAAATATTTCCACAGTGCCTTCATTGGTATCAAAACTACACAATACACTTTGCTCAAAACTGCTGACTCTCTTTGAGGGTTTCCCACAGGAGGTCTGTTTTCATAAGGTTAACCTCTGAAACGATCTGCTTTGACACGTACCACTCAGGAAAAGAGGAATTTTTACTTATGTAACTAGGCCATACCTGACCTTTTTAAAAATGTCTTTTCATGGTCTAGGATTAGCATTATTTTACTTCCCAGGTGTTCCTAACACTTGTGTCATGTAAAGTTCAAGTTCAAGTGCCACATTTAAACAATGTATTTGCACAAGAATTCACATGTTGTTCCAACTCTGAATCTTCTCTCTTTTGATTAGAGATGTGAATCTTCACTGGCCTCATGAGTCGATTTAAGATTCAGCTGTCTACGATTCTAATGCAAAATAATTCTTGATGCATTGCGATGCATCTCAGTGTACGGCCTCCTCAATTATCTATATTACTGTGCACGGCTACTTTTCATCATTTAAATTCCCCTTTTATTCAGAAAGACTTTCTAATAATCAGACTACAGCAGTCTACAAAATAAAGGATGCATATTTTCAATACGTAAACATTACAAAAACGAAACATTTATCCATGCTGTAACAGTTATTATTTAGTTATTATTTATGGCTGCAGATGTTAGCTCCAGGTGAAAATGGCATCCACTTTGTGCTTCCCGGTAAGTTCATAAAATCCAACATGTACCCCAAGATGTCTCTTTAAAAAATACTCTAATAGTTTTTATTATTACTCACTGCAGATCTCTGCCTCCCTCCAACATACCTACTACATAAGTAACGTTAGCCAAACGTCCACCCAAAATTCATAGCATCTCTGTGTTGATGCAGAATCTTCCACGTCCTCATCGTGATGCATCTTATAATTGAGAAATCAATCCACCTCTACTTTTTTATGTTTGATTTGCTGAAATGTGACTTTCTCTCCTCAGTCTACCTGAACGTGACCAACATCGAGACGTACAATGTTGACCATGACAAGTTCTGCATCAAGTGGGCTCCTCACAGGGCGGCAACATCGTACCGCATCAAACTCAACCCTGTGGACCGTAAGTCGCCCAACTTCAACTATTGTTTTATTTTCTTTGACTGTTGGTCAGACGAACGTCACAATTTCTCACTTTCATGAAGCTGGAACCAACAAGTGTTTGACGTTTCACTTTATAAACAACCAACAATACAACGATTATCTGATAAGCAAATTGTAATTTTATGTGTCAATGCTCCTTTAGTTCCACTTTGATAGATTACAGGAACCTGGACAGCCCCTAAAATTTCTTGTAAAGCATTTCATCAACTGTCCTTACCAATACTTCGGCCTACTGTAGACATATCAGATTCATCTGTGCACCTGATGACGGTGGTGCGGCCCTCTTTAGCAGTTAGATCTTGATCGGGGGTGACTTTTTTGAGGTGATACATGCTGTAATGTTTGCAGATGTATCTCCACATGATGTAATCTCTGCCTCCATGGATGCTACAGATCTGTCACAGCTTTAAGCAGACTGTGAAGGGATCACGTCTCAGACTCTGTTTATCTTCAGGCCTCCTCTTTGTGATTATTACTCGAAGCAGGATGCAAGTTTTGGCCTGTATTGAAAGTGTCCGACCACCAAGCTTTAATTGTGTCTCAGTCTGCAAGGATCATATCCTTTTCAATTACTGCAGGGTCTTTGAGTGCCATCTGGTTTGTATTCGCACACTGACACGGGTTAGCAGTTAAAGAGCAGGAAAAAACAGGAATGGAGCCTCCATCTTTGAATATCTATATGGTAGTTATTAGCCGTTTGTGATGCCAGAACAAATAGCATGAGACAGATGGCGGGTAAACCACCAACGGTGGATGAGTGAGAATCTGAAGCAGCAGACGTTCCTCTCAAGTCAACAAACCAGTCAACTGTTTGTTCTCAAATGGAAATGCAAACAGCGGTTGGAAAAGGTGGTGAGATGAGTAAGTGGAAAAACTGTGAGCAGAGGTCTTTTCCACTGGTATCTCCTCCAGAGTTTAAATCCATGGAAACACTGGTGAGAAGAAGAACACGTGGCTGCCAGTTTGTAAGACTCAGACTGATGTGATATGCAGCTGAGATGTCTTAGGGATTAGATTTTGTCAACACCACTCTCTGTATCATCAATCTTGAGCGATGAGGGCCACTGTTTTGGAGTGTGTGTTTCCAAAAAACGATTCATATGATGTGACCTCGATCATAACTTGTTGATGTTACGGAGCTCATTCTCAAAGCGTTGCATCACCACCGAGCTGCTGGGTTCTGTCATGTGACACAGGATGATGAAATCCTGCTAACTTTAGTTCAGGACACTGAGGAGTAGCGATCATCATCCGTGGCAGCTGTCTCTGCAATAAACAAGCTTTGTTTGTTTGTGCTTAACTAGAACGCAGAGTGTAAATAGGAAACCGTGTTGTCAATAAATCCCTGACCAGCCATGCAGAGTGTAAACATTTCACTGGGGCTGTCAGTTGTTGGATTTATTTATCACACAGACGTTGAGATGGATGAGAGCTTTTGTAGAATTTAAGCAGCATTAACTGATCTTTTATTTTCCTTCTTTAGTAACAAAACAGAAGATACAGAGACACAGACAGAACTACAAATTCAAAAGTCCGAAAGGTCAAAAATACTTAACGGACACAAATGTAGTGACATTTTCACCATAGACAAAAGTAAGGTCGTTTTAACTTTTAAACAACAGTAAGAGAAGTGCTTCTCAACCCATCAGACAAAACAAATCAAAAAAGCAATTCGGAGACGCAACTTAAAGGTCTTGAAAAAATATATATGAGTCACATATATACACATACTTTTCTCCAAAGTTAGAATATTTTTAATATTTCAGTATTTGTTCTTTTTGTCTGAGCTCTCTACTGGTTGGAATTGACTGGAGGAGAAATGCAACTTTTCACGTAAAAGTTTTGTTTTAAAGAAGTATTTCACCACAGGAAATATGGAACTTGCCTGAAACAGGGCTGTCTATGACATTTGTGATACATAATGAGAGAGTGACAATGAGAGAAAGGGGCTGTGGTATTCCCTTTTTGCTCAGAATGTAGAAAACCTACAAAAAACAGAATGTATAGATTTCCTCTATTGCAGCTAAACAGTATATGATTTGTGTGATTTTGTGTTACCATTGTTCAGTTGCACATGCATTCAAAATTGTAGTTATACAAAGCTGGTTGAAAAGAAATGAAGTTCCTGTTTAAATGTTTCAGGGAAACCCTGAAGATTTAAAACCTAGTTGTCCTTATTCTTCATAAAATAAACCAAGCGTTTCTCAATAAATCTAAAAATCCAAACATATAGACTTTAGGAACACAGAAACCGTAAAATGCTATAAAATAAAACCTTTTTACATCATTTGTGAAGCAGAAATACAGGCTGAAGTTGCCAACAATATCAGCCAGCAGGCCCAGTTGTTAGTTATAAAATCCAGAAATGTTCCCCAACTGGGGAAGTAATTATCAGTGCTATAACACCCCTGGAGATGCGTATAATGATTAAATATTTTAGCTTTCAACACTTAGATTAGTCTCTCATGCTGATTCAGGGCTAAAAGAGTATATAAAACCCATTGGGTGTGGTTTACAAGGCCAGCCATCCAGGACGAACTCTGGAGCTCCTCAGTGGCTTCAGTGACAATACATGAGTCAGCTGTTCCCTTTGAGTGTGATCAAGCTGATCGTTGAGTCCCATGAAAATGTTTAAATGAACAATAAGGGATCAAATAAGGTGTCTTGTTTTTAGTACAAGTACTGCTAGCAAGTCTTCATTGGCTTACTCTTTTTGATTTGGTACAAAAGTAACAGTTTGTTTAGAAAATCCAAGCAGACGTAAAAATGAAAAATAAAAGAAATTGAGTCTGCATACTATATAAGCTCCCAGAAACATTTCTTACCTCCATTTGTGATGCTTCATACATAGGCCTTAATAAATGTGGAAGTATGGGAGTATAACCTCATGTGCAGACTTGATTTTTGTGTTTTTCAAACTTTCTATTTATCCACCCAAAATCAGTAACATCACTTGGTCAAAGATGGTTTCCCTTGAAAGTTCGAGCAAATACTTAACAACCAGTCAAAGGTGGAGAGAGAGGAGCATCTTCCCCTTTGATAGAACATCTTTGACTTAATTAAGTGGCTGTGCATGCTCACAAAGTGTGAAATAGTGTTTGGATAACAGATTTTCATCTGTTTGACTGAAAAGGAATGTCTTCAAATAAACAAAGTGTCGGAGGAAGTCAAAGATCGGCAGAAAAAGTGTCCCATTGCTTCTGATGAAGCTTTTACTCTTACAATTTGTGAGTTAAGATCTTCATGTTTCCTTCGTCTGCAGCCTCCAGTAAAGGACAGCATGAGATCACCATCCCTGCTGGAGTGCCTCAGTACTGCTTTGATGGACTTTCTCCTGACGCTCTGTACACCGCCACCGTCTTCGTTCAGACCCCGAATCTGGAAGGTCCAGGAGTCAGCACCAAGGAGAGAACATGTGAGTGCTGCAACTGGAAGTAAAGTTGTTGTTAAAGTTGTCATTTGAATCTTCACCAACTGAATATATCTGTTCAGACTGGAGAGAGAAGGTGCATTAAAACTGTTCGTAGCTGAACACAAGTCTGCCTAATTGTAGGAGAAGTCATGTTTGCTGTGAAATCTCAGACACCAATGATCCAACCCAGTGAGATCACTATTAAAACGACACTATAGGAGATGTATGTGCTGTATAATGCAGGATAAACAACATCTGAAATCAATGAAAATTTGCATTTGTTTTTATATACAAATGCAAACACAAATGGCAGATTATTTTATCTTGATTGTTATATTTTTCTCATCACATAGAGCAGTGTATATATATTTATGTTTTCGTATCAAACATTTAATCAAATTCAGACTGGACATGTTTAAGTTATTACACACACACACACACACACACACACACACACACACACACATACATGCTGTTGTAACTTTTCAGATGTAGTGAGGTGTTTATGTTCTGAGTGTTGTTTAACATAAACCTTCACATCACTGATGGAACAACAGAAATAAAATCCCCTCCAGAACCTGGCACCTCAGATTTATAAAGGAAAAGATGATAACAGGCTCTGTGTTTCCAGCAGACTCAGTCAAACGCTGATGTGTCTGAATGTGTCTGAGATGTGGAGCATGACTCAGTGACATCACCTCACTGGACTGATCCAAAACAATGACTTCATCATATGACATGTTTACTGTTGTTCGGTATTTATTACAAATATGTTGATGACAATTTTGTAACTGTTTGTGTTTCTCACAGTGGTGAAGCCAACTCCAGTTCCAACACTCCCACCAACACCAACACCTCCACCCACCATCCCCCCAGCATGGGCAGGTAAGTGTCTCATAGAACATGCTACAGCATACTGATATTTGCTTTTGGTTTCATGATAGCGCCCCCTGTCTGTGAATATACCACTCAAAATGTAATTGTTTTTCTCTCTGTGCAGACAGCCAATCAAATCATGTTATTTTTAAACTTTACTGTATAAAGTGGCAAAGTCATGGTTCTCTGACAGTTGCAATGACGGAGAGCCAGAATGATGGAGAGCCAGAAGCCGGCTACATAAAAGAAACATCAGACATTCTAGTTTTTGTCTGCTTATCATCTATAAACATGCACTTTGTCTGTGAACAAGTGACTAAACAGACAAACATAACATACTCTAAGAACAAGCACACCGTTTACGTCAGTTTGCAGCAAAAAAAGTGAACAGTCTTTGAAGCCAACATTTTGGCCAAACTGTGTAATTACAAAGTCATGTGTCACACAGGGACTCAAAAAGACTTTTTCACATGAGTTTACATTGTGAAGGAAGAGTCACTACACCCGTGAAATGACTTGTTTCACTATAACAACTGGATCATTCAGTCTGATATCATTTGGAAAGAGCCACACGATTATATCATTTTATCCCTGTTCAAATTAGCAGAGGGCTAAACCGAAAGTTAACCAGCTTGACTGGTGGAAGTTTATAGTGTGCATGCCCTATGGGCCCCACAATGCTGAAGATCTAATTCATACCCAGGAGTTTTTTGGCTTCCTGCGCCACTGAGCAGCTTCCATAGGAAATGAGCTATGTTTCGCCTGTGATGCTGTATCCAGTTCTCATTAAACGTCCATGGTTTGCTGGCCAGATAGCTAAATAGTCAGCTGCAGCACAGTGAACTTCTTAAGAACCTGCCTGCGAAGTCAGCAAGTTTAAATGAATCACCATTATGACATCCAAATTTGTGCTTTTGACCAACAGCACAACATCAACAGTGCTGACCTTGAAGGAATCCGCCTTCGCTTAACAGTTTTATTTAACCCCTGTTAAACAAAAGCCACGGTTTGCAGCCATGAAACAGTCATACGAATATGTCTTTTGTTTAAACTGTGTGAAGTTATTGACTTAGCTGTTTGCAACAGGGCTAACTAGCTGGCTAATCGACTATTTACTGATTTATTTACTAGTTAATTGAGACTTAGCATGCTGGGTAGCTTAGAGAGTGCTTCCCACTGCAGTAACTCCTTTTTGAATGAAATTATATACAACACAACAGTACAAGGACTGTGACTGACGAGTGCTGGCATGATCTCGGCTGGCTAGTGTGTTAGTAGTTAAAAAGACTTCCTGTTCTCCCTTTCAACAATAATAAAATATTAACTATAGATATAAAAGTCACATGATTTTTCCTGCAAAAAGGGGTGACTAATTCTCATTTCAGATGTAAACAGAGTCTTTATTCAGATGTTATAGAGGGTTTGCTGCTTCAGTGCAAGCTAAAGTAAGTGGAGAGGTGAATTGAGCAAGTTGAGCATCCTCTCAGGACTCATTATGCTGCAGTGACACATTCGCTGTCCCAAAGGTCCTAAACAGTCTTTGAGGAAAACATGGATCATCTCAGGACTGAATGGATCGATTATTTTCATTCAAGCTCAGCTCTGATTGGAAACTCCTCAATGCGGCGTCTTGGCCTCGGCGGCGGTTTGAGCACTGAGTCCTTCTGGATCCGACTCGTGCCAGCAGTGGATTAATAGCCGCCACATGTGCTGCTGGCCCTGCGGGGCGCATGAAGGGGGAACACGGCCGTTAAGAACCAACAACTTAGGTGTTGAAAAAGGAAGACAGAGCAGTCCAAAGAATCTGTTTGTGTCGATGGTTTTTGTGTAAAACTTGTTTATAAATCTCTGAATGTGAGGAAAGCAGAGAGGAGATTACAAAGCGCGCTGCATCACATAAGGCAAAGATTATTCGAAGCTTTCTGCCCGATTCGTTTTGGTCTGAGAGGAACCCATTAACAAGAGCTCACTTTCAAACCTTCTGGTAACCAAATGTTGCTTGTTTTGTGTTGCCAGTACTTTTTTTTTAATCGGTGAAACCCATAATTACTATACATGTCCTCATCTCGTCATTTTTCTCAATCGTTTAGTTTGTTGCACGCTTTTCAGCTGACTTTCTTAATGCACTCCAGCTCTCAAACCATGATTATGCCGTGTGATGATGCCATTTTCTCTGCTGGTGTTTGTGATGCTGCCCTGAGGTCTGGCTCGTGGACTCAAAAGTTCCATATTGACTTGTTTTCTTTCCTTCAGTGTGCAAAGGTG